>NC_142076.1:15043100-15643100 GCF_059756535.1 Pantherophis guttatus | reverse complement strand
GTCTCTTCTGGGCCTCTTGTCCCACCCATTATCCAACTAAGGACTGTGCGGTCTCTTAGCTGACTATCCCTTTGGTAGTGTCTCCTCACCCAGTTTCCCAAGGTCTTTCTCATATACCATTACACTTCTGCAGGTGTCCCGAGATCCTTTCCTCATAGAGTTGCTGTCAGAGTTCCAACTAACACCTCCAATGAAAGAAACCTCAAAGGCTTGAAGTTCCTCAAAGTTCCATTTTATTTTAGAGATGTCATATTGGCACATCTGGGAAAACCCGAATCTGAAAGTTTCCAGGTTTTCCCCACCCAAAGGAAAGTTCAAATCCCTGCCCAACACCCACAAGTCCATTACATGGTCCAATCAAAGCACCGTCCCAACTGGAGATGCCTCCCAGTTCCAGCCTTCCAGGTGCAGGGCAAGATGTCCTTGACTCTCTGAAAAAACCCAAATCTGAAAGTTTCCAGGTTTTCCCCACCCAAAGGAAAGTTCAAGTCCCTGCTCAACATCCACAAGTCCATTATATGGTCCAATCAAAGTACGTCCCAACTGGAGATGCTTCCCAGTTCCAGCCTTCCAGGTGCAGGGCAAGATGTCCTTGACTCTCTGAAAAAGGAATGTTATTATGTCTATATATCACCCTGGCTCCATACAATCCTCCCTCCCAGTTTCCCACAGTAGTAAATGTGGCAGGCCTGAAGGCCCAATGAAAAAGAGGGCTTCCAGGCCTGACAGTTGCATTAGTAGTCCTCTTCTGAACTTAATCCAGTTTGCCACTGGAACTTTTTGAACTGTGCCATGAACAGGACACAAGACTGACTTCAAGTGGGGTGTCGGTAACCAGTGCAGAATCAAACAATTAACTTCCTGAGATCTGGACTTTGTATGCTCTTGGGAAAATCAAAAAGGGTTCTAGGATATACCAAAAGGTTTGGGGACACGTGTCAGCTGCAAAGAGCCCAGTCTTGTTTTGCAAATTGTTTTCAAGAAATAGATTCTGTCTCAGACATGATCTCAACCTTCTCAGGGCATTACAACTGATGTGTTATTAGTGAAAACAATTGCAACAGGAAATATTCAAAATTCTCGCCTTACTCCCCGACATTATTACCAGCTTCATATTTCCATCAAACTGTATTACACACACTCCCCCGGCATCACACCATCGTATTTCAATCTTTGCAATATTCCTGGCAAACCAGAAGGGAGGCGAAAAGGCATAAAGAGTGAAATAAAACAGAAGCAACATTGAAAGTCGTTCTCAGTTTACGGCCACAATTGGGAACGGAGCTTCCATTGCTAAAAGAGACAGTTGTTAAGTGAGTTACACTGGGTTTTACAACCTTTTTTTTTTTGTTGAGGTTGTTAAGTGAGTCAGGAGGTCATGAAGTAAATTCAGATTTCTGCAGACTTTGCTTGTGGGAAGCTAGCTGAAAAGGCCGCAAATGGCAGTCCAGTGTCCCTGAGACGCTGCAACCGTCATAATACATACATAATGGTTACCAAGCGCCCAGAATTCTGATCTTGTGACTGTGGGAATGCTGTGATGGTCATAAGTGCAAGGACTGGTCATTAACTGCAAGGACTGGCATTTTTCAGCCCCATCGTAACTATGGTCAGTAAACAACTGGTCGTAAATTGAGGACTTCCTGTATTATCCCTTGTTATCTCCAGAATGGAGAAAGTCTGTCTCTTCGGAGTTGGTTCCCCTTCATTTCAGAGTGGAGAAGAGAGACACGTGCAGGGGTGGGCTTCAAAATTTTTTAGCAAGGGGTTCTCTGCCCAGTTGCTGAATGGGCATGGCCATGGTGGGCGTGGCCTTGTCAGCCTCCTGCACCATGGTGTGGGGGGGGCATTTTTGCCCTCCCCAGGCTCCGGAGGCTTTTCTCGAGCCTCCTGGAGGGCGAAAACGGCCTCCCCAGGCTCCAGAGGCCCTCTGGAGGGGCTGTTTCCAGCCTTCCCGAACTTCTGATAGGCCCATTTTTCACTCTCCTACCTGCATCCAAAACGGGCCGCATGGGGACTCCTGGGAGGGGAGGGGTGGAGTGGGTGGGGCCAGCCAGGAGTGGGATTTGGGGGTTCTCCGAATTGCCCAGAATCTTAGCTAGAAGTTCTCCCAAATCCCTGAGAACCCCCAGCAGCCCACCCCTGGACACGTGGTTTGAATTCTTCTCCTGATTAATGTGAAATATAGATTAAGGAAAACAAATTAACCAGCTCAAGGGTTAAGGGCATCCCCAAACCTTTTACTGGGTGATCAAAAGCCCCCCCACTTCCGAATTAAGGCTGACTTCACTCAATACTAATTGGCAGAGACAATCCAGAAATGTAGCAACCGGCCTACATTAAATTTTAGGAGAGCTCAGTGCAGAAGCTGTGAATTACTATTTCTTTTTGACACTGCGGTCTGAAAATGTTGGCAGCTGTGCTGAAATAGCACACAAGTCTTTTTTTATTATTATTACGGTACTATTTTTTTAAAAAAATCAACGTTTGATACGTTGTAACAGACAAAGGAAGGAAGTTGTTCCTTGCCAGGAAATCTAAAATATGCATTTTTTAAAAAATCCGCATGGCTTTGGGTACGCAGGTGTCTCTCTGAAAGGTGTACATATGTAGAATGTAAAGAGGCTCAGGATATTTTGCACCTGAATTCAACTGAATGTTTACTTAGAGTGAAGATGCATGGAGGGGGCGTACATAAGCACACCAGCCTGCCTACCGTGACTAGTGGTGGGATTCAAAAATTTTTACTACCAGTTCTGTGGGCATGGCTTGGTGGGCGTGGCAGGAGAAGGATACTGTGAAATCTCCATTCCCTCTCCACTCCAGGGGAAGGTTGCTGCAAAATCCCCATTTCCTCCCGATCAGCTGGGACTTGGGAGGCAGAGAATAGATGGGGGCGGGGCCAGTCAGAGGTGGTTATTTACCGGTTCTCCCAACTACTCAAAATTTCCGCTACCGGTTCTCCAGAACTGGTCAGAAACTGCTGAATACCACCTCTGCTACCGTCCCTGTCTTACTGTCTCCATTGTTTAAGTTTATGTTGATACCTATACTTGTTTATTTATTGGTTCGATTTATATGCCGCCCTTCTCCGGAGACTCAGGACAGCTTACAATGCATTAAGCAACAGCCTTCATACTTTTGTATATACCTGCTTAGTAGGGCTTTCGCCCCCCCCCCCAAGCGGTGTTCTTTTTTATACAAAGTCAGCTTATTGCCCCCACAATCTGGATCCTCATTTTACCTACCTCGAAAGGATGGAAGGCTGAGTCAACCTTGAGCCTGGTGAGATTTGAACTTGCAGTAATTGAGGCAGCTGGTGTTACTTAACAGCACTTTAGTCTGCTGCGCCACCAAGGCTCTTGTTATCTTGTATACGTTTGACAAAGAAACAAATAAATAAAAATAAATATGGGAACACGCTGGTTAACATGAGAAAATTTTGTAGACACCTTGATCATTTACTTAAATGCAGGTGGGTGGGTGTATGGGAAAACTTTTGCCAATTATCTGTACCACCTTTTCCCATAAAAAATGCTTATTGGGGAATTAAAGATTTGCCTTGCAAAACAATTGGCTAATTGTGTTAGGGGATTTGTAACCGCCACAAAACCTCCGGAGATGCATTTCTATCGGAAAGTATAACCTTGGCATTTATGCTACCTTTCTCCTGTTGGAAATCAGCTCTAGAAAAATCCATCTCTGATATTGTTTCGGGAGCCGACATTTGTTGTGAAAAGGTTCTCTTTTTTTACCTTCCCCCACTTTCATAGGAGCTGTCTGCTGTTATCTAGTAATATTGAGATAATGGCTTCTTTCATAGCTGTGAGGTTTTTTTTCTTTGTCAGGTTTCTAATACACAGAACTGTTTTAATAAAATCAGGAAACCTCATTTCAAGCAGTCAGGAGGCCCCGCAGGGAGGTCAGAAAATGGCCAGAGGGCGAAGGCGAGGTTGAAACAGAAATTGTACATCTTTTGTACGTGTACAAAAGTACACAACTTTGTATTGTAACACCAGCATCACGAGTTTTGGCTGCACACCCGTGAATGGACGCCGTTAGAAAGCAATTCCTACTAACAAGATTCAAACATTTGCTGTCCTTTGATTTGATTTTGGAGTGGAATGTACAGGTAGTCCTTGACTTACAAGGGTTCACTTGGTGACCGTTTGAAGTTACGGCACTGGGACAAGGGACAAGGGACGACCGTTGCAGCCTCTCCCATGGTCACGTGATTAAAATTCGGACATTTGGCGGCTGGTTCGTATTTATAATAGTTGCGGCGTCCCAGAGTCATGTGATCCTCTTCTAACAAGCGAAGTCAACAGGGAAGCCAGATTCATTTAACAACCGTGTGACTAACTTAACCAGCTGCGATTCACTTAACAACCGTGGCAAGAAAGGTCGTAAAACAGGACAAAACTCACTTAAAAACTGTCTCACAGCGACAGAAATTTTGGGTTCTGAGGGGTCCTAGGTGCTCCCTGAGCTGGCTTGTTTTCTTGAAGACGTTTCATTACCCTAACTAGGTAACATCATCAATGCTAGCACTGATGATGTTCCCTAGTTTGGTCATGAAACGTCTTCAAGAAAACAAGCCAGCTCAGGGAGCACCAAAGACAACTCATTTCAACCCTGAGCTACAAATATTCTCCTTTATTTTTGGGTTCTATTGTGATCATAAATTGAGGATGACCTGTAGTCCAGATTCCCAGGAGGGAGGGGCTGCATTCCAGAGAACCAAGAGACAGTGAAGTTTAGAGGGTTTGGTTGAGTGGAAGAGAGTTAAGATGGCTCCTCCTTAAGATTTCTCAGAATAGCTTGTGTATAGTTTGCTTTAATTTGGCAAGATTTCTGTTTTTGGGTGAGGAATAATAAAGAATACTGTCCAGAAGAGCCTCAGAGTATCTTTCTTGGTTTTTGCAGCTTGACAGAATTACATAATATAGTCATAAAAAGTATAATACCTTTTCAATAAATGGATGCAAATCGTCTGTACCCAGGAGATTTGGGGATGTGATCGATGATCTTTCCGCAAACTTAAAGGGCAAGTGTTAACGTTTGTAGGAGTCAATCAAAGACTCGATGTCTTCCATATACTCCTTTCTCTCATTTCCATTCATTTATTCCAGGTTTCCCCCAGCTACAACACTGACGTCGTCCCTGCTGCATTTCTGTCGGAATAAAAGCAACCCTCGGAATATGTAATTGTTATGTGAGCTAAATTACATTGATTCTGACAGCTTTATAGTAGTTTGAAGATTAGAGTTGGCAAACGTTCCAGATTATTGGTGGAATAAATCCAAGCAAATGGATTCCTGACAACAGGAAGTTAAGAAAATGAATGCCTTCGATAGAATATAACTTACGTGGAGCATCTTCACTTTTGGAATTGAGTTAGTGGCTTTGATTGTTTTCGTAGTCCAGGAGATATTTATGATATTGGCTTAGAGCCTGTTCATTAGCCACTTTCCCTGTGTTCAAGCAGCCCATCAATCTCTAAACTAACAGAAGGTGTACGTGTGTGTGTATGTGTGTGTGTGTGGTCAGTTTCTAAATTACTGACTTAGTGAAAGGACTAATCAGATTCATGGAATGAAAAGGATAAGGATAAAGATAACTTTATTTCTATACCACCCCTCTCCTGAGGGACTCGGGGTGGTGTACAGCCAGGTAAAACACAATACAAATATCACAATTTAAATTTTAAAATTCTTAAAAGTATTACATTTGAGGCCAATTAGCTGAAAAACCCAAAAAATTGAAATTCAAAATTCAAATTCAAATTCAAAAGATTGAAGAACTCTGAATTTAAAACTCAATTATGAAGGTGTCGGAAGAGAAGGGTCTTAAGAGCACAGCGGAAAACTCGGAGGTCTAGAGATCTTGCGTATGTCCGGGGACAGTTCATTCCAAAGGGCAGGGGCTCCCACAGAGAAGCCTCTCCCCCTGGGTGTCGCCAGCCGACATAATTTGGCCGACGGCACCCTGAGGAGTCCCTCTCTGTGGGAGTGCACTGGTCGGTGGGAGGCTATCGGTGGCAGAAGGCGGTCTCGTAAGTAAAGAGGAAAGCTTAAGACAGATTCTGCAATAAAGGAGCCAGTTTGGTGTAGTAATTAGGGGTATTAGTCTAGAAACCAGGGACAGAGTTCTAGTCCAGCATTAGGCGTGAAAGTCAATTGGGTGACTTTGGGCCAATCACCAGGAGACAGTGAGTTCTAGTGCCACCTTGGGCATGCAAGCAGACTAGGTGACTTTGGATCAGTCACTCTGTTAGCCCAGCCCCCCTCACAGGGTTGTTTTGTGGTGAACAGAGGAGAAAAATATGTATGATTGCCACCTTGACTCATAAAGTAATAAAGGTGGGATTAAACTTTTTAATAAATAGTATAGAAACTTGCAAACAGAAATAATTGCTCCTTGAGTTTCAAAACGCCTGAATGCTGGAGCTTTGGGTTTATGTATAGAAGACTTTGTTTTCCCCCTGCTTTGAGTCAAAAGCAGATGATATAACCAACATCTCCCTGGAAACCTGGACAGTTAGCTAGAGAATTATTTGCTATCTGGCCAGATAATCATTTGAACTGGGATGAGGCAGCTTCAAATAACTAAGGAAGTGTCATTTCCAGCAAGTCTCCATGGCCAACATTACGAGTGGGTCCACCACCGTTGCTGAACAGTGACAGTCCCGGCCAGCAGAAACTCACATTTCTAGTTTCTATGCAACTGCGTCACGTTACGACCGGCATGTAGAAGAACTATATAAATAGGACTGAAATGTTTGTCCATGTGTCTGGCTCTTATGCGCTCTGTGCTCATAGCAGACACATGGTAATAAAAACACGTACTTACTCATAGGAGAAGGCATGCATCTGCCCAGTGGTGAAATCCACATTTTTTTACTACCAGTTCTATGGGCGTGGTGTGGTGTGGCTTGGTGGGCGTGGCTTGGTGGGCATAGCAGGGGAAAGATATTGCAAAATCTCCATTCCCACCCCACTCCAGGGGAAGGATACTGCAAAATCTCCGTTCCCACCCCACTCCAGAGAAAGGATACTGCAAAATCTCCATTCCCACCAGCCAGAGGTGGTATTTGCCGGTTCTCCGAACTGCTCAAAATTTCCGCTACTGGTTCTACAGAACCTGTCAGAACCTGCTGGATTTCACCCCTGTATCTGCCTCCTTACAACTCCTTGAAATGTGGCCTAGAGTGCTTCACATTTGCCCAGGTCAGGGGGTCTCCAACCTTGGCAACCTTAAGACTTGTGGACTTCAATTCCCAGAATTCTTCAGCCACCTGGCTGAAGAATTCTGGGAATTGAAGTCCACAAGTCTTAAGGTTGCCAAGGTTGGAGACCCCCTGGCCCAGGTCATCGATCTGAAATGGGTTAAAAAAGCAAGGTCAATCAGAATAGAGATGGAAGGGACCCCGGAGGTCTTCTAGTCCAACCCTCTGCTCAAGCAGGAGAAGAACCTATACAATTTTATTTGAGACAAGTGTGGCTCTCGGCGAAGGGTTCCTCAGGTGGGGCGATGCCTGGAGGAGAAGGCACTTGCACACTCACACACACGTGCACATAGACTGCCTGCCTGCCTCCAATCTCCCTCACCTGGGCGGCCGAGGCCCACCTGGCCAGGAGGAGCCGCCTCGCGCCCCGTTTCCATGGCAACTTTGGCCGAAAGCGGTCTCACCTGCGTACCTCACGCGCGTGCCTTTCCCGCCCGGCGCTCTCGGACCGCCCACCTCGGCTGTTTGATTGGCTGCTTTGAAGGATCCATTCCCTCGGATTGGCTGATTGGCTTCCCTCTCTCTCTCTCTCTCTTCCCCCCTCCCTTCGAGTTTAAAAAGTCGGCGGGCTCCTCACGCCGAGGTAAATGAAGCGAGCGCGCTGCAGAAGCAGCAAGCGCCGCTTGCGTCTCTCGGAGAAGCGAAAGGTCTTCGAAGAAAAAAGCAGAGAAAGTCACAGTTGCCTCTTTGAGAGGGAAAACAAAAAACAAAACTCCAAGTCACGGGACAACCCCTGACCTGGGTGACCGAGACTCTCCAGAGACGCTGCGTCTCTTCTTCCTTCGATAGAGACGCCGCTGCAAGGGCGCGGGAGATGTGGGGAAAACAAAACCCCTCTCTCTCCCATCTGCGCTTCCGCAGCCGAAGACTTCGTGCCTTGGACCGTGCTGTAGCCTCTTGCGTCCTGAGGTAAATCTAGAGCGGAGACTCTTGGATGTGGTGGTGGGATGCGGAGGGGCGCTAGTGAATAGTCAATTCTCTGGGAGTAAGGATAGCACCTGGGGTAATTTTAATGCTTAGGAGTAAAACTACTCCTAGGAGTAAAACTACTCCTAGGAGTAAAAAAATACTCTTAGGAGTAAAATGCCAGGGATGGCTGAGGTAATATCTCTGCATCTTATTTAAAGGACTCCAAATTACCACAGCTCACCTAGGGTGAAGTTACCTCAGTCGGTCCCACAAAGCGGTTTCCCTCAGGGAAATGAGGCAAACTTCTGGGTCCCTGAATAGTTTTAGCGAAGGCTCGAGTTTTTAGGGAGTAAAATATTGGTGGAGTCTTGAGTTCATTTCGGCCATGCCTTGGTTAAAAACAAACACAAAAAAACGACCAAACCACCACAGGTGAGCAAGAGTTAAAATTAGCTTAGGAGGAATAAAGCTGAGGGAAATTTTTAGGCATGTGCAGTTAAAAGGGCTAAACTAGCACAGGTGGAAGAAGTGTTAACGTCAGCTTAAAGGCAAAATTGTGCTTCAGTCTCTGGAATTGACCTTTCCTCTCTTGAATAAAGTTTAATTCTTGGCACCTGAGGTAATTTTAGCCAAGTTCTTAAAAGAAGCAAAGCATGTAGAGGACTAGCTACTTCAAGTAACTAAAGGCAAAATTACTTCATGTCCATGAGTTGACCTTACTTTCTTGAAATAGTCAACTGAGGGTAATTTTAGCCAAAACTTAAGTTTTTAGAGTACTGGTGGAACCTGAGGTAATCTCAGCCATGTCCTGTTGAAAGGGCCAAACCACCACAGGCAAGTCAGAATTAAAAGTAACTTTAAAGATAAAAGTTACCTCAAGAGCTGACCTTGCTCTCAGGAATTAATGAATGCTTGGGACTTGAGGTACTTTTAGTTAAGGCTCAAGTTCCTAAAATTCCTTAGCCAAATAAAGTACTCTATTCTAAAGTTAACTACAGTACAATTACTTCAGGTCCAGGAGTTGTCTTGTTCTCAGAAATAAGTAATAATAATAGATAAATAATATGTTCTTGGGACCTGAGGCAATTCTAAGCCAAGGCTAGAGTTCTTAAAGTAAAATAAGTCAAGTTTAAGTCAAGTTCTTAAAAGTAAAATATTGGCTGAGGTAAATCTTGACCATGTTAAAAAGGACCAAACCACCATGGTGAGTCAGATTTAAAAATAGTTTTAAAGGTAAAATTACCTTAGGAGCTGACCTTGCTCTCTGGAATAAAGTGAATTCTTGGGATCTGAGGTAATTTTAGGCAAGGCTCAAGTTCTTAAAACAAATTCCTTGTGTGTCTGATCTCACTTGGCCAATAAAGCCTAGGGCTTCCATTTTCTACTCTAAACTAAAAAAAAAAAAAGCAAAATGTGAAGAGGATTAGCTACTTTGGCTAAATTACTCCAAGTCCAGGAGCTGACCTTGCTCTGTAAAATAAAGTCAATTCTTGGGACCTGAGGTAATTCTAGCCAAGGCTCAAGCCCTTAAAAAAAGCAAAACATGTAGGAGACTAGCTTCTTCAATGAACTAAAGGCAAAAGTTAACTAAAATTGCTTTAGGGCTGGAGACCATATCTTTGGGAACAGTAGAAACCTGTGGGTCTGAGGTATTCTCAAGGGCACAATATTCAAAACAATACAATACAATGTATTACAATGTAATACAATACAATACAATGACAATAAAGTGACAATATTCCAATTCATTGTATCTTTTTTCACTGGTAACATAAAGCACATAAAAGCCTATTTGTGAAATTGTTGAATTGGTTTTCTAGTCTTTGAACATCAGGTGGACATTTGGTGATGTTGATTTTTTTTTTTTTAATTTCAGAGGCACTCACTGAGTAAAATCAGTCAAAACTGAAGACATCAAAGGTAAGTCATTGGTTTCATTAACTATCCAGCGCTGCATTTAGCCAAGAAGCCTGACAGGTACTGTTGGCAACATGAGATTAATTATGGCAAAAACCTTTGGGCCTTGCTAAAGCTTACCCTAAGGCTTGCTTTAGTGAAGTTTTGCTGTATAAAACAGTAGGCATGAATGTGAGAAATGTATCTAAAACATATACATTTCTAACTGACCTCCCCTACTTGTGGGGGGTCATTCAGTCCCTGAGCTTCCAGTCTCTGATACTCAGACTGAATGAGCCTGGTAATCGGCCGCTGCCTATCTCATTCAATCCCTGAACATACACACACTGGAAGACTCACATTGGATGGCCTTTCTGGGGTTCCATTTGGTGACCCTTCCAAGCCACTGAGCGAGCAGTGAGGGCAAATCAGCCTAGAGGAGTCCAGAGTGCTCAGCTGCAAACCTCCAGTCCCTGAGGACCCCCTCAGTACTCCGACTGGAAGGAATCCTTTTGGATCACCTCCATCTCTCCTTCACTCACTTAGAAAGAATGCCAGTACCAGTCAGACTTCTTACCACTGGAAGTAAACCTGGTGATGCATTTTAATATGATGCTGTATACAATACAGGACAAGATTTGTGGCTCAGTTTTTAAATGAGGGGTTCTTGGTGCTCTCTGAGCTTGGTGGTTTTCTTGCAGATGTTTCATTACCAACAAGTGAAGTGTTGGGAGGGCAAGATTTTGCTCTCAACTTTTGTTTTAGTGGCGGCTTGTTTTAGTGTTCGTGGAAGTAGTCTTGGAGGTTCTTTGGTTGAGTTATTTGTAGTTAACATGTTTGGCACTTCTTTGGGCATTATTATTTTTCTTTTTTTCAAATCATTTTTTTATTTTCAAACATAAAATAACATAAGAACTTCCTCCTTTCAAACAATTACAGACAGTGTATCGGTCGGTCAGTATCCTTTTGTGCTCACATTATCTTCAAAATATCAATCTGTAACACTTATCAAAAAATTCTTCATCAGTAGGTATTTTCTCTTCTTTCCAGCTTTTTGCAAATACGATTCTAGCCGCCGTTAAAACATTCACAATTAAATATTGCAAATCTGTATTATATGTCTCTGGTAAGATCCCTTGGTAGCGGAGCAGACTAAATTACTGTTAAAGTAACACTTAGCTGCCAGCTGCCTGCAATTACTGCAAGTTCAATTCTCACCAAGCTCAAGGTTGACTCAGCCTTCCATCCTTCTGAGGTAGGTAAAATGAGAACCCGGTTTGTGGGGGCAATAAGCTGACTTTGTATAAAATAGAACACCGCTTGGGGGGTCAAAAAGCCCTACTAAGCAGGTATATACAAAAGTATGAAGGCTATTGCTTAACGCATTGTAAGCCACCCTGAGTCTCCGGAGAAGGGCGGCATATAAATCAAACTAATAAATAATAATAAATAAGTAATAAAAATATTTCTGGTTTAAAGTCAGTGTGGCTCATTTTTTCCAACCACGTGTGTATCGTTGTCCAATATCTTTTGGCTTCTCTGCATGTCCACCACATATGGTAATATGGACCCGGCGTCTGGTGACACTTCCAACATTTCTCCGATTTATTCTTGAAAATTCTGGCTATTTCTTTGGGCATTATTTACTGTGTGTTGATCTGATGTTAATCTAGGATCAATCTGCTTACCTTGGGCTTGTTGATTGTCCCTTGTGGACAGGCTAGAGATATGGTTTATGTCTATGTGCTGCGTGATGGCTAATTTGTAAGCATGCTGGACTTTTAGAATTTTCCTAACAACTTCGCATGTTCTATAATGCTCTGATTCCCAGGTTGAAACTATGCTTAAATCTGTCAATCCGTTGTGAAACTAAGGAGATTTCATGAGGTATTCGGATTGCTAGTTGCTGTTATCACATATCTCTTTATACCTCTCTTCCTAGGTTTAATGCTAACCATGGTTCTCTGAACCAGAAAACAAAGCTCAAAGGCCCATATTAAGGCTAGGCGTGGCTATTGGCTGATAATAGAGTTTATAGTTTTCTTGCCTGGCGTAATTTTGGCCAAGGGGATGGTTTTTAGAACCAGAACACAGCTCAATGGCCCACTTTAAGGCTAGGCATGGCTATTGGCTGATAATAGAGTTTATAGTTTTCTTGCCTGGCATAATTTTGGCCAAGGGGATGGTTTTTAGAACCAGAAAACAGCTCAATGGCCCACTTTAAGGCTAGGCGTGGCTATTGGCTGATAATAGAGTGTATAGTTTTCTTGCCTGGTGTAACTTTGGCCAAGGCGATGGTTTTTAGAACCAGAAAGCAGCTCAATGGCCCATTTTAAGGCTAGGCGTGGCTATTGGCTGATAATAGAGTTTATAGAACCAGAAAACAGAGCTCAATGGCCCATTTTAAGGCTAGGCGTGGCTATTGGCTGATAATAGAGTTTATAGTTTTCTTGCCTGGCGTAACTTTGGCCAAGGCGATGGTTTTTAGAACCAGAAAACAGCTCAACAGCCCATTTTAAGGCTAGGCATGGCTATTGGCTGATAATACCGTTTATAGTTTTCTTGCCTGGTGTAACTTTGGCCAAGGCGATGGTTTTTAGAACCAGAAAACAAAGCTCAATGGCCCATTTTAAGGCTAGGCATGGCTATTGGCTGATAATAGAGTTTATAGTTTTCTTGCCTGGCGAAACGTTGACCAAGGCGATGGTTTTTAGAACCAGAAAGCAGCTCAATGGCCCATTTTAAGGCTAGGCGTGGCTATTGGCTGATAATAGAGTTTATAGTTTTCTTGCCTGGTGTAACTTTGGCCAAGGCGATGGTTTTTAGAACCAGAAAACAGCTCAATGGCCCATTTTAAGGCTAGGCGTGGCTATTGGCTGATAATAGAATTTATAGTTTTGTTGCCTGGCGTAATTTTGGCCAAGGCGATGGTTCTTAGAACCAGAAAACAGCTCAATGGCCCATTTTAAGGCTAGGCATGGCTATTGGCTGATAATAACTGTTTATAGTTTTCTTGCCTGGTGTAATTTTGGCCAAGGCAATGGTTTTTAGAACCAGAAAACAGCTCAATGGCCCATTTTAAGGCTAGGCGTGGCTATTGGCTGATAATAGAATTTATAGTTTTGTTGCCTGGCGTAATTTTGGCCAAGGCGATGGTTCTTAGAACCAGAAAACAGCTCAATGGCCCATTTTAAGGCTAGGCATGGCTATTGGCTGATAATAACTGTTTATAGTTTTCTTGCCTGGTGTAACTTTGGCCAAGGCGATGGTTCTTAGAACCAGAAAACAGCTCAATGGCCCATTTTAAGGCTAGGCGTGGCTATTGGCTGATAATAGAGTTTATAGTTTTCTTGCCTGGCGTAATTTTGGCCAAGGCAATGGTTTTTAGAACCAGAAAACAGCTCAATGGCCCATTTTAAGGCTAGGCGTGGCTATTGGCTGATAATAGAGTTTATAGTTTTCTTGCCTGGCGTAATTTTGGCCAAGGCGATGGTTCTTAGAACCAGAAAACAGCTCAATGGCCCATTTTAAGGCTAGGCGTGGCTATTGGCTGATAATAAATGTTTATAGTTTTCTTGCCTGGCGTAACTTTGGCCAAGGCGATGGTTTTTAGAACCAGAACACAGCTCAATGGCCCATTTTAAGGCTAGGCGTGGCTATTGGCTGATAATAGAGTTTATAGTTTTCTTGCCTGGTGTAATTTTGGCCAAGGCAATGGTTTTTAGAACCAGAACACAGCTCAATGGCCCATTTTAAGGCTAGGCATGGCTATTGGCTGATAATAGAGTTTATAGTTTTCTTGCCTGGCGTAATTTTGGCCAAGGCGATGGTTCTTAGAACCAGAAAACAGCTCAATGGCCCATTTTAAGGCTAGGCGTGGCTATTGGCTGATAATAACTGTTTATAGTTTTCTTGCCTGGCGTAACTTTGGCCAAGGCGATGGTTTTTAGAACCAGAACACAGCTCAATGGCCCATTTTAAGGCTAGGCGTGGCTATTGGCTGATAATAGAGTTTATAGTTTTCTTGCCTGGTGTAATTTTGGCCAAGGCAATGGTTTTTAGAACCAGAAAACAGCTCAATGGCCCACTTTAAGGCTAGGCATGGCTATTGGCTGATAATAACTGTTTATAGTTTTCTTGCCTGGTGTAACTTTGGCCAAGGCAATGGTTTTTAGAACCAGAAAACAGCTCAATGGCCCATTTTAAGGCTAGGCGTGGCTATTGGCTGATAATAAATGTTTATAGTTTTCTTGCCTGGTGTAACTTTGGCCAAGGCGATGGTTTTTAGAACCAGAACACAGCTCAATGGCCCATTTTAAGGCTAGGCGTGGCTATTGGCTGATAATAGAATTTATAGTTTTGTTGCCTGGCGTAACTTTGGCCAAGGCGATGGTTTTTAGAACCAGAACACAGCTCAATGGCCCATTTTAAGGCTAGGCGTGGCTATTGGCTGATAATAACTGTTTATAGTTTTCTTGCCTGGCGTAACTTTGGCCAAGGCGATGGTTTTTAGAACCAGAACACAGCTCAATGGCCCATTTTAAGGCTAGGCGTGGCTATTGGCTGATAATAGAGTTTATAGTTTTCTTGCCTGGTGTAATTTTGGCCAAGGCAATGGTTTTTAGAACCAGAAAACAGCTCAATGGCCCACTTTAAGGCTAGGCATGGCTATTGGCTGATAATAACTGTTTATAGTTTTCTTGCCTGGTGTAACTTTGGCCAAGGCGATGGTTTTTAGAACCAGAAAACAGCTCAATGGCCCATTTTAAGGCTAGGCGTGGCTATTGGCTGATAATAAATGTTTATAGTTTTCTTGCCTGGTGTAACTTTGGCCAAGGCGATGGTTTTTAGAACCAGAACACAGCTCAATGGCCCATTTTAAGGCTAGGCGTGGCTATTGGCTGATAATAGAATTTATAGTTTTGTTGCCTGGCGTAATTTTGGCCAAGGCGATGGTTTTTAGAACCAGAAAACAGCTCAATGGCCCATTTTAAGGCTAGGCGTGGCTATTGGCTGATAATAGAATTTATAGTTTTGTTGCCTGGCGTAATTTTGGCCAAGGCGATGGTTCTTAGAACCAGAAAACAGCTCAATGGCCCACTTTAAGGCTAGGCATGGCTATTGGCTGATAATAACTGTTTATAGTTTTCTTGCCTGGTGTAACTTTGGCCAAGGCAATGGTTTTTAGAACCAGAAAACAGCTCAATGGCCCATTTTAAGGCTAGGCGTGGCTATTGGCTGATAATAAATGTTTATAGTTTTCTTGCCTGGTGTAACTTTGGCCAAGGCGATGGTTTTTAGAACCAGAACACAGCTCAATGGCCCATTTTAAGGCTAGGCGTGGCTATTGGCTGATAATAGAATTTATAGTTTTGTTGCCTGGCGTAACTTTGGCCAAGGCGATGGTTTTTAGAACCAGAACACAGCTCAATGGCCCATTTTAAGGCTAGGCGTGGCTATTGGCTGATAATAACTGTTTATAGTTTTCTTGCCTGGCGTAACTTTGGCCAAGGCGATGGTTTTTAGAACCAGAACACAGCTCAATGGCCCATTTTAAGGCTAGGCGTGGCTATTGGCTGATAATAGAGTTTATAGTTTTCTTGCCTGGTGTAATTTTGGCCAAGGCAATGGTTTTTAGAACCAGAAAACAGCTCAATGGCCCACTTTAAGGCTAGGCATGGCTATTGGCTGATAATAACTGTTTATAGTTTTCTTGCCTGGTGTAACTTTGGCCAAGGCGATGGTTTTTAGAACCAGAAAACAGCTCAATGGCCCATTTTAAGGCTAGGCGTGGCTATTGGCTGATAATAAATGTTTATAGTTTTCTTGCCTGGTGTAACTTTGGCCAAGGCGATGGTTTTTAGAACCAGAACACAGCTCAATGGCCCATTTTAAGGCTAGGCGTGGCTATTGGCTGATAATAGAATTTATAGTTTTGTTGCCTGGCGTAATTTTGGCCAAGGCGATGGTTTTTAGAACCAGAAAACAGCACAATGGCCCATTTTAAGGCTAGGCGTGGCTATTGGCTGATAATAACTGTTTATAGTTTTCTTGCCTGGTGTAACTTTGGCCAAGGCGATGGTTTTTAGAACCAGAAAACAGCTCAATGGCCCATTTTAAGGCTAGGCGTGGCTATTGGCTGATAATAGAATTTATAGTTTTGTTGCCTGGCGTAATTTTGGCCAAGGCGATGGTTCTTAGAACCAGAAAACAGCTCAATGGCCCATTTTAAGGCTAGGCATGGCTATTGGCTGATAATAACTGTTTATAGTTTTCTTGCCTGGTGTAACTTTGGCCAAGGCGATGGTTTTTAGAACCAGAAAACAGCTCAATGGCCCATTTTAAGGCTAGGCGTGGCTATTGGCTGATAATAGAGTTTATAGTTTTGTTGCCTGGCGTAATTTTGGCCAGGGCAATGGTTTTTAGAACCAGAAAACAGCTCAATGGCCCACTTTAAGGCTAGGCATGGCTATTGGCTGATAATAACTGTTTATAGTTTTCTTGCCTGGTGTAACTTTGGCCAAGGCGATGGTTTTTAGAACCAGAAAACAGCTCAATGGCCCATTTTAAGGCTAGGCGTGGCTATTGGCTGATAATAGAATTTATAGTTTTGTTGCCTGGCGTAATTTTGGCCAAGGCGATGGTTCTTAGAACCAGAAAACAGCTCAATGGCCCATTTTAAGGCTAGGCATGGCTATTGGCTGATAATAACTGTTTATAGTTTTCTTGCCTGGTGTAACTTTGGCCAAGGCGATGGTTTTTAGAACCAGAAAACAGCTCAATGGCCCATTTTAAGGCTAGGCGTGGCTATTGGCTGATAATAGAGTTTATAGTTTTGTTGCCTGGCGTAATTTTGGCCAAGGCAATGGTTTTTAGAACCAGAAAACAGCTCAATGGCCCACTTTAAGGCTAGGCATGGCTATTGGCTGATAATAAATGTTTATAGTTTTCTTGCCTGGTGTAACTTTGGCCAAGGCGATGGTTTTTAGAACCAGAAAACAGCTCAATGGCCCATTTTAAGGCTAGGCGTGGCTATTGGCTGATAATAGAATTTATAGTTTTGTTGCCTGGCGTAATTTTGGCCAAGGCGATGGTTTTTAGAACCAGAAAACAGCTCAATGGCCCATTTTAAGGCTAGGCGTGGCTCTTGGTTGATAATAGAGTTTATAGTTTTGTTGCCTGGCGTAATTTTGGCCAAGGCGATGGTTCTTAGAACCAGAACACAGCTCAATGGCCCATTTTAAGGCTAGGCGTGGCTATTGGCTGATAATAGAATTTATAGTTTTCTTGCCTGGCGTAATTTTGGCCAAGGCGATGGTTTTTAGAACCAGAAAACAGCTCAATGGCCCACTTTAAGGCTAGGCGTGGCTATTGGCTGATAATAGAGTTTATAGTTTTCTTGCCTGGCATAATTTTGGCCAAGGCGATGGTTCTTAGAACCAGAAAACAGCTCAATGGCCCATTTTAAGGCTAGGCGTGGCTCTTGGTTGATAATAGAGTTTATAGTTTTGTTGCCTGGCGTAATTTTGGCCAAGGCGATGGTTCTTAGAACCAGAACACAGCTCAATGGCCCATTTTAAGGCTAGGCGTGGCTATTGGCTGATAATAGAATTTATAGTTTTCGTGCCTGGCGTAATTTTGGCCAAGGCGATGGTTTTTAGAACCAGAAAACAGCTCAATGGCCCACTTTAAGGCTAGGCGTGGCTATTGGCTGATAATAGAGTTTATAGTTTTGTTGCCTGGCGTAATTTTGGCCAAGGCGATGGTTCTTAGAACCAGAAAACAGCTCAATGGCCCATTTTAAGGCTAGGTGTGGCTATTGGCTGATAATAGAGTTTATAGTTTTCTTGCCTGGCGTAATTTTGGCCAAGGCGATGGTTTTTAGAACCAGAACACAGCTCAATGGCCCATTTTAAGGCTAGGTGTGGCTATTGGCTGATAATAGAGTTTATAGTTTTCTTGCCTGGTGTAACTTTGGCCAAGGCGATGGTTTTTAGAACCAGAACACAGCTCAATGGCCCATTTTAAGGCTAGGCGTGGCTATTGGCTGATAATAGAGTTTATAGTTTTGTTGCCTGGCGTAATTTTGGCCAAGGCGATGGTTTTTAGAACCAGAACACAGCTCAATGGCCCATTTTAAGGCTAGGTGTGGCTATTGGCTGATAATAGAGTTTATAGTTTTCTTGCCTGGTGTAACTTTGGCCAAGGCGATGGTTTTTAGAACCAGAAAACAGCTCAACGGCCCACTTTAATGCTAGGCATGGCTATTGGCTGATAATACAGTTTATAGTTTTCTTGCCTGGTGTAATTTTGGCCAAGGCGTTTTTTTTAGAACCAGAACACAGCTCAATGGCCCATTTTAAGGCTAGGCGTGGCTATTGGCTGATAATAGAGTTTATAGTTTTCTTGCCTGGCGTAATTTTGGCCAAGGCGATGGTTTTTAGAACCAGAACACAGCTCAATGGCCCATTTTAAGGCTAGGTGTGGCTATTGGCTGATAATAGAGTTTATAGTTTTCTTGCCTGGTGTAACTTTGGCCAAGGCGATGGTTTTTAGAACCAGAACACAGCTCAATGGCCCATTTTAAGGCTAGGCGTGGCTATTGGCTGATAATAGAGTTTATAGTTTTGTTGCCTGGCGTAATTTTGGCCAAGGCGATGGTTTTTAGAACCAGAACACAGCTCAATGGCCCATTTTAAGGCTAGGTGTGGCTATTGGCTGATAATAGAGTTTATAGTTTTCTTGCCTGGTGTAACTTTGGCCAAGGCGATGGTTTTTAGAACCAGAAAACAGCTCAACGGCCCACTTTAATGCTAGGCATGGCTATTGGCTGATAATACAGTTTATAGTTTTCTTGCCTGGTGTAATTTTGGCCAAGGCGTTTTTTTTAGAACCAGAACACAGCTCAATGGCCCATTTTAAGGCTAGGCGTGGCTATTGGCTGATAATAGAGTTTATAGTTTTCTTGCCTGGCGTAATTTTGGCCAAGGCGATGGTTTTTAGAACCAGAACACAGCTCAATGGCCCATTTTAAGGCTAGGCGTGGCTATTGGCTGATAATAGAGTTTATAGTTTTCTTGCCTGGCGTAATTTTGGCCAAGGCGATGGTTTTTAGAACCAGAACACAGCTCAATGGCCCATTTTAAGGCTAGGTGTGGCTATTGGCTGATAATAGAGTTTATAGTTTTCTTGCCTGGTGTAACTTTGGCCAAGGCGATGGTTTTTAGAACCAGAAAACAGCTCAACGGCCCACTTTAATGCTAGGCATGGCTATTGGCTGATAATACAGTTCATAGTTTTCTTGCCTGGTGTAATTTTGGCCAAGGCGATGGTTCTTAGAACCAGAAAACAGCTCAACGGCCCACTTTAAGGCTAGGCGTGGCTATTGGCTGATAATAGAATTTATAGTTTTGTTGCCTGGCGTAATTTTGGCCAAGGCGATGGTTCTTAGAACCAGAAAACAGCTCAATGGCCCATTTTAAGGCTAGGTCTGGCTATTGGCTGATAATACAGTTTATAGTTTTCTTGCCTGGCGTAATTTTGGCCAAGGCGATGGTTCTTAGAACCAGAAAACAGCTCAACGGCCCATTTTAAGGCTAGGCGTGGCTGTTGGCTGGAAACCCACCCGTGGCTGGGATTGCACGGCTATCGGGCGTGACCCCTATGGCGATGGGGTAACTGGTTCAAGTGCCTGAACTGGTTGTGACAATGTCACTATGGACCAACGCAATATAATCGTAGTAATGATGTCTATATAAAACAATCTAGATGAAAAACGAATAGAATGCATGTGACGTTGCCATAGCAACATCCACAACTTTGTCCCTATTGTTAGGGCTTTATACCTCAGTGATGAAAAACCAACCCTACTTTTTTAGGGGGTTTGAAACATGGTCTTCCTGATGAGAATGATTAGTGCTCAGTGGCCCATTTTAAGGCTTGGCGTGGCTGTTGGTTTATACTAGATTTTAGAGTTTCCTTGCCTGATATAACTTTGGCCATGGGGATGGTTCTTAGAATAGAGAAAAAACTTCAGCTGTTTTTATAGGAAGGTGTAGTGTATGAGATATAAAGGATTTGATAGTTTTGTTGCCGCTTAGTGTTAGACATGGCAGTGATTCTTAAAGTCAAAGTAAAATCTCTGCCCTTTTTAATGAATGGTTGTCTGTGTGCATTTCTAAAATAGTATAGTTTTTTCTTCTGATGTAATTTTAGGCATGGCTGTGGTTCTTAGTAGTTCAGAGGGCCCCAAAAGTAGGGACTGGCTTAATTTATTGATATTTTCGCACTGACCTTAGCCCTCTTTTCCCATCATTGCCAAACTATCGTGGACATTCATTCTCAATTGGCCCTGCGCTAGCAGTCCATCTCCACCACTGATCTCCTGTTCTTTCCCCTAGGCACGTGATCATGGGTGATTTGCCCAGTGAGACTTATTCTTAGCCAATTCACGATTTGGGACAAATAAATGCCAGTTGATCCTCATACCAAGGAAAGGACCTCTGCCTTCTCCATGAATGGCAACAGTCTCGGTTTCCGGAGAGGCTTGGGACAGGGAGGTGGAGTATGGAAAGGCCTGCGCTGTGAGATCCACCACCATGCTTCTGCCACTATGGCACTATGGCCTATTGCATAAGCCCTGAACTCCACTTCTTGCAATTCCAGCTGCCCCATCCCCTCAAGCTCTCCTGCACTGGGTTGGCAGCATTTAGGGGCTTGTTGAAAGTGTAGCGGCAACGGCAAAAGTTCTGGGCCACCAGTGGGGACCCAAAACATCTTGGGGGAGGCTCCCAGACATCCCTCTTTGCCAGCGAACACACACTCCCTTTGCAACAAAAAATCCCACCCCCAGCTGCTACTCCAGAGATGGGGTACTTCTCCTGTAAAGTATGGGGTGGAGCACAAATGTGCATAAAAACATTGTGCTTTTCTGTGCAGCTTGGAGAGCTCCTGCTATGCTGGGTGCTTTTAGGGATTGAGCAAGCACTGATGGCTGGCTGGCTAGGCAGGGAGAGATGTTCATGGCCGGGAAGGGGGGAGTGTTGGTGGGGCTTGAAGCTGGTGCACGTTCTTGGTCCCAGCCTTCTTACAGTGCCAGCCCAATCAAAAACTGGGTGGGGAGCAACACCAGTGAACATCCGCCAGCCTTGAGTGTTGCCAACACTCTCCAGCTGCTAGCGCCCCTGCCCAGCCAGCCCTGTTTGCTAGCTTGAACAGCCCCTTGAAGGCACATCTCTTTTTCAGACCCCACCCCTTTGACCCTGGCACTCGAGGCTGCTGCCATCCACTGAGAAGGCAGAGGCCCCATCCCTCAATGTGGGGATCGGCTGGAGTTTAGTTGTCCTGCACCACAAATTGGTCAAGAATGTTTCCTTGGGTGAATCTGCCGTGATCATGCAGGGGTGGGTGGGGAGGACAGGGCACCAATGTGGGGGGAAGTGGTGCTGGCAGAGGGCCAGCTGAAAATGCCTAAGCTAGGTCAGCTGTGATGGGGTCGGGCTGAAGTGAGTGCGAAAAAGTTGCCATGATAAATTGTCCCATTCCACTTGCTGTATAATGTTCAAACTGAACATTAATCTGCACATTATTAGATGAACAGCTAGGAGGAACAACTGGATGACAAATGCAAACTAACCTGAGCTGTGCAACACCCCCCCCCCTCCTCCAATGATTCCTGAAACTGTATCACCTGTCTTTGAGCCCACTAGAATATTCAAGCACGGAATACTGTTGAGAAACTAATGCTGGCTCTGCCAGCTGATCATTAGTTATCTTTGGTTCGACACTTCATAAATTATTTGCAGTGGGTCTCTGCTTTTACGAATAATGATAAAATAGTCTGTCAGTAAGAATGAGGCTCAAATGGAGTTTCAGGATAAGAAATGTGAAGTATTCCTGATTTAGTAATCTGGGGGAGCCAGATTAAAAGCAGAGCCCAAGTTCGAATATGATATAAAAGTGTGTGATTTATCAAAGAACAGGCACCCGATTTTCCTTATCTCCAGGACAGAGTGTGGAACTGCTGAATGGAATGATTCCAGACACCAAATTGTCAAAAAAGTTGGAATTTTTAAAGAACCTTTGACTCTATCAATGTGTTGGCTAAGCGAATGTGCAGGTAAAAGCAGAACAATGTTCCCTATCTGAGGGGAGAGGATTGTAGAGATGATCCGTTGTCATTTTTTTTGAGATGTAGAGGTGGTCTTTGACTTACAACCATGGTGAAACCTGCCCATCGTGGTCATAAGTCATGATAGTTGTAAAACAGATTTCCCCCTTATGACTGAGATGACTTTATGCCTCTTTTTGCAGCAGTCATTAAGTGTAAGTATAATTAATTATTCACTGGATTTCAAATAGTCCATTTTTGCTTCTTTGCCCTGAAAATAAGCTGATCTGAAGCAGAATAAGGACAAATCACATTTATTTTTTATATGTAGACCCAAAAGCAACAAACTCGAGTGAACACCCCCATGCTATAAAGCATATTGCTGAGATTAGCACATGCGCAGACCCCCCCCCCCCAAAGCAGGCATCAGCAGTATAACATTTCTAGGCATCTGGTTTATTTATCGATTGGTTTTACTTTCTAATTTACAAAGAAGGGATAAGAAAAGACAATAACCAAATATAAAATGTAGTGATAACACAAAAACCAAAACAAAACCAGAAAGAGACAGGAAATTAAAAAAAAAAAATAGCAAAGAACAAGTAATACCCATCAGAGTAAATCTCAATAGAGCAAAATTCAGGCCCTATGATAACTGTCAGCTCTGCCATTTTTGCTATGCTTCACTATGCTTGCTGGCATCTTGCCATAAACAGAGTGCAGGGGGGATAGAGGAAATTGGGGAAGCTCTGCAGGTGGAGGGAAGCTGTGCTGGGGGGGGAGGGTGGACAGAATAGATAATGATGATGCCCTGGAGCTGTGCAACTTCAACTTTCATGGCAGTGCTCCAAAAGAAATTTGAAGATCCACTCACCGATCGCAAAGCCAGAATGCGAATAAAGACTATCAGCCAGAGCCGGAGACCTGTGGCTGCCTACACCCAAGAATTTGACTGATTGATTAACTGATTAACATGCTTTTATTGAGTGTTTCCAAGACAGGCTAAGTGTCGACGTCTACAACACCTGCATCTCCTGGGGCACCCCATCTGTGGTATGTCCTGGCTGAAGAAGTGGAGATCGACCTAGCCTCAGGTGGCGAAGATCCCTTCTGACAGAAAGAAAGAAGGAGAGGAGAAAAGGATAAGGATAAGGATAATTTTATTTCTATACCGCCCCTTTCCCGAAGGACTCAGTGTACAGCCAGGTAAAAACACGATACAAATATCACAATTTAAATTTAAAAAATTATTAAAGGTATTACATTTAAGGCCAATTAACTAAAAAACCCAAAAATTTAAGAATTCCAAATTTAAAACTCAATTTATGAAGCTAGAGAAGAGAAGGAAGGAAAGAAAGGAAGAGGCACTGAGCCACTAATTGCTGAGCTGCGCAGCCAGCCCAAAACCTAGCCCCAGGGCCCACAAAGAGGTGGGGTGCAAGGGGAGCTTGATGTAAAACCCCTGATGAAGGACATGCTGGCCCACCTGGCCAAAGAGCTGGGTTATCTGTGAGAGGCATACTACTGAGTTAGAATTAAGGAAGGTGACGAGTAGAAGACTGCTTTTAGTGCCCTCTAGGATTTTTCCAATTTTGGATGCTTTCCTTTGGGACTGTAGGGCGCCCCTGCTGTTTTAATGGGACTGATAAATGAAGTTGTCAAGTTGAAAGCTTTGCAAGTTGACAGAAGTGCTGCATGAACACCTGTATAAAGGAGTCCTAGTTTGAGCCGTGGTGACACAGTGGTTAGAATGCAACACTGCAGGCTACTTCTGCTGATTGCCAGCAGTTTGGCAGTTTGAATCTCACCAGGCTCAAGGTTGACTCAGCCTTCCATCCTTAGGAGGAGGGTAAAATGAGGACCCGGATTGTTGGGGGCAATTGGCTGACTGTAACCGCTTACAGAGGGCTGTAAAGCACTGTGAAGCGGTATATAAGTCTAAATGCTATTGCTAGTTTACTTGGATGATATTTTAATCTACATTGAAACCATGGCTGAGCAAGTGAAGCTGGCCCGAGCCACACTCAGAAAACTCCTGGCCGCTCAGTTGTACGCTAAACTGTCCAAGTGCAAATTCCATCAAAGCAAAATTAACTATCTTGGGTTCTGTATCTCCCACGATGGGATAGAAATGGACCCTGAGAGGTGGGCTCCTCCTCACACCAAGAAACAACTCCAAAGTTTCTTGGGATTTGCAAATTTTTACTGTCAATTAAGCCCATCATTTGCTCAGATAGCACTTTGTATCACCAGCTTACTGAAAACAAAGGGGAGGGGGAAGCCCAAACCCAGTCAGCCACTGAAATGGACAATGGAGTGCCAGGAGGCATTTGAAAAACTCAAATGCCTATTTGTGGTGGAGCCCATACTAAAGCAGCAAACCCTAACACCTTCTTTGTCATCCAAGCAGATACCAGTGACGTGGCTGTGGATGCAGAGCTGCTGCATAAAAATGATCAAGGGACCCTGCAGTCATGTGCCTACACTTCCAAAAAGCTGAGTGAAACAGAGCGCAGGTGGGTAGTATGAGAAAAGGAAGTTATGCAGTAAGCTGGACACTATTGACACGGAGGCATTTTCTAGAGGGGAACAAAATTCCTTTCAAGGTCTGGACAGATCATAAAGACCTAGAACTGCTTTAAAAAAAACAAACCAGAAAACTGTCCCCCAACAAGTGTGGTGGGCTCAGTACTTTAATCATTTTAATTTCACTTTATGGTACCTCCCAGGCAGTTTTTTTTTTTTAATTTGATTTATATGCCGCCCTTCTCCGAAGACTCAGGGCGGCTTACAATGTGCTCAGCAATGTGCTCAGTTAGAACTTCTTGGCGGATGCCCTCCCATGGCTGCCCCAATACAACAGCTCTAAAGCTGAGATTATTAGACTAGTCATTCCATCCAAGCAATTGGCAGTACCACTTTTCTACTAGAGCTCAAGAAAAATGCTCCCCCAAAGGTGCCAGATGATCTTGAAAGTAGAGTTGAAGGAGGACTAGTGGTTCAGGGACCACCAAACAGACTGTACTGTACACGATGACTTAGCCTGGGTGGGGGCCAAATTGTATGTGCCTGAAAGCCAATGAATTGTAGTGTAGAAATGCCACAATTCAAAAACTGCAGGGCAATTTGGCTTTGTGAAAACCTTACACTTCACAAAGCGCCAATTCTGGTGGCCGTCACCAAAGCAGGACATTTGTAAGGACACAGCATTTCCCCTCATCTCAAACCGAATGGGTGGACACTCAGCATGTTAAGGCCTCGAAACTCCTTCATACATTCCAAAGAGAATAACCAGGTAAACCCCAATGAACCCAAATCTAATTGTTCTTTTCCTATTTCTCTTTTTCCCCCCAGGATTAACCGACATGTCAAGGGGGACCGAATGTCAGCACTGCCATCTTCACTAGGCTTGCTTGGGGAAGCTGTGCAGGTGGAAAGAAGGTAGATGTTAGGGGAAAGGATGAACACTGATAGGAACCAGAGGTGCTAAGCAGCTAGCTTCCACCACTTCAAGGATGCCTGGCCTGGGAAAGAAGGTGAAACCGCCTATAATCAAAGTGGTTCTCAAAACATGAAGCTAAGATGCTATTGGACACTGATGGTCTAGTTAGTGGAGAGGGCCATGAACCACTGGGGGGGAGGCGGATTTGTAACTTTGTGCAGAAATACTCAGACCTTGCCTTGCTTTTACTGCAACCTCTAATCCTTAATAAAAGAACCTATTGCTTGAACCAAATGGAGTCAGGGTCTTTCTTTCCTAGGGACTTAGCTTGGGCAGGTTTGACAATAACCCCAAATGGCAAAATATATTTTTATAAAATTAAAAAAAAAATGGGAAAGAAAAGTTAAAATATGAGCTCTCCAAATCTCTTTGAGAAGATCTCATACAATCAGAGGGAAAACCCCAAATGTTTTTTGATACTCTTGAGTAAGATTTCAGATTCCAGGGACTGTCTTCTTGTTCTAGGTTAGTCTGTTTTATGAACCTGTCCATTAAGAAGTCAACAGAGATAGGTTAGGGCTCTATATTTAGGGTACTAAGGTATTAAGCCTAGAAAAATGTTGTGGAAAGAGGGAGAGTGTCACCTGAACCTTTGGAAAACCAAAGCTGTTCCTTTGCTTAGATTCAAGCCATACATGTCAAGTGCAAAGGATCAGGACCATCTGTTAAAGTTTTAGTTCCGAAGATTTATTGCTCATGCTTAAACACAAGAATCTAGTTAACTAAAGTTCAAAACTAAATTGGCAGATAAGGCTGAACTGAACTCAAGAGGGGTTTGATTCGGACCATTTGCAGGAACATAACAATTCTAGGCTGATGACTCACTTAACTCTGCCCCCTAGCTCTGCCTGCTCTCCTACATCACATAGAAACAAAGACCACTACAGGTTGTCCTCGTTTAATAGCCACTCGCTCAGCAACTATTCAAAGTTACAAAGGACCTCTTCAGAACTACTTATGACTCATTTTTGAAATGCCAATGTCTGTTCCCTCCCCCCTGCAATCACTTGATCACATTTTGGGCGCTTGGAAATTGAGCTTGCATTTACGGCTCCCTGCAGCACATGACCAACACTTCTCAGCATTTTTTTGCTGTTTTCAAGGGTTTCCTTTTGGTTTACTGCCCATTAGGGAAATGGGGTTTATTTAACAACAAGCACTTTTGTTTAATGACCGCATTCACTTAACAACCACTGTAAAAAGGTCAGGCACAATCACATGATCTGCTTATCAACCACCACGACTTACAACCATAATTCTGGTTATGAGTTGAGGACTATCTGTATTTGTATAAAGTACAAATTTGTACTTTACCAATGACCTTCAAATGATTTCCTTCCAAAGGAAACCTCAGGCACAAAATCTTAAGTGCCCTTGAAATCATTTGCTGCTCACAGGCATGATGTTATATTATGACATTTGTCTGAACTTCCACACATGGGGGTTTAATAAGAGAAAGGGATTACCCCGGATTTTATGAGGAAGCTTACTTTCTCCATTTATCCCTTTAGGTCATAAATCACAGCAGGCCCTTTAAAAATAATGCACCTGATTTACAGGATATTAGTAATCTCAGACTATTCACTGCACTTTCATGCACGCACTCTTTTAACATTCCTTTTACAACACTGAGCTATTCAGCAAAAATGCCCAAAGCAGAAACAAACAACAAAAGTGCTTAATGCATAGAAAATAGGATTCCGATCAGCCGACGTCATAATTTTTAATGGACAACTTTAA
Source organism: Pantherophis guttatus (assembly GCF_059756535.1). Lineage (NCBI taxonomy): Eukaryota > Metazoa > Chordata > Lepidosauria > Squamata > Colubridae > Pantherophis > Pantherophis guttatus. Next base: position 15,615,656 of record NC_142076.1, on the reverse strand, counting down.
ACAGTCAAGCGACTGTAAATCAAAAGTACAACAGATGAGCCTTAGGTTTTGCAAGGAGGGCTTCATTTCCCCCCCCCATTCCAAGTATTGGACTGACAGGTTTCACCATTACTGCCTTCCCCCCAAGGAATCAGGGCATAAGAGAGAGACCTTGGGATGAGTCATAGCAAAACAGGTAGAATCTACAGCAGTGTTTCTCAGCAACTTTAATATTTGGACTGCAAATCCCAGAATTCCTTCACCAACTTGCTTTCAAGCCTTAGCATCAAAGATGGCTGGGGGGGGGGAAGGGGGAAAAATTTGTATTTGAAAAACTTTTTCAATAAAAAAAAATGGCTGGGTGACTATGAGGGTGGATTTAATTTAAATAAATGATTTAAATCACTACTAAAAAAGGCTTGATTTAAATCAACTCAATTTAAATCATACTTTTTAAAGAGCAACTGTCATCTCTGTCCCGCAGTGGCTCCTCCTCTGACCCGTTGTTAACTCACCGACAGCCCCAATATTGCAGAATATACGGCCTCATGCTACATGACTAAGCTCCATTTCATACCGAATAAAATAGATTATTAATGGTCTTAAATAGAAAACTATCTTTAGATAGATTTTTTACTCCAAAAGCATTTTATTAAAATAAATTTGATAAAAATCAAAATAATCCTATTTAAATTAAAAAAAAATCTGATTTTTAAAATTATTATTTTTAGAAAATCATTGATTTTTATCCTCCCTGGTGACTGTGGATCAATCACCAGGGACAGAGCGTTCTAGGTCCACCTTTGGCATGAAAGGCAACTGGTTGAGCTTGGGACGATCATCAGGAGACCATGAGTTCTAGTCCTGCCTCAGGCATGAAATCTGGTAGGGTAACTTTGAGCCAGTCCTTCTCTTTCAGCCCAATCCACCTTCAGGTGGAAAAAGTGTGTATCTGTGTGAGGTGTGAAAAAACCCCTAAAGTCTATCTCATTTCAGCCATGTGAATCATCCATAAACATTGCCCTGTTCTGTGCCTTAAGGAAACTAATCATTAATGATTTGGAGATTCCTTAATTACTCAGTAACTTGATATTTTGTTTTCTCCCTGGCCGGCTGCAGCCGATTGGGCCACTGGAGTTTTGTGTTTCAAAATACAATTACGAGGCTTGCACCGTTGCCAATTCTTTGTGTGTCAGAGGTGAGCAATCTGGTTAATGTGACATTTGGTACACTCCCATGCCCTAACCACTGTCAAATAAACAAGCTCAAAACAAAACAAAAATCCTTGAAATGCCCTTAAGGCTCAACTTCATACATTTCCCTATTTTAAAAAATACCTTGAAGAAATGGCGCCATAGGGCATGTAGTTAGCTGGGATTGGCTTCACATTCTCTACATTAAAAAATAAATAAGATTTTCTGCAACTTAAAAGCATAAATCAGGTTAAGACACAGCAAAGAATAAAAGGTAAAGGTTCCTCTCGCACATATGTGCTAGTTGATCCTGACTCTAGGGGGCGGTGCTCATCTCCGTTTCAAAGCCGAAGAGCCAGCGCTGTCCGAAGACGTCTCCGTGGTCATGTGGCCGGCATGACTCAACGCCAAAGGCACACGGAACGCTGTTCCCTTCCCACCAAAGGTGGCCCCTATTTTTCTACTTGCATTTTTTAACATGCTTTCGAACTGCTAGGTTGGCAGAAGCTGGGACAAGTAACAGGAGTTCACCCCATTACATGGCACTAGGGATTCGAACCCCTGAACTGCCGACCTTTCGATCGACAAGCTCAGCGTCTTAGCCACTGAGGCACTGAGTCCCTTGTCAGCAAAGAATAAGGTAAAGCTATTTTGTGAAGGGTTAGAATCCAAGGGAATGTATAAAATAGATTAAGGCCCATCAAGCAGGGCTGGCGTGAAACACCCCCCCCCCCGCCCGTTTTTGAGATATTAGATTTTTTAATTGTTTAATGGGTTTTAGTCGTAAGGTTCTTAATTTTCGGCCAAAGGGTATAATTCTTTTAAATTTTTAAATTTTATATTGGATGTTTTTTACTTGGCTGTGCACCGCCCTGAGTCCACCAGGAGAAGGGCGGTATACAAATTTAAATAAAATAAAAATAAATAAAAGGCGGGTGGAATGAAAGTTTGTTCAAAACCAGAGGAGAACCAAAGTATATCAAAGTCTTCCCTAACTGAGTCTCTTCCGTTTTTCATAATTCCAAGCTGGCATGACCAAATATCACTCCATCTTGAAGACATAACATTAGAAAGAAACTCCAAGATGGTTAATACTTTCAGCACTTTGGAGAGCTCAAGTGTGATCAGTTGAGCTGTGTGCAAAATCAGATGTTAACGGGATACACACATCCTTATTAAGCCCACATTGTGGTTTCTTTAGGTTTGGCTTAGAAATATGTGAGAATCGGACTGTCATGAGGTTTAAACCAGGTAGTCCTTGACTTATGACTGGAATTGAGCCTGCCAGTTATGTCCGTAAGTCATGGCATCATTAAAGCAGGTCACCGTATGACTGAACTGGTTTTTACAACCTTTTTTTTGCAGAGGTTGTTAAGTGAATGTCACAGCGATTAAGGTGAATGTCACCGTCATTAAGTGAATTCCAATGTTTGACAGAAACTAGCTTTTTTGCCACAAAAAATGAAAGTGAACGTTGAGTTTCCAGCAAAAATGTAAATCATGGTTATTTGACTCTGAGACACTGAAAACAATCATCAATGTTGGTCAGTTGCCATGTGACTGGGGGAGTGGGGCGATGACATAATGTCAAAACCAGATCCTAAGACCTGGTTTTGGTATGGTTGCTAAGTGACTGGTCGTAAATCAAAGATCACTTGCAGCTGTAAATACCATCAAACATGGCTTATTTATAGTAAAGCAGACCATAGCATATGGTGTATGTCAACCTAGGTTTTGGGTGCTTGATATTAATTTATGGCTTATTTTAAACGCTCGCTTAACAGACCACAATGGCTACATGTGATGGTTTCTTTGACTTTGACTGAGTAGGCTGGGTGGGAAGTAAGACACTGTGGTTTGGAAACCATTCTTATCATATTTTACGTTGTGCCTACGCTTTTATAGAAATAAAAATCTATAGTTGACGGTATAGATCAGGGCTTCACTTCAAAGTTAGATTTTCGAAGTGGGCAACCGAACTGCATAAAAAAAAAAAACAACAACAATCAGAGGCCACCAATCAATATTGGTGTTTTACAGAATGAAAAACGTTTTATAGATAAGGTTGATTTGAAGCGATTTTGCTTACTCAACTGCTAAAATTAATTTCTGCAAATATACAGATATGGGTAATCTCCAAGGGATCTGCTTGGCTTTATTACGAGGAAGCTTTTTACCTTATTCAAATGCCACCTCCAACTTTCCCTCCACCACCCTCCTTTAACTTTTCTTCCAGCGTGGCCCACCCCCCCCAAATGCTGAACATTTCCAGAAATGTCAAAATGAAACATATGCTAACAAAGCTGTAGATTGAAGCTCCCAAGGTAGGCAGCACAACACCTTGACACTAAACAAATAAATAGCAGGTAAATGTCAGCAGAGATCCAGATTCGGAGAAGGAAATTGGAGAAAATGAATGCCATATATGTCAAAGAAATCCAGTATTTCCCCCCCACACACACACACACACAAATAAAATGACTTGACCTAGCCGGTGCCCTCTGACTCATCACAGGGCAACACAACCTTGCATCCCCTCATGAAACTGGAGAAAACTGTACAGGTAATCCTCGACTTACAACTATTCTTTTAGTGACCGCTCAAAGTTTACAGATTTACAGATTAACAGATTTGGAAGGGACCTTGTAGGTCATCTAGTCCAACCCTCCGCCCAAGCACCCTGCCTACCCCATTTCTGACAAATAGCAGTCCAGTCTCTTCTTGAAAGCCTCCAGTGATGAAGCTCCCACAACTTCCAAAGGCAACTTCTGTTCCATTGGTGGATTGTTCTCAGTGTTCAGAAATAAGCACCAGAAGTCTTCTCAGAAACTTAAGAGAGATGGAAGCAGTGGTGGGTTGCCCCCGGTTCGGACCGGTTCGCAAGAACCGGTAGTAAAACTGGCAGGAGGCCCCGCCCACCATCCCGGATGTCATCATCAGTGATTCCGGAGGCCCCCGGAAATGCGTAAGATCTCCGACCTCCGGGTATTTCGCTGTGCACTCAAGACCCTGTTGTTCCGCCAGGCTGGGCTATCAACATAATAATTTTAAATTGGGTGTTTTAAATTTCTGGGGTTTTAAATTGAGCTGAATTATTTAATAATTTTAAATAATTTTAATTGATGTTTGTCTTGTGCTTTTAATAGGCTGTACACCTCTCTGAGTCCTTCGGGAGAAGGGCAGTATAGAAATAAAATTATTATTATTATTATTATCTGCGGATGCGGATGCGCAGAAGCAAGGTGTGCGCACGAGCGAAGTGAGCGCGCATGCACGATCCCATTGCGAACCAGTAGTAAAGGTAAGTAGAATCCACCCCTGGATGGAAGGGGCTATTTGCAAGAGCCTGCCCCACCGTCTTCCTCAGCAACATAAGCTTTGGGCTCAATTGCGGTTGTTAAGTTGAGGATTACCTGCATAGGTACGCTGGCTGGGGAATTCTGGGAGTTGAAATCCAGACATCTTAGAAGCATAGGGCTGGGAGAGCCCTTGGAGGTCTTCTACTCCAACCTCCCTGCCTACGGCAAGGTTCCTTATTCCATCCTGGGCTGTCCAATCTCTTCTTGAAAACCTCCAGTGATGGAGCAACCACAACTTCAGGTGGCAAGCTGTTCCACTGATTAATTGTTCTCCCTGCATGTCCAATTTGCCAAGGTTGAGAAACGCCCTCAAACCACTTACAGCCCTGAAAAAAAGTGACGAACCAGTCTTCGCGCTTACAACTGTTGCACCATCTTCACCGTCACAAAACGTGGCAACTGGCGTGTATTTCATAAACATGCATGGATTTTATTCACTAAGGAGCCATTTCCTGGCAGTGAGAACAATTAACCAGTGGGACAGAGGTTGCCTCCAGAGGTTGTGGATGCTCCATCACTGGAGGCTTTCAAGAAGATACTGGACAGCCACTTGTCTGGAATGGTAACAGGGTCTTCTCCTGTTTGAGCAGGAGGTTGGACTGGAAGACCCCCAAGGTCCCTTCCAACTCTGAATATATGTCCTTGTTCGTTGCTAAGTGAGGCTCCTGCAGAGTTTGGGGTCTCCTCGTCTGTCCATTCGCTTGAAAGCCTCCAGATTCCCCCACAAGCAGACTTAGATGTTACCACTTGGGAAATGAAACCGATTCCTCTCCTGCCACAGATCTCGCGGAAAGCTGTATTTATGAGGTGTGCTAAAGCATGGAAATGCCTTGGAGAAAAATGACTTCATTAAAAGAAAGGCTGGGTGATGAGGAGAAACGTGTCCTCACATGAACTTGGAGAACACCGCGGAGGGACTTCGGGATTAATGTCAGCGTCTTGTTCACCTTGAATCATGATTCTTCGAGTCGAAACGCCTCTTATTAGCATCTTAGCTTCTTCGCCTGGTAATCATAATTAAAAAAAAAAAAAGATTGGTATATTTATTTATTTATTTATTATTATTACGTGTATTTATATGCCGCCATTCTCCCGAAGGACTCAGGGTGGCGAACACAAGTTAAGAAACAAGTACAATAAAATCATAATTTAATCCAAAGAATTAATTAATAGTAAATAATAAAACCCGGGATCAGAGTCAGCCTATTTGTTCGAACAGCCAAGTCTTCAAGTCCCGACGGAAGCGGAGATCAGGAGCCGTCCGGAGCTCGGTAGGTAATTCATTCCAGAGGGTGGGAGCACCCACAGAGAACGCCCTACCCCTGGGCACAGCAAGGTGACATTGGCTCCCCGTCGGAACCCTGAGGAGAGCAGCCCTATGTGAGCGAACAGGACGGTGAGAGGCAGGCAGGAGAAGGTCATGCAAATATCCCGGACCTAAGTCATGAAGGGCCTTATAGGTGAGGACTAGCACCTTGAAGCGGACTCGGAGAACCACTGGTAACCAGTGCAGCTCACGCAGGAGGGGTGTTATATGGGAGTAATGAGGGGCTCCCGTAACAACCCGTGCGGCTGCATTCTGGATCAGCTGGAGTCTCCGGGTGCATCTCAGGGGCAGGCCCATGTAGAGGGAATTGCAGTAATCCAAGCGGGAAGTAACCAGGGCATGAGTGACATATATCAGATTGTGTTCATCAGGTTATTTTCTCTTGGGTTACAGGTAGCCCTCGATATACGGTCACAAATGAGCCCAAACATTTCCGTTGCTCAGCAAGACAGTGAAGTGAATTATGCCTCATTTTACGACCTTGCCACAGTTGTTAAGTGAATCACTGCAGTTGTTAATTTAGGACCACAGTTGTTCAGTGAATCTGGCTTCCCCATTGACCTTGCTTGTCAGAAGGTCACCAAAAGTGGATCACACGATCCTGGGACACCTCAACGACCACAAATATGAGTTGGTTGGCCAAGTGTCTGAATTTGGATCATGTGACCATGGGGATTTTGCAATGGTTGTAAGTGTGGGGAAATGGTCATAGGTCACCTTTTTTCAGTGCCACTGTAGCTTCCAACGGTCACTAAATGAAGGGGGTGTAAATTGAGGACTACCTGTACATCTGAAAATCCAATATGATGCTCTGGGACTTTAGAATTCAAACAGGCGCCTGTTACATAACCCCTCAGACTTAAGAATTGTTAATAAGAAAGACAAAAAAAATATGTCTTATTTTTATAAAATAAAAATATGATAGTGGATGTGGCAGTAAGTGGAGACAGCAGAAGAGAAGAGGAAGAACTAAAGACAGCTGGACTTCCTTGTTGTTGTTGTTTTCTTTTCCTTGAAGACATTTCGCTTCTCATCCAAGAAGCTTCTTCAGTTCAAAACTTCAGTTCAAAACTGAAGAAGCTTCTCGGATGAGAAGCGAAATGTCTTCAAGGGGAAAAAAAGAAAGAAAGTTGCCTCTTGAAAAGCACTTTTTGGGAAGGAAAAACTGGAGAAAATCACCAAAACCAAATAGAAGTGTGGCAAGAGAAAACAAAAGATGGTACCAATTTCGGTGCAATTGCAAATTATGTGGGGCACTACTTGAGTACTGACACAATCCCCATCTGTCAATTGCAAAAGGCAGCTTTTACTTGGAACAGCTTACATACTTCGAACACCATCAAACAGCCACATCTGCCTCTCCCGGGTCCTTGAGAAGGACTCGATAGGTGGACAAAAATGCCAAATCCAGTCTAAACATCTGGCTGATTTATGCCATGGACCATAATAATCATACTCCTTAGGGTATTGATCCATGGATTTCCTGAATGTTTCTTTGGTCTTTTCCTATAAGAATTGAATGGACCGGTGGCCTCCTACGATGCGAGGCAGTTGAGCACAGTTGAAAGGGATTGTAACAGTCAAAACTGTGGTGTGTGATGTCATCATGATCCATAACATAAAGCAGAGAATTTTCCTGCTTTTCTTCTCTCTCTCACCAGCTCACAAGCACTTGGATGAAAGAGAATTTGCTTTTTAAAGCCTCTTTCAAAGCTGAAGGGAATTTTGGAGGATTCCCCGGAGGGTGATGTGATGTGGGGCATTGCCGCACAGGTTCCATTCCCAATTAGCCAAGGGAAATACGCAAACCTCTTGCTGTTGGTTGTGAAGTCTCCTCTTGTGGAGTTTCTTTGAAGGCCTTCCTGCTTTCTACACCTCTATTAACACACACACACACACACACGAAAAACAGGAGGAGGCTGTTCTCAAGAGGTTCCGTTTTCCTCTCAAGTAAGTCAAGTAAGTTTGGTGGTTCAGTGGCTAAGACGCTGAGCTTGTTGATCGAAAGGTCGGCAGTTCAGCGGTTTGAATCCCTAGTGCGGCGTAATGGAGTGAGCTCCCGTGACTTGTCCCGGCTTCTGCCAACCTAGCAGTTCGAAAGCAGGTAAAAAATGCAAGTAGAAAAATAGGGACCACCTTTGGTGGGAAGGTGACAGCGTTCCGTGCACCTTTGGCATTGAGTCATGCCGGCCACATGACCACGGAGACGTCTTCGGACAGCGCTGGCTCTTCGGCTCTGAAACGGAGATGAGCACCGCCCCCTAGAATCAGGAACGACTAGCATGTATATGCGAGGGGAGCCTTTATCTTTACTTTAAGTCCAAGGGGGAATCCTGACTTTGAGAAATTGTCCAAAAATTCCTTCTCCCTTTGGAGAAACTGGGGGAAGTCAATCATAAGGTAAGTCCTCCTTTAGTGATTGCACCTGGGACTTGGAAGCCTGGTCCTTAAGCAAAGCAGCCGCTAAGTGAAATGGGGATGGTGCTTACAGTATGATCTGACTTCAGCTTTCCTTTGCTGGACAGATCCATGAAGGTCAGGGATGCAAGAACTGGTCCTAAGGTTATTTTTTTCATCCCTTTCAAATGGTCGCTAAATGAGGCAGTCACTAAACAAGGATTGGCTGTACTGTGATGGGGAATTTTCAAGGCCTGTTGATGGCCAATAGTACATTAAAAGAGGGAAGAGGAGAATTTTGTCCTTCCTTCCCCCAAAACACTTACAATCTTAAACATTGAATACGGAAGAGAAATCTGTGTTACACTGGAACAGGGGTGGCCAACTACGACCCCTTTATGACCTGCGGACTTCAATTCCCAGAATTCCTGAGCCAGCTGGACGAGGAATTCTGGGAGTTGAAGTCCACAGGTCATAAAGGGGCCACAGCTGCCCATCCCTGCACTGGAATGATACTGTTCTCTGCCCTCTATAATAATAATAATTATTATTATTTTACAATTGGAGAACTCCGAGCACCCAGAAAATTACCCCGTATTTTTTTTTTCTCTTATTTCATTTAAAAGTGGACTTTTCCTTGATTTTTGCACCCCAGGTATTTTTTTCCAACCGATTTCTCCTGCACCAAGGAGAAAAACCAAAGCTCGAGAAAGCAATAAAAAACATTTCTTTTGTTTCTTCCCTTCTCACTCCCAATATTTTTTTTTTTTTAATTTGATTTATATGCCGCCCTTCTCCAGAGACTCAGGGCGGCTTACGATGCGTTAAGCAATAGCCTTCATCCTTTTGTATATTTATGCAAAGTCAGCTTATTGCTCCCACAAACTGGGTCCTCATTTCACCTACCTTAGAAAGGATGGAAGGCTGAGTCAACCTTGAGCCTGGCGAGATTCGAACCCTGCAGTAATTGCAGGCAGCTGTGTTAATAACATTAAACCACTGTACTACCAAGGCTCTTAATATTGTCAGAATAGTGGCTTTGGGTGTGTGTGTGTGTGTGTGTGATGCACGATCTTCAGCCCAGCTGGGTTTTTAGCTGCAGAAGTCTTTTGACAGAATGGGGAAAGGAAAAAAAAAAGAAAAAGCTTGGCAATTGAAACGAGCCTTTCCCGGAAGGTGTTAAGAAGAGGAATGACTGTGTACATTTTAAAAGAGCATGTTAAAGGAATCACCGACACAAAGCGCAGGAGAACTAGGTCTGCCATGCCATTGCTTAGCAACCGCATGTTAACCCCCTGCAAGAAAAACAGCCAGAGGTATCCCAGCTAAAGCGGAGAATACGGGGGCATGCAAGACAGACAGCAAGCACCAGAGAAGCTGAGATTTGAAGGGGCTGAAAAGTCACCGTTTTCCATCCGATCTTCGTGATCGTAACAACCGCATCTTGACTGTATCAGATAATCATCTTTCTCCGGGCAGAAAGGGTACCCAGAGGTCTTCAGCATCACGTCCAACCAATTGAAAAACAAACAAACAAACCCTGATTTTGAAATGTCTTGGAAGAGGAAGCTAAGGAAGCCAAGGACTAATTGGGCCAGTATTAGTACAGGCGGTCCTCGGCTTACAACCTTTCGTTTACTGAAGCTACAACGGCACTGGGGAAAAAAAAGACTTTTCACGCTTACGACCTGTCAGGTTACGATGTCGTCTCAAATAAATTGCATTTCCAAACAAAAAGTCTTTGATGAAATCTTTCATTTGTTGAGTACCAACAATCTGTCCCCGACTACGTCGTAGCCGACACTGACCCTCCGACCCCAAACCCTTCCCTTTCCGTTCCCCAATTCTCAGCGTCTCATTGGCCATCTTCCAAGTCAGTCTCCCCATTTCTTTACTTCAACTCACAGGAATGTCCCCCCCTCCCATCCCATCTCCTAGGGGATATTATCTACAGAGAAAATAAGTAGGTGAAAAGTCAAGCGTCTTCTTCGTCTCTTTATGCCAGCACTAGAGTGCTGACACGACCGTTGCAGCGTTTCCCCGTGGTCACATGATCAGAATTTGGATGCTTGGCAACGGGTTCATATTTACGACGGGTGCCGTGTCCCAGGGTCATGCGTTTACCTTTTATAACCTTCCGGCAAGCAAAGCCGGATTCACTTTTAACAGTCATGTTACTAACTTAATGGCAGCGATTCACTTAACAGCTGTGGCCAGGAAGGTGGTAAAATGGGGCAAAACTCACTTAGCAACTGTCTCGCTTAGCAACAGATTTTTATTTTATTTATTTATTTATTCTTATTTATTTATTTAGCTTGTCAAACATGTACGAGATAACAGGAATAAGTAAAAACATGGATATGAATACAGGAAATGGGGACGAATAAATGGGGACAGTAGGACAGGGACGGAAGGTACGCTGGTGCGCTTATGCACGCCCCTTACAGACCTCTTAGGAATGGAGTGAGCTCAACGGTAGACAGTCTAAGGTTAAAGTTTTGGGGGTTTGGGGAAGAAACCACAGAGTCAAGTAGAGCATTCCAGGCATTGACCACTCTGTTGCTGAAGTCATATTTTCTGCAATCGAGTTTGGAGCTGTTTACCATGAGTTTCTATCTATTGTGTGCTTGTGTATTATTGCGATTGAAGCTCAAGTAGTCATTGACAGGTAGGACGTTGTCGCAGATAATTTTGTGTACTACGCTTAGATCAGACCGAAGGTTGTCTAAGCCCAAAATTTCAAGCCTGGTCATAAGGTATTCTATTGCGGGTAGAGGAATGGAGGACTCTTCTCGTGAAATTTTTGGGGAGGCTCAATTGCAGTTGTAAGTTGAGGACTACCTGTATTAATATTGTGACCCCACCCCCCAAAAAAACCCCATCCTCATGAAGAATGTTCAGATTTCAAGATGTCAATGTTGAAAGCACGGTGCTTCTGAAAATCCCTAACCTTGAGAAGTGTTTGGTTGGTGAATTTTCTTGCTGCAGAATTTGTAGGGATGGGGGCACTTTCATTGCTTTTTCAAACTGAGGAGCGTGTCAAAAAGTCAACAGGATGCTATTTAGAATAATGATTTCTGAGCTGCTCATCAGGCAGAACAGCTGTTGCTGCTAATTAAAGACAAGTGAAGGAATAACCTCTTCAGAGTGACACTGGTGTCCAAATGGGCATTGGAAAGAAAGCTTTTCTTTTCTTTCTTTTTTTTTTAGGATAGCAATTAGCAACGTAAGAGTCAAATGCGGTTCTTGATTTATTTATTTATTTATTTATTAGCAGCTGGTGCACCTTTCAACTCTACAGTTGCTTGAACATATGAAAATCTCAAGTGTATGAAAATTGCTACTTGAACCCCCTTAAATGCAATAAAAGCTTCTTGCAATGCAGGAGAAGGAAAGACAAGAGAGCGGAGTCAAACAAGTAATCAGCCTGGAATCGTTACGTTCTCACAAACTAACTACCGGTAAATCCAACCCCTCTTGAATTCTGTTAACTCTTTATCTGGCACCAATTTACTGCTGTTAGTTGACTCGATCCTTGTGTACAGGTAGTCCACAATTGGGAACAGAAATTCTGTTGCTAAGCAAGGCAGTCATTCAGTGAGACATGCCCAATCTTGTGATGTTTTTTGCCATGGTTGTTAAGGAAATCACTGCGGTTGTTAAGTGAATCATATCATTATTAAGCGATTCTGGCTTCCCCTATAGATTTTGCTTGTTGGAAACCAGCTAGTAAGGTCGTGATTACCATAACACTGGAACCACTGTAGGTACATGCCAATCACCGAGGAACCTGAACTTCGTTCATGTGACGATGGGGATGCTACGACAGTTATATGAAGACTGGTGGTAAGTCACTTTTTTCAGGTGTAACTTTGAACAGTTGCTAAATGAATTAAGTTGAAGACTACTTATTAATATAGGCCTGAGCAATAAATCAGCTTAATGTGTGGTCCTAATTCTTTGTACCCGACAGTTGCCCAAAGTCACTTGACAGTGAGATAGGCAGCATAAAAATGTAATAAATAAAATAAAACCCTGTTTAGTTTGTGCGTCGCTACAAGTTGCTTACGGTTCAGCGTTCTGTGCAAAGTCAGATAAGAAGCTAAGTCAGGAACCAAGTGAAGGAAAAGTTGGGTTGCGCCACCTGGGCCCTCGATCTGCATCCAAGCATCCCTGTGTTTGGCTTATGCCGATTGCGATGTCTGCATCAGCACCAAAGATAGGATACTGCCCAGCAGGCACCGGTCCAGAGATGTTAGACAAAGGGTCACTCTGTGCTGGCTGCTGGTATGTAAAACCCGGGCACTTCGCAGCCAGCTTTGCGGTTGGCACAAATAGCTTTCTACTTAATACCTTTTCTTTAACAGCAGTACAAGCTTCTACAGGCATTGCCAGCATGCCAGAAAAGGCAGGGAATCTCTCAGATCCTCAATGGATTTGATTATTGCAGCAGAATTGTTGCAGAATTATAAGAAGGGCCTGGGGAAGTCATCTAGTCCAGCAATGCACCAACAAGAGATGGGGGGATGCACTTGAGCTAAGAGCCCATTACAATGAACAGATTGGGGTTTCCTGTAAAGGGTGATGCATTTATAGGAATGTGGATTCTTTCTATTTAGCACATCTGGATTTTTATTTTATTTTTTTAATTTGATTTATATGCCGGCCTTCTCCGGAGACTCAGGGCGGCTTACAATGCGTTAAGCAATAGCCTTCATACTTTTGTATATTTATACCAAGTCAGCTTATTGCCCCCACAAACCGGGTCCTCATTTTACCTATCTTAGAAAGGATGGAAGGCTGAGTCGACCTTGAGCCTGGGGAGATTCGAACTTACTAATTGCAGACAGCTGGAGTTAAATTACAATGCATTAGTCTGCTGAGCTATCCAGGCTCTTATTTTATTTTATTTTATTACTGTATTTACTGTTTTACCCCAAAATTGGATCCTGTATTATATTCTTGTTTTTTTATATGTTGTAAGGCTAATCAATTAATAATTTATTCACCCACCCACCAATGTATCGATCTACATCGCTGTCTGACTGTTCTGTCTGGCTGTGTCTATGTATCCATCCATCCACCTACTTATCTATACACCTACCTATTTACATATCTGTATCTCCATCCAAAGGGGACGCGGTGGCTCAGGGGCTAAGACGCTGAGCTTGTCGATTGAAAGGTCGGCAGTTCAGCGGTTCGAATCCCTAGCGCCGCGTAACGGGGTGAGCTCCCGTGACTTGTCCCAGCTTCTGCCAACCTAGCCGTTCGAAAGCACATAAAAGAAAATGCCAGTAGAAAAATAGGGAGGAAGGTCACAGCGTTCTGTGCGCCTTTGGCATTGAGTCATGCCAGCCACATGACCATGGAGACGTCTTCAGATAGCGCTGGCTCTTTGGCTTTGAAACAGAGAGGAGCACTGCCCCCTAGAGTCGGGAACGACTAGCACATATGTGCGAGGGGAACCTTTACCTTTACCTTTTATCTCCATCCATTTCTCTCTATCCATCTGTCCACCCATCTATATACATATCCATCCATAAATACATACACTCATTTATCTTCTTACTTATCCATTCATCTATTCACCTCTCTCTCTCTCTCTCTCCCCTCCCTCCCTCCCTCTCTCATGTTTTGAAAGGGAGATCATATCCAACTTCCTGCAAATCTGGTCTATGGCTATAGGTTCCAGGGCCTGAAAGTGAAAGCGGATTCCCTAAAAGTTTCCTCCACTCTCTCCTTTTCTTCTCTTCCATCCATCTCAAATTTGGTGGCTTCCCTTGAAGCTTCTTCTTTCCAGATGGAACATATGTCCCACCCTTTCTTTTCTCTTAAGTCTTGCCTTCGAGCAACTCATTGCTCTGACTCACGTCTAGATGGAGGACGTACAAAGTGTTCAAAAGCCACTTTACTGGCCTCGTTAGTTGGGCAGGGCAGTAGTCCAATGTGGGATCTTCCTCCCCTCCTTTCCTGTTCCTTTATTCTTTCTCCCTTCTTCCATTCATACTAATAAGCCGTTGATAACTTTCTGGAACTGAACACAGTTAGCACTAAGAGCCCTAGTCCGGTCCTTCAGGGCACCATGAATTGAATTAACATCATTTTAAAGTCCATTGGCACAGATCAGCCCATCCACAAATGCACACCCCAGAAAATATACATAGTCTTCCTGTTCTCATCTGCTACAGAGGCTGCTTGATGCCACATAGAAAGGCGGCAGAGGCAGCAATAGGAAGAAGAAGAAGAAGAAGAAGAAGAAGAAGAAGAAGAAGAAGAAGAAGAAGAAGAAGAAGAAGAAGAAGAAGAGGAGGAGGAGGAGGAGGAGGAGGAGGAGGAGGAGGAGGAGGAGGAGGAGGAGAAGGAGAAGGAGAAGGAGAAGGAGAAGGAGAAGGAGAAGGAGAAGGAGAAGGAGAAGGAGAAGGAGAAGGAGAAGGAGAAGGAGAAGGAGAAGGAGAAGGAGAAGGAGAAGGAGAAGGAGAAAAGGAGGATGGATGGACAAGAACAAGAGCAGAAGTGAGGGCTGGAGACCCAGAAGGATATCTTCTCTTCCCCACTTGTTGGGAAGGAGATTTCTAGAGTTACAAGCAGATTACATTCAGATGATATTCTCTGCAATTGCTTGGAGAGACTCCTCCATGAGAAAGAGATTAGAACTAAGGCAAACTAAAGTGAGAAGAAGCATGAAAAAAGGGTGTATCACGTTTTCCCTGGTGTTGAGGGAGGATTGGCCTCCCTTTCCTTCAGCATCTTGGGTCTGTTCTGACCTAGGCTCCCTTAACAAGCAGGAGGCAGGAACTGGTCCCGGCAAAACCTCTTTTATTTACACGACTGTGAATTACGTTCGTTCACAGTCAGCAAGGTTTGTCCAAACAGTTTTTCAAAGGAATATTTCTCAACACACCTTATCTCATTTGGCAAGCTGCCACGTAACTTGTTTCCAACTGCAGTACAAGGCAAAACTTGGCACAGAGTCTCTCAGAGTCACGGAACGAACGAATTGTTTCCTGCAAAAGCCCACTCCCTGTTCGCTCCTCTTTTATTTCCTATGAGAGGGGCCAACTACCTCCAAGGTGTGGCTTTACTCTCGAGTCGACCCTGCTTTCGGAGTTGTTCTTGTCTTCTGGCAGCTCTGCACATGCGCGGACTGGGAACGGGCTCCAGCTGTTCCTCTGCCTCGCTGCTGTCTACCTCCTTTTCTGCCTCCGATGCAGAGCCCTTGTCTGAGCTTTCCCCAACCCCCAGGACTGGCCCAAGTTCCTCCCCAACCTCCTCACTGTCTGACTCTGCTGGACATCGGCGGGCCACAACAGGGTCATCCAATGAAGCTGAATGGCAGGGATAGAGGATCTGGGTCTGAGAAAAGGAAATTCTTCACATAGGTTATGTTTAACAATATGTTTTTTGGATGGCTTTTTTATAGAACAGTAGAGATGAGGGAGGGTTTCAAGGCCATTCCATTCATTGAGGGACTGAAATTAAAGCACCAGCAGCAAGTGCCTGATTGATCAAGGATATCCAACAATCTTCCTAAGATCATCTATCCTACCACTGAACTGCTCTTACTCTTGATTATCTATGGTCATATTGGCTTTAACCAGGGGTGAAATGCTCCCGGTTCAGACCGGCTCAGGTGAGTAGGTAGCGATGGTGGCGGGCAGTTCGGAGAACCAGTAGCAAAAATCCCTGCCCCCGCCCCCCCAAGCCCAGCTGAGCCGCGCGATCATCAGAGCCTTTTTTTCCTTTTAAATGGCTCTGACCAGCTAAGCTCTGACGATCCCAGCTGAGTTGCCTGCTAATCAGGCAACTCAGCTTGGATTGTCAGACCCGTTTAAAAGAAAAAAAGTTGCTTAAAGTTGCCAAGGTTGGAGACCCCTGTTCTATTGGGTAAGTTTTTTTCCCCTTTGGGAGCTTTAAAAAAAATAATTAATTGGGTGTTTTTTTTTAGTTGCTCTTTTTTTAGAACCTAGCCATTTAAAGTTTAGGAAGTTTTAAATTTAGCTGCTTTTATATAAAAATAAAAATAAAATAAAATAATATTTGTGCAGCTTTCTGAGATTTAGTGTGTTTCTGTAGTGTTTCACTCTAACTACACAAACACACAAAATCTCACAAAGCTGTATGTGGAATTTTGTGTGTGTAAAGTGTGAACGTTGGTTTTTTGGGGCTTTTTGTGGCTGTGTGAGGTTCCTGCTGGTTGCAGGGGCCATTTTGGGTCTAGCACAGCTGCTTTTACATTGTGGGTGAGCCAGTTGTGTTGTGTTGTGTTTTGTGGGTTAAAAAAGGGCAAAAAAGTGACATTGACTTGGCCACGCCCACCCAGTCACCTTACCACCAAGCCATGCCCACTAATGAAGCCACGCCCACAGAACCCGTAGCAAAAAAAATTAGATTTCACCCCTGGCTTTAACTCTTGGTAACCACAGGGATAAATCTTCTCCAAGTTGATCTGGAGAACCTGGCTTTTTCGATCTCCTGGCAGTCTGTCTATTACCACTCTAAACAAGTCCATCAACCTTGCTACAGGTCATTCTCTTCTCTTTCCTTCTAGCTTTTCCAACAATATCAGCTTCTCAAAAAAAGCTAGCAGTTCTTACCGTTCGGAATGTTTCTTTCATATTCATCAGGAATCCGTCTCCTTGTACTTTAAGGCCATTATTCAGTGCTCTGTACTCAACAGGAAAGAACAGCTTGTGTCTTGTAGTGTGCTTGAAAAAATACAATTATGCCCCCTCTCAGACTTCTTAAAGGCTAAACAGATCCGGCTCTCTTGATCTCTTCAAGTCCTTGTTAAAATTGGCTCCACGAAAGGATTCAGGATTTTAAAGAGTCTTCTCTAAGCAGAGTTCAGGACCAGGCAACCTCTACAGAATCCCTTTCAACGGAGTTTAAAATGTTATCATTTTCTTTGTGTTGCTCTCCATCAGACGTCCACAAAAACCTGATCGCTCTCAACAGATGCTTTTGTATCCTGACCTGGGGTCCAAGGCGATTAAAGAGCTGGACCAGGAGTGCTAAAGCTAGTCTTGCGTTATGGATGAATGCCACCTGGTGACCTTGGACTCATCCCTCCTCCTCAACCCTAGGAAGAAGACAAGCACAAACCACTTCCATCATGCTAGCTAGAAACCTTCGTGAACTTGTCCATGTAACTGTCAAAGGAGTTTAAAACAGGGGTGAAATGCTACCGGTTTGCACCGGTTCGGGCGAATCGGTAGTAATAAAAGCTACCAGTTCGGGCCAACCGGAAGTAAAAAAAAAAGGTACCAGTTCGTCCGAACCGGTATTTCTAACGATCAGCTGTACCACGCGATTTATATTAGCTAGAAAACAGGAAATCCTGCTTTCTAGCGAATATAAATTGCGCGGCACAGCTGTTTCTCCCCCCTCGCTGTTCTACTTACCTTCAAAAGGCTCCTTTTCCCATGCGACGCGTGCATTTGGCACGCACGGTGCATGCGCGGGCAGCGAACTGGTGGCAACCCACGGAGGATTTCACCCCTGGTTTAAAGGATCCAAATGCAACGGCTGAGGTGAGAAATGTCCAAGCAATGTTGTCCCACTTTTGCAGGCAAGGGTGTGATTCTCCTGGTTCGCTGTAACCCTGCATTTCAGGACTTTTTTCTTTGGTTGTTTTTTTTTTTTATGAATTTCTCTTTACTGATTAAGTTGGTTTGGTGACTCATGTTCTTTGTTCCTCCTGAGCTACTTATCTGGACAGGGATAATTGCAGGAACCTCTTTCTTTTTTTTTCACATTCAGAGAAAGCACTGTCACCCTCTGTTGATTCCTTTGCTAGACCTCACAAAGCAATTTGAGGCTTCTGAAGGGAAATAGGTTTAAATGATTACATCCCTGCGTGATTAAAAAAAAGAAAAAGAAAAAGAAAGGGGAGGAGGCCACATTTTGTGTAAGTTGGCTGCGAAATGTATGATTCACAGAGGGCACGGAAGGGTGGACTGAAGACTTTTTCCAGAATGCTCCCGGATGTTCAGGGCAATTAAGTCTCTTCCCCATGTTATGCAAATATATAAAAATGGGTATCAAGTGCAAAAGGCAACAGAGGAGAGAGAGGGAAGGAGGGAGGTAGAGTGGGGGAGAGAGAGAGATACAGACACACTAGTCTAGCTACAAATAGGCCCTCCATGGCTGACTTCTCACATCCTATTAAGCCCAAGATACTTACTTTTTGAGGGACACGGTGGCTCGGTGGCTAAGACGCTGAGCTTGTCAATGGAAAGGTCGGTAGTTCAAACTAGGGTTTGAATCCCTAGCGCCACGTAACGGGGTGAGCTCCCGTGACTTGTCCCAGCTTCTGCCAACCTAGTAGTTCGAAATCACATAAAAAATGCAAGTAGAAAAATAGGGACCACCTTTGGTGGGAAGGGAACAGTGTTCCGTGTGCCTTTGGCATTTAGTCACGCCGGCCACAGGACCACGGAGACGTCTTTGGCTTTGAAACGGAGATGATCACCGCCCCCTAGAGTCGGGGACAGCTAACACATATGTGTGAGGGGAACCTTAATCTTTACTTACTTTTTATCTTGGCATCTTTTGCAAACCTAGATTATGGTTTACAAGCAAAGATCTAAGGCTAAGCCCATTCTTTGAATCCCAGTCAGCTACAAGAAACCATAGCTCGAGACCACATGTGAAACCACGCATAGGTCATCTGTGACTTAGCAACCACAACTGAGCCCAAAAATTTCTGTTGCTAAGTGAGACAGTTATTTAAATGAGTTTTGCCTTATTTTACAACCTTTCTTGCCCACAATTGTTAAGTGAACCATTAGGTACACGGTTGTTAAGTGACTCTGGCTTCCCGGTGGACTTTGTCAGAAGCCACAAAAGGTATCACATGACCCCTGGGGCACTGCAACCATAGCAAATATGAGTCAGTTGTCTTAATTTTGATCACATGACCATGAGAATGCTACAACAGTCATAAGGGTGAAAAATTGTAATACATACCTTTTTTTCATTGCTATTGTAACTTCGGTCAGTAAATGAAAGATTGTAAGTCGAGTTGCAAAAATTGCAATGAAACCCGACTGTACTTGGAGTAAAGCCTCTGTAGGACGTAGGCTTAGGCCCTACGTTGTTTAGCCTTGGTCATGCTACAGGACGCCTGTCAGGTTTCGAGGTCATCTCAAATAAATTGCATTTCAAACAAAGTCTTTGAAGAAAACTCCCATTTTTTAAGCACGACATTCAAAGTCCGACTCCATCGTAGCCAACACTGACTTCCAGACCCAAAACCCTCCCTTTCCATTCCTCCCTCCCCTGCACTCATTGGCCATCTTCCAAATCACTCTGCCCCTAATCTACTGCTCCAGTTCAAAGGAATTTCCCCCCTCCCCTCCCATCTCCTAGGGGATATTATCTCCAGGGAAAATAAGTAGGTGAAAAGTCAAACGTCCCTTTCCAGACACCTCCGCTTCTCCTTCTTATGTCAGCACTAGAGTAATTGCAGTTTAAAGTGCTGACAACGCCTCTATTTTGTAGCCAAAGACTTAACACGATTTCCCTCCTCCCTTCCTAACTCTTTCTGATTCCCCTTTAATGCTAATAACCTGCAGAACAAAATCAGTGCAATTGACTTCATCAGAAATTCAGTGATGTTGTAACTTCGGACAATAAATGAATGGTTGTAAGTCGAGGACTACCCGCAATGATTGTCGTGTTTTCTCAAGCGAGGAGGTCTTCTCTAGACAATTTGCAAGCAAATCAAAGGTGAAGGAAACGTTTTCTTCTGAGCTCGCAGTGACAATAATTGACGTTAACCTGCAGAGTTGGGACTTCAAGGAAGAACGTGGAAGTAACTTGGTGTTCCACCTTTTCACACCGCTCCAGTACAAAAAGCAACTGTCTCGGTTCAGAACATGCGCAAAGGCACACTCTGGTTGAATTCTAACTAATATATCGTTGACTCCGGTGGACGACAGCCAAGACCTTGTCTGCTAAAAAAAAAATCCAGAACTGAGAGATTAAAATGCACCTGTCTTAAAATTCGGTTGAAAGCCAGGAGTGGACTTCAAAAATTTTAGTTCTCTGCCTGGTTCCTGGATGGGTGTGGCCATGGCCTAATCGGCCTCCTGCACCACAGTGGAGGGGGGGCATTTTCTCCCTTCCTGGGCTCCGGAGGGTTTCCTTGAACCTCCGGGAGGGCAAAAATGGCCTCCCCAGACTCTGGAGGCCCTCTAGAGGCCAGAAATGGGCCCATTTCCAGCCTTCCCGAACTTCCGGTAGGCCCATTTTTTTGCCCTTCCTGAGCCTCTGTGCACGCCCTGCACTTACCTGCATCCAAAATGGGTCACATGGGGACTCCTGGGAGGGGAGGGGAGGGGTGGGCAGGGTCAGCCAGGAGTGGGATTTGGGGGTTCTCCGAACTGCACAGAATCTTAGCTAGAGGTTCTCCTGAACCCCTGTGAACCCCCAGCAGCCCCACCCCTGTTGAAAGCTTCTGTTCGGCTTATGGAGTTAGGAGAAGGGACTGAGGTTTTTTTGGATAAGTTGGCAATCAAGAGTTCCTTTGCTTTTGGTGGTTATACGTAGATCCTCGTTCACACCTGCATTTTTCCTTAGCAGCTAAGGTTTCTACAAATGATGTTGAGATGTGGAGACTCTAGAAAGAGTGCAGAGAAGATCAACAAAGAGGATTTTAGGGGACTGAAGGCTAAAACATACGAAGAACGGTTGCAGGAACTGGGTATGTCTAATTTAATGAAAAGAAGGACCAGGGGAGACATGATAGCAGTCTTCCAATATCTCAGGGGCTGCCCCAAAGAAGAGGGAGTCAAGATATTCTCCAAAGCCCCTGAAGGCAGGACAAGAAGCAATGGCTGGAAACTAATCAAGGAGAGAAGCAACTTAGAATTAAGGAGAAATTTCCTGACAGTGAGGACAATGAATCAGTGGAACAACTTGCCTCCAGAAGTTGTGAATGCTCCAACACTGGAAGTTTTTAAGAAGAGGTTGGACAACCATTTGTCTGAAATGGTGTAGGGTTTCCTGCCTAAGCAGGGGGCTGGACTAGAAGACCTCCAAGGTCCCTTCCAATAGAATAACATTCTATTCTAAATGCAAATGGGGGGAAAAAACCCCTGTATTTTGCAAAGAAGAAAAGAAACCCTTTCCTCAAAGTTGCAGCTTTTAATGGAAAAGAAAGATGTTGCCTGCATGGGCTGTAGATCTAGAGAGCTATCAGCTCGGTTTTATCCAATTTCAATTAAATTTGAATAAAAGCCAGAGTGGTACAGTGGTGAAGGTGTAAGATTGATTGGGAATAGCCAGGTTCCAGTTGAACATCAGCCTTGCAAGCTTCCTGGATCACTTAGCTAGTGGTGATTTGAGCCTTAAAATATGTCGCAGAGGAATTTTGCAAAAAGAGCAATCTGTATCAATACAGATCCATGGAGGCAGGTAGGCAGGCTAATTATTTCGGAAGGCCAGTAGGTTATTTATCATTATTATTGTTTAATTTATTTGCTGCCTATCTCGCCATGGCGCTATTCTATGCAGCTTACAACAATAAAAAGGAAGAAATGAAGAGTGTAAACAGAAGTAAAATAATAAAACAATAAAATAAACAATCAAAAAAGAACACAAAGAGAACACGTCAATACAATAAAAAGACGGATGGGTAGACAGCAGTTATAGCAGTTAAAGCGGTTAAGTCACTAGACTAGGAACAGAAAGATTCTAGTTCTGATCCACCATCAGCCATGTAGAAGACTGGAGATACAGATACAGGTAATCCTCAATTTACGACCAAAATTGGACCATAAAATTCATTGTTAAGCAATGCAATCATTAAGTGAGGCATCACATGTCTACACCCTATTTTTACAATCTTTTTTTGCCTGCGGTCATTAAGAAAGGCATCGCATGACTGTGACTAGTGATGTTCGGTTGGCTTCCCCGTTGACTTGACTTGTCAGAGACCACTGAGAAGGTAGCAAAAGGCTGTTCATGGGACACACACACACACACTCCGGATGCTGCAACTGTCCTAAATATCTGCCAGTTGCCAAGCACCCAAATCATCATTGGGTGACCACAAGGCTATTGCGATGGTCACAAGCGTTATTTTGCCTGCTTCGTTGTGCTTTTTTGATGATGCATCTATCTATCTACCTATCTATTGTATCTATCCTACTTATATGGCTGCCCATCTCACAAGGGAATGACTCTGGTCAGCGTACAGCTGTGAATTAAAAAGAAAAAAACAATAAACGTATAAAATTGTCATCATTAAAAGCTATTAAAAACTATAAAAATAATATTTAGTAATGTTGCTTAAAGAGCTCTGAAGGAAAGGGAAGGGGAAGGAGATAAAAGGGATACATCTAGATTTTGCTTGATTTCTTTTTCCCCCCATCTGTCTTTTATCTATATCTATCATAGTTGATATTGAAACTTGGAAGCCTTATCATCATCTCCTCACTCACAGTCTGGAGAAAAGTGAGTTTCATATAACGTTTCTGCTCTGAAAAAGCCACTTCTTTTTGCAGGCTGTTATTCCCAATATTTTTGCTTTACTGTACTGTCATCCTTTTCACTGGAGATGGTAGGATTCAAACCCTGGACCAATCATCCCTCTCCCATCCCCTCAAGCAACCAAGAAGGGGAGCAATTCATCAGATAATAACTTGACTGGCTGACACCAGATCCTTGTTAACTGCTCATCTCTCAGCAGGCAAAGGACAAGCATTGCCTTGCTCTGTGACCTGTGAATTATCACCTTCAATGCTTGACAGAAAATTAGCCCATCCTAGCTGTATTTCATCCTACTTAAGGCTTGGTGCCACTTCTTATTCTTGGAATAATTGAGGGATTTATTTATTCACCCTCAAAATGCTCTGGAAACATTATTGAAGCAAGGCCGTTGAGGGAGCTTCAAATTTAAGCTTCAAATTCAAATCTTTAAAGCAAGGGTGTCCAACTTTGGTAACTCTTAAGACCCGTGGACTTCAACTCCCAGAATTCCCCAGTTCCATGCCCCCATCTCTCCTGACCCGCCAAGTGGGGTGGATCAAATACTGGTAGATAGCTAGGCTAACACAGAGATGGAGGGAGGGAGGGAGGAGAGCGAGAGCGAGAAATTTATTTATTTATTTATTTATTTATTTATTTATTTATTTATTTATTTATTTATTTATTTATTTATTTATTTATTTATTTGCCATATTTCTATGCCACCCACTCTCCGAGGACTCTGGGCGGCTTACACCAAAGACAGTATACTAAATAGCATATTGCCCCCTAACAATCTGGGTCCTCATTTTACCCACCTCGGAAAGATGGAAGGCTGAGTCAACCTTGAGCCGGTGAGATTTGATCCACTGATCTGCTGAACTAGCAGTCAACTGAAGTAGCTGCAGTACAGCACTCTAACCACTGCGCCACCTCAGCTCATTTGCTTTCCTCAACTCATCCCAAGGCAGAAGAGCAATTGGCAGTTTAACAGATTAACAGAGTTGGAAGGGACCTTGTAGGTCATCAAGTCCAAACCCACCCACCCACCCACCCCCCGGCCAAGCCGGAAGACCCTACACCAGCATTTCTGACAGAGGGCAGTCCAATCTTTTCTTGAAAGCCTCCGGTGATAAAGCTTCCACAATTTGGGAATTATATCGCCAAACTTTTGGTGCCATGCTGAGCTTGTCAGCTGGTGGGTTGACAGCCCAGTTTGAGACCCAGGTTCATTGCAATGGGGTGAGTTCCCATTCCTTGCCCCCAGCTCCTTTCCACATAGCGGTTCAAAAGCATGCAACTGTGAGTAAATAAATAGGCACCACTTTAATAGGATGGTACAGCATTCCATGCATCTTTGGCATATAGCCATGCTGGCCACATACCACAGAAATTGTCTGCGGACAACGCTGGATCCCTCAGCCAAGAAACAGAGATGAGCAACATGCCCTTGAGTTGGACATAACTGGAGAGGAAAACCTTTAGACCCGTGGTGGCGCAGTGGTTAGAATGCAACACTGCTGGCTATTTCTGTTGCCTGCCATCTGCCCGCAATTTGGCAGTTCGAATCTCACCAGGCTCAAGGTTGACTCAGCCTTCCATCCTTCCGAGGTCGGTAAAATGAGGACCCAGACTGCTGGAGGCAATAGGCTGACTCTGTAAACTGCTTAGAGAGGGCTGTAAAGCATTGTGAAGTGGTATATAAGTCTAAGGGCTATTGCTCTTTTCCTTCCTTCCTTCCTTCCTTCCTTCCTTCCTTCCTTCCTTCCTTCCTTCCTTCCTTCCTTCCTTCCTTCCCTCCCAGTGGTTAGAATGCAGTATTGCAGGCTATCTTTGCCGACTATAAACTGCTTAGAGAGGGCTGTAAAAGCATTATGAAGCAGTATATAAGTCTAAGTGCTAATTGCTATTTACCTTTATCTTTATTTTAGTGCTACCTTAAAGCCTGGAGAAAACACGTTGAAGGAACTGTCTGGATCAACCCAGAGAAAAACAGCAGGGGCTCCTCAGACTGCTACATAATTATATTTTTTATCCAGTTTTATCCAATCATAAAATTAACCGAGCGTGGGCATCCTTCCAAGGGTTGGCCCTGGTATTGTGGTTGCTATATTTCAATTAAACACCCAACACACCCAAACACTGTCCATTAATTATGGAAGTATCTGTGCTCTTCGCTATTGTAGGTAGGGTAGGTATTGTTTGATTTTATTTGAAAATAATTGGTTGCATTGTGTTGATTAAGTTGTGAATTAATTCTCTTGGTTGGAATTCTGGGATTTTTAAGTTCTCCTTTGGGACTCTACCTCAGTAAATATTTATTAATACTTGTTGTTACTTGTAGTAATCCTACTAACCATTTCTGTCCTATTGTTAGTTGCTAACCTGTTGGGATTTGGTTAAAAAAAAAAAACCCTCAACCAAACAAAGGCATAGCTCTCCAAAAATCAGTAAGTCTTCAAGGACCAAATTAAAACGAGAAATCGGATCTGTCCAAAAGGGACTTTTTACAGGACCAGGTTAGTTTGGCCAACTGTCAAGTGTCAACTGCGAAACTCATCTCGGATTTCATCCCCTCAAAAGGTGTAGGGAAGTCCAACAGGTGGGAAGTGATCGTTTCTACTGAATTCCTTCTAATTTGAAAAGTACGGAACCACATCCTGTACATCCCCTAACAGTTTTCACTAAATCAAGGGTTTTACAGACCACAATGGGTCTATTCTCACAATGTGCTTGCTCCACCATCAAACGTAGGACCAACTGCTCAGTCTTTTGTCTGAAGGTGGCCATGAATACCACGCGAAGGAGAAAAACACACACATGCACAAATTCCTTTCTGGTCTAACGTGTTGGGGTGGATTTCTCTCCACCCCAGGGTTAACCAGGCCCTGTTGAGCCTTCTGGGGGGGGAAGAGGGTCAGCTACATGCTGGGACTTCCTGTGAGCAGATCCTACAGCCGGCTCCCCTAACATCCTCCCAAAGAAATGTGCGTTATTGAAAATGAGAGGGGTGCTAGGACCCAGGAGGAAGACCAGGAAAGTGTGTGAGAGTGAGTGAGTGTGTGGGATACAGTTGGTGTGTGTGTATTTGAAGGTGGGCACAGCGCCTCCAGTTGGGAAGAGGCATATTAACCCTTTGCCTGACCGGTGGCTGTAATTGCCTCCTCCCTCCCTCCCTCCCTCCCTCCCTCCTTCCTTTCTTCTTCTTCTTCTACCTCCTCTACCTCCGCCTCCTCTTTCTCCCTTCTGCCACCCTCTCTGCCCCACCGCTGGAAGGTCCATGTGCTGCCAGCTGGGCTGAGTTCCTCCCTCTCCAGTGACAGGTGCCCAGCCGTCTTCAGTGGCAGAGGCTGGGATGTGGAACAGCCGATCCCGGAGCCCGACTCTGCCTCCCCGCCTACTAACCCGGCTCAGCTCGGCAACCCAACAGGAGCAAGTCAATGGAGCAGGATTACATTCACATGTATAATGCTTCCTTGCGTGGCTGCGGCTTAGGATACGCGCCCATCGTTTATTACAGTCTCCTGCTGTGCTTGGGGCTCCCGGGTAAGATATTTCTCTTTCTTTCTCTCCCTCCTACCTTCTTTCCTTCCTTCCTTCCTTCCTTCCTTCCTTCCTTCCCTCCCTTTCTCCCATCTTTCATTTTCTCTTTCTTTCTTTTTTTCCTTCCTTCCTGTCCTCCTTTCTTTTCTTCCTCTTTCTCCTTTCCTTCCTTCCTTCCTTCCTTCCCTCCCTTTCTCCCATCTTTCATTTTCTCTTTCTTTCTTTCCTTCCTTCCTCTCCTCTTTTCTTTTCTTCCTCTTTCTCCTTTCCTTCATTCCTTCTTTCCCTTCCTTCCTTCCTTCTCTTTCCCTTCCTTCCTCTCCTCCTTTCTTTTCTTCCTCTTCCTCTTTTCCTTTCTTCCTTCTTTCCCTTCCTTCCTTCTCTTTCCCTTCCTTCCTCTCCTCCTTTCTTTTCTTCCTCTTTCTCCTTCCCTCCCTTTCTCCTTTCCCTTCCTTCCTCTCCTCCTTTCCTTCCTCCTTTCCCTTCCTTCCTTCCCTTTCCCTTCCTTCCTCTCCTCCTTTCCTTCCTCCTTTCCCTTCCTTCCTTCCCTTTCCCTTCCTTCCTTCCTCTCCTCCTTTCTTTTCTTCCTCTTTCTCCTTTCCTTCCCTCCCTTTCTCCTTTTCCTTCCTTCCTTTCCTTCCTTCCTTCCCTCTTAAAACTTATAGACAATCTTTCCCCACCCATTTAGAGGTTCTGCCTACTTCTGGTCTTCACAAAGAAGGTATGAGCGTGGAGATGAGTCCGTTGTCCCTCAAAAGGGGACAGGGGACCAGCTGCCAGCTCAGGCACTTGGCTGAGAGCTGTAGACTTTTTCGACTTGAAGTGGGTTTGCCTTAGGAAGTTCTTTTTAGGGTCCATGGTCACTGTTGGGAGTTCCTCTGCTCAGCATTGCTTTATTAATTGTTTTTAAGGTCGGTTTAAGAACTACAGGAGGGGAGCGTAGGATGGTCTCCATCCTCAAGGTTGGGATTGGGGGTGACGGGTGTGCATGAGGAGAGCTTTACTCCAACTTGGGCAAAACCTGGGCAGTTTTGAATTTCAGAAACGTGTTGCTGTTATTGGATGAGGGGAGGAGGCATTCATAACTCATAATGTCAACTAAGATTAGTCTCATTAAGCCTTTTTGAAGTGCCCCTTAGGGACTAGGGGCTTGGATGGTCATTACCCCAGTGTCAGGACAGAGGCCTCCTCGCATTTAATTAGGTTCTGCGGTTGAACCCAAATTCACCCCTTTGGAGAGTTTGGAAGTCACATTCACACACACACACACATACACCCAACAGATGAGCCCATTTACAGCTCTCTTATCTTCCCTTTATCCCAGCACGCCTGGCTGGGGAGGATGGGAGTTGTGATCCAGACGACCTGGAAGAGGCATCTGAACCTGGAGAAGAAAGCAAGGGCGTGATTCCTTGAAGTCCCAGAGCTAGGAAGGGAGGGGGGGGACTTAGCCAGCCCATGCAGCCAGAGAAGAGCCAGAGACGTCCCTCTCTCTCTCTCTCTCTCTTCCCCCTCCTTCCTATTACAATAAATAAATAAATAAATAAATAAATAAATAAATAAATAAATAAATACCCGGCTGAGCTGTCCGTGGTGCTGACACAGCAGGAGCCGTTCGGAGAACGCTCGGGAGCTCACGTTCAAATGTACCAAGAGAGAGTTTTTGAAACAAAACAAAAAAAAAAGAAACACCTCTCTTGGCAAGCCGAGCGAAGGAGAGATTTATGGGCTGGTTTATTTATTTTATTATTTTATTTTATTTTTTTGCTCGGCTTCTCTGCCCCTCCAATCGCAGCCGACCTCTGCAAAACATGGGCTGTCCTTATTATTAATGATAGGCATGAAGAGAGAAAACCTAGAAAGGAAGCACTTGGGGAGCGAGAGGGGAAAAAAAAAATTCCGGCAATGTGGATTGATTTTTTTTGTGGGGGGGGGGAAGAGAAAGGATTGGTACGGGGGGGGGGCATGTGCCATCCAGCCAATTCTTCAAAAGGCCAAATCCTTCAAGAAGCTGGGTGACGGTCCTGTCTGTGCTATAGAGCGAACCTTTGCAGAGGAGAAATGGTGTTTGTGAAGATAAAAGAGGACCGTCGTTTAGTTGATTTCACCCATTGTGATAACAGATAACAGATTAACAGAGTTGGTTGGGACCTTATAGGTCATCTAGTCCAACCCCCCCGCTCAAGCAGGAGACCGTATACCATTTCTGACAAATGGCAGTCCAATCTTTTCTTGAAAGTCCACCTTTATTATTTTTTTTAATAAACGGTACAAGGTGGTGGACATATCTATTGCTCCTTCCTCCTCCTATTTTCTCCAAAAGCAACAACCTTGTGAGGTGGTTTGGGCTGAAAGAGAGGAACTGCCTGAAAGCCACCCAGATGGCTTTCATGCCTAACGCAGGACTAGAACTCACAGACTCCTGGTAATTGGCCCAAAATCACCCAACTGTCTTTCATGCCAAAGGTAGGACTAGAACTCTCCATCGCCTGGTGATTGGCCCAAAGTCACCCAACTGTCTTTCATGCCAAAGGTAGGATTAGAACTCACAGACTCCTGGTGATTGGCCCAAAGTCACCTACTTGACTTTCATGCCTAAGGCGGGACTAGAACTCCCAGTCTCCTGGTGATTGGCCCAAAGTCACCCAACTGTCTTTCATGCCAAAGGTAGGACTAGAACTCCCAGTCTCCTGGTGTTTGGCCCAAAGTCACCCAACTGTCTTTCATGCCAAAGGTAGGATTAGAACTCACAGACTCCTGGTGATTGGCCCAAAGTCACCTACTTGACTTTCATGCCTAAGGCGGGACTAGAACTCCCAGTCTCCTGGTGATTGGCCCAAAGTCACCCAACTGTCTTTCATGCCAAAGGTAGGACTAGAATTCCCAGTCTCCTGGTGTTTGGCCCAAAGTCACCCAACTGTCTTTCATGCCAAAGGTAGGATTAGAACTCACAGACTCCTGGTGATTGGCCCAAAGTCACCTACTTGACTTTCATGCCAAAGGTAGGATTAGAACTCACAGACTCCTGGTGATTGGCCCAAAGTCACCTACTTGACTTTCATGCCTAAGGCGGGACTAGAACTCCCAGTCTCCTGGTGATTGGCCCAAAGTCACCCAACTGTCTTTCATGCCAAAGGTAGGACTAGAACTCCCAGTCTCCTGGTGTTTGGCCCAAAGTCACCCAACTGTCTTTCATGCCAAAGGTAGGATTAGAACTCACAGACTCCTGGTGATTGGCCCAAAGTCACCTACTTGACTTTCATGCCTAAGGCGGGACTAGAACTCCCAGTCTCCTGGTGATTGGCCCAAAGTCACCCAACTGTCTTTCATGCCAAAGGTAGGACTAGAACTCCCAGTCTCCTGGTGATTGGCTCAAAGTCATCCAGATGGCTTTCATGCCAAAGGTAGGACTAGAACTCCCAGTCTCCTGGTGATTGGCCCAAAGTCACCCAACTGGTTTTATATGCCTAAAGCAGGACTAGAACTCACAATTTCTTGGTTTCTAGCCTGGTGCCTTAACCATTAGACCAGACTGGCTCTCATAGAGCCTTGGTGGCACAGCAGACTAAAGTGCTGTTGAGTAGCACCAGCTGCCTGCAATTACTGCAAGTTCAAATCTCACCAGGCTCAAGGTTGACTCAGCCTTCCATCCTTTCGAGGTAGGTAAAATGAGGACCCGGATTGTGGGGGCAATAAGCTGACTTTATATAAAAAAATAACACCGCTTGGGGGCCCCCGAAAGCCCTACTAAGCAGGTATATACAAAAGTATGAAGGCTATTGCTTAATGCATTGTAAGCCGCCCTGAGTCTCCGGAGAAGGGCAGCATATAAATCGAACCAATAAATAAATAAAATAAATATATTTTGGTGGGGAGGAGTTAAACTTAGTCCTTGCCCCTGGCTCAAACTAGCTCCCTTACTCTTGAATAGCTTTTCTTCAAGGCTCCTTGTTCAAATCTCTTTTTTACTTCCTTAATACGAACATCCAATCTGGTGAGACCTCAGTGCTTATCTAGACTGACCCCTGTTGATGGAGGTCACCTCTCTTCCAAATGCACTGATTAGAAGGTGGTTTTCAGAACCAAAAGGAAGAAGTTAGGAAAAATGGAAGGGGAAGGATATATACCCATGGACTTCAATTTTGTGCTTTTGGTCTGTATTTTTAGCCCATTTCCCTCCTCCAGCTTCATCAGGGCACCATTCATAAATCATTTCTTTGTCCTTTCAAACAAGGCTCCCAATTAAACGAGGCTAGGAGGACGAATGCAATGTCGGGCAGCAAATTTTGTGTCTAAATGGAGTTTAAAACTGGACTCGCCATCATTTGTTTCCTGAGCCACTTTGCCTATATATTTAACCGGTCAGCAATTCTTTTTAAAGCGATGGCATGTGAAAGGCTATATGCAATATGCTTTCTTCTTTTTGGTGTGGAGGACGTAGTACAGAAATAGCTATAGGAAGGAAGCCGGGGAATTATATTGGTTTGACCTTGAGGGAAGCTGGAAAAAAGAAGGGTTTGGTTAACCCGTTTGGCAGATATTGAGGTGATAATCTTTCCCGTAAATCCATCTGTTGCTACAAGTTGAACCAAACTTATCAGCCAACTAGCCTCCTTCCTTGGTTTTCTGGCCAGTAATGAAATCATGAAATCCAAGAGATCAAGAATATGCCAATCTGGAAAAGCTGAACTCTGCTCATCTCAAGGAAACACGGCCATTATATAACTGTAGTCCCTCTGGAAGTTGGGGGGCAGTCAAGGTCATTAGAAACTTACCGTATTTGCATTTCTCCCATGGTTGGTGATTCTACATCAAACCCTCCAAATTGCGTTCAACTGCTAAAAGATCTGGTATTGAAATACTTCTTTTTTTGACCAAAGTTGAAAGCTCCATTCTTGAGCTACAGAAGCAAAAGTTCCGGATATGAAATTGTGTGTATTGTCTGCATGTGAGTCTGTCAATTGTGTGAAATTGTCTGCATGTGTGTCTGTCATACATGACAGACAATTATCTGTTCTGGCCCGCCAGTGGAGCTGGCAGCAGATTCGGACAGTGAGGAGGTTGGGGAGGAACCTGGGCCAGTCCTGGAGTCTGGGGAAGGATCTGATGAGGGCTCTGCGTCGGAGGCAGAGAGGAGGCCAGAGCCGTATGTCAGTTATCAGCTGCCTTCGGAGTCAGACATCAGTGAGGCAGAGGAACAGCTGGAGCCTGTTCCCAGTGTGCGCATGCACAGAGTTGCCAGACGAAGGGAACAGCTAAAGAACAAGGGTCAACTCAGGAGTAAGGCCACAGCTGGACGATGAATGGCCCCTCCCAGAGGGAATAAAAGAGGAGCGAAAGGGGAGTGGAGTTTGCAGGAGACAATTAGTTCGCCTAATTGGTTCGTGACTCTCCAAGACTCTTTGCCAAGTTTTGAAGATATCGGCCTGGCAGCTCTCCAAGCCAGATAAGGTCTGTGACTGTGAATTCTCCCTTGAAAGACTTTGCTGGATGTGAATGAGAAGAATCCACAGTAACTTAATAAAAAGGGTTTTTTGTCGGGACAAGGAGTCTGCTTCGTGCTCTTGGAAAGCCTAAGTCAGAACAATATCTATGCACTATCCAGTTTGTAGAACCTGGACGAAGCCAAGCCAAGTTCAAGACTAGACTTCACAAGGAAAGATCAGTGGGTGACTTTGAGAAAAAAGTCACTCTTTCTCTGCCCAACTCAAAGTGGTAGTCCTCGACTTATAACCATTTGTTTAGTGACGATTGAATGTATTTATGACGATTGCAGTGTCCCAGGGTCATGTGATCCCCGTTGTAAATCCCCAGCCAGCTTTTCACAAGCAAAGTCAATGGGGGAAGTCAGATTTGTTTAATGGCCGCATCATTCACACCATGCAGTGATTCGCTTAACAATTGTGGCCAAAAAAAAAAAAAAAAGGTCATAAAATGGAGCAAAACTCACTTAACCAGCTGCCTTGCCTAGCAATGGAAATTTGGGGCTCAATTGTCATCGTAACTAAACTCATCGGACTATCTCTAAATGATAAAGAGATCATCTTGTTTTCCCCCCTTTTGTTATAGCATCCTCCTAATGCAATTAGCTCGGGAGAGAGAAGCTATTAATGTTCAATTTTTTTCATTTATCCTGGCATTTGGGCAAGGAAGGTATGCAAAACGTATCTTTTTTTTTCGTTGGCGCTCTGTATCAGCAGAAGAAAGTTATTACCAGAGCTGTGTTGCTAAACATACTTAATCAGTCCATTGTTTCTCCACTTCTGTATGGTGAAATATTAGGTTTGTCTCTGCTCCTCCTTCCCCTCGTCTCCCTCACTGGGAATTCTATGCCAAGAATTCAAATGAGCTTCTCTGTGAACGGGGAGAAAAAGACAGCTGGACCTTGCACTCAGCATTTCTTCCCCATGATTAGGATTTTGAAGAAATGATACAGATGTTGCAGGATGGACAGGACCCAGTGGTGAAATGCAGCCGGTTCTATCCGGCTTGGGCAAACCGGTAGCGCCGGCGGTGGGAGGCTCCTCCCACCCGCCCAGAACGTCATCACATTCCGTTTTTGACGCTCTGCGAATGCGCACAAGGTCCAGCACACGCGCAGAGGTGTCACGCACAAACGCACACTCCCAATTTGCAAACTGGTAGCGAAGGTAAGTGGATTTCACCCCTGACAGGACCCCCCCTAAAAGTCTGGCACAGGGAGTTTTTTGAGACATCACCACCACACCAGGGATGTCCAACCTTGGCAAATTTAAGATCTGTGGCCTTCAGCTGCCAGAATTCCCCAGCCAGAATGGGGAGGTTGCAAAATGGCAGTCACAACGTGACTCCGGGATGCTGCACCCATCATAACTGCATGCCAGTTTGCCAAGAGGCAAAATTTTGATCACATGACTGTGGGGATGCTACAATAGGAGTAAGTGCAAGGAGTTGGTGATAAATCACTTTTTTCAGTACCACTAACTTTAATTCCCCTCGCACATATGTGTTAGTCGTTCCTGATTCTAAGGGGTGGTGCTCATCTCTGTTTCAAAGCCGAAGACCAAGCGTTGTCCGAAGACGTCTCCGTGGTCATGTGGCCGGCATGACTAAACGCCAAAGGTGCACGGAGCGCTGTTACCTTCCCACCAAAGGTGGTCCCTATTTTTTCTACTTGCATTTTTTTTTACGTGCTTTTGAACTGCTAGGTTGGCAGAAGCTGGGACAAGTAACGGGAGCTCGCCCCATTAGGCGGCACTAGGGATTCGAACCGCTGAACTGCCAACCTTTCGTTCGACAAGCTCAGCGTCTTAGCCACTGAGCCACCACGTCCCATACCATACCATATCACTAACTTTGGGCAGTTATTAAATGAATAGCTATAAGTCAAGGATTCAACTGTATAAATAAGGGTTTTTTCCCCCCTCTAACATTTAAACAAAACCCTCTTGATCTGGGAAAGCCCTAATCAGAAAGTTGGGCTCCTGATTGTTAAAGTATTGCAAAGATAATATCTGAACTTTGCGCAAAGGAAAACAGCTTTCAATTCTATTCCTCTGATATAAGGATGAAATAAATGCTGCACCAACTGAATGTTAAACTCTAACTGATGCTAGGATTGGGGGTAGTTTGAAATCTCAGATAATCTTATTTAAATTCAAAGGGGTGTTTTTTTCACTCGCTCCATCAGAAACTCCTCTCTAATCTACATTTCTGAATTTTACAGCCCAAGGACAATGAAACAGCTTGTAAAAAACATTGCAAGATGATAGGCTGATGTCAGACGGGTGGGGGTGGGGGAGGACCCAAAATATTTACCATTCTGCTTATTGTCTATTTTTGTGATGAATGGAAAAAGAATCATCCCAACAGCTCAGAGGAGGAAGGAAGGAAGGAAGGAAGAAAGATAAAACTCCAGGGCAGGTGTCCGTCAAGAATATTATGCATTAAAAACACTTAGCATCCGTCAATAGGACGCCTGGCAAAAGGGTCTGTTTAATAGTCCCTGCCTGAAAATATAATAATATCCAGAAAGAATAAGAGAATGCTCCCAGATGCTCTTTCATTGCCAAAGACAGGGGAGTTATGATGCCTGCGTGCATATTTTGGAATGAGGCTGGGAGCATTGAGATTCCACAAGCGGGAAGCATCAGCTGGTCTTTGGTCTCAAGTCAAGGTCAGCGCGGTAACACATCAGCTGCTGAAACAAAGTGGAGAAGATTGGAAGATTAGCTATGTGCAGAATAGCAACTGGGAGAAAGGTTGACGAGAAAGGAAATGGGGGGCCTCTGTGGAATTGGGATCGTAGAAACCCCCAGGAGCATAGAAGAGTTCAGAGGCAGATGCATAAATAAATGTCTTAAACGTATTTATTTATATAATAAATCATATTAACTATGTACAACAGAGATCAAGTCTCATGAGGAACAAACATGAAAAGAGAGAGATGGTGAGAGCAAGGTGGAAAAATGTTGGAGGGGGTTTTATACACAGGGTAAGCCCCTCCTTTCCACATAGGGATGGAGACCCTCTCTGCCTCCACTGGTGTCTATATGACACGTGTGTCAATGGCTTGCAAATACTTGACAGCCTCAAAGCCATCGGCCCCAGATATCTATGGGACCAAATTCATGGATGCTCCATGATGGCGAAAGGAATGTGCAAGGAATGATTGAGGGAAGAAGCAGGCATGTTTATTTTATTTATTTATTTTATTAAATTTCTATACCGCCCTTCTCCCGAAGGACTCAGGGCGGTGAACAGCCAGAAGATAAAACACAGAGATACAAAATTTAAAATAAATTAAAACAAATTAAATAATTCGGCTGAATTTTAAAAGACCCCATAATTAAACAAATTAAAATTTGTATTTAAAATTTAAATTTAAAAAAGGAGAAGATTTAGGCCAGGCCAGCTTGATGAAATAAAAACGTTTTAAGCACGCGACGGAAGGTGCGCAGATCTGGGATCCTCCGTATCTCCGGGGGGAGCTCGTTCCAGATCGTAGGTGCCCCCACAGAGAAGGCTCTCCCCCTAGGGGCCGCCAGTCGACATTGTTTGATCGACGGCACCCGGAGGAGCCCCTCTCTATGGGAGCGTACTGGCCGGTGGGAGGCTATTGGTGGTAGCAGGCGGTCCTGTAGATAACCAGGTCCTAATGAAGAACTAGGGGTGACATGGAAACAGTTTTCCAGGACTTGAGGGGCTATCAGAGAGAAGAGGGGGTCATCAACCTATTCTCCAAAGCACCTGAGAACAGGACAAGAAGTAACAAATGGAAGCTTATCAAAGGGACAACCAACCTGAAGCTAAGGAGAAATCTCCTGACAGTGAGAATCAGTGGAAGGGCTTGCCTTCAGAAGTTATAGGTGCTCCACCTAAGGAGGTTTTAAAGAAGAGACTGGAGAGCCATTTGTCTGGAATGGTATAATCCAGGGGTCAGCAACCCACGGCTCTGGAGCCGCATGTGGCTCTTTCATCCCTCTGCTGCAGGTCCCTGTTGCTGGTCATCGGCTCCACAATTGATAGGGCTTTCGGTTAGTTCAGGTAGAGGAAAAAGGACGCCATGCTAGGAGGAGACTCTATGGTGGGGGAACCGGACTTCCGGTCGCCTCCAGAATTGAACGGGGGCTTCCAGTTAGGACCTTTGTGGCTCTTTGAGTGTTTAAGGTTGCCGACCCCTGGTATAATTTTTTTTTTTTTTTAATTTTAAATTTGTATACCGCCCTACTCCCGAAGGACTCAGGGCGGTGAACAGGCACAAAATAAAACACATAAATACAAAAGTTAAAACATGATTAAAACCCAATTAAATAATTTTTGCCCGAGACAATTTAAAACTCCCAATAATTTAAAACGAATTAAAATTTCAGTTTAAAAATTTAAAAGAAGGGGAGAAAATTAGGCCAGGCCGGCCTGCTGGAATAGGAGTGTCTTCAAAGCACGGCGGAAAGTGCACAGATCCGGGATCCTCCGTATCTCCTGGGGGAGCTCGTATAAGATCTCCTGCTAGAGCAGAGGGTTGGACTGCAAAACCTCCAAGAGCCACCAGCCCTGTTGGTTCTATGTTCCTGAGATAGACTGAAATTCCACCTGCATAGCAGGAAGGAATGACGGCAACTGGCATTCGGTACCAATGAGCAGAATTCACTGACAACCATATCTTCCTGGTAAAATATGCCCACGCTCACTCCTAGGAGAAATGCTATGGCTGCGAAGTGGGCTTATAGGGGGGGGGGAAAGTCGTTATGTAATTGCTTGCCTTGATGTATCTTGAAACAGGGAGGGGGCATTTAGAGCAAACCGAAGAGAAAACCCAGTATCAACCCGCTGTCTTTAGAAGAGCATTTGACGGCCGTGACCGGGAGGATTTTTCATCAGGTTCGCCTGATTCGCCAGTTGCATCCCTTTCTGGATCGGGACTCGTTACGCACCGTCACTCATGCCCTCGTCACCTCCCGCCTGGACTATTGCAATGCTCTCTACATGGGGCTCCCCTTGAGGAGCACCCGGAGGCTCCAACTGGCGCAGAGTGCGGCCGCGCGGGTGGTAATGGGAGCGACATGGCGCTCCCGTGTAACACCTCTCCTGCGCGAGCTGCACTGGCTCCCGGTGGTCTTCCGGGTGCGCTTCAAGGTTTTGGTTACCACCTTTAAAGCGCTCCATGGCTTAGGACCTGGTTATCTACGGGACCGCCTACTACCACCAATAGCCTCCCACCGGCCAGTACGCTCTCATAGAGAGGGACTCCTCCGGGTGCCGTCAGCCAAACGTGTCGGCTGGCGGCCCCTAGGGGGAGAGCCTTCTCTGTGGGGGCACCTACCGTCTGGAATGAGCTCCCCCCAGAGATACGGAGGATCCCGGATCTGCGCACCTTCCGCCGCGCTGTGAAGACCTTTTTATTCCATCAGGCGGGCTTGGCCTAATCTCTTCCCTTTTTTAAATATGTAAATTTTAATCTGTTTTTAAATTATTGGGGTGTTTTAATCTGTCTGGGCCAAAATGATTTAATTTGATTTTATCTGGTTTTTAAATTTTTTGTATCTATGTATTTTATTGTTTGGCTGTTCACCGCCCTGAGTCCTTCGGGAGTAGGGCGGTATACAAATCAAATAAACTAACTAAACTAACTAAAACTAATCAAAGAAGAAAGATCAAGGATATTAGCATTAGTGACCTGGGGAGAAGGAATCTCTCTGTTTTTACGTGCACGTATTTTGTGTAAGTGGCTGCATGCGTGTGTATGCACACACCGAGACACTGATCTGCTAAGGTCAATATTACAAGAGGTGAGATTTGTATTGATCCAGTCAATTTTTAAGTGCCTTAGAAAGTGGCGGAAAACTGGCTATCTGGAAAAAGCTAAGCTGGTAAAGGCCTGGGGGGGAGGGGGGGAGGGGGGGCTCTGGGGAATCTTAAGTGGCTGCCAAGGCTGGTGGTAAAAACAAAAAAATCCTAGAAGTTGACGGTGGAAATCTATTTCTGCAATCATGCCAGGAAAAGTAATGGTGTGTGGCTGTTGAGTTTGACGTAACTTTGAATGGTCACTAAATGAAGGGGGCTTAAGTGGAGGGCTATCTGTACAAGGGGAGGGGTTTGACGTTGAGCCAAGGGCAAGATTTCCACATGCAAACACATCCAGGCAATATAGGCGGTC
The DNA here is from genome assembly GCF_059756535.1 of Pantherophis guttatus. NCBI lineage: Eukaryota > Metazoa > Chordata > Lepidosauria > Squamata > Colubridae > Pantherophis > Pantherophis guttatus. The sequence goes on along the minus strand of NC_142076.1, from coordinate 15,577,751 downwards.
CTCGACTTACAACAGTTCATTTAGTGACTGTCTGAAGTTACAACGGTACTGGGGGAAAAAAGTGGCTTATGACCGCTTTTCACTCTTACGACCCTTGCAACATCCCCGCAGTCCCACGATCAAAATCCAGACCCTTGGCAACTGACTCGACTTTATGACGGTGTCAGGCCTGGAAGCCATCTTTTGCATTGGGCCTCCAGGCCTGCCACATTTACTACTGTGGGAAACTGGGAGGGGGGATTGTATGGAGCAGGAGTGATTTGTAGTCATAATAACATTCCTTTCTCAGAGAGTCAAGGACATCTTGCCCTGCATCTGGAGGGCTGGAACTGGGAGGCATCTCAAGTTGGGACGGTGCATTGACTGGACCATGTGATGGACATGTGGGTGCTGGGCAAGGACTTGGACTTTCCTTTGGGTGGGAAAAACCTGGGAGCTTTCAGATTCGGGTTTTCCCAGATGTGCGAATATGACATCTCTAATAAAATGGAAGATTGAGGAACTTCAGGCCCCGGAGTCTTCTTTTGTTGGGGGGGTGTTACTTGAAACCCTGACAGAAGGTTGCAGAGTCCTGGGGTCATTTGCGACCTTCTGACAAGCAAAGTCAGATTCGCTTAACAACGGTGTTACTAACTTAACAAGTGCAGTGTGAATTCACTTAACAACTCTGGCTAGGAAGGTCGCGAATGGGGCAAAATGCACTTAACAACTGTCTCGCTCAGCGGCGGAAATGTTGGTGGTCCATGGTGGTCATACACGCAGGACTAACCTATAATGTATTGACTGCTTTTTAATCCTTCCATACAGGGCACGATGTTCATTTAGGATATTTGGGGGAGTGGGGTAGCGGTGGCTCCACCTGAGCCCCCCTGCCGATTCCCATCTCCTTATTTTCCCACCTGTGTCATCAGGCCTACGTGGCAACCAGAGAACGGACAGAAAGAACCGCCAACCCCCCCGTTCAAATCTGCAGCCCTTCCAGAAAGCCACGTCAATATTCGCCTCCAAGCAGGGGTCAACTCTCCTAGAATCTCGGGGTTGAAATTTGGGTCTTTCCTGTGTTTTGGTCGGAGCTGCAGCTTCATCGTGGATCATGAAAAATCGATAACTTCTTCAGAGAACAAGACTGAGAGCCGTGGCTGCCTATGGATCTTGCTACATTAATAGCTAGGAAGCTCCTTGGCAGCGGGACAAGCTTTTTGTGCAGCTAGCTCAGGGTTTCAGAAAACGTGCAGTTCTCCACATCTTACTGAGCTTCAATTCCCATCAGACCTAGACGGGACAATAGTTGGCTTGCCTGCTTTGTGTGTGTGTGTGTTGCGGGGCGGAGGGTTGCCTTGAGTAAAGGCTACTGTATTTGGCCTGCAAAGCCCAGGCAACCATTAGAAGGTATCAAATCCTTAGAACGTTCTGCCTCTCCTTTGCTGGCCCCTAATGATTATCCAGATGTCTGCAAGCTCACTTTTGGTAGCTCTGGAGTATTGTTTCTCAACTTTAGCAACTCTTAAGATGCGTGGACTGCAACTCCCAGAATTCCCCAGCTGGCAACTCTTAAGCTGGGGAATTCTGGGAGTTGCAGTCCACGCATCTTAAGAGTTGCCAAGATTGAGAACCACTGCTTTGGAGTCTCCAGAATTTTCAAAGAAGCTTGGGGTAACCTAATGTTTAAAAAGCAAATTTTTTTAAAAAAAAAGCAATGACCTTTTGAGTAATGATAAATTATATTGATAGGCCAAGGGCTCATTTATCTCAAAATGTTCGTACAGAATCTGAACTTTGGACAAAAACAATCCATATATAGATTTGCATCTGGGTATTATGAATTGTCCTTGTAGTACCCTGTTTCCCCCAAAATAAGACATCCCCTGATAATAAGCCCAATCGGGCTTTTGAGCGCATGGCAATAAGGCCAAGCGCTTATTTCAGGGTTCAAAAAAATATAAGACAGGGTCTTATTTTCGGGGAAACACGGTAGTTGCGCTAACAAAATGGATAGTAGCTGTCAAAACAAGTTAAATAGGATCAGATCACTTTAGCAGCTGGATGGAAGACATGTATAAATGTCTTTCAACTCTCAGAGAGTTGAAAGCTAGATTTGGAGATCCAACCTACTTCCCAGAAGACGACACTGATAAGCCACTTCCATATTATTATTGAAAAACCATTATGGGTCTGTTCATGTAGACTCAAGAACTGAAGCTTGACTAAGATCCAACCTACTTCCCATTGGAAGACAAGGTTAGGTCACTTCCACATTATTGTTGAGAGAACTTTATGGATCATGTAGTCTCAAGGACTTAAGCTAGACTCCAACCTACTTCCCAGCAGAAGACAATGTAAGTCAACTCCATATTATTGTTGAGAGAACTTTATGGATCAAGGACTCAAGGACTTAAGCTTGACGCAGAGGAGTCACTGAAAGCTAGACTTGGAGGTCCAACTTACTTCCCAGGCAGAAGACAATGATAAAAGCATCTCCATGTTATTTTTGAGAGAACTTTATGGATCACTTCACGTAGTCTCAGTGTGTTCTGACCTAGGGTTCCCAAGAGCATGAAGCAGACTCCTTGTCCCAACAAAACCCCCTTTTTATTAAGTTACTGTGAATTCTTCTCATTCACCTTCAGCAAAATCTTTCAAGGGAGAATTTACAGTCACAGACCTCATCTGGCTTGGAGAGCTGCCAGGCCGATATCTTCAAAACGTGGCAAGGAGTCTCGGAGAGTCACGAACCAATTAAGTGAACTAATTGTCTCCTGCAAACTCCACTCCCCTTTCGCTCCTCTTTTATTTCCTCTGGGAGGGGCCCTTCACCGTCCACCTGTGGCCTTACTCCCAAGTCGACCCTTGTTCTTTAGCTGTTCCCTTCGTCTGGCAACTCTGTGCATGCACACACTGGGAACAGGCTCCAGCTGTTCATCTGCCTCACTGATGTCTGACTCCGAAGGCAGCTGGTAACTGTCAGACGGCCCTGGCCCCCTCTCTGCCTCCGACGCAGAGCCCTCATCAGAGCCTTCCCCAGACTCCAGGACTGGCCCAGGTTCCTCCCCAACCTCCTCACTGTCCAAATCTGCTGCCAGCTCTGCTGGCCGCTGGCGGGCCACAACCCAGGGATCTCCACTTGACTCAAAGGAGACCTTCTCATCTAACAACGAATTATAATCTTGGCAACCATGCAATCTTCTCAGGGACCTTATCCCCCTCCTGAGACATCACCACTCTAAAGCTTCACCCGGCAATGCTCCATAGTCAGCTTTGAACATGGGAAAGCGTTGGGAATGAAGCCCCCCACCCCCCACTTCCCATCTCAAAAGACAGGTGGCTGAGTAGCAATCCTTTTCAGCATTTTCTTCAGCACTTAGCAAAGCAGGAATTAACTTGAGTGCTTGAAGATGCAATTCTCTTTTTTTAAAAAAAAAAAAAAGTGGCAAAGCAAAAATGCCAGCAGCATCTTCCCCACCCCCATCCTGTCACTGTTCAAGATTTCCCTCCCTCACCCCCCCTCCGGAAAACCATGTTTCAGCAAGATGCCCTAAGAGATTGTTCATAAATATTTGGCAGTTGAGTGGCCAAATAATATGCACTTGTATTCAGATGTGCAGCATGCATCCAAGAGAATCGTTTTCGTCCTGTCTTTGGGGTCCCACCTTTCTCCTCAGTTCTTAGCTACAGGAATTTGTGTCATTATTCTTGATTGGCCTTGGAAAAGAAATCAGCATGCTCAGAAGTCGAACGTTAAATGTGATGCATTAGCTCCACACACACACAAAAAAAGAGTAATTACTGAATGCATATGAAATTTCAATACTTGGCAACTCACCCTCTCTCGGTAAACCAAACCTCTGTACTTTGTGAATTAATTAAATAGGTTGGTGGTTGAGCAACTGTTGGGAAATGTCTGTATGACGTCCAGCCAGAATGTCTTGCAGCCAGAGTGGAATTAAATCAGGGTCCACTTAAAGACAATCAATGTTGACCCATATTCTAAAGAAGATTGTCCTGCATTTAAGAGGCATCTCCTTGTCTACTGTTGTCAAGACTACAGTTTCTCAACCTTAAGATGTGTGTCTGTGGAAGTTCTCACTCATCCAGGTCATGGTTGTCCCAAAGGTGTTTTTTCAAGAGGCAACTGGACTTTCTTGTTATTTCTTGAGGATGTTTTGTTTCTTATCCAAGAAGCTTCTTCAGAATTGGATGAGAAGCAAAACATTTTCAAAGGAGATGTCGATGGACATTCTCCGTCATCCAGGTCATGGTTGTCCCAAAAGTGTTTTTTCAAGAGGCAACCGGACTTTCTGTTTTTTTTTTTCTCGTGAAGACATTTCACTTCTCACCCAAGAAGCATCTTCAGTTCCCACAAAATGGTGGGGAATGGAAGGATTTATATCCCTTGCAGTCATTGGGGTGTTGATTCTTGGGTTATTTTTCCGATGTTAATCCTCATTTTTCAGCTGCTGTTGATTACTTGTTCATTACTATTCTCAGAAACCCAAATAGGTGCATTAATTGTATTCTAATTCTCTTTTAGAATATGCTTTAAGTAACTCCATGTGTCACATTTGATTATTGGGACCTAATAGTAATTGCTAATCTTCTAAAGTTAATGTAATTTTTTCCCTCTCTCTCTCTCTCTCTCTCCCATTACAGCTAACATTTTGACGGTAATCATTCTGTCGCAGCTGGTGGCTCGGCGTCAAAAGTCCTCCTATAACTACCTTTTAGCTCTCGCGGTGGCTGACTTGCTAGTCCTTTTCTTTATCGTCTTTGTTGACTTCTTGTTGGAAGATTTCATCTTGAAGGAGAAGATGCCTGAAGTCCTGGACAAAATTATCGAGGTGTTAGAGTTCTCCTCCATCCATACTTCCATCTGGATTACTGTCCCTCTCACGATTGACCGGTACATCGCCGTCTGTCATCCCCTCAAATACCACATGGTTTCCTATCCCGCTCGCACCCGCAAAGTCATTGTGAGTGTTTATATTATTTGCTTCCTAACCAGCATCCCATACTACTGGTGGCCGAACATCTGGAAGGAAGACTACACAAGTACGCTTGTTCACCACATCCTCATCTGGATCCACTGCTTCACCATCTATCTGGTCCCTTGCTCCATCTTCTTCATCTTGAACTCCATCATCGTCTACAAGCTTCGGCAGAAGTGCAACTTCCGGCTGCGAGGCTATTCCACCGGGAAAACCACCGCCATCTTGTTTACCATCACCTCCATTTTCGCCGTCCTCTGGGCCCCGAGGATTATCATGATCCTTTACCACCTTTACGTCTCTCCCATCAACAACAGCTGGTCCATCCACATCGTCTCCGACGTGGCCAACATGCTGGCATTGCTCAACACCGCCATCAACTTCTTCCTGTACTGTTTCATCAGCAAGCGGTTCCGCACAATGGCGGCCGTAACGCTGAAGGCCTTCTTCCGGTGTCAGAAGCAACCCGTCCAGTTCTATACAAACCATAACTTTTCAATAACTAGCAGCCCGTGGATATCCCCGGCCAACTCCCACTGCATCAAAATGCTTGTCTACCAATATGATAAAAACGGGAAGCCTATGAAGATCTCTCCATGAAAGATCCATGATGGATGATCCACTTCTTTTTAAGCTGTTCCAACGATGACATGGAAGAGCCGGGGATGATAATCGCTTGCAAATAGCAGCCATTGGATTTTGTTCCTCTCCGAGCATCAGAAGATAAACGGGCTACAATCGTTGATAGGCGTCTTTGGACACCTCCAGGAGAACAAAGGAGAGGCAGAAAGCTTCACGGCTTCATCTCTTGCAAGGCTTTAATCAATAGTCTTGGATCGAAAGATCTACGGGCCTTGAGAGATGGCTGTTGTCTTGCGTAAGACTTGGGTGAAAAGCATACGGTGCAACTTTCAATTAAACCTTGCTCGATCACCCTAACCAAACGCTTCAGAAGATGTAGAAATCTGAATCTTTATATATTTCATAAGACCCTGATGGAAACTTTGACAGATTCGAAGTTGTTGCTTGCTCCCTTTTCCAGTTTCGGTTGGGTTATTTTCATCGTGGCATGAAATCTTATTACTTGGATGCTTGGACACTACATAAAGGAAGTTAGCCATATTTAGAATATTTGTATGGTGCATAGGCTAATTTTTGGAGGTTTCATTGGAAGAACTATCCATACTTAGAAGGATGGAGATCACTTTCTCCTTTGCTTGGTTTCTTTTTTTTAGAGGAAAACCTCTAGAGTGGACAGTTTGAACACTGAGTAAACACGAGAGCCATCCTTAGAATATTTGTATGGTGCATAAACTGATTGTTGCAACGGAAGAAGGGTTAATGCCTAGAAGGAATCCCTTTCTTAACACTAGCATGTTATACAACGTGAAAACTCTTCAGTCTTACCTATTTACATTCTGAGCAATGTCCAAAATAAGATTTAAAAACAAAAGGAATTTTCCTGAGCAGAGAAAAAGAACAATCGCATTTGGTATTTGATACACATTTTTGTTTTGCTTGGCTTTTTAAAACAAACTATCAATCTCTAGCCCTGTCAGGCATTTTCTTCCTTTTAAGGCACCCATGTCATTGGTGATGGACTCCATGAAGTTTTTGAGAGTTAGTCAAAGTTTTCAAGGATGAGTTAGGGGTAGTCTGCATACATTGGGAAAGGCCAAGAATGTATACACAATGGAATACAATGTGTGTCCGTGTGCGTGCGTGAATTCAAATATTTAACTATTCACCTTCATAAACACAGGAGCGCCAAGAAAAATTCGGTTTATGGAAATGGCTTTTGGGGTCCTTTTAGTTTTCCATTGACTGAGATTCTGTTAATTGGATGAAAGACTTCCAACTATCGTAAGAAGTGTTGGCAAAGATCACACGGTGTGAGATGAGCTGAAGAAAGTATAAACACCAAAGTTATTGAATATTTGTAAAAATGCAGAGAACATATGTGCCATGTCCCTTGTCTCTTGTCCCTGAAGAATTATTTTGGACTGTTAACGTCTGCCTTAGAAAACATGAAAACTAATATTTGGGATGACATGCACTACCTCATATGGTGTAACCTTGAGGGGAACAGTGGTTGCTCGTTGTATCACTTTAGTGCATGCTTCCAATCAAGTTATTTATTACCAGCCCAGATCTGCCATCTGCAACTTTTAGGAATAGCGCGGATAGTCCTTGACTTATGACCACAATTAGGAGCAGAATTCCCATCGCTAAGCAAGTTGGTTAAGTGAGTCATGCTCAATTTTATGATTTTTTTTTAGGGCAGCGGCTTCTAACCTTTTGGGCACCGGTTCTGTGGAGAAAGGCTTTTTCATGGACCGGAGGGAGCCACGGATGGGGCTTTGCTTGTTTGCCTGGCAGGGCTTCTGGCATGCCGTGGACCAGTGCCAATCTGCAGACTGGGGGTTGGGGACCCCTGTTTTATGGCAATTAAGAAATTCAGTATCTAAGTAATATAAGAGCACCTTTCTAGAAAGAATGATGTCCATTTGAATAGGAAGGGACATTATTGGTCCCGATATCTCTGACTTCTATAGGTATAGCACTGTAAAAACAGAGAGTTGGAAAACCAGCCAACCAATCCCAAGGCAGAAACTCTCAGCTCTGTAAAATTCTGTCAGAGTTTGTTGCAAAAAATCAAATCCAGAAAGCACGCACAGGCAGACTGATGCAGCAGGATTCATTACCTTCTTTATATACATAATAACATATGAAGTAAATTTACAACACCAACAGCCGATTTCTTCCAACGTGGTAACGGTTACAAGCAAAACACAGAGTAGGGCAGACTAGTTTCAGTTTCAATTCTGCAGACAGACAAATCCAGACTGGTTTAGCTTCTGCACAGACTCAGATCTGAGCCACGCCCAGCCTTCTTGCTTAAGTTTCTGTTTCTAAAACAGTCCTCATTGGCTGACCCAGTTGCTATGCCTATTCATTGACTGACCTTGTTACCATGTCTTCCCATTACAGCCAGTCCCCAATGGCTGACCTGTTGCCATGTCTATCCCAGTTCATGAATATTCTGACAAATTCTCCAATAATGGAGCCTCCCATGTCTCCCAAGGCATGGGAGGTTACTAAGCGTTGGAGAGATACAGAAAGTCGGCTATTGATCCCAGTTAATTAGAGGATTTTGAGAAGCCTCCCATTTGGCTTCTACAAGCACCTGTGATCATGCCAGGATGTATGCTTGTGTGTATGCAGCTGTTTAGGTATAGGCATGTGTCACATAGCACGATTCATCTCCAATTGTTCCCCCATCTACAGTAGAAACACACACATGCACACACACATGCCAGCATGAGATGGTTTCTTAACATTACCGCGTGCTTTTTTCTTTTTCTTCTTCAAATAAAGCACCCTTGGTTCCTTTGCCCTGAAAAATCTCATTAAAAAGAAGAAATCTAAGCATGAGAAAAAAAAATGTTTCTTTTCTTTTTCCTCTACTGGTTTAGCTTCATAAAGGGGAAGTTGCATGGAATGATGACACCCTTCCTGTTGTCTTTTTTTTTTTTTTTTAACAAGGCTGCTTTGAAAAGAAAACCTTTTCATGGTGCACAATTGAATAAAATGAGCAACCCGGAGGCATAATCTTTTTTTTTTTCCCTGTAAAATTGTCACTTTTGTTGGGGGCTAAACAACCGCTTCCATTAGGGATGCTCTCAGCGAGAGGTAGAAAGGGAGGCAGTGGTATTTTCGACTGGCAGCCGTTTCTTATGGAAGCAATCATTTTAAATGCCCAACTTGGTAAACAAAGCAAAACAAAAACAAATAATGAAAAATTAAAAAAGCACTTTCGAACAAGGAGAACATTGGGCAATGGAAACATAGGATTGTATACTGCAAGAATGTAATATATGTATGTTTTTTTTTTTAAGTGCATCTGATAACACAGATGTTATAAAAAAAATGAGATTCTGGAAAGAATGCAGAGAAGAGCAACTAAGATGATTAAGAGCCCGGAGGCTAAAACATATGAAGAACAGTTGCAGGAATTGGGTATGTCTGAAGGGTGAAATGCTACCGGTTCGCCCCGGTTCGGGCAAACCAGTAGTGATAAAAACTACCAGTTCAGGTGAATCAGTAGTTTTAAAAAAAAAGCTACCAGTTCGGGCAAACCGGTACTTAAAAAGCTACCAGTTCGTCAGAACTGGTATTTCCAACAATCAACTGTGCCACGCGATTTGATCTAGTGGTGAGTTCTAGTCCCACCTTACGCACGAAAGCCAGCTGGGTGAGTTTGGGCCAATCACCAGGAGACGGCGAGTTCTAGTCCCGTCTTAGGCATGAAAGCCAACTGGGTGACTTTGGGCCAGTCAGTCACTGTCTCTCAGGCCAACCTACCTGACAGGGCTGTTGTTAGAAAATAAGAGTAGGAAGGTGCATTAGACATATTCATTGCCTTGTGTTATTTGTAAAAAAAAGAATAAAGGCAGGATAGAAATAAATAAAAGAACTGAAAATGTGACCTTGACCATTTACTCCGGAATGGCCTTTTTCCCCTCAGATTTTCTCCATCCCTTCTTCATGTTTTAAGCCTCACGTTAAATCCCCACCCAAGATCAAGAGCCAGCTTAACAAACTCCACCAGTTAAATAACAATCGAGCTATTAGCTTTTCTGAGCCTGGATTTTGAGGGCTCAGCCTCTGTGACAAAAGCCATTAACGGGACGGCTTCCCAGGGAAAAGAATAAGGCCTTGGTAAGGCCACACTTGGAATCCTGCATCCAGTTTTGGTCGCCACGATGTAAAAAAGATGCGGAGACTCTAGAAAGAGTGCAGAGAAGAGCAACCAAGATGATTAGGGGACTGGAGACTAAAACATATGAAGAACGATTGCAGGAACTGGGTATGTCTTGTTTAATGAAAAGAAGGAATAGGGGAGACATGATAGCAGTCTTCCAATATCTCAGGGGCTGCCCCAAAGAAGAGGGAGTCAAGCTATTCTCCAAAGCACCTGAGGGCAGGACAAGAAGCAACAGATGGAAACTAATCAAGGAGAGAAGCAACCTAGAACTAAGGAAAAATTTCCTGACAGGGAGAACAATTCATCAGTGGAACAACTTGCCTCCAGAAGTTGTGAATGCTCCAACACTGGAAGTTTTTAAGAAGCTATTGGATAACCGTTTGTCTGAAGTGGTGTAGGGTTTCCTGCCTAAGCAGGGGGCTGGACTAGAAGACCTCCAAGGTCCCTTCCAACTCTGTTATTCTATTCTATTCTATCTTCTGAACGGGACTGAGACTGAACGGAAGTGCCAGAAGCTGGGACGACCAAGGTTAGCGCTCTGCCTTGCCCACAGGGTTGGGGGCTCTTCTTCCCCTCCTCTGCCTTCTCCTCCCCTTTTCCTCTTGTGCTTATAACCTTTGGCCGGAACAACCGTTTTGACTGTAGGTAAGAGCTCTAGACCCGTTTTCGCCGGACACAAGGGAGGAGGGATTAATGTTAAAATAAAGAGAGAGGGTTTTTTTTCTTTTCTTTTTTGGAATCGCCTCCTTTCCTACGTTAAAATAGCTGTCGTTCTCCAGCTCTCCCTTTTTCTTTTTTTAAAGACTACAAAAGACCAGCACAATTTTTCACAGCTGCCTGAAAAAGAGGCAGGGTAGCTTTCAGTCATAATACCGTAATAGCTGCGAGCGAGGCTCTCTAATTCATCCCTGGGGTATGTGTGTGTGTAGGGTGGGAATGCCCCCTCCCCATTCAGCCTCCCCCTGCTATGAATCGGTTGGTTTTGCAAACATACCACCTACTCCTGTACTCCTGGGGCAGCACCGAAGGCCTCAATCCCGAAAATTAATCCGTGTAATTCTAATAAGCGCTGAGTTTAAGCAGACACCCCAGAGATCAGCCACGTGATCCGCTAGCTCTTGTTCTTTGATCTGTCTGGCATGCGCGCACATACCACGCACCCTGCATTTTAATGGGAAATAGCCCCTTCTCATATGCGTCTATTCTATCGCTTCTCCCCCTCCTCCTCCTCCTGGCTTCCAAGAAATGAAAAACAGAGAACAGGAATGCAGGGGCGGGGTGGGGTGGGGCGAGAAAAGAGATCCACTGGATCCCTCCCTGCTAGCCAGCATTCTGTCTTATGCAGGGACACAACGGACGCGTCGAAGAAACCCCGCAAACGCAGGTGGTTCTCGACTTACGACCGGCCGTTTAGCGACTGTTCGATGTTATGACAGCACTGGAAAAAGGCGATTTGCGACTGTTTTTACACACTTAAGACCGTTGCGGCATCCCCTTGACCGTGTCAGTGACAGTAACAGGAACAGAGTTGGAAGGGACCTTGGAGGTCATCTAGTCCAACCCGCTGCTTACGCTGGAGACCTGTACTAGGGATTCGAACCACCGAACTGCCGACCTTTCTGATCGACAAGCTCAGTGTCTTAGCCACTGAGCCACCTAGTCAGGCTATTGAGCCACCTAGTCAGGCTCAGTATCATCAAAATTCAGTCACCGGGCAACTGATTCATATTTATGATGGGGGAATTGATTCATATTTATGACGGTTGCAGTGTCCCAGGATCACGTGATTTCCGCACCCCCCCTTTTGCGACCTTCTGACAAGCCAAGTCAACGGGGTAGCCAGGTTCAATTCACAACCGTGTTGCTAACTTAACAGCTGCAGGGATTCACTTAACAACCGTGTCAAGAAAATGGGGGCAAAACTCACTTAACAACTGTCTCCCTTAGCAAAGAAATGTTGGGCTCAGTTGCGGTTGTAATCCAAGGACTACTGGTAGGAGATCGCAGCAGCTCGTCTTTTCACTATGTCTCCCAGGCACCTGGAATGGAGATTGGCTATAGTTCAAATATATATATATATATATATTTGGTTTATATATATATAAACCCGAATAACCAAAGACCTACATACAAACACCTGCGAAAACCTCAGAAAACAAATAGATATAGATATAGATATATAGATATATAGATATATATTGATATATATTGATACACGTATCAAATACCTAAAGGCTGGTTTTGAAATGGCATCTGCTAGCCATGGGATGGCAGCTGGTAAGAGGCCCAGTCAACGTGGCTAAAGACACAGGCAAAGGGAGCCTTGGTAGTACAGTGGTCTAAGGCACCCTGTTATTAAGGTGGTTATTAAGACCAGCTGCCTGCAATTACTGCAGGTTCAAATCTCGCCAAGGCTCAAGGTTGACTCAGCCTTCCATCCTTTCTAAGGTAGGTAAATTGAGGACCCAGTTGTGGGGGCAATAAGCTGACTTTGTATAAATATACAAAAGGATGAAGGCTATTGCTGAGCACATTGTAAGCCGCCCTGAGTCTCCGGAGAAGGGTGGCATATAAATCAAATTAAAAAAAAAAAAAACACACATCTTCAGAGGTTTGGGTTGGAGAAGAACTCTATGAATGACCCAAGGGGCTCAAGAAGGACAAATTTTGGGAGTCGCCTGGGTTTGTTTTCTGAGGCCGTCTGCTGCCAGCAATCAAAGGAAGCCATGCAGTTGAGCCCTGTTTAAAAACAGACCGTGGTAATTGCAATTCATTGCAAAGGCAGCTGGTGCCCAGCCTCCGCTCGACCTACGTGACTGTGGTCCTATCGCTCTTGCCACGACCGATGTCTGTTCCTCCTTAAACTGGGGCATTAAAAAGCCATCCATTTCTTCCTCAATGGGCTGTCACTGATTAGGAATTTAATTACCACCGTACACAAGGAGAGCTTTTAATTTCTCCTGCGTTATGGAAACCCGACCGAAGGCTGTGCGGCAGATCTTCGTGTGCACACGGGATTCGTGGTGATGTGGTTACATCTTTGCTGGGAAAACTGCACAGGCCGGTCATGAGTGGGCTTTGGTGGCAGAGGCAAAAGCTGGTGGCTTTCCTGATGAGGCAGAACTACAGTTCCCAGCAGCCTCAAGAAACAAGGGCCACAGTGAAGGATGCTGGGAGCCGAGGGGTCCTTGGTAATCTCTGAGCTTGCTTGCTTTCTTGCAGACAGTTCACTACCCAAACTCAGTAACATCATCTAGAAAGAGTGCAGAGAAGATCAACAAAGAGGATTTTAGGGGACTGGAGGCTAAAACATATGAAGAACGGTTGCAGGAACTGGGTATGTCTAGTTTAAAGAAAAGAAGGACCAGGGGAGACATGATAGCAGTCTTTCAATATCTCAGGGGCTGCCCCAAAGAAGAGGGAGTCAAGCTATTCTCCAAAGCACCTGAGGGCAGGACAAGAAGCAATGGGTGGAAACTAATGGCTTAGGACCTGGTTACTTACGGGACCGCCTACTACCATCAACAGCCTCCCACCGACCAGTACGCTCCCACAGAGAGGGGCTCCTCCAGGTGCCGTCGGCCAAACAATGTCAGCTGTCGGCCCCTAGGGGGAGAGCCTTCTCTGTGGGGGCACCGACGATCTGGAATGAGCTCCCCCCAGAGATACAGAGGATTCCGGATCTGCGCACCTTCCGCCGCGAGTTGAAGACGCTTTTATTTCATCAAGCTGGCCTCGCCTAAATCTTCTCCCTTTTAAGTGTAAATTTTAAATTTTTAATGTATTTTAAAATATGGGTATCTTAAATTATGGGTACAAATTCAGCCAAATTTATTTAATTCATTTTATTCGATTTTAAATTTTGTATATCTATGTGTTTTATTTCATGGCTGTGCACCGCCCTGAGTCCTTCGGGAGTAGGGCGGTATAGAAATTCAATAAAATAAAATAAATAAATAAAATAATCAAGGAGAGAAGCAACTTAGAACTAAGGAGAAATTTACCTTTACCTTATGATAGATAGATAGATAGATAGATAGATAGATAGATAGATAGAGAGAGAGAGAGACAGACAGACAGACAGACAGACAGACAGACAGACAGACAGAGACAGAGACACACACAGAGAGAGATTAGTATTGTGGGGTTTTGATCTTTGGATTTAGCCCTGGAAAACTGAGAAAAAGCAGAGGGGCTAAGTTTGGAACAGTGAGGGGGATAGGGAGCCACCAAGGATTTGCTTTAAGAGGCTATTCTAAGGAGAAGCAAAGCAAGCATTGATTATTAACTCATGCCTCTGTTTATTTGATACAAGATTTTCCTTGCCTTTGAAATGACAATAGACCTCACAACACTGTCTTTCTGTGCTTCAGGAATCCACGTGCTGGGGATTTGGCGAGAGAGAGAGAGGGAGAGAGAGAGAGAGGGGGTTGATTTGGCTAATGAGTGGGTTTTGAAAAGGCCCTAGAGAGAGGTGATCTTATTGCCATTCTATTGTTAGAATTTGGATTGCTTGCTTTAATCTGCCTGTCCATCCAAGCTGAGATGGCCCTCTGACAGCGGCCATCTGAATTTACCATAATTTGATCCAAGAGTCCCTCAAAAAAAGGATGACCTTATTAGCATTTCAAAAGATCTGGGCTTTGAATAATTGATTGTATTTCTTTTCAAGCACTTCCTCGTTAATTCATTACAGAAAAGACAGATGTCTTATGTAAGGCCCTTCTCTGTTTGGCTTGTAGATCAAGATTAACAGAATATAAGCGTTAACACTTGAGAACACAGATCGTGGTTCTTTCCATGATCAGGTGCCCTCCAGACTATGTCAAGATTACAATTCCCAGAATGTTCCCACTCCTTGCTTAAAAACTGGAGCTAAATTGGCTTTTTTCCCCCTAGCTAGCCCTATAAAAACAGAAGCTAATTCTAAGCAATTAGCAAACCAGACGCTTTTAGGTGCTTTAAAACTCTTCACAGAAGATATTTGAATTAATTTTATTCTCGTTTTGTTCCTCTCTGGATCACTTTTCCCACACAAGAAGATCACTATTGCAACATTTTTCGTAATGGCTGTAATAGGCCTTACAGAGCTCACGTATCATTCATTTTGAGAAGGAAGGAAGGAAGGAAGGAAGGAAGGAAGGAAGGAAGGAAGGAAGGAAGGAGGGAGGGAGGGAGGGAGGGAGGGAGGGAGGGGAGGGAGGGAGGGAGGGAGGGAGGGAGGGAGGAAGGAAGGAAGGAAGGAAGGAAGAAAGAAAGAAAGAAAGAAAGAAAGAAAGAAAGAAAGAAAGAAAGAAAGAAAGAAAGAAAGAAAGAAAGAAAGAAAGAAACCATCAGGTCAAACGGGGACAATGAAATAATGGAAGAGGTATGTATGGAAGGCTGCTTGTTGCACAAGCAGAGGTAGATACTCTTAATCATCTGGAAATTGGCTGAATGGTGTAAAAGAGGGAGAATATCTGAATGTCCTTCAGGCTCCTCTCATTAAATTCAAAGTCAAGGGAAGGAAATTATATATTAGATCAATGGAAAGCAGCCCCGGGAATGATGCATTGATTGGCTGCATCTTGGTTAGGCAAGGAGGTGAAATGACACCAAATGAGAACACTAACCCTCCACTAATTAGATGCTGCCCTAAGTCAGCTGCAACCATTCACTGTATCTTCATCTCCCCTTTAAACATCTAAAATAGTTTAATCTAAAAGATTAAATCTTTAATCAGAATTTCCGTGAAAGGAGTCAGAGCAGAGACTGGGTTGGCCCAACACACTGAAGACAATAACCTTGGATGACTGAATAAACCACTGTCGGCTAGGGTCACTCAAACAATTGCTTAACGCATTGTAAGCCGCCCTGAGTCTCCGGAGAAGAGCGGCATATAAATTAAAAGAAAAAAAAAAACACAGTAAGGTAGAAACTCTGATATACACAGGCCACAATGGCCAGATATACATTAGCCACAAGTACATGTGTCTCTTTGGTTTACTCTGTTATAAGACCAGTCAGGGTTCACTGATGTCCTAAACCTGTTGAACTTCCCAATAGAGGAATGTTAGATGCCAGACGAATGTGAAGGCGATAAGGCATTGTCCATGTTTCTGGAACTCTCCGTGGTGCTGAATCCAGAACTCTCCACGGTGCTGAATCCAGAACTCTCCACGGTGCTGAATCCAGAATTTTCCACGGTGGTGAATCAGAACTCTCCACGGTGCTGAATCCAGAACTATCCATGGTGCTGAATCCAGAACTATCCACGGTGCTGAATCCAGAACTATCCACGATTGTGAATCAGAACTCTCCACGGTGCTGAATCAGAACTCTCCATGGTGCTGAATCCAGAACTATCCACGGTGCTGAAACTGGAGCTCTTGGTGGTCTGGCTCTTTTAATAAGACTCAACTGGAAAGGGATACTTTTTGTATTCCTTCCTGAAGCCAATGGCCTCTTTGGATGAGTGAAGCCAGCCCTTAACGTTCTTCCCTGGTTCAAATGGTCATTCATGGGACTATGGCCCACAAATCCAGCAATGGAAGAGCCACCTTTGCTGGATGATGTTGGCCATTGAAAGGAATGGAACATGAGGTGATGGGAAAGACAGTGCTTCTGTGAGAAAGACGGGCAGTTTTTAAAATTTTACAAACAAATAATAAATCTCTTACTCTTCCTAAAGTTATAAATGTGATCAGCACATCCCACAGTATTTATCCCTAGGTTGAATAAATATTTGATTGGCTCTGCCTTGAATTTCCAACTACTCCCACTGACCCCAAATTCGGTTATTATAGAGCAAGCAATATTTTTCTCTCTCTCCTGCCAATGAATCATAGCTAATTTTCTGTGAGACGCTTCTCCCAAATGCACTTTTAAAAAACCAAAAACAAAATTGTATTCCCCCCCCAAGCTAAAATGCCCCTTATTGGTTTGGCTGTCCTCCTTCAACATCAATCTCCATGTTGCAAAAGGCAACCCAGCCATGGTATCTTGGGTTAATTGCTTGCCTGTGTCCTTGGCAGAGTTGATCCCTTTAAAGAGATTGCAAATACTCATCTAGCAGCAAGAGTCAATTAACTGCATTTATTGGTTTCATCTGTCTCCCAGGCTGGGGGCGGGGGGTGGGGGGCGGAGGTTGTTGCCAGTGCTGGTGGCTGCTGTCAAAACAGCTCCAGCTGTTTTAATAAAGCTTCAACTTTCTATCTAAAGGTTATTTCCCTGCCTTTCCTTCTCCTTCCCCCCCCCCACTTCTTCCAACCCATAATAATCTGGACTCAGACATTTGAGAGGCTTGCTTGCACAGCTCCCTTCCCCGGCCACTTGACTCTGCGATGCGATCTCCATCTTTGCCATGTGAATTCAATATGTTTGACCTGCTTGCTGGGTTAACCCATTAGCCGGCTTTTCCCACGCACTGAATTATCAACTAACCACATGATGGTTTGCACGACGCACCAAGCCATTAAAAAGACCAACTCAGATTGATTGTTAGGCAAAAGAATCGGGGCCACACAGTGTTGCAATTCAGAAGGTTTATTTCTTAAGCCTATGCACAAGAATCTAGTCAATTAAATGCAGTGCTAAATTGGCACCGGACTGAATTCAAGAGGGATTGGACTTAAACCATTCATGGCAATGTAAGGATTCTAGACTGATGACATACTTAACTCCACCCCCAGCTCTCTTTGTTCTTCTCCTACATCAGGGCTGTCAAACTCCCGGCCTGCAGGCCAGATGCACCAAGTGCATGCCCAGTTTAGCAAAGGGGGAAAAAACTCCCGATACATCACGTGATGTCACTGTGATGATGTAAATTTGACACTCCTGTCCTACATCAACACCATATTTAGTATGTCATGTAGAGACACCATTAGGTGTGCGGATGATCTAATTAAACATGTTATAGGGATGCCTGTAAAAACTTGCTTATTTAAAATAACCTGGTTTTTTTTTTTCCCCCTAAATTCCAATTCACCTTCTGCGTTAGAAAACACTGTTCTCAAATTGTCTTTAGGTTTTCTTGGAAAAGGTCAGACTTGATTGATGGGGGCTCAACTGCAACTAACATTTCGTTTGGCTTCTTTTAGGATGGTGCAGTGTAGAGAGTTCTCTCTATTCTCTGTCCCTCCTCCATTTTTCTGTTCTCTTTCCAAATAATTAGCCAATATGGCTAGTTAGCATCTTCGTTCCTTGTTGGTGAATGGAAGGAGAGAGAATGCAATGGAAGAGCTTCCCCCTTGGTTTTTGAGGTAGGGGGGTATGTATTTTTGCTAAGGAGTAGTTATGCTTAACACAGCTATGAAGCTTCCTCTTGCTGATAATCCTTCCTTTAAAAAGTTAAAGGTTCTCCTCACACATATGTGCTAGTCATTCCTGAATCTCCGTTTCAAAGCCGAAGAGCCAGCGCTGTCCGAAGATGCCTCCGTGGTCATGTGGCTGGCATGACTCAACGCCAAAGGCGCACGGAACGCTGTTACCTTCCCAGCAAAGGTGGTCTCTATTTTTCTACTTGCATTTTTTACCTGCTTTCGAACTGCTAGGTTGACAGAAGCTGGGACAAGTCACAGGAGCTCACCCCGTTAGGCAGCACTAGGGATTCGAACCGCTGAACTGCCGACCTTTCAATCGACAAGCTCATTGTCTTAGCCACTGAGCCACCACGTCCCTCTTTACATATAACTAATTTCATTTAGGCAATGGAAGAATGAGAAACCAAAGCCTGAAATCATGGCAGACATTGGCCTTCCGTTATGCCTTTCTCAGCTACGCAATAATCAAATGTACCTCAAAACAAAACCTTGGAAAATAAAGAATTTTTATTCTCCAAAGTGACAGCCCCTGATCTTTTGGGCACCGGGGACCAGTTCTGTGGACAGAGGTTTTTCTGTGGACCGGAAGGGGTGTGGTTTCATGTGCTGCCTGCATCCCATGGATGGGGCTTTGCTTGTTTGTGTAGCCCGGTTGCCAGCATGCCACGGATTGGTGGAGACCCCCTGCTCCAAAGTATTAGGAACCAATGAGCCATTGCGATTATGCAATGAACAAGATTATGCAATGAACAAGAAAGAAAAGCATTTACAAGACTTCATTATAAACATCCAATGAGTATTGGCATAGCTTTCTAAAGCTGTGATGGCATACCTATGGCACGCGTGGTGGAAGTGGCACGCAGAGCCATCTCTCTGGGCATGCCAGTCATCGCCCGTTGCTCTCCTGGGTTCTGGTGCACTCATGCGCACCGACCAGCTGGTCTTTGCAGACGCAGGAGTGACCGAAACCGGAAGATCAGGTGACTGGCGCACATGCTCATGCCAGAAACCGGAAGCTCAGTTTCTCAGTGTGTGCATGCACACTGGGGAACTACTCTCCCAGTTTCTGGTGCTCCCGTGTGTGCACAGCAGGGAGCTGCTCTTCCGGTTTCCGGTGCTCCCCCATGTGTGCACGCATTCCTGTTTCAGCACTCGGTGCCGAAAAAGGTTTACCGACACTGTTCTAAAGGGTCATTTAGAACTAAACCCCCCCCCCCATGGATAATGAACATGCTTTGTCACAAACCGTTTCAGAATCATAGAACATGCACGCTCTTCCAGCTCACGGAGCAGAGGGAGTTTTCTTAAGGTCGACATGCTCAAATGTACATTTTACTGAAGATTGGAATAGTTGCCAACCGGGCTTTTGTAACCTTTCAAACGGGGCATGAGCTCTGTTAAACGCAAGTGAACGTTGAACAATGTCAACCTAGCTAAGGTTGCAAAGCTTGCTTGCTTGCTTATTGATCAATTGTGAGTCAGTTTCTTGTTACGGTTAAGGACCCCGAGCTAGAAAGACTTGTGAGTTTGTAGTCCTGCCTTTAGGCATTCAAAGCAAGCTGGGTCAGCTTGGGCCAGTCACTTTCTCTGGGCCTTAGGAAGGAAGGAACGGCCAGCCGACCGCTTCTTTTAAAAAAAAAAACACCCTTACCAAGAAATCTTCAGGCACATGTTCAGGCGGTCTCAAAGAATCAGATACTATTGAATGGGATAGATGACAGAAAGATGGATGATAGATAGAAGGAATATGGATAGATAATATAGATATTGGTAGATATATTGGTATATGGGACGTGGTGGATACCAAGACTGCAACTTGAATTCACCAAGGATTTACATTTTGGAACTCCAAACTCAAAGATAATGTACCCTGTTTCCCTGAAAATAAGACCCAACCGGAAAATAAGTCCTAGCATGATTTTTCAGGATGCTCGTAATATAAGCCCCAGTTAAGATCATCAGCCAGACGGACGCATTTAGTACTGTGTTTTCCCAAAAGTAAGACCTAACCAAAAAATAAACCCTAATGCATCTTTTGGAGCAAAAATTAATATAGGACGCGGTCTTATTTTCAGGGAAACATAGTAGTTGGGTTCACGCAACATCCTTAGCCCTAACTCTAGTTGACAATCTAATAATATGCAAGGCCATTCATAAACCAGATGGTGGCTTAACATGAATAGTTTCACACAAACCTCTCAACACGCAGGATTGCAAGCACCCCGTTTCCATTTCTGTCCCAGTCTCCTGGGAAGCGCAAAACCAACTTCAGATATTGTATCACTTCTTCAACCTGACAAACTCACATCTCTTTTGCCCGTGTATCTTCCACTCCAGAAGTAGAGAAGCTGAACGCTGACATTTCACCAATGTTTTTACAGACCTGCTAGTGACTTAATAAAACCATTTTTGGGGCTCTCTTGGAAACTGCATCAAGGATATTGGATAAGCAGCAGGAGAAAAGTTCCTTTTTGTCTTCTTGGCCTTGAAGTCCCCATTAACTCACTTTTCTCGTCTGTGAAAACATTGGCATCTGTAACCTCCTCAAGAGGTGATTTAACCCAGCAATTAGTAAATCAAATGCCTTTCTTGTTTAGTCTGATCAATGCACAGTGTGCTCAGCTGCAGTCTATGCACCACTGCCAAAAACGTTTGTTCGGTTGCCTAAGATTGTTGGCACAATCTTACTTTTTAGGGATTAGGAAATGGGAAACAGGAGATGAGACCTTGTTGGTGGCAGCTCGAAGGCAGAAGTGGGGAGCTATGACCCCTTTATGACTTGTGGACTTCAACTCCCAGTTCAGCTCTTGTACCTTTAGACCGGGGGTCTCCAAACTTGGCAACTTTAAGACTTGTGGACTTCAAGTCCCAGCAAAGCTGGCTGAGGAATTCTGGGAGTTAAAGTCCACAAGTCTTAAAGTTGCCAAGTTTGGAGACCCCTGCTTTAGACCAAGGCTATCCGTCCACCCATGGCCACTTTAAGGCTTGCCCAACCATGACCACTTTAAGATTTGTGGACTTCAACTCCCATAATTCCCCAGTCAGCATGGTTGGCTGGAGAATTCTAGGAATTGAAGTCCACAAGTCTTAAAATTGCCATGGTTGGGCAAACAACCCTAGATGATCTCCAAACTGCCTTCCAACCCCTGCACGCTATGATTATTTGAAGACTATAATAAATATTTTGAGCTAATAATGGAGGAGGTTACATTCCCCATGTTGGCTGGGGAATTCTGGGAGTTTGAAGTCCACAAATCTTAAACGTCGCCAAGGTTGGATACCTCTGATTTGACGCAGAGCACCAAGCACGGGTGCGTCTTTTACAGAGGCAGAAAACTTGCAGGATACTAAATAAATAAATAAATAAATCTGAAAGGCAATCTTGGCCCAAGATCAGTCGCTCAACTGCTACGTGCAACGGCTGTGTTCTTCTAACTCAGGGCTCCGTCCGTAGCAGCAGTTGGGCTGAGGTTTTGAAAAGATGCTTCAGAGTTCTTCAGCATTTGGAGGAGAGAGAGGAAAAACTCTCAGAACCAAAGCTTCTCCGTGTGGCTATCAGGAAAGGTCCCTGAAACCTGCACGCAGACACCAGGACTTCCAAGCAAAGGAGAAAATTCAAGCTTCAACGTTGCCGCTTTAATCCTATTAGCAAAGAAGCTGATGACAGCTGGCTTAAATCCAGGAGTTGGCAAAGTGGATTTTAGGTATCAGGGTAAGTTTCCCTTTCAGAAGGACGAAGTCTGGCTTTGCTTTCATAATTTTCAATTCTCTCTCTCTCTCTTTTCCTGCTCCCACTTCCTAAAAAATCACTCACGTCCCAGTCGCTAATGCCCAAATGTTTTGTCCAACAGCCCCATCTAGCGGCTTCTACACAAAATTGCGGCCGGAGCAGAATTCTGAATTTGCAGCAGCTCGTGATGCATTTCACCGCACTAATGCGGTGAAATCGTTTGCACGAATGCAGTCCGTTGCATTCCTGAGCAAGCCAAAAGCAACTGAATTGCAGTGGTTGCTTGCAATTTGAGTGCTGGAAGAAGCAAGTATAAGTTCTCCCCACCCCCTTTGGCCTAAATATTGTTTCATACAAATGCAAAACAAAGATCTCCTTAAAATAACAGAGTTGGAAGGGACCTTGGAGGTCTTCTAGTCCAACCCCTTGCTTAAGCAGGAAACCCTACAACCACTTCAGTCAAATGGTCATCCAACATCTTCTTAAAAACTTCCAGTGTTGGAGCATTCACAACTTCTGGAGGCAAGTTGTTCCACTGATTCATTGTTCTCACTGTCAGGAAATTTCTCTTTAGTTCTAAGTTGCTTCTCTCCTTTATTAGTTTCCACCCATTGCTTCTTGTCCTGCCCTCAGGTGCTTTGGAGAATAGCTTGACTCCCTCTTCTTTGGGGCAGCCCCTGAGATATTGGAAGATTGCTATCATGTCTCCTCTAGTCCTTCTTTTCATTAAAGTAGACATACCCAGTTCCTGCAACCGTTCTTCATATGTTTTAGCCTCCAGTCCCCTAATCCTCTTTGTTGCTCTTCTCTGCACCCTTTCTAGAGTCTCCACATCTTTTTTGTAGATGTTTTGTAGAGGAAAGATTTCTGCAGCCTAAACTATGAAGCCTACTGAGGCAACAGTAAAATTAAAGCAATCACAACAGTACATTTGATTTCAATTAGACACGGCCTCGAAGGAAGAATTACTCAGAGGAGGATCAATTAAGCCAAGAAGCCTTTTAATGTTTTGAAAAGCTAGCAAGCTTCCTTTCTCTCTCTCTCTCTCTTTCTCTCTCTCCTATTCATTTGTTTTCACCGGGGATAAATGATTCCTGGCAGTCTTCTTCTGGATTTATAAAGTCTCAGAGTCCGTAGTAAATTAAGGACATTTCACCAGGGGTGAAATCCAACAGGTTCTAACAGGTTCAGGAGAACTGATAGTGGAAATTTTGAGTAGTTTGGAGAACCGGCAAATACCACCTCTGGCTGTGCCCCAAAGTAGGGTGGGAATGGGGATTTTGCAATATCCTTCCCCCAGGAATGGGGAGGGAATGGGGATTTTGCAATATCCTTCCCCTGGAGTGGGCAGGGAAGGGGGATTTTGCAGTATCCTTCCCATGGAGTGGGCAGGGAAGGGGGATTTTGCAGTATCCTTCCCATGGAGTGGGGAGGGAATGGAGATTTTGCAATATCCTTTCCCCGGGAGTGGGGAGGGAATGGGGATTTTGCAGTATCCTTCCCATGGGAATGGGGATTTTGCAATATCCTTCCCCTAGGAGTGGGGAGGGAATGGGGGAATAGCTCCCTTCGGAGTGTAAGATGCACCCAAATTTTCAGCCTTTTTTAGGGGGGAAACAGTGCGTCTTATACTCTGAAAAATACGGTAGTTCTCTGGCAGCATTCCAAGGGAGATAAGGTGGGTGTTTGTAAACACTCCCCTGAAAGCCTGTTTGAGAAGACTTTCCGACTGTGCATCACAATAATTCACAGCAGTATGAATGAAAGAGGTTTGCCGGGACTAAGATTGGGCTGTTTACTTTCTAAGGAAGCCTAGGTCAGAACATTCCTCCTCCTCCTCCTCCTCCTCCTCCTCCTCCTCCTCCTCCTCCTCCTCCTCCTCCTCCTCCTCCTCCTCCTCTTTTACCACTTCAAGTGTTGAGGCAGATCAACATTTCTGGTTCTTGCTCTTTGGGCAGCCTCAACCATTTCTGTCTTGATAGCATTATGATTTTTTTTAAAAAAACCAAACTTCCCTTTGCCTTTACTTAATCCTCACCCCCATCCAGGGTCGCCTTTCTCTCAAAAGCGGTTATTTTATGCATAGGGCTGTGCCCAGAAAATCCTTATGGTAAGTGCCTGTGTCCTCTCAAGGACGCTATCAAAACGCAGGCTTGCCTTCGCACGCTGTCAGCCACAATTCTAGGCACACGACTGCACCCACGACACCACTCTCGGCTGCTCCGTTCAATGTCAAAGCAGGACAAGACAACGTTGGAATTAGCTGGGATGGGAAGAAACGGAGGAGACTGACAGCACCGCTAGAAGGAGGTTGTAACCTGGAATTCTTCAGCACCCACCAAAGAACAGATCGGCCCCTTTTCTGCTCCGATTGTGCATCGATGCACCCAGCGTTTGGAGAGATTTTCATTTGGAGTTTTGCCTTCAGTAATAAGTGGCTTCAGCCTGGCAGAGACCAATTCTTTTCCAACAGTACCCTTAACCGCCTCTCTAAGGGTCAAACCAGGGGTGCTATTCAGCAGGTTCTGACAGGTTCTGCAGAACTGGTAGTGGAAATTTTGAGTAGTTCGGAGAACCGGCAAATGCCACCTCTGGCTGGCCCCAGAGTGGGGAGAGAATGGGGATTTTGCAGTATCCTTCCCCCAGGAGTGGGGAGGGAATGGGGATTCTGCAGTATTCTTCCCCTGCCACGCCCACCAAGCCACGCCCACCAAGCCACATCACGCCTACCAAGCCCCGCCCACAGAACCGGTAGTAAAAAATATTGAATTTCACCATTGGGTCAAACCCAGCTGTGTCTCTCAGCCCCAGCCCTTTAAGCTACTAAACCAGAGTCCTTGGCCTGATCTGCACCCACATCCTGAAGTTGAACCTTGAAGATTTCCCCTTGACCCCCACAACATCGGACAGTGACACTGACCACCCCCTAGACTCTAACCATTGACCCAAAGGAGCTGCTTTTCACCTGGGCTTTAGCCCTTTGTCACAGGGGACCTGACAGTTCATTTATTTACTTATTTATGAAATGTATTTGCCACCCATCTTGCACCCAACGAGACATTTGACCTGGAGTCTTGGCCTCGGTCCGAGTCTTGGACCAGGTGTCTTGACCTATTGACCCAGGATCATGACCTTTGTACCTGTGCCCTTGACCCTTTGACCCCCCAAGTCAGACCTCTTGCTTGTATTCTCACTTCAGCCGAGCCACGAACATAGCTGGGGATATATACGCTTGCTTTATCGAGAAGAAGAAGGTTCAAGGTAACAGGATTAGGCCTAAGTCTGCCTTGTATAACTCCGGAATTTTCCATAACGAAGAATTAGTGAAGCTCTGAGACCTGGGTCAAATTGTTGGGCTCTTCTGGACCAACAAGCACCGGAGCATTGTGTCATGACACAATGGATGCAACTTTTATCATCTTGTGATAAACCTCAGACATCACACGCCCAATACTTTCTGCATGAAGATGTCATGACACGCATCTCAGAGTTTTGACAGATTGTCCAAGACACCAGACTTGTTATCATTTGGGTTTCTTCCCCCCTCCCAATTCCCAATAGAAGCAATGATGTTACTGTCAAATTCTACAGCGGAGGAAACGAAATTGGCACGTTTTCGCCGCATTCACCCACAGCTAGAATTCACTCTCACCCACTCTGAAAGGGGGAAAAAAAAAAGAAGAAGCAAGAAGCACTCTTTAAACTGGCGTGTTTTTTTTTTTTTCTTTTACAAGCTGAAAGGCTGGGATTGTTTTAAAATTTTATCTGCTTACCTTTCCAAGTGTTTCTACGATGACACTGTGATTCTGTTAGAAGTGATCACTCTGAGGCACCCTGCAGATTGAAAATGAGATTGAAATTATACAAAAGCCTTTCTTTCTTTTCTTTCTTTCTTTCTTTCTTTTCTTCCTCTTTCTCTCTTCTTCTCCTTCCTTCCTTCCTTCTTTCTTTGTTTCTCGTTCCTCCCCTCTCCCTCTTCCTTCCTTCCTTCTCTTTCTTTCTTCCTTTCCTTTCTCTCTTTCTCCTTCCTTCTCTCCCTTTTTTCCTTCCCTTCCTCCCTCCCTCCCTCCCTGATTTCCTTTCCTTCCTTCCTTCTCGCTCCCTCTTCTTTCCTTCCTTCCCTCTCCCTCTTCCTTCCTTCTTGTTTTTCTTTCTCTCTTTCTCCTTCCTTCCTTCCTTCTCTTCCTTCCTTCCTTTCCTTTCTCTCTTTCTCCTTCCTTCCTTCTTTCTCTCTCTACCTCTTCCTTCCTTCCCTCCCTCCCTCCTTTCCTTTCCTTTCCCTTCCTTCCTTCCTTCGCAAACATCACTTCCTCTTCTAATATGTGTAACACTGCCCATTGCTAAAACAGACACCTCTTTTCTTCTTCCTTAAAAGCTGAGCTTCTTATGCAAATTGAATCACAGTCTGAGATGCATCTCAGCCTTGGGCAGAGAGAGGGAAACTACATCTCCCAGGATCAAACGGATGGATGCTGGGAGCTGTAGTTCAGCAATGCATTGGCCCTCAATGCCTCAGCTTCCCTGTTGCTCAGGCATACATACGGTATGCATGGTGAATCCTTGCAAGCCAGTCTTTCCCAACTGGGATGACTTCTGCTGATGTGGATTTCAGCTCCCAGAATTCCTCACTCAAAGATGGCCACGGCTAAGAATTCTGGGAGTCCAGCCAGCTGGCACTTTCACAGGTTGGGAAAGTCTTAACGTGGAGTACAGGTATTCTTCAACTTACAACCAGTTGAACTTTCTGTTGCTAAACGAGATTTGTTAAGCGAGTTTTGCCCCATTTTACAACCTTTCTTGCCACTGTTGTTAAGCGAATCGCTGCGGCTGTTAAGTCAGTACCACGGCTGTTAAGTGAATCCGGCTTCCCCATCGACTTTGCTTGTCCGAAGGTCACAAAAGGAGGAATCTTGCGTGACCCTGGGACACTGCAACCGTCGTAAATACGAGCCAGTTGGCAGGCGCCTGCATTTTCATCCCCTGACCACGAGGATGTTGCGACGGCCATAAGTGTGAACAATGATCACGTAAGTCACTTTTTCCAGTGCTGCTGTCACTTTGCTAAATGAATTATTCTAAGTTATGATTAACTGTAATTATGAGCCGAGGTGGTGCAGTGGTTAGAGTGCAGTACTGCAGTTACTTCAGCTGACTGCTAGTTCAGCAGATCAGCGGATCAAATCTCACCGGCTCCAGGTTGACTCAGCCTTCCATCCTTCCGAGGTGGGTAAAATGAGGACCCAGATTGTTGGGGGCAATATGCTATTTAGTATAGTGTCTTTGGTGTAAGCTGCCCAGAGTCCTCGGAGAGTGGGCGGCATAGAAATATGACTAATAAATGAATAAATAAATAAGTTGGACTAACTGTTGGAGCTGCTTTTTTTGTGTCCTACAAGACACCAAGGATTTTTATCCTTGAGCCTGGCAAGGAATGCCACGTCAAAGAAGAGAAACAGACCTTATCCAAGATAGTGAATCATAGCAGTGTGACCTTGGTGATTTCTGAGCGTGGTTTGTTTTCTTGCAGGCATTTCCTTACCCAACTAAGCAACATAGTCAGTGCTAGAGGGAGGGAGGGGATGCGGTGGCTCAATGGCTAAGACACTGAGCTCGTCGATCAGAAGGTCAGCAGTTCAGCGGTTCGAATCCTTAGTGCCGCGTAACGGGGTGAAGCATTAAGCCATCAATCTAGGTTGGGGAAGTTTACGATTCAGCGTGGCAACCTGTCCACCCTTTTATGACAGGAAGCACACCAGGGGTTCACTGCCGGGGATTCGGGAGAACCTCTAGCTAAGATTCTGTGCAGTTCGGAGAATGTCTAAATCCCACTCCTGGCTGGCCTCACCACCACGCCGCCCCCTCCCTCCCAGGAGTCACCACGCGGCCCGTTTTGGATGCAGATAAGTGCAGGGCGTGCGCAGAGGCTCGGGAAGGCCAGAAACAGTCCTCCAGAGGGCCTCTGGAGCCTGGGGAGGCCATTTTTGCTCTCCCGGAGACTTGAGGAAAGCCTCCGGAGACCTGGGAAAGTAAAAACGCCCCACCCCGCTGTCGTGGTGCAGGAGGCTGACTAGGCCACCATGTCCACGCCCACCCAGAAACCGGGCAGAGAACCCCTTGCTAAAATTTTTGAAGCCCACCCCTGAAGCACACCATCCCTGCAGGGTCCACCAGGGAGATTATTCCGGGTTCTGCTCTTTCCCCCCCACCCCAGAAAAAAAAAAGGGAGAGAAAAAAAAGATTCTCGCACAAGAGAGAGGTCAGGAAAAGGCGTCCTTGTTTACGTCTCCTTCGCCAAGGCTGAGACCACCAGTTTCAGCTCACCAGGGATGACGGGTCAAGCTTGAGCTATTTAATCCTGACCCACTTCTTGCCATCGTCCTGAAGGCCATCAGTGTGTCGGGAAAGACACCACACACACACACACACACACACACACACACACACACACACACACACTCTGTCAGTTTAATATACACACGTCTTAGGTTGTGTTTGCGCAAGACTCGTAATCTGGTTATTGGATTAACCTATTTACTGGATTGGACACACATACACAAACAAACAAATGTGAACCTCCAGCCAAATCCAGCTGTCTGGATTTGGGTGCAGATTAAAGAGATCCTCTCCCCCTACCCACCCACCCACCCTGAGAAAAGTAAAATAAAAGATGGCACTGAAGAGTTTAGAATTCGGGGCAGAGGCACAGTGGAAGCGAAGCGATCCATGGGGACTTCGCACTCGGATCCAGGCGACACTCTTAAACAACAACAATTAAAAATTGTTTAATTCGGTTTTATTCGGTTTTATTCTGTTTTTAAATTTTGTATTTATGTGTTTTTATCTTGTGGCTGTTCACCGTCCTGAGTCCTTCGGGAGTAGGGCGGTATACAAATCAAATAAACTAAACTAAACTAAACTCTTCCCACCACCACCTCCCAAATCACCGCTCTCGCAAAAGAGAGGTTGGCTGCAAAACCACAGGGAAGTGAAAGTGTTCCGGGCGCCTGAGAATAATGCCAGGTTGCATTCCCACGTGCATTTGCCTTTATTGGTTGCATTTGCAAGTTAGGCTTCCCTGCACCTGAAGGCAGGAAAAAGAAGGAACAGATGGGAAATAATCAAGGAGAGAAGCAACCTAGGACGAAGGAGGAATTTCCTGACAATTAACCAGTGGAACAGCTTGCCTCCAGAGGTTGTGTATGCTCCAACATTGGAATTTTTTTAAAAGAAGAGATTGGACAGCCATTTGACTGGAATGGTATAGGGCAGGGGTCTCCAATCTTGGCAACTTTAAGACTTCTGGACTTCAACTCCCAGAATTCCTCAGCCAGCTTTGCTCTGGAATTTTTTTTAAAAGAAGAGATTGGACAACCCTTTGTCTGAAATAGTATTTCAGGTGTAGGAAGTTAGCATCCACCCTTCTCCTAGGAAAATGAAATATTCTAAAAAAATATTAAAAAGGCTCCCCTCCCCACTCTGGGGCCAGCCACAGATGGTATTTGCCGGTTCTCCGAACTGCTCAAAATTTCCGCTGCCGGTTCTCCAGAACCTGTCAGAACCTGCTGGATTTCAACCCTGAACTGAACCCAGATGGACATTTCTTCCAACACAGGGTTTCCTGCCTGAGCAAGGGGGGGGGGTTGGACTAGAAGACCTCCAAGGTCCCTTCCAACTCTATTATGCAATCTCGGGACTTGCAAAAAAGAAAGAAAGAAAGAAAGAAAGAAAGAAAGAAAGAAAGAAAGAAAGAAAGAAAGAAAGAAAGAAAGAAAGAAAGAAAGAAAGAAAGAGCCTTGGTAGTACAGTGGTCTAAGGCACCCTGTTATTAAGCTGGTTAGACCAGCTGCCTGCAATTACCGCAGGTTCGAATCTCGCCAAGGCTCAAGGTTGACTCAGCCTTCCATCCTTTCTAAGGTAGGTAAATTGAGGACCCAGTTTGTGGGGGCAATAAGCTGACTTTGTATAAATATACAAAAAGGATGAAGGCTATTGCTGAGCACATTGTAAGCCGCCCTGAATCTCCGGAGAAGGGCGGCATATAAATCAAATTTTAAAAAAAAGGAAAGAAAGAAAGAAAGAAAGAAGAAAGAAAGAAAGAAAGAAAGAAAGAAAGAAAGAAAGAAAGAAAGAAAGAAAGAAAGAAAGAAAGAAAGAAAGAAAGAAAGAAAGAAAGAAAGAAAGAAAGAAAGAAAGAAAGAAAGAAAGAAAGAAAAGAAAAGAAAAGAAAAGAAAAACGTGCGGAACTTGATGGAGGGTTAATCTGGGTTAATTGTCCCAGAGGCTGAATTTGGAATAATGGCATTGATTGGGTCACCCGGATTGGGGGGGGGGAAGAGGGGTTTCCCTGTGAATTGAAGCCCACGAGATGCGGAGAGTCCGGCGGCAAAAGCCTTTTCCTCGCCAGCCGGGGGCGCTGCGGACCGCGGAGCCGTCGAGGGGGCGGGGAGGGGGCGTGGGCGTGGGCGGGGCTTCCCGGACAGCCCACCCACCCACCCACCCCCATCTGGGAGGGGAGGGAGCAGAGCCGAGAGACGAGCTGGGGCCGGCCGGGATAGTTGGCGACGGCTCGGAGGCTGCAGCAGCGCGGTCGGTTGCGCGGCCCGGGGCGGGGGGGGGGCGCCGCTGGTTCCGCTCTATGAGCCCGGCCGGGGCTGCGGAGCCGAGGGCGGGTCGTCTAGTGCCGCCGCCGCCGCCGCCGCCAGCATCGCCCAGGGGCCGGCTGCTGTGACTTGCGCGGGGCTCTGCGGAACCGCCAGCCGGCCGAGGAGAGACGGAGGGGAAGCCCGGGTGAGCGCTGGCGGAGGAAAGGGAGGCTGTATTGCCCGCGATCGCAACTCCGGAGTCCCCCGCGCAGCAGCGACGGCGGCGGCTCCGGGAAGGCGAAGTCTGGCGCGCGTGTCCCGAATGCCACCCGGGAAGGCGGCTGGAGGGGGGGGGGGGAGGAAACCCGCTCGGTGGGTGGGTGGAGGTGGGGGCAGGGAATCTGTTTCTCTCCCCCCCCCATACCCCACCCCGAGGATGGGTTTCCAGCTCTGTAATGCCCCGTCGGTTCGGCCGCGGATGATGGAGTCTTAAGAAGCGGGCTTTAAAGTGGGGGATGATGGGTCTTGGAGCCTGGCACTAGCGCCGGGAAGGGAAGCTGGCTTTAAAGTGGGGGGGGGGGGTGGAGGATGATGGGTCTTGGAGCCTGGCACTAGCGCCGGGAAGGGAAGCTGGCTTTAAAGTGGGGGGGGGGGGGTGATGGGTCTTGGAGCCTGGCACTATTAACGGGAAGGGAAGCTGGCTTTAAAGGGGGGGGGGGATGATGGGTCTTGGAGCCTGGCGCTATCGCCGGGAAGGGAAGCTGGCTTTAAAGTGGGGGGGGGGAGAGGATGATGGGTCTTGGAGCCTGGCACTAGCGCCGGGAAGGGAAGCTGGCTTTAAAGTGGGGGGGGGGATGATGGGTCTTGGAGCCTGGCACTATCGCCGGGAAGGGAAGCTGGCTTTAAAGTGGGGGGGGGAGGATGATGGGTCTTGGAGCCTGGCACTATCGCCGGGAAGGGAAGCTGGCTTTAAAGGGGGGGTGGGGATGATGGGTCTTGGAGCCTGGCACTATCGCCGGGAAGGGAAGCTG
The DNA here is from genome assembly GCF_059756535.1 of Pantherophis guttatus. NCBI lineage: Eukaryota > Metazoa > Chordata > Lepidosauria > Squamata > Colubridae > Pantherophis > Pantherophis guttatus. Next base: position 15,546,358 of record NC_142076.1, on the reverse strand, counting down.
GCTTTAAAGTGGGGGGGGAGGATGATGGGTCTTGGAGCCTGGCACTAGCGCCGGGAAGGGAAGCTGGCTTTAAAGGGGGGGGGTGATGGGGGTGATGGGTCTTGGAGCCTGGCACTTTCAACGGGAAGGTGTAACTGTTTTATCTTTTTCCCTTTTTCTCTTCTGTTTTGTTTGAAAAAGCCTTCGGGCTATTCAATAAACTATACAGTTATACAGTCAACGGGAAGGGAAGCGGGCTTTAAAGTGAGGGGGGGAGATGATGGGTCTTGGAGCCTGGCACTATCAACGGGAAGGGAAGCTGGCTTTAAAGTGGAGATGATGGGTCTTGGAGCCTTGGCACTGTCGCTAGGAAGGAGGGAAGCGGGGATGATGGGTCTTGGAGCCTGGCAAGTGGGGGGCGAGGGGGGGGGAAAGGAAGCTGGCTCTTTTAAAGTGGGGGCTGATGGGTCTTGGCGTTGCCGCCCAAAGGGACCGGAGTGTCGCGGCCAGGCTCGGGGACTGCAGAAAGCCGTGCAAGACGCAGCCCCAGGCGCTGGAGAAGCCACGGAGGAGGAGGAGGAGGAGGGGAAGAAGCGCCAGCCGCCCCCCCTCCCTTCCAACCTGGCTCTCGGCTGGCCTTGAAGGCGATGGGTCCCTGCCCCGCTTGCCCCGCTAAGAGGACCGCGGAGCTGGAGGGGGCGCGCTTTGCATTGGGGTGGGGGGCGCGCAGCGGGCGATTTCGCCTTAGTCCCGCGGGTTTCTTGGGGCTAAAAGGAGCGCCTGGCCGCGGCTGGCAAGCTGGAAGGTCATCTGGAGCGGGAGGGGATCGAGCTATCAAGACCGAGAGAGAGCCCGTAAAAATAACTTTAAATGATGGCCGCAAGTGTTCCCGAGGAAGGGAGGGGGGGGTGAGGGGTGGGCGAGGATCTCGAGGGCTGAGCGCTTTTTCGGCTCCTTGCGCCCTCCCAAAGAGGGTTAGGACTACACCTCCCATCAGCCCCGGCCAAGACGGAGAAAAGCGGCTGGCACCCAGCCCCCCCGACGAGAATCCAAGGGGTGCTTTTTGCGCTGGGGACAAGGAAGGAGGCGATGGTTCCAGTTTAGGGGGTGCAGAGAGAGCTGGGGGGGAGAGAAAAAGATTTCCAAGGATCTGTAGGGGTTTTTTGGGGGGGGGGGGGTGAAGGCGGTGGTCGTCAATCAGAGGGGACAGCTCTCCTTAAGGAGCCACAGGGGCTGCTGGGACTTGTGGACTTCAACTCCCAGAATTCCCCCAGCCAGCTGAGTTGAAGTCCACAGGTCTTAAAAGTTGCCAAGTTTGGAGACCCCTGGTCTAAAGGTACAAGCTAGCTGGGGAATTCTGGGAGTTGAAGTCCACAAGTCTTAAAAAGTTGCCAGGAGTGGATACCCCTGATGTAAAAAAAACACGGTTGAGTTAAAATTTTAAATTGATTTTAAATTGGGTTGTTTTAATTTACGGCCAAAATATTTAATTATTTTAAGCTGTTTTTAAATTTTGTATGTTCTGTTTTTTACTTTGGCTGTTCACCGCCCTGAGTCCTATTTGGAGAAGGGCGGTATAGAAATGGAAATAAATAAATAAATAAATAAATAAATAAATAAATAAATAAATAAATAAATAAATAAATGTTGGAGGTGAACAGGATTCCTTAGTGCTCCTTTTCGAGTTAGGGCCATTTTGGAAAAAAAATTAGAGAGTGCATGGAAGCTCAGCCTATGGTAGAAAACAGCTCCCCCTCCCTTAGACAGCCCAGACAGAACTCAAATGGGGGGGTGGGGAAATAGACACAAAGCATCCCATCCCCAGCTTCCCCCCGCCCCCCCCCCCCGAGAGAATTTGCTTGGTAACAAGAGAGATGGTTAAATCCACAGACTGGAGGTGGGTGGGGGCAGAAGGAGGGATTTAGTCAGATGTAGGACAGAACCTAGAGAGGGGGAGGTAGATATCAAGATACGTTGTTGTGGAGAGAAACAGAAGGTTGTGGGGGGGCAGAGGGGGGGTTTTTTAGAGATCTGCCTGGGATATTTATTAATTTAGCAGATGGCACAGACCCCCCCATGGGTTACGTTAATAAAATTATATAGAAGGAGCCCATGATACTATGATGGAAATATGTCGTGGTAAGGTTTGAGGAATGCAAATATATATGTATATATAAGTTACAGGTTAAAAGGGACGCAGTGGTTCAGTAGTTAAGATGCTGAGCTTGTTGATTGAAAGGTCGGCAGTTCAGCGGTTCGAATCCCTAATGCTGCGTGACGGGGTGAGCTCCCATTACTTGTCACAACTTTGGCCAACCTAGCAGTTCGAAAGCAGATTAAAAAAATGCAAGTAGAAAAATAGGGACCACCTTTGGTGGGAAGGGAACAGCGTTCCGTGCGCCTTTGGCATTGAGTCATGCCAGCCACATGACCACGGAGACGTCTTCGGACAGCGCTGGCTCTTCGGCTTTGAAACCGAGATGAGCACCGCTCCCTAGAGTCGGGAACGACTAGCACATATGTACGAGGGGAACCTTTACCTTTAGGTTTGAGGAATGCAAATATATATGTATATATATATTACAGGTTACATTTTGAAATAACGTGGATTCGTAAGAATAGAATGAAGGTTCTATATAGGTTCATTATTATCTAGGCCATTTATCCAAGGAAGCGTGGCTTTCCTTAGCTGGAGAAAGTCTGTTTATCCTTCCTAAAATAGAGAGAATGAGAAGCTGAATTGCAGATAAAGCAGTGTTTCTCAACCTTGGAAGCTTGAAGATGGGTGGACTTCAACTCCCAGAATCCCCCAGCCAGCAGCGCTGGCTGGGGGATTCTGGGAGTTGAAGTCCACCCATCTTCAAGCTTCCAAGGTTGAGAAACACTGAGATAAAGGAATGATCCCAAAGAGGCTGTGGGGTCTGTCCAACTGGGTGGGAGGTGGTGTTTGACACAGCCTGGAGGAGACGATTATGGATTTGTTCTTAACGCTCCTCCGATCTGATAAAAGAGAGGAGACCCATCTGGGAATGAAAACCTCCTTCGGAGTAGAGGAGTAAAACATGCGAAAAGCCAAACACACCGAAAACAGGCATTGTTTATCAGAAATGCAGATTTCACCCGCTTGTGCGCGAAGTTGAAGGAGGAACTTCTTGGATTGGAACTGTTCGGGGAGAACACATATTAAGTAAGCTCCACTCCTTTGGGTCAGGTGGTGGAGTGAGTTATGTGTTGGCTGCATTGCACTGGTGGGGTGGGGTGTGTGGGAGAGGAGGGGAGAGGAGAGAGAAAACAAGATTTTGGCAGGGAGAGCAGACACAGCTGGAGATGGGGAGGGCTGAGTTAACAGGGGTTGCTTCTTCTTTGTATCAGGTTCCTAAAAACAACATTAATAGGGGAACCTGGGGTGAAAAAGCCGCTTTATTTTAACCTCCTAGGGGTGTCCTGAACTTCACAAGATTGGGCCAAAGCCATTGGCTATCTTGGCCAGCCGTTAGCTCAAGAGAAATCCAGTAATGCTGGATGCTCTTTGGGTCTTACTCTGAATGTTAATTTCATGCTTCTTATAATGATGATGATGATGATGATGATGATGATGATGATGATGATGATAGTAATAATTGAAGAGAAACAAAAAAATAAAATATACTGATTTGCAAATTGAAGTTGAGCGACTCTGCAGGAAGAAATAGGAGCCCTTGGAGCAATATCCGAAGGGCTGCCTAGATACATGGAAATTTTGAATTTATTAGACTTGAATATCCTGACTTTGCAAAAAAAACCAACCTGCCTATATACTATATAGGAACTGCCTATATACTCAGACGCTACCATAACAGCTCTTAAGTCCTTGGTTAGGACTTTTATTTATTTATTAGTTCAATTTATATGCCGCCCTCCTCCGAAGACTCAGGGCGGCTTATAATGCACTTATAGCAATAGCCGTCATTCTTTTGTATATACCTGCTTATTAGGGCTTTTGGCCCCCCCATAAGCGGTGTTTCTACAAAGTCAGCTTATTGCCCCCACAATCTGGGTCCTCAATTTACCTACCTCGGAAGGATGGAAGGCTGAGTCAACCTTGAGCCTGGTGAGATTTGAACTAGCGCTAATTGCAGGCAGCTGGCATCTAAGTGCTACATAACAGCACTTAGTCCGCTGCACCACCAAGGCTCTTAACTTGAACTGTTAAGTTTTTACCAGTCCCAGATTGTGAATCAAATTGAAGATTAAATCTGAAATAATAATAACAACAACAGGGAGAATGAAGGATAGAGATTCAGGGTGTTGGTACAATTGTGAAGGTGCCAAAGCAATTTTACAGTTAGGTGGCTTCGAGAATAAGTCCCAGGTTTCCATGTTAGGACGGCTATTCGGTTACCCAGAAGGCCAGTGATGGCTTCTGATGCTGTCCTGTTTATGTCATCCTTGGACCCTGAGGACAGAGAGGCACTGCAGCCCAGAATGATGGGTCTTGCTTTGTGTCTTGAAAGTCCTGAATTCAACTCTGGTTTCTCCACGCAAAAGAATCAGTGACCGGTGAACCCCACTGGTCTTGTTGGGCTAAGTCTGATACAAGTCTGTAGACTGGAGAACATTAGTCCAGGAGTCTCCAAACTTGCTAATTTTAAGATTTGTGGACTTCAGCTCCCAGAATTCTCCAGCCAGCATGGTGGGATGAGGAATTCTGGGAGTGGAAGTCCGCAAGTCTCAAAGCTGCCAAGGTTGGAGACCCCAGATCTAGTCCTTCAGCTGCTGAACTTCTGTTTTCCCCTGTCCTTGGACCGTAGCCATTGCAGTACACAAATAGTTTCCCCACCTAGTGCAAACTCCCACGTTTCCTCTATTAAAGTGTGATCTGGTGGGATCTAGAAGATGCACCTCCTCTGTTGTAGCCCCTGGGATAGGCTATTTCCTTGGATTCAAAGGGCCTCGGGGTTTCAGAAGGTCACGAAGCCATGGATCTCCTCCTAGATGGTGGAGCAGGGCAATAGATGAGTATACATTTGGTTACGAGGTTAGATATGGTGTCTTGGTTATTTGTATTATGATTATTTTAATTCTGCTTTGGGTTTGTTGATGGAGGTTTTTGTTATCACATTGTTTTTGTGGATTGTTGTTAGCTGTGAGATAGGTGGCCATATGCATTTTCTAAGCAAGTAAGTGGTGCCTTCCCTCTCTGATAAGAGACCAACCCTGAAATCCATGGATTTCCAACCATTATCAAACAACCATAAGTAGGATGCCTTCCATCTCTGATGGAGACCAACCCTACAAGCCATGGTTTCCCCAACCAGTGTCCACCATCCATAAGTGCAGTAGCTTCCCTCTCTGATGGAGACCAACCCTGAGCAAGCAATTTACAGTACTCCAAATTCTGAGTCTCTCTATATGCCTTCAAATCTGGTTTTATTGCAGAGCAGGCAGGAAATTGAACTGCTACTGTTTGGCAACCCACGAAATGCAGGTGGCCTCTTGATTCTTACACAATCTTTTGGAATGTTCCAGTTTGATTCACAGGAGGGTTGTGTGTGTGTGTGCTGGGATAGTTTTGTTATTCTCGGGAGCGCCAAAGGAAGCTCTTGAACATGTGACAAGTGAGGCCTGCTATATTTGGGGAGGGGATTGATGGCCGAACTCCACATCCCACTTGGATTCCAGTTGGGCTTAGGTCTTCTAAAAATACCCTCCCGATGGCATTTTTCATCCCTACTGCTGTTCCTCTGCATTGGGCCATCCAGCAGCAAAGGTGCAGAGCTGACAGTCTGCAGCATTACGATGCAGAAGGAGAGGAAACAATCAAGGCGTTATTTTTTTTTTTTGTTACTATTATTTTTTGCACGCCAAGCACAATGTCCTCATCAATTACAAGTTTCAGGAGTCGCATCTCTTTTCCGGCAGGCTGATCTTCACTCGGCTCTCTCTCTCTTGTTGTGCGCCGCGATCTCCCCCTGAACCTGATTCTTTTCAAAGTAGCTGGGAAGAAACTGGGCAGAATTCCCACTCGTTGCGATATTCATCCGGGGAAGGTTGGGGGAATGTCAGAACTGCAGCAAAGGTTTCGGTTCTGAAGTCAGAGTAGCATTCTTTTTTCTTTTCTTTTTTTTAAACAAATATTTTGCAGTAGTACTGCAGTGTTCATCCAAAGCCTTCCCAACTCCTTGAGTAGCTGAAGCGTAGATGATGAAAACTCTTTCTCGTGGCTGTTGTTGTTATGGTCCAGAAAGTCAACCCAAAGACTTGGTCACCCCCAGCAACAAGTCCCTGCAGTTTTACTTGGCAATCTGAAGGGTTGACTCATGGCAATTGGACTTATGGTTGTTAGTTTGAGACATTTCACTGCTCTGAAACAAACAAACAAACAAAACAAGTAAATTATTTACAATTATTTATAATTTTTAACTGGACTCACAAATAAGTCCAGTTGCTACAACTCAACCTTCAGAGAAGCTTTACCTGGATGATTGAGAAGCTTCAGTGACCTATTTTTCTTGGCCAAGTTTTTCAGAAGTGGATTGCTAGTATCTTCTCCCTAGGTTTGAGAATGAGTGATTAGCCCACCTGGTTTTTGCACCTAAGGCAGGACTAGAATTTCCAGTCTCCTGATATCTAATGTAGCACTTTTAATCCGCAGGCCACATTGGCTCTCCCTGGAAAATCTAGGAATGTAGAATTTGCAGCACAAATCGCTGATGGTTTGGAGGGAGGACCTCAGTTTGTTGATAGGCAGTGAGCAGGTAACCCAGATGTTATGGAGGACAAAGAATCTCCACATGGGACCTTCTACATCAGGAGTGTCCAACTTGGGCAACTTTAAAGACCTGTGGACTTCAACTCCCAGAATCCACCCCCCATGGCTGGCTGGGAAATTTGGGGAGTTGAAGTCCACGAGTCTTAAAGGAGCCAAGGTTGGACACTTGTTCTACATATACTACATTTAATCTCCAGGAGATTTCAGCCAAGGCAGCCATACTGGCTTGGCCTTCTGGCAGTTCTAGCACCATCTAGAATGGTGTGTGGGGGGGGAGGGCAGTTCTGGCACCATCCGGGGAGAGGGGAATTGCCTAGAAGTAGGAAGTAGCAGGCAAATTATCATCTTATTTTCTTTTCTTTTTTGTTTCCAGGTAGAAAAATGTCCACTTTCCTTATGGTTGGCCTTCTCCTGCTCTTTGTGGTTGAGTATGGTTCCTCTGAGAACTCCAGTACTCCACGAGGATGTGGACTAGATCTCCTTCCTCAATATGCTGCCCTGTGTGACCTGGATGCTATCTGGGGAATTGTGATTGAGGCTGTGGCCGGTGCGGGAGTCCTGACCACGCTGCTCCTCAAGTTGATCTTGCTGGTCAGGCTGCCCTTCATCAAAGGCAAGGAGAAAAGGAGCCCATTGGGCCTCCATTTCCTCTTCTTTTTAGGGACCTTGGCTCTGTTTGGCTTGGCATTTGCGTACATCATCGAAGAGGACGAGACCATCTGCTCCATCCGCAGGTTCTCCTGGGGAGTCCTCTTCGCCGTCTGCTTCTCCTGTTTGCTCGCTCAAGCCTGGCGGCTCCGGAGGCTGGTCCGCCACGGCAAAAGCCCATCTGGATGGCAGCTGGCCGGGATCGCCATCTGTGTTGCGTTGGTCCAGGTCATCATTGCCACGGAGTGGCTGATACTGACGATTGTGAGGGAAGGGAAGCCGGCCTGCCGTTACGAGCCCATGGATTTTGCAATGGCTTCCATTTACGTGATGTTCTTGATGGTGGTCACCATGTGTTTCTCCTTCTTCACGTTGTGTGGGAAATTTAAGAAGTGGAAGAAGAACGGGGTGTGCCTCGTCATCACCAGTTTCTTCTCCATCCTCATTTGGGTGGCGTGGCTGACTATGTACCTGTACGGTAACAAGGAACTGGGCAGAAGAGACCAGTGGCAGGATCCCACCCTTGCAGTGGCTCTGGTAGCCAACGGGTGGGTCTTCCTAATCTTCTATGCCATCCCAGAGGTTCACTGTGCCATCCTCCCGTCTCAGCAAGAGAACACGCCCAACTACTTCGACACTCCGCAACCGCGGATGCGTGAAACCGCTTTTGAGGATGACCTCCAGCTTCCTCGGAGTTACATGGAGAATAAAGCTTTTTCAATGGATGAGCATAATGCAGGTGAGCGTTTATTTGTTTAGGATAGGGCTGAAGATGGCTTGTCGTAAGTCATAATAATGTGGAAAGGTTGACCAAATAAAGATTTGAGGAATGGAATACTTTAAAGTAGCAATGAGTCAAACAGGAACTGCTTATAGGAGAAAGAAAGAGGAAAAGAGGACCTGATCTAGGGCGCTAACTTTGCAGCACTGATCAAAAGGGCCCAGCAGAGATTATACTACCTGAGACTTCTCAGGAAACAACTGAATGAAAAACTGCTGGTGACCTTCTACCGCTGCACCATAGAGAGTATTTTAACTTACTGCACCTGTGTATGGTTTGCCAATTGCCCAGTGGCAGATAGGACAGTGCTCCAGATGGTTAGTGTCATTGCCCAGAGGATCACTGGTTGCCCCCTCCCCTCCTTAGAAGAGCTTTATAGCTCCCGCTGCCTTAAGAAAGTTCAAAACATTCTTAAAGATCCATCTCATTCTGGGCATCCTTTTTTTTTTGAACTATTACCCTCTGGCAGACGGTACAGGACAATAAAAACAAGGACAAACAGGCTGAAAAACAGCTTCTATCCCAGGGCAATAACCAAATTTATATATATTTTAATTGTTTTTTAATATTTGTATTGTATGTTTTTTAATTCTGGCTGTACACCGCCCTGAGTCCTCAGGGAGAAGGGCGGTATATAAATTAATAATAATAATAATAATAATAATAATAATAATAATAATAATAATAATAATAATAATAATAATAATATTGAATTCTACGGTATAGTGCAATATCGGGTTTTCAATTTCAATTATATAGAATGTAAAGGATGTATGTTTGTGTTTTTATTCTTATAGTTAAAATGTACACTGAAGACAGCATTTAATTTCGTTATACCATGTGCAATGACGATAAACTAAACTAAAGAAAGGCATAGCCTGGGGGGGGGGGGTGGAGTCAAGAGAGGAATCAGCCTAGAATCATTATGCTCTCACAAACAGTCTAAGGCCAAACCCTATTGAATTCGGCCAACTCTTATTTAGCGCCAAGTTAGTGCTTACTATTAATTGACTGGAGAAGCACGTTGGCTCGATGGTTAAAGATGCTGAGCTGGTCGTCCAGAAAGCTGACAGCCTGGGTTCGAGATCCGAGTGCCGCACAAGAGAGTGAGCTCCTTTTCTTGCCCCAGCTCCCGCCCACCTAGCAGTTGATAGTGTGTCATAACTATGCTTTCTCTACTGGAATCTAGAATATAGTTTCACTAAGTATCTCCTGATCCGCATAGCTACGAGATTGAAGCTGCTGCAGTTTTGTTCCTGGGCTTCTTGGTGATGAATTGCAATTTCCTGTCCAGTTTTCACCTTGAGTTAAATCCCATGCGTCATTCCTGTTTGGCACCCGAGTGCCTGAAATTCTGCTGGAATCCTTAATAGCAAATGTTGAGAACAAGGCACCCTCCCTACGCAGCTGAACTACATTTCCCAGCATCCCTCAATTCTGGCCCCATTAGTGGAATTATAGGAATTAGAGTTATACAGCAACATCTGGATGGGAACGGATCCAGTGGATTTTCTTTCAGACTAATCTCTCTTCACTGCCACTGAGAAGATTTAACAGCCATTTGACTGCTTCTGAAGAGAGGTCTCTTTTCCCCTTTTTTCTTCCTTTATTGAGGAAGGTGGCAGAAATGATCAAGCTGTGAGACTGAGTCTAAAAGATTTATTGCTGAAAAACCCTGAATGCGCGTTTCCTTTTTTGCCAGCTGAATCAATATCTTTGCACGCTCAAGTGTGCATCTCGCAGCAAGTTGGTTTGATCTTAGTTCAATAAAGCAATACGCCATTGATTTACAATATCCTGACATTTTCCCCAGGAGAAACAAGGTAGAACAAATCTGTCATTTGGTGTTCCTTTGGCATTTTTAAAATCATGCGCCTTCATCTACTGATGAAATAAAATGACAGGCCTGTATTTTGATAGATTCCTTTTCTTTTTAAATCTTACTTGCCGCATTGAGCACACAATGTCCAGCCAAAGCAAGCAATCTGGAATAGTCGTAATTCATAAATGAATCTAGGAATAAGCTCAGTTCAACATTGTGGACTTGACTCTAAAGACAGCACAAAGGACAATGCTTCAGTGAGATGTCCCAATCTAATGATGCTTAACTCATACCATAGGAATGGTTAAGTTGCGTAGGAGAAGAATAGGCAGAGCCTGGAGGTGGAGTCAAGAGAGTAATCAGCCTAGAGTCATTACGTTCCCACAACCTCTTTTGAATTCTGTTAAACTCTTATGTAGCATCAATTTAGGGCTGACTGTTACTGGCAACATTCAACAATAAATCAGTAGGTAAGTCACTTTTTTCAACACTGTTATAATTTGAAACAGTCACTAAGTAGAATAGAATAGAATAACAGAGTTGGAAGGGGCCTTGGAGGTCTTCTAGTCCAACCTCCTGCTTAGGCAGAAAACCCTACACCACTTCAGACAAATGGTTATCCAACCTCTTCTTAAAAACTTCCAGTGTTGGAGCATTCACAACTTCTGCAGGCAAGTTGTTCCACTGATGAATTGTTCTCACTGTCAGGAAATTTCTCCTTAGTTCTAGGTTGCTTCTCTCCTTGATTAGTTTCCACCCATTGCTTCTTGTCCTACCCTCAGATGCTTTGGAGAATAGCTTGACTCCCTCTTCTTTGTGGCAGCCCCTGAGATATTGGAAGACTGCTACCATGTCTCCCCTGGTCCTTCTCTTCATTAAACTGGACATACCCAGTTCCTGCAACCGTTCTTCATGTGTTTTAGCCTCCAGTCCCCTAATCCTCTTGGTTGCTCTTCTCTGCACTCTTTCTAGAATCTCCACATCTTTAGATAAGTGAATGGTTGTAAATCAAGAACTACCAGTAATCACCTCCACTAATCTGCCTAATCAACTTTTATAGTTTCCTAGATTAGTGGCCATCACTTAGGAAGTGCATTTCCCAGGTTAACCAGGGACAGTGGAAATAATTTCCCAAGATTTCTTCTTTCTTTGGCTTCGAGTATTTTGAGAAAAAAAAAATCTCAAAAATCTTTGCTCTTCCTATGCCATCCATAATTCTCTATATCATTGTCAAGCGGAGCCATCTTTTGGACTTCTTTACGATTTGAGTTTCTAATATTAGGTACATTTTCCAGCTGTCTTCCCATTGTTGGTTGAGCAGAAGTATTAAATATTTAATGATGACCTGAAACAAATTCAGGTATAAACTTTGACTTTGTATAAGTCAAAGACTTATACAAAGTATAAGACTTTGTATAAAATATACAAAAGGATGAAGGCTATTGCTGAGCACATTGTAAGCCGCCCTGAGTCTCCGGAGAAGGGCGGCATATAAATCAAATTAAAAAATAATAATAATAAAAATTCTCTTACACCTCTAAAAAAAGATCTTGATACGATTTGCAAAACCCCACATTCCTTTAGTTTAAAAACTAAACTTAATTTGTTTAAAAAAAATAATAAGTAGGTTGTTTATATTTATTGTGGAGGGAGTATTTCCTGTCAAAGAAATATTTCAGCTTGTGTTAAGGCTTCACTTTGAGGTGAGGTGGTGCCAGGTGTGAAAGATCAAGTCCACCTGTGAAGGCCAGTTAATTTGATTTATCTCATGCCTATTTACAGGAATATTCTCAACAATCAAGGCACCTGCTTGGAATTAGATAAGAGTCAACAGGATTAAAGGAGAATTGGATTTACTGTAGCTCACTTGTGGCTACATAAGAATTCTAGGCTAATCCCTTGTTTAACTCCCCATGCTCTGCCATTCCTTCTCTTACAGGTGGAAAACAACAGGTAGGTTTTAACTCCAGGCAGGACCAAGGACAGCTCCAGTAAATTGGAGCTGTCCCAGGTCCTGCCTGGAGTTAAAAATCCTACCTGTAGCTCTCCACCTCACCTTAAAGCCGTCTAGGGAGAACTTCCATCTGCCTTTTTTTTTTTTGTTTCCCCCTCCCCGAAGTCACTTATCCCTCTTTTCTGTCTTCTTCTTTCCCTTCCTCTTTCCTGATTTCGCGCAGCGTTACGGACGGCAGGATTTCGCAACGGCAGCTTGGGAAGCCGTGCAAGCGCTCCCTTCCGAAGCAACGTCTACCAGCCCACCGAGATGGCGGTTGTCTTGAATGGTGGGACTGTAAGTATCAAAAGGGGATGCGTAGAAGAAGCTACCCCTTAGTGGGGATAAAGGCTCAACCCACTGCTTTCAACTCAGAACTTCCTTCGGTTGGATGCTTGCTGATATTGGGGAGCAGGGGAGAATGACGGTGGGTGGGGGTGGGTGGGGTGAGAATGGGATGCGGGGAGCTTCAACACCCAAGGATGCATGCAGGGCCGAATTCCAAATTCCGTGTTGTTGAGCCAGTCGAGTTTTTCTTTGCTCGGATTGTTCTCTGGGCACTGACACAACCACCCCATCTCTTCTGTTTTGGGGGGGAAAAGGGAAAAACACGATTTGATTCTGTCCATTTCCTCCTGGGCGAGTCAGTGACAAAAATATTGGAACGGTCACTTAATATTCTTCTGGTCTGAGAAACCAGAGATGACATCTCTAGGAAAGCTCACCCACTTCTTTGTCCATTAGCATCGACCATTGCTCCTTTTCCCAACCAATCGTCGCCTCGTTTTTTTTCCTTGTTTTTTTTTTAGGTGAACTACCATCCATTGGTGGTGTCCTTCCTTTAAATTTGTGCAGCTTTGCAAAACGGGCCCTTCTCTAAAAGCTTCCTACCCACAGCAGCCCAAATCAAGCGGGTTGCTTCGAAAGATTTCCTTCAACGGAGGAATCCTTATTTATCTCCTTGGCGTTGCCTAGGGTCAACGTTGACCAAGGAGCTGCCCAAAACCGCTTTGATCCTTTTCGCGCTGTACTTCCCCTCCACCTTCTGTTGGCCCCACCCATGATGCTTCCCTCTCCCCCAGCTGCTTAATTTGTCACGACCATGGCTCTGCTTACTGCTGCCCTGTGGCCTGCTTCAAAATGCCACTCATTTGGCTTCCTTCTGCTCCGTAGAACCTTAGATTTGCATTCCTTTAAGTCAGCCACGGACTGACTCCCATCAGGCAATTTTGCATTTATTTTTCTCTCTTTTGAGTCTTGTTTTGGGTGGGGAGGATGGGGAGAGGTGGATGTTGCAAAACATAGTTGATCTTCCTCCAGAGCCATATCAGGAAGGATATTCAGTTCAGCCAGCAGTAGAGGAGAGTGTTTTGAAGGGTAATAAATCCCGAACGATCCTCATCTCCCGGCTGATTTTATCTGATTTTTATCGGCAGCAGCTGGCTTTCTGAAACTCAGAAGCCCATTCTGAAACTCAGAAGCCCATTTGCAACTTTTTAGCCTGTCGTTCATATTGAAAAAACACAGAAGGGGTTTAGTCTTTCACAAGAAGATAAAATTGAACAAGTTTTGCATCATTGCAACATGAAAGATGCTAACACAACAAAGACACCCATGCAAACAGATTTTCATAACTTGACAGAAAGTCCTGAATTCGAGGATCAAACACTTTATCGTTCAGTCATTGGGTCACTATTGTACATTAGTAGTTGGACCAGACCCGACATTGCACTTAGTGTTAATCTCTTATCTCGACACGTAGGTAAGGCAAAACAGTTTCATTGGACATGTATTAAGAAATTACTGAGATACCTAAAATACACCAAACATTTGAAGTTATTGTTAGAACCAACACATACTGATTATGCAGAATTATGTTGTTATGCAAACCCCAATGGGGGATTTTTGGGTCTTTTTTTGGCCGATGGGAAGGTGAAAATAGAGTAATGTGGGCTGTTATGTGTTGCGCGCTCATGGAATAGAGTCTCATCCTTAGTAAGATTCAGGAGTTGAAAGCCTCTGATCAATCCAAGGCAGTTAGAACCAAGCAGTGAAAATAGAAATCCGAGGATTTTGTTTCATTACTAATGGAGGAGGAAGAGGAAGAAGAAGAAAGAAGTACAGGTAGTCCTTGACTTACAGTAGTTTGTTTAGTGACTGTTTGAAGTGATTTATGACTGTTTTTTTTTTTTCGTGACCATCGCAATAATCTCCGTGATAAAAATTCGGAGGTTTGGCAACTGACTCGTATTTATGACGGTTGCAGTGTCCCGGGGTTATGTGATCCCCTTTCTGACAATGGAGAAGCCACTTAACAACTGTTACTAAATTAACAGCCGCAAGTGATTCACTTAACGACTGTGGCAAGAAAGAAAGGTCGTTAAAATAGGTGGCAAAATTCACTTCCCAACATATTCGCTTAGACAACGGATATGTTGGGCTCCATTGTGGTCGTAGGCCAAGGACTACCTGTACAAGGTAAAATGCAACACAGAGCTTGTGTGATGTAACTGACTTAATAGCAGGGACTTTCTCAACGTTCGAAAATGCTTAATCGTGGATGTATTATCCTTATTTCCAGATTCCAACTGCTCCACCAAGTTACACTGGAAGACACCTATGGTGAAAAGCTTAGAGGTCATAGAGGAAGAGAGAGAGACAGAGACAGAATCCATTAACAAAAATTGATTGCCACACACCCCCTCTCCCCAAAAAAGTGTGTGTTTTTCAGAGGGAGGAAATCCATTTTGGGGGTGGGGCGTGGAAATTCCTAAAAACTGGTAGCTTGGAGTTCTTTTTTCCTTTTTTTTTTTTTTTAATAAAACGAATAAACAAAACAAAAAAACGAAACAAAAACAAACCATGAGTTCTGTCAAATCGATAAGCTAACTACCAGGAGCCTCCGCGCTGCAATAGAAGCTGACCCAAATTTAAACAGTAGGCCTAGGCGCATTGCTTCTTATTTTAAAAATAGAAAAAAAGTGGGGAGAGGGAGGAGAAAGGGGATCAAGTAGCAAAATCACAAGAGAAAGGGTTTGGTTTGAGAAAAGTGGGAAGGCTTTGGAAGGGGCAAAGGTCTTTCGTTCACGTAACCGTGATTTGTGCGCGATTGTTCACACAAGGGGGTCTTTTGACTTCTTTGCTACTCTTGGAACAGCATTCGTGGGGGTGGAGGTAGGTGGGGAGAAAGCCTATTTAGATCAGGGGGTGTTTCTCCACATTCAGCAACTTTAAAGACGGGTGGACTTCAACTCCCAGAATGCTGGCTGAGGAATTTGGGGAACTGAAACCACCCATCTTAAAAGTTGCAAAAACTTTGGAGACCCCTGATTTGGAGCAGGGTTCTGCAAGCTTAGCATCTTTTAAGATGAGTGGACTTGATGTTGGCTGAGGAATTCTGGGAGTTGGGAGTCCACCCGTCTTAAAGTGGCCCAACTTTGAGAAACGCCGATTTAGAGTAAGTTGTGGATCTACACCAGAGGTCTTCAAACTTGGCAGCTTTAAGACTTGTAGACTTCAAGTTGAAGTCCACAAGTCTTAAAGCTGCTAAGTTTGAAGACCTCTGGTCTACAGTATGGCACCCTCCAGTGACAAGACAGGGTATTTTCTCTTTGCATCCAAAGTGTGTGCTTGTGGGATTCCAGATCAGGTGGCAACAGTGACCCCAGAGTCAGTGGTGTCCTCGCCAGGCATCCTTCTGAAGTGCCCAACCTCTTCTTCAAACCACGAGAGCTTTCACCCAGGCTTCTCTTCTCCCAGAAGCAGCACAGACAAGTTGACCATCAGGGTGTGCTTGGTAGGATCAAGGAAGCCACCTGCCCTGCCTTCCCGGTTGACTAAGGTCACAGCTGGGGCAAAGTCTCACAAATTGAGTGTCTCCAGAGGGGGGAAAAAAACAACTGGTGCCAGGGAGTTAGCTAAGATAGCTCAGGAGAAAGACAACGTATGGGAACGATCCCTCCAAGCTTCCTAAGAGTTTCCCCCTCCCCGCCAAAAAAAGAAAACGTATCTCAGTGGATCACCAAATGTATTGTCCTCACCATAAATTCAAACCTGAGGTCCTTCTCTCAGGCCAGGAAATCCTCTCTCCACTGGGGGAGGGGGGGGCGACCTTAAAATCCCCCACTTTTCACTCCCAAACCTAGTTGAACACTGAAGCCTCATGGACTGCAATGTTGCATTGCACATCGATTGCCTTTTCTCATGTGTATCTGGAACGTTGGGTTATTATTGTTATTGTTATTATTATTAGATCGTTTTCACGTGGATGTTGGGAATTTCTTCCCCTCCCCTCCCCCCCAAACCCGCTCCTTTGCCACACGACCTCCTAATTCTTTCTGCCTTTTTCACATTGCTATGATTTCAGTGACGTTTGGTGAAGCATTCCTTTCGTAGGGTGAGCATTTTCAAGCATGTAGATTTGCCATTTTTACATTCGGCTGGCTAGCTAGCACCTGCTTTCTGCTTTCCTAGAGACTGAAAAAAGCAAGTCTGATTTTGCTTGATTGTGTGTGTGTTGGAGAGGGGTGTGTGTGTGTGTGTGTGTGAGAGAGAGAGAGAGAGATATGAGAGAGAGATAAAAAAACCAAGACGGTATAAAATATCTCAAAGGATAGAATTTTTTTTTTTTGCACTTGTTCTAAAGAGATTCGCTTTGCAAAATGGGCAATTGACAATGATAACAGAAATAACGATTGCTGAATCCTTCAGTTTTGCAAAGCCGGTTCTTAGAAGGGGGGGGGGAATGTAATCAATTGGTGTTTGAGGATTCTTTTTTTTTTTTTTCCTTTTCATGTCCCCGGTTTTTAATTTAACTAATTTTATCGGTTTCATCCTATTCGTTAACATACCCAACCTCGCTGTCTGGGTAATATGTAAGGAATTAAAGAGGTAAACTGTCTAAATGCTATTTTATATTATATGCAAGTTTCTTGCACTCAGAACGGTCCATATTTGAAATTGAATAAAATAAATAAATAAATAAATAAATAAAATATTTAAAAGATGCATTCTGTCTTCTCAGGAAAGATTCTGAATGGATCTCTTTCTGGAGTGCTAATTTTCTACATATAAATATTAGCATTAGGATTAGTAATAATAATAATAATAATAATAATAGTATGTGAGGGCATGCCGTTAAGTAACAACCTGAACCGAGAATTATTCTGAAAATCTTAGATAAGATTTTACTAATTAGATAATTAGTAAAGGATCCATTTTACCTATAAGCGATCCTAAAGTCAATCTTTATTCGGACAGAGTCGTAGGGAATAGGGAAATAAACTCCTTGTCCCATCAAATTTGGTGCACTTTAACGTTTTGCTAAGATTGTTTTTTCCTTTTCTTTTCTTCCTGTTAAGAACTGCTTTCTTTGTTTATGATTTATTTGAGTCTTGTTGCTATTCGGCGGAAAGGAAGGGCTAATAAAACTCTGTTATTAATTTATGTATCCGCTCTTGTCAGCTTTGAATATCCATTTTAGTGTGGGGAAAAAAAAGCAGAGTGTGAAAAACCTTGAAATAAATGTGACGGTAGATGATGCCACGTCGGTGCGTTTGTATAAGGCACAGAGTTGGCATCACCTCTATTAAGAACCTGGCTTTTTTAGGAAAGGGTAACTGGTGTAAAACCAGCCAGTGTGTGAAACACAACACTTTACTTTGTTCTATGAATTCTGAGTTGCTCTTGTCGCCATGATCATTTTAGCAAATGGAATCTTTTTTTAAAAAAAATTGCCAAGTAGGTAACAGCAATAATTTTTGTGGCCCACAAAGGTTTACGTATTGTACAAGAGGGGGGGGGGAATTGCATTGTTGAGTTCCAGGGATTTGCAAAAATTTAATTTGATGTAAATCTTATTTGATTGTGTAAAATTATGGAAAAACTGGATGGTTTGCTATTTTCCTAACCTCTGTTTAAAATACAAAGCAATATTTTTAATAAGAGGGACATTCATAAATATATAATTTAACTGCTTCACATACACAGAGTTGGAACACTGCTGTGGGTCTATGCAGGACAGAGATTTGATATGGGTGGAAATGGGGTTTTGAAACTATTTTTATTACCAAAATGCATATGATGAACCTGGGGTAAACGGTTGGAATTAATTACTTTTCCCAGTTGAATGTGGACAAGAGGAGAGAGACGAAATTGGGTTGTGTTTTAACTGGAGGAAAAGACCATTTTTAGAAGGTTCTGAAGCTGTCCAATTTGTGTTTATTTTTCTTTCTTTTTAGACAAGGAAGGATTTAGCCGTCCTCCTTCCCGTTAAATCAATGGCGGTTTGGGAGCTTAAAAGACAGGGTTGGACACCTTCTAACCTCTCCTGTGAACCGGGGCCGTGCCTCCTAGTGGTGGGAGGCGTGCCGATAAAACTATAAGGGATTATTATTTTCTCAAACTATTATTATTATTATTATTATTAGCCTGTGGTTTCTGATGTTCGCTGCTGCTGCTGCAACTCTTCCCCAAAACGCCTCTTGTTAGAAACTTTTTTAAAAGGCACCCTTGTGTTGAGTTGTGTCTCTTTGTGTTAAAAGTTACAAAAAGTTGTATGATGTTTTGCTTTTTGGTCAAAAGTTGTGATGAATGTAAGAGCATCCGGGGAGGCTCATGGGAAGTGAAACCACCTGGGTTTCGCAGCAGCTTGCTTTGGGAAGCATCAATGTTAATTCTGTGCTTTGTGATTGCCGATTAATTGTAACTAGAAAAATACAGCAAAATTCCCCCAACATAGAAAAAGCAGGCTAGGAGGCCATTTATATAGCAATTGGGGAAATGAGCTAGATCAAAATTTCCCCCTGGCAAATTGGAAAGGAACAATTTGAACGACAGATGCAGTCTGAGCAAGGTTGCTAAGTTCCATGCTGTATTGTTATTGGCACCAGAGTTTTCCTTGGGACTTCCAGAATTGGGCTGAAAACCTCCCAATCGACCTCCAGATGGCAGCAGAGAGATAGAGCTTTCTGACTCTTTGCAGCCATCTAGAGGATGTCTTGATCCTTGCAGCTCAGATTCCGGAGCTCCAGCATCAAGTAGCAAATGCCACCCAGCCAAGGGTTGAAGGAAAGAGTTGGGTAATGTTCTGTAAGCTTGCCTGCTGCCTTAGGTGGAGAATGAAAGGCCATTCTCCCCATGGAGAAAGCATGATCTACCACGCTTTTCTGCACGAGGTGGGGATTCCACCTCGTTCCTTCCTCCTTCCCTTCCGATTCTCGGGCTGATTCTGCCTGCTTGCAAACTGCACCTCCTCAAAGCCGACAGCAAACTTTCCAGTGACTTTTCACAGTGCTGGAGGCCTACTAAAACATTAAGCATGCTTCCGTTCTACTAATCTTGGTGCATGCCCAGTGGGTCTTAACTTCCTGTCAGCTGCACCCCTTTTCCACAGCTGGATAGCTTGGAGGGCCATGCATGAAATCTATAGAAAGCAGGCAGGGCTGGCCAATCAGAACCCAAGGAGGTTTCTGGCTTGACGTCATTGGTCCTGAGATGTATCTCCATTTACATTCACCGACTGTCAATTTCCATTAAGCTTTAGTTCTGTGGGGATCAGCTGAACAATGAGTTCTTCCTTCATGCTCAACTTTATCAAGTTTGGTGCAAACTCTTGGACTCCCAGAATTCTCAGAAACATTGACCACCCTGTGGGGAATTCTGGGAGTTAAGAGTCCATGCATCTGAAGGGCGTCCAAGCTTAGGGAAGAGAGTGCCACTATCGTGGCCAATGTTTGAGAAGGCCTGGACTTCCATGTCTGTGATTTTAGAAGGACAGTAGGTGCCCAGAAGTCATGACCACCTCCAGGCTGAATCCTAAATGAAGCAAGATGTCTTTCAATACTAGCTGAAATCTGCTTTTTGGGAACATCGTTGCTTTGGCTAATTTACTGCTCGAAGCTTCCATTCTAATCCAAAGCAGCAGAAATCAGAAGCAATTGTAGCTTTGATAGGAGATTTGAGAAAAAAAAATATATAAATATTATAATTTGACTACTCTACTATCCTTACCAGATAACCCAACCGGTGCTTTTTATTAAAATGACAAGTGCTCTCTTCTTCTTTTGATAATATATATGTAAATATTTATTAAATGTATTAATGTGCTTTTTTTATAATATTCTCCCCCCCCCCTTCCCTTATCTTGTTGACCGTTTGCGTACCATTTCATATTCTACATCTCTGGAAGGTTTTTTGAGACAATCAATTGTGTACCATATGGACTTCTTGTACATAAGAGATATGAAATTTAAACAAAAAAAAAAAAAGAGAGTTGTAAAGCCTGGGCAAAAGGAAGATACATTTTATTTTCAAAATGCTGTTCTTAATGAAGAAAATAAAAATTTTAAAAAAATAAAAATAAAGAATTACTATTTACTTACAATAGCCTGGTCGTTATTTGTTATTTGTTTTGTTGTTTTGCTTAAAAGCTTTTGTGTGTCAATGTTTGTGCGGTGGGAACAGTTCAATGAGCACAGCTGCCGTCGGCCGAATTGGGTCCCAAGAGATCCTCCTCTTTTTATTTTTTTTGATCTTTTCAGCTGCTAATGCTTCTAGAATTAAGGGGGAGGGAGGAAAAGCTGGGCCTAAAGCTCTTAGGGTGTTTTTCATAATGCGTTTGTCCGTTAATTTAAAGGAACATATTCTTGGCCAGCACATCAGATGGTTGCAAACCAAATGCACAGACTGGCTTTGCGACACAATTTTTTGGGGGGATGATGTTGAAATGGTTAGCAAGGAGAAACACGTTTCCTTAGGTAGCTTCCCAGAGAGCAGGGATTCTCAAAACATTTTGATCTCAGGACGCCACTGCATTCTTTACAAATGCATCGCTTCGGTTTATGTAGGTTATATCTATTGATATTTACTGCATTAAAAGGAGAAGCAATTTGGTCTAGTGGTGAAGGCACCAGGTTAAGAGCCAGAAGATGGTGAGTTCTAATCCTACTTTAGGCATGAAACCTGGCTGGGTGACTTTGGACCAATCACCAGGAGATGGTGAGTTCTAGTCCCGCCTTAGGCATGAAAATTGGCTGGCTGACTTTGGACCAATCACCAGGAGATGGTGAGTTCTAGTCCCGCCTTAGGCATGAAAATTGGCTGGCTGACTTTGGACCAATCACCAGGAGATGGTGAGTTCTAGTCCCGCCTTAGGCATAAAAACTGACTGGGTGACTTTAGACCAATCACCAGGAGATGGTGAGTTCTAGTCCCTCCTTAGGCATGAAAACTGACTGGGTGACTTTGAGGCAATCACCAGGAGACGGTGAGTTCTAGTCCTGCCTTAGGCATGAAAGCCAACTAGACAACTTGAGGCCAGTCACTCACACTCATCCCAACCCACTTCACAGGGTGGCTGTTGTAGAAAAAATAGGAGGAAGGTGTCTTGGATCCGTTCACCACCTTGGGGTATTTATAAAAATAAATAAATAAATAAATAAAAATAAAAATAAATAAAGGTGGGATACAAATAAAAAAACCAATTCTTGCATATTTAGGTCAATGTTACTTTCCTTATGCCCTACACCAGCCAGCAGATGATTTGGGACCCTGAACCCATAATTCTGAAGAATACAACTTTATAATTAAGAGAGGCTGATGTATCTTACCTGGCATGAATTCTCTGCAAGCTTGGAGCTGCTTAGCTGGTCGTTGCTAATCTTTCCTTTGACCTCAGGTGTCTTCGACTTATCCGCCATTGCAGTTTTTGAGAGACTTGGACTGGGCTCCTCAGAGTCTTCCAGTTTGGTTCCCACTGAAAAAAAAATAACACACATTTTTGGTTCATATTATTAAAAACATTTTCAGCAGTCAAAAAATGGAAAATATTCATAGGTAGATGTTTAAATCAGGTCAGGAATCCGTAAAATATCATGGAGGTGGGCTCAATTCTTGGTGACTCCTTAAATCAGGGGTGTCCAACCTTGGCAACATTTTAAGACTTGTGGACTTCAACTCCCAGAATTCCCCCAGCAAGGCTGGTTGGGCATTTCTGGGAGATGAAGTCCACAAGTCATAAAGTTGGCAAGGTTAAACACCCCTGTTTTATAGCGAGTGGTATCACATTGCAAGGGACACGGTGGTTCAGTGGCTAAGATGCTGAGCTTGTCGATCGAAAGGTCGGCAGTTCAGCAGTTCGAATCCCTAGTGCCGCGTGATGGGGTGAGCTCCCGTTACTTATCCCAGCTTCTGCCAACCTGGCAGTTCGAAAGCACGTAAAAAATGCAAGTAGAAAAAATAGGGACCACCTTTGGTGGGAAGGTAACAGCGTTCCATGCGCCTTTGGCGTTGAGTCATGCCGGCCACATGACCACGGAGATGTCTTCGGACAGCGCTGGCTCTTCGGCTTTGAATCGGAGATGAGCACTGCCCCCTAGAGTCGGGAACGACTAGCACGCATGTGCAGGGGGAACCTCTACCTTTTATCACATTGCTATAAAATTTGAAAAGACCCATGCTAAGTCGCTAAGCCGTAATGTATGTTTGCAAGCAATTATTTTGCTCCAACTAAATAAAACTTATTACGGCTTTGTGTGATGCCTCAATCTGGATAAAGGTGGCTTTTTTAAAAAAAAATCCCAAGTAAGATCTTGCAGGTCAGACTTACTACGATCTTCCTGGCTTTGGCTGCCTCTCAAAGGACAATTTCAAAGACACCTACGCACGGAAAAACACGTATACACACACAGAGAGAACTTAGAGCTCTGCAGCGGTATTGACCTCTCTATGGGGCTGCTGTGGGTTTTGGAGGGCTGCATTCTCAGCTGTTACAGACCAGATCAAATGTCCGTGCCCTCTCTGGCACCTGAGTGGCACTGGATGCAAACACATTCTTTTAACATTCAGGCTCACGCAAGCGCGGATCGTGTGGCTTGATTCCGAAAGGATGGTTCATGATTTTGTATGCACGCGGACGATGGGCGGAGACCGATCAGGAAAAAAAAAAAAGGCAAATTAAATAAAAGGGTATCATTTGGTATAAACCAGGGGTGTATCCAGCCTTGGCAACTTTACGATTTGTGGACTTCTCTCCGGTGGTGAAATCCAATTTTTTTTTACTACCGGTTCTGTGGGCGTGGCTTGGTGGGCGTGGTGTGGCTTGGTGGGCGTGGCAGGGGAAGGATACTGTAAAATCTCCATTCCCACCCCACTCTGGGGCCAGCCAGAGGTGGTATTTGCTGGTGATCCGAAGTACTCAAAATTTCCACTACCGGTTCTCCAGAACCTGTTAGAACCTGCTGAATAGCACCCCTGCTTCTCTCCCATTAAAGCAAGAAGAAAACTCAGCACTTGTCTCACTTAGCAACAGAAAGGCTCAATTGCGGTGGTTCCGTTGAAGGGCTACCTATGTTTCTGAGCTTCTCGGATGGCAGAGGATAGACAATGATCAGGCAGACGTCAGCCTCCACAATTCTCATGCAGGGGATATGTCCTTTAGGAAGACATTAGTATTCCTAAACTTAGGAGAAGAATCTCAGGCATTCGAGAAGGAGAAAGCTGCGTAGCTGTGCCAACGCACGACACATGCCCATTGATACGTTTTCCACCCTTGAACGACGAAGTTTCAGGAAAGAGAATGGTCGCTTTTGTGCACATTTTGAATGAAGGCTGCTGTTTGCAAAGGACAGATGTGCCATTGTCTGGGTGGTGTGGGGAGGAGAGGGGGAAAAAAAAACCCGAATAAACAATTTTGTTATCATGTGATGGGCCCCAAAGGGGGAAAGGCTTATGAAATCCCCACGAAGTTCAGTCTTGGGTCTGCCAACTCATGGTGAGTAGAAAATGCCTTTTAAAAAAAAATAAAAATAAGGACGGTTCTTTTAAACAAACACACTGCAAGCAAAAGGGGAAATGTTTTTCTTTTCATCTGATCATGTGAGAGGGGATTTTTTTGTTTTTGCAAGCTGAGGAGAGATGGGGAAACCTTTCGGTCATTGCCATAACTTTAAGGGCGAAGTGTTCCAATCGAGCGAGTGAGGATATTTGGGGTTGAGACTCAAGGATCAGTTGTCTTGGCAAAACAATGCTAGCACACAAGTGATGGGCATCGAGGGCCATCAGGATGTCCTTCCTATGCAAAGGATGAAAAACATGTTCGGCTATGTCCCAAAAAAGAAAAGAAAAGAAAAGAAAAGAGCAAAATATCTTCTAACCCTTTTGTCCTTCGACCTGTAATGGCTTCTTTCAAGACTGGCACTTTTATTTATTTATTTATTTATTTTATTTTATTTTATTTCTATACCGCCCTTCTCCTGCGGGACTCAGGGCAGTGTACAGCCGAGATAAAACATTGCATATAAAATTTAAAAGCAGTTTAAAAAACAATTCAATAATTTAAATAATTTCTTAAATTGCAAGAACACTTTACCGATTCTTTGGAAGAGAAGATATGGAGAGATAGAATAGAAATAGAAATAGAAATAATAGGAATAATAGGAATAGGAATAGAATAGAATAAACAGAGTTGGAAGGGGCCTTGGAGGTCTTCTAGTCCAACCGTCTGCTTAGGCAGGAAACCCAACACCACTTCAGACAAATGGTTGTCCAACCTCTTCTTAAAAACTTCCAGTGTTGGAACATCCACAACTTCTGGAGGCAAGTTGCTCCACTGATTAATTGTTCTCACTCTCAGGAAATTTCTCCTTAGTTCTAGGTTGCTTCTCTCCTTGATTAGTTTCCACCCATTGCTTCTTCTCCTGCCCTCAGGTGCTTTGGAGAATAGTTTGACTCCCTCTTCTTTGGGGCAGCCCCTGAGATATCGGAACACTGCTATCATGTCTTCCTTAGTCCTTCTTTTCATTGAACTAGACATACCCAGTTCCTGCAACCATTCTTCATATATATTTTAGCCTCCAGTCCCCTAATCATCTTGGTTGCTCTTCTTCAAAGGTATTTTTTCAAAAGATTGAGGGGGGAGGGGGTCTATTTCTGAGCAATATTTTTTTCTAGTTACATCATTTCTTTTAGATGGCGGTTATTTTATTTATTTTTTTCACCTTGCTTGCAAATCGTTCACTTATATGCAAGAGTTGAATTTCCTAGCGGGGGCTGTAATCCGATGCAGTCCTCAACCTTAGCAACTTTAAGCCTGGTGGACTTCAACTCCCAGAATTCTGTGAGTTGAAGTCCGTCAGGCTTAAAGTTGCCAAGGTTGGAGTTCCCTGGACATATACAGTTGAGAAAAGCTCATCTGAACTTATCAATTAGCCTCACATTTTTTCAGTTGTGACACCGACCTACTGAGAATAAACTGAGAAGGGACTGGTGGCTCAGCAGACTGATAGCATTGTGATTAACACCAGCTGTCTGCAATTACTGTAAGTTCGAATCTCCCCAGGCTCAAGGTTGACTCAGCCTTCCATCCTTTCTAAGGTAGGTAAATTGAGGACCCAGTTTGTGGGGGCAATAAGCTGACTTTATATAAATATACAAAAGTATGAAGGCTATTGCTTAACGCATTGTAAGCCGCCCTGAGTCTCCGGAGAAGGGCGGCATATAAATCAAATTAAAAAAAAAAAAAACCATTTCAGACTAATTACCTTTCTTCTCCTGATTGGCCCAGAATTCTCGTACGCGTTTGTTAATGTTCTTTGTCTCCCTCAAATGTTTTTGCCACTGGCGTAATTCTTGAACTTCAGGATCACAACGGACCTAGAAATGGGAAACATACGTGCCTGGGTAAGAAACGCTGGAGGTTATCTGTGGAATCAATTTCAAAAGTGCTCCTTCAAAAGGCAAATGTTTTTTTTTTCCCTTTGAAGAAGACGTTTCTCTTCTCATCCAAGAAGCTTCATCATTTTTGGCTGGATGGTGGCCGGAGGGGATGGAAGGATTAGCAGAAGTAATCCATCTCCCCCACCATTCAGCCTGAACTGATGACTGGTTCTTAGATGGGAAGTGAAACTTCTTCAAGGATAAAACATAGTTCAGTTGCCTTTTGAAAAAAAGCACCTTTGAGACATCCATGACCTGAATGGCTGAGAATCTCCACAGACATGTTGAGTCAATATTAAATAGTCTTCTTGACAGGGGTGGGCTTCAAAAATATTAGCAAGGGGTTCTCTGCCTAGTTGCTGGGTGTGCATGGCCATGGCCTAGTCGGCCTCCTGCACCATGGTGGGGGGAGGGCGTTTTTGCCCTTCCCGGGCTCCGGAGGCTTTCCTCAAGCCTCCGGGAGGGCGAAAACGGCCTCCCCAGGCTCCGGAGGCCCTCTGGAGGCCCATTTCCGGCCTTCCCAAACTTCCAGCAGACCCGTTTTTCACCCTCCTCGAGCCTCCATGCGCTCCCCACCCTGGGAGAGGAGGGGTGAGCGGGGCCAGCCAGGAATGGGATTTGGGGGTTCTCCGAACTGCACAGAATCTTAGCTAGAGGTTCTCCCGAACCCCTACGAACCCCCAGCAGTCCACCCCTGCTTCTTGACAACATGATATCATCTCCCCAAACTCAGTTCTCTGTTGGTGACGTTAAGTACTGTATTTAGATTTAGGAAGATTTAGAGATGCCTGGCCCATGCAATCACCAAGAAGCAGACACGGCTGAATGGATAACATCATCATCATGTATTTGAGAGTGTTTTTTTAAAAAAGCAACTAGACTTTGTTTTTCCCTTGAAGACGTATTGCTTCTCTTCCAAGAAGCTTCCTCGGTTCTCTGAAGAGCTGAACAGAACTGAATAAGCTTCTTAGATGAGAAGTGAAACATCTACGAGGAAACAAACAAAGTCCAGTTGTCTTTTAAATAAGCCACTTTGGGGACAACCATGACCTGGATGACTGAGAACCTCCACAGATACTTAGGGGTGATACTTTCTAACCGATTGGTACAAAGAAACCAGAGAGACAATAACACATCCGTTTAACTTCCGGCTATGGAATGATCTTTTGGGATCTTCCTTTATCCATCATCCATCCATCCATCCATCCATCCATCCATCCATCCATCCATCCATCCATCCACAATTTATCTCCCTCTCTCTCTCTATATATATATATCTTCTATCATCCATCCATCTATAATCTATCTATCTATCTATCTATCTATCTATCTATCATCCATCCATCTATCATCTATCATATCTATCTATTGATCTCTATCTATCATCTATCTACCTATCATCTATCTATCTATCTATCTATCTATCTATCTATCTATCTATCTATCTATCTATCTATCTATCCATCATCCATCTATCTATCTATCTATCATCCATCCATCTATCATCTATCATATCTATCTATTGATCTCTATCTATCATCTATCTACCTATCATCTATCTATCTATCTATCTATCTATCTATCTATCTATCTATCTATCTATCTATCTATCCATCATCCATCTATCTATCATCTATCATATCTATCTATTGATCTCTATCTATCATCTATCTACCTATCATCCATCTATCTATCTATCTATCTATCTATCTATCTATCTATCTATCTATCTATCTATCTATCATCCATCCATCCATCCATCCATCCATCCATCCATCCATCCATCTATAATCTATCATATCTACCTACCTACCTACTCATCCATCCATCCCTCTCTCTCGCTTTCTGACTGAGCAGGGACTCATCAGGACAGAATAAGCTACCAATAGGATTACTTCTTATAATGGAAACTATCAGATGTCTGCTGTGTCTGGCTTAAAATAGCAAGAGAAGTATAAGTAGCAAATCTCCAGCCATATCCTTTCGGTTGACCTTTAAATCCAGAATGAGAGGATGTGTGTGTCTCTGACAACCCTCTCCCTCTACTCTCCAACCTCATGTGCTTTCCCCTGACGGGGGGAAAAAAAAAGCAGGACAATCAAGAGCACGTTGGGTCACAGCAATCAACCCACCCACCAACGAGTCAACCAACCAATCAATCAATCACCCGTACAATTTCTGTAGTAGAGGATTAGAGCAAAGGGCCTTTAGTCCGTGATCATGTTTCCAGTAGAAGCTGGGCAGAAAAGCCACAAATGGAACATGGTCTCTTCTTATAGCCCTTATAGGCCTCTTATAGTTGGGCTAAGTTTATCTCACATGTTATACGGACTTACTCTGGACAGCTGCTCTCAGTTGAGGCTACTTCCTTTCCCAATTTCCTTTCCTAATTTCCCAAACTGCTTTAAGCCTCCAAACTGGAGGTCGACCCCAAGGAGATAGTTATGGCCACCGTGTTGCTACAGCGGCCATTTTGTGAGACTGCCTTCAACCATGCTTTTGAGTCTCCCAACTTTTTCCAACAGATTGACTTGATTTAGAGACCCAAAACCAGGGGTGAAATTCAGCAGGTTCTGACAGGTTCTGGAGAACTGACGGAGGAAATTTTGAGTAGTTCGGAGAACCAGCAAATACCACCTCTGGCTGGCTCCTGGAGTGGGGTGGGAATGGAGATTTTGGAGTATCCTTCTCCTGCCACTCCCACCAAGCCATACCACGCCCACCAAGCCATGCCCACAGAACCGGTAGTAAAAAAAAATTGAATTCCACCACTGCCCAAAACGTACGCCAGCACACAGATTTAGCATTCATGGGTAAGACCTCTGAAATCTTGCAAAGTTTAGCCGGCAAAAGTCAGGGGATTGGGCATGATTTAAATCTTAAAGGACTTTGGGGAGGATTTCAGGAGGAGTAGTTGGGATGGGCAACTGCCATCTCAAGGACAAGAGTTAGAAATATAAGAAGGTTGGTGTCCTCTCAGAAAACATCTTGGGGTGTTCTTAGCTCTTCATTTCCTCTCGTTATGACTCGTTTTCAAATCACCCCTCATTCTTCTCTCCTACAATCCCTTTTTCTCCTTCCTTTCCAAATACCAAGTATCCTGTTCTTTGCTTATTCTTCTCCCCCAATTTGCTGAGTCCTTCCACCCTAAGGGACACGTGTGGTTTTATTTAAATGTATCATCTGGACCAATGTTTCTCAACCTTGTAAAGATACGTGGACTTCAATTCCCAAAATTCCCCAGCCAAAGTTGGAAGTTGAAGTCCCCAAGTCTTAAAAGTTGGTCAAGGTTGAAAAAAACACTGCTGTGGACTAAACAAGACAAGGGAGAACGTGACTTGAAGACGTTCCTGGCCCCTGATCGCATCTGCTTTTGAACATCTAGCACGGTGGGAAACCAAAACTGAGTTTTGCACCCTTGTCAGCATCTTTTGTCTAGCATCTTCAAGGTATTGGTTACCACCTTTAAAGCGCTCCATGGCATCGGACCTGGGTATTTGCGGGATCGCCTTCTGCCACCAATAGCCTCCCACCGTCCAGTACGCTCCCACAGAGAGGGACTCCTCAGGGTGCCGTCAGCTAGGCAGTGTCGGCTGGCGACCCCCAGGGGGAGGGCCTTCTCTGTGGCAGCACCTGCCCTCTGGAACGATTTGCCCCCGGAGATACGGAGGATGCCAGATCTCCGGGCTTTTCACCGCGCCCTAAAAACTTTTCTCTTCCATCAGGCAGGGCTGGCGTGAACACCCCCCCCCCCCCCCCGTTTTTGAGATATTAGATTTTTAATTGTTTAATGGGTTTTAGTCGTAAGGTTCTTAATTTTTCGGCCAAAGGATATAATTCTTTTAAATTTTTAACTTTTGTATTGGATGTTTTTTACTTGGCTGTGCACTGCCCTGAGTCCACCAGGAGAAGGGCGGTATACAAATTTAAATAAAATAAATAAATAAATAAATAAATAAATCTTTTCTCCCACAATCCTGTCGCAGCTGAGGAATGGCTGCTATACAAGTCCTCAGTCCACCTGCATCTTTGTAGACATTTATAGCACTTGGGGCTGACACCCTAAGCAGAGGGTTCCCCTTGAGCTAAAGTCTGTTGCACGGAGGGAATATCTGGCAAAAATTATTATAGAAGGGCCTTACCCGATAACCTTTCCAGAAGGTTTGGATGATGTGGCCGGCCGCTTTCTCGGTGAGCAGCAGAGACAGAGGAATGGGAGGCCTAGGACTAGAGAAAATATTCCCATTTCAAAATCATATATATATTCTTTATTATTATTATTTATATCCTGCCCTTTATTATTTTTACAAATTAACTCAAGGCCATCCAACGTATCCAACCCACCTTCCTCCTCCTATTTTCCATACAACAACCACCTTGTGAGGTGGGCTGGGCTGAGAGAGAGGGACTGTGGCCCAAAGTGACCCAGCTGGTTTTCATGGCTAAGGCGGGACTAGAACTCCCAATTTCCTGGTGATTGGACCAATGTCACCTAGCTGGTTTTCATGTCTAAGGCGGGACTAGAACTCCCAATCTCCTGGTGATTGGACCAATGTCACCTAGCTGGCTTTCATGTCTAAGGCAGGACTAGAACTCCCAATCACCTGGTGACTGGACCAATGTCACCCAGCCGACTTTCATGCTAAAGGCGGGACTTGAACTCCCAATCTCCTGGTGATTGGACCAATGTCGCCTAGCTGGCTTTCATGTCTAAGGAGGACTAGAACTCACCATCTCCTGGTGAATGGCATAAAGACATCCAGCTGCCTTTCATGCATAAGGTGAGACTAGAACTCACCATCTCTTGGTGACTGGCCCAAAGTCACCCAGCTGGCTTTCATGCCTAAGGCGGGACTAGAACTCACAGTCTCCTGGTGACTGGCCCAAAGTCAATTCTCAGCGATGTTTACATCCCAGCATTCTTTTCCAGAGAAATACAAGCTTGCCCTTCCTAACATTGCAATACGAATTCCGTCCATGCCTGCACCGGGCTTCGTTTTTCCAATCACGAGGATCTGTCGGGGAACCGATCCAAGTCTAAAGTAGGAATGGGAACGTAAATAACTCAAATCCGACAGGGAAGGGCTTCGTGTCCAAAAAGCCAATCACGGAAAACCTCACCCGTTCCAGTCCGAAGGAGTCAAAGTCACCCCAGGTTCATTTTAATCCGCTGGAATATTAGTAATTGACTTTAGGTCAAATGAAAATAGAAGATGCCCAGGAATGAACTGGGCAAGTGGGAATAAATTATTTGTGGCAGGAGACAGCTGGCACACCCCCGAGATGAATCGGCTGACAAAGCAACATGTGGGGAATATGCGAGGTGTGTTGATTGCAAATATATATATATATATATATTATAAACGCTCCCTGTGGAGCATTGATCAATAAAAGCAAAAGTGCTTGGCTCAGTGTGCAATTGGATTTCCCAGAACGATCTGGCATTGCCTGGATGCCCTCACGCGCCAAGTTTTCAGCCACAGGAGGAGCGGATAAATTTAACGTCAGGAAGAAAAAAACGGGAGAGCAGCTAGATTGATGATGATCGACATCAACAGCATCTTGTTCTTAGTGGCGTCCACCGAGGCAACTCGGTCAAAATGCTCAGAGGCTTGAGAGATCTGTTTGGAAAAGGTTGCCAGAAATATTCCTTGACGTGGTTCTGTTGCACCTACTTGGAGATGCTGAATTCCATCCTGCATTTCACCCTTCCTCCCCCTCCATTTTCCAGAAAGACTTCCGTGCTAGGAATCCTTTGTCTAGGAGGTATACCCCATCTTCTCCGCATTTAGATTATCAATGTAAAGATTTTAATTGGTTTTAAATATGGGATTTTAAATTTGGGGTTTTATAATTGGGCCTATCATTTAATAATTTTAATTATTTTTAAATTTTGTCTGTCTTTGTGCTTTTAATCAGGCTGTACACCGCCCTGAGTCCTTCGGGAGAAGGGCAGTATAGAAAAAAAAGAAAAGAAAAAAAAAAGAAAGAAAGATTAGGTCGGGGAACCGCTATTTCGCACAGAGTGTTATTAAAAGAGGCGTAAAGGTAATCCCGCTTTCAAGCAAAGAAGCCGCTGACAAATCCGAGATGCCGCGAAGGGGCAGTTTTGATTGGTCCAGTTTGGAAAGAAGCTACATATATAAGCAGGTTTTTTTAAAAAAAAAAAAAATGACGAGAGATAGTCCTCTACTTACAACTATTTGTTTAGTGACTGCCCAAAGTTACAACGGCACTGAAAAAAGCAACTTACAACCGTTTTTCACCCACGACCATTCCCCGCATCCTCATGGCCAAGTGATCAAAATTTGGATGCTTGGCAACTGACTCGTATTTATGACCGTTGCAGGGTCCTGGGGTCAGGACAAGCAAAGTCAACGGGGAAGCCGGATTCGCTTAACGACCGTGTGGCTAACTTAACAACTGCAGTGATTCACTTAACAACGGTGGCAAGAAAGGCTGTACAATGAGGCCAAAAACTCACTCCACAACTATCTGGTCTTTATGGAAAATAATGGGAAGAGGGGCCGTAACACACACCGCCTTTAACTCCCGAATGAAGGGCCAGAGAGAATAGGCATTTCTAAACTTTGCTGGAGGAAAGGATTTCAAGGGACAGCTGGGCCTGCTATAGATGGCAGCTAAGTTCATTTTCAGTGTTTCATACACACTTCTTTGTAAAGGGCCAAAATAGAAGCATGTCAGAAGTGATCGTCAAGGCTGCTTGGCTCTCTCAATCCTGGGTAAAATGAGGGCCCAGACTGTTGGGGGCAAGAGGCTGACTCTATAATCTTCTTAGAGAGGGCTGCGAAGCGGTATATAAGTCTAAAGTGCTATCGCTGTTGTTCTTCCCTTTCTCTCTCCTTCCTTCCTTCCTTCCTTCCTTCCTTCCTTCCTTCCTTCCTTCCTTCCTTCCTTCCTTCCTTCCTTCCTTTCCTTCCATGGTGCACAGTGGATAGAATGCAGTATTGCAGGCTAATACTGCCAACTGCCAGCAGTTCGATCCTGACCGGCTCAAGGTTGACTCAGCCTTCCATCCTTCTGAATTTGGTAAAATGAGGATCCAGATTACTGTAAAAGCACTGTGAAGCAGTATGTAAGTCTAAGTGCTATAGCTGTTTTTCTTCCCTTCCGTCCTTCCTTCCTTCCTTCCTTCCTTCCTTCCTTCCTTCCTTCCTTCCTTCCTTCCTTCCCTTCCCTTCCCTTCCCTTCCCTTCCCTTCCCTTCCCTTCCCTTCCCTTCCCTTCCCTTCCTTCCATGGTGCACATTGATTAGAATGCAGTATTGCAAGCTAATACTGCCAACTGCCAGCAGTTCGATCCTGACTGGCTCAAGGTTGACTCAGGCTTCCATCCTTCTGAGGTGGGTAAAAGGAGGACCCAGATTGCTGGGGGCAATAGGCTGACTCTGTAAACCGCTTAGAGAGGGCTGTAAAAGCACTATGAAGCGGTATATAAGCGTTATTGCTATTGGATTTAAAACATTTACACAGCCGTCCATCTGATAACCAACTCTGGGCTGTTCCCAATCAAAAGCCAAAGCAACATAAAACCCAATAATCAAACTGTAAAACGGGACACATTTTTTATAAAAAAAACAATTTGCAGGCAATTTGCAAAGCACAAAGTTTGGCAAAATGGGCCAATTAGGGCTACCGTCTGGGATTTCTTGACCTTGCCTCCCTCGGCGGAGGACTCTCTATCGGCTGTAAAATTGCCCCCAAGATCTCCCGGTACAGATCTCTTGATCTGCCATCACCCCGCCATCCTAGCGTGGATAACTTGGCTTGTTGATGCAAATCGAAGATGCCAGGCGCAGCGTGACGTTGATTGGGGTTGACAGGCCGAAAGCTCCTGCCCTGCGGGGTTTCTTGTGCCCATGTTTCGAGGCAGAGCACCCTCCCTGCACGTTCCCTTCCCTGATTCGGGAGGGAGGCACACACGGGGAGGGCGGGTTGACGTGGAGACACTGGGACACGATTGGGGTTTATTTATTTATTTTTTGGTCTGGGATCTCTTTCTGGGGTTGCTTCCGAGCACTTAGCCGAAAAGGGTCTGCTCGGCATTTTATGGACAAGCTGTTTAACAGCCTTGTGACGGGTGTCTTGAATTAAAGAAAGGGAAAACAAGAGACAAAGCAGCAGCAGCAGAAGAAGAAAACCTGGAAAATAGCGTGCAAACTCAACCGGCCCCAGATGGTGAGAGAGCTGCGGCTTTTCGGTTCTGTCGGAAAAGGGGAAACAGCAGAGGCTTTGGCTCCCCCCCCAAAAAAATTTAAATAAAAGGAACAGAAAGCCTCTTTTTTTTTTCCAAAAAATAATAATGAGAAAGAACTAGAAAAGGGTAACAAAATACAAAGACCTCTAAATAGAGATTCAGTGATTGTGGCAAAAGAAAGCAAAGGTTGAACCAAGAGGAATAGGCGCCTCGGATGAAATCCCCAAAACATCTGGAGCACCATTTGAACATCATCGGCATTGGCACAAAATCCACATCAGTCAATTGCAAAAAGACAGCTTTACTTGGAACAGCTTACATCCTGCGATGATACCTCTAATACCACCAAACATCAGTATTTGCCTATCCCAGGTCCAATCTTTGCCGATCTATCCCAAGTCCATACATCTTAAAACCTGCTGGGAAACGCTGGAATAAGCCCAATAAACTTTGTGTACTTGTAAATACTTGAGATCCAGTGTAAAAAGGTAAAGGTTCCCCTTGCACATATGTGCTAGTCGTTCCCGACTCTAGGGGGCGGTGCTCATCTCCGTTTCAAAGCTGAAGAGCCAGCGCTGTCCGAAGACGTCTCCGTGGTCATGTAGCCGGCATGACTCAACGCCAAAGGCGCATGGAACGCTGTTACCTTCCCACCAAAGGTGGTCCCTATTTTTCTACTTGCATTTTTTAACGTGCTTTTGAACTGCTAGGTTGGCAGAAGCTGGGACAAGTCACGGGAGCTCGCCCCATTACACGGCGCTAGGGATTCGAACCACTGAACTGCCAATCTTCTGATCAGGGAACTCAGCATCTTAGTCACTGAGCCTCTGCTTCCCTTTTTGCGATCCAGTGTAGACATGGCTTAAACCCCAAGCATGCATTCTCTTCTCTCCCTTTTTCACTTTTTCAATCCCATTGCCTCTAATCCATTGTTTGAATACAATAACAGGTCCTTCCAAGTTTACTCTATCGGCTTCTTGCTGTTAAATTGTTCCTCTTTATTCCATAGTTAATTTCAAGCTCCATTTTAATTTTATTTCTTGAGGTCTGCTTGTTTTAAACCTTGTTAACTCCCTGGAGAGTTTCCTTGGAGAAGAATGAGAGAGTACCATTCAACCGTGCAACCGTGAGCCACCAGGAGCTCTGGTGGCTCAGTAGACTAATTAACATCCACTTACATCTGCTGCCTGCAATTACTGCAAGTTCAAATCTCACCAGGCTCAAGGTTGACTCATCCTTTCTAAGGTAGGTAAATTGAGGACCCAGATTATGGGGGCAATAAGATGACTTTGTATAAATATACAAAAGGATGAAGGCTATTGCTTAACGCATTGTAAGCCGCCCTGAGTCTCCGTAGAAGGGCGGCATATAAATCAAATTTTAAAAAAAATAAATACAATTTTAGGAACAATGTTATGCACACCTTGGCTTTCTGTTTGATTTACAGATCAAGACCTCTTAAATAAATAAATAAAGAGAGAGGTATCGGAAACCATCCTTGGCATTATGACCTAGAAGCCGGCCCAAAATCAGGGACTTGAAAAGGAATTATTAGGGTACCAGCTGGTGGAAGAACAGAGATACAGATATTCAGAAGCAGAATAACAGAGTTGGAAGGGACTTCAGAGGTCTTCTAGTCTAACCCCCTGCTCTAGCAGAAGACCCTAGACCACTCCAGTTTCTTCTTAAAAACCTCCAGTGATGGGAGCACCCACAATTTCTGGTGGCAAGTTGTTCCACTGGTTAATTGTTCTCACCCTTAGGAAATTTCTCCTTAGTTCTAGGCTGCTTCTCTCCTTGATTAGTTTCCATCCATTGTTTCCTGTTCTGCCTTCAGGTGCTTTGGAGAATAGGTTGACCTCCTCTTCTTTGTGGCAGCCCTTCAAATATTGAAACTCTGAACAGAATACCAGAGTTTGAAGGGACCTTGGAGGTCTTCTAGCCCACCTCCCTGCTCTAGCAGTAAACCTTATAGCGTTTCTGACAAATGGCTGTCCAGTCTCTTTTTGAAAGCCTTCAGTGATGGGAGGCTTTCACAACTTCTGGAGGCAAGTCGTTCCATTGGTTATGTATGAGACCACCTTCTGCCACCGATAGCCTCCCACCGGCCAATACGCTCCCACAGAGAGGGACTCTTCAGGGTGCCGTCGGTCAAACAATGTCGACTGGCGACACCCAGGAGGAGAACCTTCTCTGTGGGGGCACCTGCCCTCTGGAACGAACTGCCTCTGGAGATCCGCAGGATCCCCGACCTACGTACCTTTCGCCGTGCCCTTAAGACTCTTTTGTTTCAACAGGCCAGGCTGGCTTAGAAATTGAATTTTAATTGGGTGTTTGTAGTTTTGAATAGAAGGGCCAAATTTTATATATTTTAAATTGTTTCTAAATTTTATGGTATATGTTTGTTTTAATATGGCTGTACATCGCCCTGAGTCCTTCGGGAGAAGGGCGGTATAAAAATTTAATAAATAATAATAATAATAATAATAATAATAATAATAATAATAATAATAATAATAATAATAATAATAATAATAATAATAATAATAAGAAGAAGAAGAAGAAGAAGAAGAAGAAGAAGAAGAAGAAGAAGAAGAAGAAGAAGAAGAAGAAGAAGAAGAAGAAGAAGAAGAAGAAGAAGAAGAAGAAGAAGTTGACCACCTAATCAGTGGCTGCAGCAAAATTTCACAAACTGACTACCTACAACGCCATGACCGTGTTGCTAAGATCATTCACTGGAAATTGTGCCAGAAATTTGGATTTGAGTATAGCAAAAACCACTGGGAACATCAGGTTGAGAAAGTTTTAGAGAATGAGAAACTCAAGATCTTGTGCGACTTTAGGATTCAGACTGACAGGCACTTGGTCCACAAAGACTGACATAACAATAGTTGAAAAGAAAAAAGTATGGTTCATTGACATTGCAATACCTGGTGATGCACGGATTGAAGATAAGCAGCAAGAAAAAATCACAAAGTACCGGGACTTGCAAATTGAAGTTGAGCGACTGTGGAAAAAGAAATCGTGTGTTGTCCCGATTGTAATTGGAGCCCTTGGAGCAATACCCAAAGGGCTACCCCGCTCTTTAGAAATTCTAAATTTGCCGGACTTGGACATTTTGACTCTACAAAAAACCATCTTACTCAGAACAGCTTACATCCTCTGACGATACCTTAACAGTTCCTAGGTCCTTGGTTAGGACTCGAGCTGCTGAGCTATTAACCAGCCTCAAAGGCTGTGAATCTCACTAAAGATTAAATAATAATAATAATAATAATAATAATAATAATAATAATAATAATAATAACTGTTCCCACACTCAGGAAATTCCTCCTTAGTTCTAAGTTACCACTCCTTGATAAGTTTCCATCTGTTACTTCTTGTCTTGCCCTCAGGTGGTTTAAGGAATAGGCTGTCACCCCTCTTCTTCGGGGCAGCCCCTCCAATACTGGAAGACTGCTATTGTCTCGTATCATTCATTCAGACCAAGTGAATGGCAGGAGAAAGGGAAGGCAAAGCCACTCACCCATGCAAAATTAGCCCTGGGGGTCAACTGAAAACTAGCAGTGATGGGAGCTGTAAAGGCCATTGAGACTAGCAGACTTGTGGGGGCATTAGAATATGAAAAAGAGAAGGGGTGGGGTGGGGTGGGGTGGGAACACAGAGCCTGGATGAACACTTGACATACCACCCACCCCCCTTCCTGAAATTTGTTAGTGAAACAAAGTAAATAGCAGCCGCCGCGTTGACGGATCTGGAGACGGTGTGGGTGGTGGAAGCCGGAGAGAAATTCTTTGG
Source organism: Pantherophis guttatus (assembly GCF_059756535.1). NCBI lineage: Eukaryota > Metazoa > Chordata > Lepidosauria > Squamata > Colubridae > Pantherophis > Pantherophis guttatus. The sequence continues at coordinate 15,508,657 of NC_142076.1, read as the reverse complement.
AGAATACAGAGAATGAGAGGAGGACATGAAAAGCTCCCTGCATTGATGGGGTTCTCAACATCTTGACAATACCAGCTTACTGAAGGGCCATTGTCACCTGAGTCAGATGCCCCTGGGAACCGGCTGGCTGTGGGCAGAGGACACAGGAAGCCACACCAACGTAGAAATGTCGGCAATTTCCTTTTCATTGCCTGGCAATAGGGCCGGCCGGCCGAATTTGAATGCAAGGGCAGGCCAGCTGAATATGGCACAATGTTCTTATTATAGCCTACCTCCTGCCCTCTTTCTCGGCAGCATCCTGGACGTCTCATACCATCCATGAAGTGCAAAGAGGCCAAGGCACTTTCTAGCTGCATTCCAACCATGGTCCCATTCAGGATGGAGTCAGGATAGGAATAGAATAGAATAGAATAGAATAGAATAGAATAGAATAGAATAGAATAGAATAGAATAGAATAGAATAGAATAGAAGAATGGAATGGAATAGAAGTAAAGAATGGAATGGAATGGAATGGAATGGAATGGAATGGAATAGAATAGAATAGAATAGAATAGAATAGAATAGAATAGAATAGAATAGAATAGAATAGAATAGAAGAATGGAATGGAATAGAAGTAAAGAATGGAATGGAATAGAATGGAATGGAATGGAATAGAATAGAATAGAATAGAATAGAATAGAATAGAATAGAATAGAATAGAATAGAATAGAATAGAATAGAATAGAAGAATGGAATGGAATAGAAGTAAAGAATGGAATGGAATGGAATGGAATGGAATGGAATGGAATGGAATAGAATAGAATAGAATAGAATAGAATAGAATAGAATAGAATAGAATAGAATAGAACAGAATAGCAGAGTTGGAAGGGACCTTGGAGGTCTTCTAGTCCAACCCCCTGCTAAAGCAGGAAACCCTGAAATGCCATTTCAGACAAATGGTTGTCCAACCTCTTCTTAAAAACCTCCAGTGTTGGAGCATTCACAACTTCTGCAGGCAAGTTGTTCCACTGATGAATTGTTCTAACTGTCAGGAAATTTCTCCTTAGTTCTAGGTTGCTTCTCTCCTTGATTAGTTTCCACCCGTTGCTTCTTGTCCTGCCCTCAGGTGCTTTGGAGAATAGCTTGACTCCCTCTTCTTTGTGGCAACCCCTGAGATATTGGAAGACTGCTCTCATGTCTCCCCTAGTCCTTCTTTTCATTAAACTTAAGACATACCCAGTTCCTGCAACCGTTCTTCGTATCTTTTAGCCTCCAGTCCCCTAATCATCTTTGTTGCTGTTCTCTGCACTCTTTTTAAAGTCTCCACATCCTAGTGATTGGCCCAAAGTCATCCAGTTGGCTTTCATGCTTAAGGCGGGACTAGAACTCACCAGCTCCTAGTTTGTGGGCCTGGAGAAACTTTTATCCTCTGGATTGAATGGCAGAGATTCCATTTTCCTATAAAATTTGTTCTCCGGGAAGAAACTTCTTAAAATTGTAAGCCGCCCAAAATCACTTAGTTGAGTTAAATTCATTAATTAAATTAATTAACTGGTTAAACCAACAAACAGCAGTATGTGAGTTAGTTCACCGTCTATCCTTACCCGAGGCATGAAAACCCCAGGCCAGCCCCTCTCACTCAGCCCTAGGAAGGAGGAGGAATGGCAAACCACTTCTGAAAAACTTCTGTGAAAATTCAGTTATTTGCAGTCTCCCTTCCCCTATGCAAATAAACCTAGGAAAATACATCTTTGCAAGGAAGCGGTGGTCGTATTAACCTGTGTGTCCGAGGGTTGCGATTGTGTTGATGAAAGAAAGAAATGAAAAGTGAAAAGAGACACGTGGATTATATTCCAGGATTTCGTTTCGTTCGTTTTTTTCACGGAAAAGCAAACGCAGCAAAAGATGGAAATGGTTTAAACCACGAGTTAATACTTACTGATCCTTCAGCCAATCCTTCACGAACGGGATCTCGAAAAATTCCACGAAGGGTTCCTCTTGCCTCTTTGCGTTGTGGCTGGGAGGATCAGCGTCGTGGGGAAAAGCAGACACGTATAAAAACGGAGAGTGAAAACTAGGCATACAGGCAGTCCTCGAATTACGACCACAATGAAGCCCAAAATTTCCGCTGCTAAGTGAGACATTGAAGTCAGTTTTGCCCCCCATTTTACGACCTTTCTGGCCACAGTTTGTTAAGTGAATCCCTGCAGTTCTTAAGTTAGTAACGAGGTTGTTAAGTGAATCTGGCTTCCCCATTGACTTGGTCGCAAAAGGGGATCACTGCAACCGTCATAAAGATGAACCAGTTGCCAAATGTCTGAATTTTGATCGCAGGGGGATGCTGCAATAGTTAAGTGTGAAAAAAAAAATGGTCATCAAGTCACTTCTCCGGTGCCGTTTCGTCACTTCGGACTCGGTCACTAAGCGAGCTGCTGTGAGTGAGGACGGTCAGAATTGGTCTCTGTCAGAACGGGGGGAGAAAATAACAGAACGGTCTTCAAACACTTAACCCCGAGCAAGAAACTTACTTGTATAACCACTCCGTCAGGAAATCAAGGGCGATAAATCGTGTCTGCTTCCTCTGAAAGAACAGAAGAGACATCAAGTTCAGGAGAACAATGCTGAGAAATGATAGGGAGGTTTTATTTTTATTCTGCTTTTTTGCTCTCCGAAGGGCAAGCTGACATTGAATCGGCCACGTTCCACGGATTAAAAAATGGTGGGAATCCACGGAGGGGTGGCAAGGGCAGGGCACGACCACACCAGAGCTCCATCCCCCCCCCTCTCTCGGCCCACCTCACCTCACAGGGTTGCTGCTGGGGGGCAAAATAGGAGCAGGAAGGGAGTATTGTGTATAGTCTTTGTCACCTTGAGTGGTTATAAATATTCATGCAAATGATGGTATTTATGGGTGGTGATTGCATCCGTTGGAGGTATATAATTATGGCAATTGTACGAATGTGTCCTTGCGTCCCAGGGAGAATGAATACATGGAGTCCCTGACTTGAGCGTTACAAGGGCCCTGAAAAAAGTGACTTATGACTGGTCCTCACACTTACGACCTTCACAGCATCCCCACCATCGAAGGATCGAAATTTGGGCCCTTGGCAACAAGCATCTATTTACGAAGGAATGCGGCATCCCGGGCTCCACCTGGTCGCCACTTGCAACCTTCCCAGCCAGCTTCCTACAAGCAAAGTGAATGGGGGAAGCTGGATCCCGCTTCGTGACATGATCCACTTAACAACTGCAGCGATTCGCTTAAGAATCGTGGCGAAAAAGCTCAGAAAATTGGAGGAGGCTCACTTGAGAAACGCTTTGCTTAGCAATGGAAATTCTGATTCCAGTTGGGGTTATAGATTGAGGACTACTATTCACCTTCCCTAAGTCCCTGTTTGTGTACAGTTTATACGGGAAGGCAAATCCTCGGGGGAGGGAGGGAGAAGGGGGGAGAGAGAGAGAGAGAGACAAAAGGAGAGGGGGAGAGAGGAAGAGGGAAGGAGGGAGAGAGAGAGAGGAAAACAGAGACAGACAGAAGGAGGAGAGGAAGAGGGAGGGAGGGAGACTAAAGGAAAGGGGGAGAGAGGGAGGAGAGAGAGGAAGAAGGAAGGAGGGAGAAAGAGGAGAGAGAGAGAGGAGAGGGAGAGAAAGGAAAGAGGGAGAGAAGGAGAGAGAGGGGGGAGGGAGGGAGAAGGGGGAGAGAGAGAGACAAAAGGAGAGGGGGAGAGAGGAAGAATGAAGGAGGGAGAGAGAGGAAAAGAGAGACAGATAGAAGGGGGAGAGGAAGAGGGAGGGAGGGAGACAAAAGGAAAGGGGGAGGGGGGAGAGAGAAGAAGAAGGAAGGAGGGAGAGAGAGGAGAGAGAGAAAGAAGGAGAGGGAGAGAAAGGGAAGAGGGAGAGAAGGAGAGAGAGGGGGGAGGGAGGGAGAAGGGGGGAGAGAGAGAGACAAAAAGAGAGGGGGAGAGAGAGGAAGAGGGAAAGAGGGAGAGAGAGAGAGAAGAGAGGAAAAGGGAGGAAGAGAAAGACAGAAAGAAGGGGGAGAGAGGGGAGAGGAAGAAGGAGGAAGGGAGGGAGAGACAAGAGGAAAGGGGTAGAGAGAGGAAGAGGGAAGGAGGGAGAGAGAAAAAAAGAAAGAGGAGAGATAGAAAGAAAGAAGGAGAGGGAGAGAAAGGAAAGAGGGAGAGAAGGAGAGAAGAGAGAGAGAGAGTAGGAAGGAGGGAGGACCCTCATCTGGGCAGACATTTATGGCTCCAGACTCCCCGGGGGAGATTAACCCACCATCTTTCCAATATAAATTCAATACTCGATCAAACCAGACGGCTCTCCTGGAACGAGGAGCTCCCTGCGAAGCCACCAAAAGTGTTAAGAGCCTCACGGTATTTATATTTTCAGGCTCGGCTCGGCTGTCTTTAAAGAAAGCAAGAAGGCCAGTTCCGCGCACAGCTGGGCTGGGTTACGCGCGCCCGGATATGCACAGGAAACCTCCATAACAATGTGCATTGTTCCCGGGCAGATGGGCTGCACGCTATTTTCCACAAGGAGAATAATTCCCCCATTCTTGACGGGTGTTTGTGTTACGCTCGGGAACACAATGCAGGGCATCGTGATAATTGTCACCGCCACCCCGCTTGCTTTATTTTATAGATACGCCCAACCGCCACAGATCCTCTTTTGCACAGTTCAGGACTTCTAAGAAGACACGTAACCTCACTCGCACAAACAAACGCACCCGCCAGCGGTGGGTTTCACGTTTTGTTACTATCGGTTCGCCGCGCCCGCACAGGCACTGCACCGAGCCTCAAAAACGTGCCTAAATAGGACAGCATAGAGCCAGGGCGGGCCCACTTGCAATCGCCCGAACCGGCTGGATACAACCTCTGACACCCACGCTCATTTGCTTTTGTTACTCTGCAAACCGTACTTTTAGCCCCGAGATGTCTTTGAAACTGGCAGACTTGCTGTTCTCTGACACTCGAGAGCTGAGTAGGACTTCAAATCCCATCATCCGCTGCCAGCCTTCTGCCGGCTAAGGGTGATGGGAGTTTGCAAGTTAAGACCCTCCTCAGAGGGGAATGGAGAAAGCTGTCACACGCCCTCCCAACTTAATCTTGCAGATTCTGACTGGCTTATTCATTGGCCAAGTTTCTGGGCTTTTTGTTTCTTGCTGACAGACAGCAGACTCTGTGCTGCCCTTTGGGAGACTCAGATAGCTATTTCTGCCTTATAAGGCTTCGTCAGTGAGCCACACCCTCTTCTCAGGTATCCTCCCTGTAAAGGTACAATGTTTCTTTTTCTTTCTTTTCGTAGGCTTTTATGTGCATATTCTTTCTATATATATATATATATATATATATATCCTCGAGCAGCAAATTTCTGTGGCTAAATGAGGCAGTCGTTAAGTGGGTTTTGCCCCACTTTAACCATCTTTCTGACTACAAGTCGTTAAGTGAATCACTGCAGCGGTCACACGGTTGTTAAGTGAATCTGGCTTCACCATGGATGTTGCTTGTCGGAAGGTCTCAAAAGAGGATGACGTGATCCCAGGACACTGCAACTGTCGTAACTATGAGTCAGTTGCCAAGCATCTGAATTTTAATCGCAATGACCATGGAGACGCTGAGACAGTTGTTAAGCGTGAAAAACGCTCATAAGTCCCTTTTTTTGGTGCCGTTGTAACTTCGGTCACTAAACAAACTGTTGTAAGTCGAGGACTACCTGTAAAAATCTAATTTTGTAAAAATACCCAGTGCCATTGGCTCAACCCTTCTTAAATATGCAGAGGTGTTGTGTTTTTTTTGAAATGCAGCTCACAGACTAAGTGCAAATCAAGCTTTCCGCTTATACTGGTTTTAAAATAAAAAAAAATGTCGTTTCTTTTTTTAAAAAGGGGGTTTTGACGATGAAACTACAGTTAATTGCTGCCTCCTAACTATGAAAAGTCGGTTCAGAAAAACAACAAAGGAGTAAAAAAAAATGGAAATGAAGGCTTAATAAGGTTAGTTTCCCTAAAAGCCATCATTAAACCTGCAGGGAAGCAGCGTTTCAAACCACTAATGGGATGCTGGGAAGAACAGCTGTTTATGTCGGTTTTAAAAAGACTGAAGGGCTAAAGGTTTCCACATAACGAAGTAGAGGTAGTCCTTGGTTTATGACCGTCATAGACCTGGCTCAAGTGGTGAAATCCAATTTTTGACCTCCAGTGATTTTGACCCACAACTTCAAGGAGGCAAACTGTTCCACGGATTAATTGTTCTGTTAGGAAGTTTCTCCTTACTTCCAAGTTGGCTCTCTCTTTGACTAAGGAAGTTTTGTCCAAAACTTGTTTCAATAACATATACTAACAAACCAAGTACCAAGAGCCTTGGTAGTACAGTGGTCTAAGGCACCCTGTTATTAAGCTGGTTATTATCATCCAGCTGCCTGCAATTACTGCTGGTTCGAATCTCTCCGAGGCTCAAGGTTGACTCAGCCTTCCATCCTTTCTAAGGTAGGTGAAATGAGGACCCAGTTTGTGGGGGCAATAAGCTGACTTTGTATAAATATACAAAAAGGATGAAGGCTATTGCTTAACGCATTGTAAGCCGCCCTGAGTCTCCGGAGAAGGGAGGCATATAAATCAAAAAATTTTTAAAAAGTACAACTGTTTCCTACCTGCAAAACTGTCAGGTGCAAAGAAACCAGGAACCAGAATTGTTCAAACGAATATAGGTTTATGGAAGGCTAGTTTTGCTCTCTACAAGAATCTGAGCTACTAAGGGTCAAGGCAAATTTGGCGGTAGATAAGAGTCAACGGAATTCAAAGTGTGCTGGACTTAGATCTCTTGTGGGTGTGAAAGGACTCCGAACTGATGATGCATTTGACCCCTCCCTCGGGCTCAGCCTGGTCATAACAGAATAACAGAATGTGGGAAGGGACCTTGGAGGTCTCTTCTGGTCCATCTCCTAGAAAAAACACCATCAAGGTGGCTTTGCGATCCGGCATTCTGGAAGGTCACACATCCTTCTGAGAACGATTTTGGACTCACCTCAAAACATCTTTGCTTCTTGGCTTCGTGTAAGAGTTCTACCATGCCGGGAAGAAGCACTGGAAAAATGTAGCATTCCAAAAATTCCCTGGGAGCACCTGGACAGATCAACGTTTGTTTTTACAACCGTGTAAATATTAAGTCTGTTCCATTTACACATCATGTAATGAATCAGCTCTGTGGTTCATAGCCCCATTGCCTCCATCCCTAGTTACTCAGTTGGTACTTGATTCTTTTAACTTTTAACGTAAGTCACTTTTTAAATGCCATTGTAACTTCGAACCATCACTAAACAGTGATTGAAAGAGGCGGTGGTGAGGCCTCTCCTCAAGAAGCCGTCCCTGGATCCGGCAATATTGGCCAACTATCGTCCTGTCTCCAACCTTCGCTTTATGGCGAAGGTTGTTGAGAGTGTGGTCGCACGACAGTTTCCGCAATTCCTGGAGGAAACATCTTATCTAGATCCGTTCCAGTCGGGTTTCAGGTCTGGGCACAGCACAGAAACGGCATTGGTCGCGTTGGTTGATGATCTCTGGAGGGCTCGGGACAGGGGTTGTTCCTCTGTTCTGGTCCTGTTAGACCTCTCAGCGGCTTTTGATACCATCGACCATGGTATCATGCTGCACCGGCTGGAAGAGTTGGGGGTGGGAGGCACCGTGTTGCGGTGGTTCTCCTCCTTTCTCTCCGACCGGTCGCAGTTTGTGTTGGCAGGGGGGCAGAGGTCGACCTCGAGGCCTCTCATTTGTGGAGTGCCGCAGGGATCGGTCCTCTCGCCCCTTCTGTTCAACATTTATGTGAAGCCGCTGGGTGAGATCATCCGTGGCTTTGGGGTGAGATACCACCAGTACGCTGATGACACCCAGCTGTACATCTCCACCCCAGGCCACCCCAACGATGCCCTTGAAGTGATGTCCCAGTGCCTGGAGGCTGTACGGGTCTGGATGGGGAGGAACAGGCTCAAGCTCAACCCTTCCAAGACTGAGTGGCTGTGGCTCCCAGCATCCCGATATAGTCAGTTGACTCCATCACTGACTATTGGGGGCGAGTCATTGGCCCCCACAGAGAAGGCTCGCAATCTGGGAGTCCTCCTGGATATGCAGCTGTCCTTGGAGGAACATCTGACGGCTGTAACCAGGGGGACCTTTTGTCAGGTTCGCCTGATTCGCCAGTTGCGGCCCTTTCTTGATCGGGATTCCCTGTGCACAGTCACTCATGCCCTCGTCACCTCTCGCCTTGACTACTGCAACGCTCTCTACATGGGGCTCCCCTTGAGGAGCACCCGGAGGCTCCAGCTGGTCCAGAACGCAGCAGCGCGGGTAGTGACGGGAGCAGCATGGCGCTCCCATGTAACACCGCTCCTGCGCGAGCTGCACTGGCTCCCAGTTGTCTTCCGGGTGCGCTTCAAGGTGTTGGTTATCACCTTTAAAGCGCTCCATGGCATAGGGCCTAGCTATCTGCGAGACCGCCTGCTGCTACCGACGACCTCCCAGCGACCCGTGCGCTCCCACAGAGAGGGCCTCCTCGGGGTGCCATCAGCCAAACAATGCAGGCTGGTGACCCCCAGGGGGAGGGCCTTCTCTGTGGGGGCACCTACCCTCTGGAATCAGCTCCCCCCAGAGATAAGGAGAATCCAAGACCTCAGTGCCTTCCGTCGCGCCCTTAAAACCCATTTATTTAAACAAGCCGGGCTGGCTTAAGATGAAATTTTTAACTGTTTTTAAATGTTTTAAACGTTTTTAATTGGTAAATGAGTTTTAATTGGGCCAAATTTATATATCTTTTAATTGTTTTTAATATTTGTTCTGCATGTTTTTTTAATCTGGCTGTACACCGCCCTGAGTCCTTAGGGAGAAGGGCGGTATAGAAATCCAATATAAAATAAAAAAAATAAAAAATAAACAAACGGCTGTAAGTCGAGGACTACATCTAAATGTGCTTTTGTCCATTTTTCTTTCTGTACCTCTGTTTTAAAACTTGCAGTAAAAATGGCTGAAACTGGGCAAACTCCAGTTCCAACTATGAAACGAGCAGAAATTGTGGTTAAGATCGGGGTGGTCCCTTCATTTCTCTCCCTTCCTTTTCAGAAAGGGTCCCTGATAAAGGAAGATAAGCATCCATGATGTCTTACATGTTTTTAGATCGGGGAGCTCAGGAGCTATCAGTGCAGAAAGGAGAGACAGGGTCTTCTGGGGAGGCTCTTCCTCAGCGATCACAGGCTTGCTCTCACCCCCACTCAGCTCTGCCAGCGGCTCGGCGTCGGGGAGAACCTGCTGAGTAGCAAAAACAAGGAAATAAACGCCCTGCTTCAATTTAAGTAAATAAACGCTGTAAATAAGCAAACGAAGAACAAAACGAAGGAAAGGTTGGATTCTGAACCTGCTCTCAGTGCAACTGAGGGTAATTCTTTCATAGAAGTATTTGTAGCTCAGGGTTGACCTGTGAGAGCGCTCTCTGAGCTTGGTGGTTTTCTTGCAGACATTTTGTGACCCAAGTAGATAACAGCCTCAGGGCTAGGGGGGAGGAGGAGGAGGAGAAGGAGAAGGAGAAGGAGGAGGAGGAGGAGGAGGAGGAGGAGGAGGAGGAGGAGGAGGAGGAGGAGGAGGAGGAGGAGGAGGAGGAGAAGGAGGAGGAGAATTTAGAGGGATTCACAGTTCTTCTGATTAAGACCAGAATCTGAAATATGTAAGGACACATAGAAAACCAGAGCCGAGTGTAGCTCAAGAGGACTCATTTGTAAGGACGAAGCTGGCTGCGGTGAACTGAGCCTGTCAGTTCACATTAAGACATATAACGTGCACGCTGCAAAATGAGATCTGCTACATAGGGAAGGGCTGGCCCTTCGTGGCAGACACGCATGCAAAAATATCTAAATTCAGCTTCTGGCATCTCCAGAAAAAGCTGGAGAAAAATGACGGGGAGGGGTTTGACAAGACTGAGCGGAATAGCTCAGAAGGCTCAGGACAAACCCCAGCAGGCAATTTGGATTTGGAAAAGGCACTACATGCCAGGATTCCCAATTTGGATTACACGCTACCATGCGCCCTGACCTCTTTAACAGACATTTCAAGGCAGGGGGTGTCCATTCTTGTCTATTTTAAGACTTGTGGAGTTCAACTCCCAGAATTCCCCAGCCATTATCGCCATCTTGCTTGTACAACAGCCTCTTCCCCCCCCCAAAAAAATTAAAATACCTCAAACGCTGCAATCTTTCAGCAGTTAAATGTAATAGTAACAGAGTTGTAAGGTCTGGAGGACATTTAGTCCAACCCCCTACTCACACAGGATACCTGTACTAGGGATTCGAAGGTTCTGACCAGTTCTGAAGAACTGGTAGCGGAAATTTTGAGGAGTTCGAAGAACCGGTAGTAAAAATTCTGACTGGCCCAGCCCCCATGTATTCTCTGCCTCCTGAGTCCCAGGTGATTGGGAGGAAATGGGGATTTTACAGTATCCTTCCTCTGCCACGCCCACCAAGCCACGCCCACAGAACCGGTAGTAAAAAAATTTGAAACCCACCACTGGTACGGTTCTATGTGTATCTATAAAAACAATCTTTTGGCAACATTGTATGGAATATTTATCTTCTCATTTCTTAAAAAGAGCATAAAATAGTTCCAGAGTTTCTTTTAAGGCACTGAAGAGAACCACTATCTGGATTTTTCATTTTATTTTTACCTGTGAAGGTGGAGGTGGAGGTGGAATCTCTTTCTTTTCCAAATGATCCGGATGAACAGGCTGTTGGGCTTCAAATTCTTTGGTTTGTTTGTTTTTCAAGAAAGTGAAAGAGAAAATGAAAAGGACAAAGAAAAAAAGAAATTAACTCGTGGAATCCTATTTGGAGGATTAAAGATCAAGATTTTTAATTTGTTGCCGTTTCTGGAAGCTCTTAGAGGATTTTTCTGGCTAAATTAGAATGCCCTGGCTTTGAAGATTTATTTATAGAGATAAGATAGGGGGAAAAAAATTTCCTGGTTGCCCTTTTAAAGAAAACAATGTTATTATGTTAACATATATTACGTGTATTATGAGCCGCGGTGGTGCAGTGGTTACAATGCAGTACTGCAGGCTACTTCTGCTGATTGTCGACTGCCTGCAATTTGGCAGTTTGAATCTCACCAGGCTCAAGATTGACTGAGCCTTCCATCCTTCCGAGGTGGGTAAAATGAGGACCCAGATTGTTCGGGGCCAGATGCTGACTTTGTAAACCTCTTAAGAGAGGACTGTAAAGCACTGTAAAGTGGTATATAAGTCTGCTATTGCTTGTGAAGGAAAGGAAGGAAGGAAGCAAGCAAGCAAGCAAGCAAGCAAGCCATGGTGGCACAGTGGTTAGAATACAGAATTTCAAGCTGACTGCCCACTGCCAGGAGTTCGATCCTGACTGGCTCAAGGTTGACTCAGCCTTCCATCCTTCCGAGGTGGGTAAAATGAGGACCCAGATTGTTGGAGGCAATAGGCTCACTTTGTAAACGACTTAGAGAGGGCTGTAAAGCACTGTAAAGTGGTATATAAGTCTAAGTGCTATTGCTATTAAAAGGAAAAGAATACAAAACCGATTTATTCAGATAAGGCTAAAATACATCCTATTTCTGGTAACTCAGGACTGGCTCCAAGGCACTAATCTAATCTGGTGTGGTGTATATTCTGAGCACCGGCACGCACCCACACTTAATGCAATATTTTTCAAACTTGGCTAAGTGTTGTATCGCATGATTCTTGATGAACGTATCTTTTCTTTTATGTACACTGAGAGCGTATGCACCAAAGACAAATTCCTTGTGTGTCCAATCACACTTGGCCAATAAAAAAAAATTCTATTTTATTCTATTCTAACTGGAAGGCATGTGGGTCTTCAACTCCCAGAAATTCCCCTTAGGGAATTTGACCAACACTGCACTAACCAAAGCTGAAAGTAACCAAGGCTGTCTGTCCCATTCCCTTCGGGGAGGGGTGGGGAGGGGTCTTTCCAATAAAAACTTGTGTGTGCATGGACTTCTATTTTTGCTTCCCAGTCAGCCTTTTTTCTCCCTAAGGAGGAAAACACGCCCCTTTACACACAAACACACACACACACATGCATTGCACGCCCTTTGGAGGTGCAAGCTGGGTCCCTTCAACAGCTTTGCACGCTCAAGCAAAGTCCTTGCAAACTTTTCCCGGGTCTCTCTGCCGCCACCTGCTGGCCACCCACCATCCTGCAGACAGCATCCCTAAAGTCAAAAAGACCCCCCCCCCACCCCCCAGTCAGGATTTTGGGATATTTTCTCCAACCCTCCCGGGGACCAACCCTTCCCCCCCCCTCACCCCAGGATAGCCCTCCCCCAAAATCCTCCCCCACCCCCACCCCCGCTAGCGAATACCCTTCCCCACCTGCGCAAATTTCCTCCCAGAGGCTCCGCAGCGGAGCCTCCTCAGCGGCGGCAGCCATTGGAAGGGCGCGCGAGCGAGGAAGCCGTTGCTAGGCGACGGCGAGCCGCCGTCTCTAGGCAACGGCGCTCCAGCCCGGCTTTTCCACTTCCGGGTCGAGCCGGGAAGCGCCGCTCTATCCCCCCCTTACCTCGGCCGCCTCTGGCGGGAGAGGAAGTGCAAGGCGTCCCGTCTGGCCGCGTGGAAAAGGAGGCGAGAGGTGAGCCAGGGAGGGAAGTTTGGGGGGGGGGGGCTGCGTGGGAGCCAGCCAGGTTGGGGAAAAGGCTCTCCCCCCACTCCACTCCCGCATATTTTACTCCGGGTCTTGCAGGGCTGGGGCAGGGGGGTGGGGAGAGTGCCTCGGGGCTTGTGCAGAGTGCCTTTGTATTCGAAACCGATGCAAATCACCGGTGCAATGGGGGAGACAGGTTCAAACGACCTGTCGTGAATGCATCTTTGCAATTGGCGTGCATTTTGCAACCCTTGTTAAAAACAGTATTTTCCCTGGGGTGGGGCGGGCTGGAAACCAGGAGACGGTGAGTTCTAGTTCCGCCTTAGACGTGGAAGCCATGGGCCAATCGCTAGGAGGTGGTGAGTTCTAGTTCTGTCTTAGGCGTGGAATTCAGCTGGGTAATTTTGGGCCAGGTGAGTTCTAGTCCCTCCTAGGCATAAAAGCCATCTGGGTCAACTATGGGCCAGCCACTAGGAGATAGTGAGTTCTAGTGCTGCCTTAGGAATGGAAGCCAACTGGATAACTTTGGGCCAGCCGCTAGGAGGTGGTGAGTTCTAGTACTGTCTTAGGCGTGGAATCCAGCTGGGTAACTTTGGGCCAGTCACTCAGGTGAGTTCTAGCCCCTCCTAGGCATAAAAGCCATCTGGGTCAACTATGGGCCAGCCACTAGGAGACTGTGAGTTCTAGTCCCACCTTAGGCGTGAAAGCCGGTTGGGTGATGGTGATTTTGGGCCAATCACCAGGAAGATGGTGAGCTAGTCCCGCCCTTAAGCATGAAAGCCAACTGGATAACTTTGGGCCAATTACTAGGAGGTGGTGAGTTCTAGTTCTGTTTTAGGCATGGAATCCAGCTGGGTAACTTTGGGCCAGTCACCCAGGTGAGTTCTAGCCCCTCCTAGGCATAAAAGCCATATGGGTAACTTTCGGCCAGCCACTAGGAGACTGTGAGTTCGAGTCCCACCTTAGGCGTGAAAGCCGGTTGGTGATGGTGATTTTCGGCCAATCACCAGGAAGATGGTTAGCTAGTCCCACCCCTAAGTATGAAAGCCAACTGGATAACTTTGGGCCAATCACTAGGAGGTGGTGAGTTCTAGTTCTGTCTTAGGCGTGGAATCCAGCTGGATAACTTTGGGCCAGTCACCGAGGTGAGTTCTAGCCCCTCCTAGGCATAAAAGCCATCTGGGTCAACTATCGGCCAGCCACTAGGAGACGGTGAGTTCTAGTGCTGCCTTAGGCATGGAAGCCAACTGGAAGAGGAGGAGTGTTAGGTATGTTGTTGGCAACTGGCATGTATTTATGACTGTTGCGGTGTCCCAAGGGTCATGTGATCGCCCAGCTTGCTTCTGACAAAGCCAATGGGGGACGCCAGATTTGCTTAATGACTGCATGATTCATTTAACAACTGTAGTAATTTGCTTAACTGTGGCAAAAAGGTCATTAAAATGGACACAACTTCCTTCTCAACTGTCTTGATTAGCAACAAACATTTTGGGCTCCATTGTGGTCGTAAGTTGAGGACTGCTTGCAGTTTGAAAAGAAATCAGACTTGTTTAGTATTCCGTTACAAATAATTGCCTTTGCCTATGTGTTGTGAAGGGACGCGATGGCTCAGTGGCTAAGACACTGAGCTTGTCAATTGAAAGGTCGGCAGCTCAGCGGTTCGAATCCCTAGTACTGTGTAATGGGATGAGCTCCCGTGACTTGTCCCAGCTTCTGCCAACCTAGCAATTCGAAAGCATGTAAAAAATGCAAGGAGAAAAATAGAGACCACCTTTGGTGGGAAGGTAACAGCGTTCCGTGCGCCTTTGGCGTTGAGTCATGCCGGCCACATGACCACGGAGACGTCTTCGGACAGCGCTGGCACTCCGGCTTTGAAACGGAGATGAGCACCGCGTCCTAGAGTCAGGATCAACTAGCACATATGTGCAAGGGGAATCTTTACCTTTATATGCGTTGTGATAAATGTATGCTACTTTTTAAGCGGAGGTCTGTTCATCATTTGTAGCCAACCTGTAATCTAAAGCCTCTTTTCTTTTGTGAATTTTTGTGCTCCCCTCCAGAGAAGTTCTCCAAAATATGAAGAATTCTGAGCAAACAGCAAGGAAAAGGAACAAATCTAAAGATCCTAATTGTGGCCAGGTTGTTCTAAAAAGCCCCAAGAGACACTGTTCTGATTTAGGCAAAAAAGTCAGGCCCAAAAAATTAAAATGCTTGGCAAAAGGAATAAGTTCAGAACTGCCAGATCCAAAGAAGAAACAGAGTGAATCGAAGAAGGAAGCAGGGGCAAGCTCTCCCGTGGTTATAGACAGCAGCTCAGATTTAGAATTGTTAAGAGACACCAAGAAAAGAAATAAGGTGTTCAAAAAAAAGAAAAACCGAAAGCTTTTTTGCATACAGGTTCAAAACTCCAACAGTCTGGACGAAGGACAGCCTGGTATTACTGATCTTCATGCGAGTAAGAAATGCAACAAGACTCTTCTTGAAGTTGCCAGGCAAGATAAAGGATCGGCGATGAAAAGGAAAAAGAAAAAAAAGGAAAAACGAAGAGACAAATCTGCTTGCCTTGAGCTTTTACACCTTGGTGACCGCGAAGGGACCGTCAAGCAGATCTCTGGAGAACTGAAACCCAGTTGTCAAGAAATGTCCTCCGGTCAGAAAAAGAATAGGATCATTGAGCAGAAAGTTGTGAGTGAAGGACTCGAGAAGAAACACTTCGACTACTACGAGGGCGACCCAGAGAACATTTCAAAAAAAGACACTGCCAGCTGCAAGTGCAAAGATGCCCAAAGTAAGGATGGACCTACTCAACGACAGAACAATTTGGACTGTAAATCAGAAAAAGACAGTGAAGCCATCAAGAAGAAGAAGAAGAAGAAGAAGAAAAAGAAGCTGAATAAAATAAGTCCTGCTTCTCTTACCTGCTTAG
This sequence comes from Pantherophis guttatus, assembly GCF_059756535.1. Taxonomy (NCBI): domain Eukaryota; kingdom Metazoa; phylum Chordata; class Lepidosauria; order Squamata; family Colubridae; genus Pantherophis; species Pantherophis guttatus. The sequence continues at coordinate 15,493,090 of NC_142076.1, read as the reverse complement.
CCAAGATCCAGGAAAACCACTGCGATACGATGAGTGAATGTAGCCTAAAGTGCGGGTCTGAGAAAAAGGCGAGGGTCGGCAAGACCCCTAAGGAAGTTAATAAAGCAGCAAAGAAGGAAGCGAAAAGAAAAACTGGAAACGTAAACCGTTGTTCAGAAGCTGGCCAAGACGTCGTATCGAAGGTGGGAGCGCGAGGAGGGAAGGAAAAGAGAAAGAAAGCAAAGAAACACAAAATGGAACGAGATGACCGGGATGGATCTGAGGGCAGCCAAGAACAGCAAGTCAAGAAAAAGAGGAGAAAAAAGGAAGTTGAAAACTCTCAAGATGGTGGGATGAAAATAAAGAAGGAAAAGGAAACTAAGGTACCGTACATTTGGAATGGAGAGGGCTGGTGGGTTTTTTTTTTGTTTTTTGTTTTAATTTATGGGCTAAATCTGAACTAAACTGGCACTTTGATAATTTCAGTGGGACTAAACTAAAGCGTGACTTAAAATAGTAGTTAATAATACAGCTAGTCCTCAGCTTACAAACTTCATTCCGTGTCTGTGCACTTAACGGCGTGGAAAAATGGTGACTGGTCCTCACACTTATGACCGTTGCAGCATCCCTGTGGTCACATGATCCAAATTCAGGCAACTGGCATGTGTTTATGATGGTTTGCGCAATCATCGTTTGCAACCTTCTCAAGCTGGCACCCGACAAGCCAAGTCAATGGGGGAAGCTGGATTGGTTTAACGGCTGCACGATTCGCTCCAAAGATGTGGATTTTATTTATTACATTTATTCGCTTAGCTTTGAAGGGGAGACTTGCAGGGATGTTCATGTAAAAGGCAATCGAAAACCTGATGTGTTATCATCCCAAACCGGAGGAGAAAGAATCGCAGACTTAAATTGCAGATAGGCGGGATTCCTGTTGAACTGCTGAGATCAGTTTGACAGTCAAATCGGTGGCTTCTCTTCTTAAGCCACTGATCCATTTCTTTGGGCCTTTAAGCCTCTGTAGGAGGACCAATTCTACCTGCGAAGCGCCCTGATCTGTGGCCCTTTGCTTTGACCATTGGTTCTTTGAGTCCCTGGGGGGTGGGGGTGGGGCGGAAATGGACCTCGGACTTCTGGACCTTAAATTTTGTTCAAGCCATTAAAAGGACAGTTGGGTTTTTTTGGGAGGGAGGGCAAGTTTCCTTTAATAAGAGGATAGCCAACCAATGCCCGCCCCTTCAGTCTTCTTTGTGGTCCTTGGACCAGGGGTGACATGCTACCGGTTCGCGCTGATTCAGGCGAATCGGTAGTGATAAAAACTACTAGTTCGGGCGAACCGGTAGTAAAAAAGAAGCTACAGGTTCGGGCAAACTGGTAGTTTAAAAAAGCTACAATCCAACGATCAGCTGTGCTACGCGGTTTAGCTTTGCTAGAAAGCAGGATTTCCTGCTTTTTAGCGAAGCTAAACCGTGCGGCACAGCTGATCCCTCCCTTGTTCTACTTACCTTTCCAAGCCTCCTTTTGGCGCATATTGCATGTTAAACCGCGCGGCACAGCTGATTCCCCCCCTCACTGTTCTACTTACCTTCCCAAGCCGCCTTTTGGCGGGTACTGCACCCTAAACCTCTAAACCACGTGGCACAGCTGATCATCGGATCGTAGCTTTTTTTAACTACCAGTTTGCCCGAACCGGTAGCTTTTTAAATGTGCAGCGTGAGTTTGATGCATACTGCAGATGCACGCGCAGCATGAGTTTCATGCACAGCCAGCGAACCGGTAGCAAACTAGTTCAGATTTCACCACTGCCTTGGACCCCCCTCCTCGGGCCACATGTGCAGATTGTAATGTAGGGCTGGAGTTAAGCTTGAAGTGGTTTTCTTTTTTAAAAAACAACACTAAAATAACAGACAAAGAAAAATAAACATAATGAGTAACGTGCATGCAGGAGCCACTTTGTGGTACATTCCTGGTCATTAATCAGAAGCTCTTCAATCACAGTTGGAGGGTGGCTTGTGTTTTTCCCCCTAACCCAAAGATCACTGACTTATTCTTGATAAATTCCTTCCCTTTCAATACCTGGCTTTTTAAAAAAAAAAAAAAAAACAGGCTTTTATCCAGTGCAGTTTTGGCACAAAATCAATCACCGTTGCCATCTCAGAAACCTTGGCGGTTTGAGAAAGCTTAGAGGGGGGAAAAAAGACAAACAAACTACAGGTAATATTTTCCTAGCCTAACCCTTTCAAGGGTGAGCTCCAGATTTCTGATTGTTTCTGGAAGCGAAGGCTCCGTTAAATCCCATAATCCTGGCGGAAAAGTGGAATCCTGCAAGTCTGCGTTCCGGCTTCCCGTGTGGTCTCGAAAAGAGGCTGGGGAAATAATTTTTTCGTAGTTTGAGCAGCCGTGAACGCCAAGAAAAAAACAACAACAACAAAACCCTTAAGCAAAAGAGTTTAAATCAAGGGTGTCCAAACCTTGATTTTATCTTTTATAAGACTTGTGGATTTCAGCTCCCAGAATTCCCCAGCCAGAATTCTGGGAGTTGAAATCCACAAGTTTTAAAAGTTGCCACGGTTGAATGCTCCCCGTTAAAAGATTTGCCTTGCTGATGGGATGAGTTGGTTGATCAATCTTTGAGATAATAAAATGCATCCGGCTGTAATATCCCCCAGAGAAGCCAGCATTCCCAAAACTTCGTCCCAGCCCAGATATCATCAAGAGAATCCCATCCTTTGCGTTTGAATTTTCCCCAGTGTGTTGCAAATAATCATCGTAATACTTCCAAGCTATTTCACGCTCAGGTTGGCATTTCAAAATGCCTCCAGAAATATACTGCCGAGCAACCTTTTCATTTTAGAAAAGCTTTTTCGGTCAATTTTATCCACGCTGTCCAAGAAAAAAGGCTTTTGTGATGGGTATGATGATATATCTTGGCCTTTTATTGCTCTGCGCACCTCTTGTACCTACCCCGAGCAGTTTTAATAGAAAGAGGAAGAGAATTGGCTGTCCAATGTTATCCTCTTGTCCTTTTTTTTAGCATGGTAACCTATTTATGGATCCAAAAGGTTTGGAATTCAGGGGCTGCTTAAGAGTAGAACAGCCCAGTCAGTATTTGTGTCCCGTTTTTAGCACGGCGCATGGGAAATCTAGTGCGACACCATACTGGGGAGAATTAACAACAAGGTTGTTTTTAAGCCTACTATTCCTAATCCTGAAGAGGTTTCAACAGCATTGTGTCTTTTTTGTTATTTTTTTTAAAGAAACAGATCACAGCAGATGAAATAAAACTGGTGGCATTCAAAAAAGGAAACTGCGATGAAGTGAAGATAGACAAGGTACAATCCTTTCTTATCTGACGGCTGTTGTTGGGATCTTTAACAGATCAACAGAGTTGGAAGGGACCTTGTAAGTCATCTAGTCCAACCCCCTGCCCAAGCTGGAGACCCTACACCAGCGATGGCTAAACTTTTTGCCGTCGCGTGCCAAAAGCGGGAGAGAGCACAGGTGGGTGGGTGTCACACATGCACGTGCCCACACCGATAATGCAATGCCCTCGAGCGCCTGCCCCCCACACATGCAGGCGCAACCCTCCCGCTTCCCCCCATGCATGCGTGTGCGACCCCCCGCGCTCCCCCTGACCCCCGCACATGCGTGCACAATCCCCCATGGCCCGTTTTGGACCTGGCAGGCCTGCCTGAAGCCTCCTGGGACCTAAGACCCCCCCCCCCCCATGGCCCGTTTTGGGCCTGGCAGGCCTCCCTGAAGCCTTTGGGACCTAAGACCCCCCCATGGCCCGTTTTGGGCCTGGCAGGCCTCCCTGAAGCCTTTGGGACCTAAGACCCCTCATGGTCCGTTTTGGGCCTGGCAGGCCTCCCTGAAGCCTCCTGGGACCTAAGACCCCTCATGGTCCGTTTTGGGCCTGGCAGGCCTCCCTGAAGCCTTTGGGACCTAAGACCCCCCCATGGCCCGTTTTGGGCCTGGCAGGCCTACCTGAAGCCTCCTGGGACCTAAGACCCCTCATGGTCCGTTTTGGGCCTGGCAGGCCTCCCTGAAGCCTCCTGGGACCAAAAACGGGCTGTGGGGGGCACCCCCCCGCGCATGCACGCACATCTCCCACATGCACCCCGCCCCTGAGCCAGAGACCCAAAAATCAGCTGGCTGGTGGGAGGCGCGCATGCATGCACGGTAGAGCTGAGCTGAGTGACGGCTCACGTGCCCGCAGAGGGTGTGCCATAGGGTTCGCCATCACGGTCCTACACCATTTCTGACAAAAATTGGCAGTCCAATCTCTTCTTGAAAGCCTCCGGTGACGAAGCTCCCAGAGCTTCCGAAGGCAACTTCTGTTCCATGGGTTGATTGTTCTCATTGTCAGAAAATGTCTCCTTATTTCCAGGTTGAATCTCTCCTTGATCCGTTTCATCCGTTATTCCTTGTCTGGCCTTCAGGTGCTTTGGAGAATAGGTTGACCCTCTCCTCTCTGTGGCAGCCCCTCAAATATTGGAACCCTACTATCATGTCTCTCCTGGTCCTTCTTTTCACTAGACTAGCCAGGCCCAGTTCCTGCAACCGTTCTTCGTATGTTTTAGTCTATTAGAATGAACAAAGATCATTTAAATAGCCAGGGACATTCCCATTTTAAAACATTATATAAACCAAACCTGGTTTGCCTGTCACACAGAACAAAACAGGCGTCCCGATCTCGGGCACGATGCCATTTGGTGGCATTTAGAAAATCACAAGATCTCTAGTCCTAATGTAGATGAGGGCTGGCTTTGATGCAAAGAAGAGAGACAGGATGGCCATCGACTGCTTATCTGACTCCCCCGGATGTCCAGCCACGTTGGAATTTTTGTTATGGAAGGGGATTTGGGGAAATGCTGCAGGAGGTGCAGTGTGGATGTCCACAAGTCTCAAAAGGAAAGCCAATTTAAAAAAAAAATCAGTCCCTCTCCCCTCCCCTCCCTTCCCTTCCCTGCTAAATTCATTAGAGCAATCAGTCATACAATTGTATGTAAATAAATACACTCCCATCTACTCTAACCTCTTTACTGAGAAAATTCTATTTGGCCTGTGATTGCAGGCAGCAGGGAATCAGGGCACCGGAGAATTTGAGAACCTCCTCCGTGTAAAGAGATTGTGCAGTTTGCTTGGTTTTGTTTTCACAAGTGCCATTTTCATCCTCAGAGGGGTAGCCTGTTAACGCCAGTGCAGCTTTTCTTAGCTTTCTTAGCCTTCACAGAGATCCTTCAATAATATCAGTGCGTGGCGGGCTTGCATTGGCACAGAGGTAGAAGAATTCTTTAAAAGTAAGCCTTTTAATTTGGGATCAAAAAGAAATACTCCTGAAGCCGTGTTTCTCAAACTGCCCAAGGAGCTGCTGATCCAGTTCTACAGAGGAATTATTGAGTCTGTCATCTGCACCTCCATAACTGTCTGGTTTGGCTCTGCAACCTAACAAGGCAGACATAGACTTCAACAGATAATTAGAAAAAACAATTACTACCAACCTGCCTTCCATTGAGGACCTGTATGCTGCACGAGTCAAAAAGAGGGCTGTGAAAATATTTACAGACCCCTCGCATCCTGGACATAAGCTGTGCCAACTCCTACCCTCAAAACGACACTATAGAGCACTGCACACCAGAACAACTAGACACAAGGACAGTTTTTTCCAGAATGCCATCACTCTGCTAAACAAATAATTCCCTCAACACTGTCAAACTATTTACTAAGTCTGCACTACTATTAATCTTCTCATCGTTCCTATCACCCATCTCCTCCCACTTATGACTGCATGACTGTAACCTTGTTGCTGGTATCCTTACGATTTATATTGACTCTTTTCTAATATGATTTGATTGCTTAATTGTTCCCTATGACTATCATCAAGTGTTGTACCTTATGATTCTTGACAAACGTATCTTGTCTTTTATGTACACTGAGAGCATACGCACCAAAGACAAATTCCTTGTATGTCCAATCACACTTGGCCAATAAAGAATTCTGTTCTGTTCTGTTCTGTTTTTCTATTCCTATTCCTATTCTATTCTATTGGCAACTCGAAGAGGTGTGGAGTTCAACTCCCAGAATTCCCCACCCAGCAAAGCAAAGGTAACGGGGGAATCCTGGGAGTTGAATTGAGGTTGAGAAACGTTGTCCTAAAGAAATCTGGTTGTCACACTCCTCTTTTATTCAAGTTTACTCAATGGGTTTACTCAACTCCATCCTTTCTTGCTCCCAGGTGAGACGGCAAGCGCTTCAAGAAGAGATCGACCGGGAATCTGGCAAAACCAAGATTGCCAAGGAAGGTTTGGTAAGCACCCTTGTTTCATGTCTGGTCAGTTTCACCCGAGCTGTTTAGCAACACAGTGCTCTTAACACAGTAAGTAATCTTTCGTTCTCCCTTGTTTTCCTTCAGGACAATCCTTTGGGCCAGTGGAGCACAGCAGCATTTGAAACTCCGGAGGAAAAAACCAAATTTCACAGACTGATGGGTGGATTTAAAAAAGCCTTCGCCCCACTTCAGAGTTCTCCAGCAAATGCTAACAAACCAAACATGGCTCTGGACCGGCCCAGAGAACAAGAACTGCAACATAACCTCGAAGCAGAATTCAAGAAAGCCGTGGAGTTTAAACACCATCGAGGAATCGGCCTGGGGTTCCAGTCCAGTGCTCCGAGCGGGGTACACATAGACAAATACGCTTCGAAATCTATTAAATTTGAAGCCTGACATAGGAGGAAGGGAAAGATACAATTGCCCAAATGAGCTGGGGGGGTTTAATTTTTTTTTTTTTTTATCTACAACAAGAAAATGACCCTGGATTTTAACCTGGCTGCTGTTCTCAAACAGGAGAGGAAAAACAGCCTCTATGAATGCTTTTGGGATGATTGCTAGGGTGCGTATATGCATATATATATATATTTGTATTAAATTGCTGCTTGGCAGGTTTAAAGGGCCACGATTGACTGATTTAGGATGGGCAACTGAGCTACGGTCATTTAACAGTATATACTGTATTTTTCGCACTATAAGATGTACTCCCCCCCCCCCAAAAAGGGGGGGAGGGGGTTGGTGTGGCGGTGGCAAACATTGCCGCCTGTCACCGCTTTCGCCACCGCTGGGGAACACTGGAGCCTTCGCTGCCGAGCAGCTGATTGGGGGTTGGATCAGCCTCCCAGAATACCACCAATCAGCTGTTCTAGTGGTGATAAGCGATTCCCACCCCCTAAAACAGCTGATTGGCGGTATTCCAGGAGGCCGATCCAACCGCCAATCGGCAACAAAGGCTCCAGCGTTCCCCGACAGCAGCAGCAGCTCAGCTGACTCAGCTTGTTTTCCTCCTCTAAACCTAATGTGCGCCTTATGGTCCGGTGCGTCTTACAGTGCGAAAAATACGGTAACTAAGTGGCAGGTAAGAATAGAACATGTTTTACCTCAGAGGCAAGGGACCTGTACTTTGCCTCCATTTTTGCTGCGAGTTTCCATATTGTGCCCTTGAATCTTAGGGACAGAATGTGAAGTCTGTCTGTTCAATACCTGGGCAAGTGGCTATATCAATTCACAGTCCCGGCCTCAGTGTTGTGCTCTTTTGTCATACAGTGACTCTTATGTCCAGGGAAGAAAAGCCATCTTGTTACTTTAATCTTACATCCATTTTATTAAACATTTTTTTTTCTACAATTCATCTGTCTCGAGTGGTTATCTCAAAGTAAATGTATCTGTATCTTCAAGGGAGATTATCATCTTTCTGGTTGGCCAAGATGCATCTTTGCACCTCTCTGCTAATCTAGGAGACCCCAGGACATATTTGTAGCTCAGGGTTGAACCTGAGGTCCTTAGTGCTCTCCGCCGAGCTTGGCTGTTTTCTTGCTGATGTTTCATGACCCAATTAGGTAACATCGTCAGTGCTAGAAGGGAGTAGGGTTTGCTCGCTGTGTTGTGGCCCTCCAGCAGAGCTGGTAGTAGATTCGGACAGTGAGGAGGTTGGGGAGGAACGTGGGCCAGTCCTGGAGTCTGGGGAAGGCTCAGACGAGGGCTCTGAGTCGGAGGCAGAGAGGGGGCCAAGGCCATCTGGTAGTTCTTTGCTGCCTTCGGAGTCTGACATCAGCGAGGCAGAACAACAGTGTGAGCCTGTTCCCAGTTTGCGCATACGCAGAGCTGCCAAAAGATGGGAACAATGAAGAAAACAGGGTTGACTTGGGAGTAAGGCTTGGAGATGATTGGCCCCTCCCATAAGACATAAAAGAGAAGCAAATGGGACGTGAGCTTTTGCAGGAAGCAGTTAGTACATCTGGTCGGTAAAAGATTTGGGAAAGTTCTGTCTGACTCTGTGCGAAGTTTGGCCTTGCCCTGCGTGTGGGGCAAGGCCAATTAGTTCTCTGGCAGCATTCCAAGGGAGATAAGGTGGGTGTTTGTAAACACTCCCCTGAAAGACTGTTTGAGAAGCCTTTTGGACTGGGAATGACAATAATTCACAACAGCCGTATGAATAAAAGAGGTTTGCCGGGACTAAGATTGTGCTGTATACTTTCTAAGGAAGCCTAGTTCAGAACACTCTGTTTATATAGAAGTGGTTTGGGCAATCAAGAAACTTAGCAATGCAGACAATCAAACCGCAAACAACAGCCTAATCAAGGAACTACTAAGAAAAAACCCACACTCTCACCAACACTGACAGGGCAAGCCACCTGTATATAAACAGAGGGCAAACCCCACTCCCTTCTAGTACTGATATTACCTAGTTGGGTAATGAAACCTCGGTAAGCGAGCAACCAAGCTGTGGGAGCACCAAGGACTTCCTTTACTTGCCTGACCTCATTTATTCTCCTTTTCTTCTCTGTCTCACCCCCCCCTTCACTTTGTATGACATCACCTTTTCCTTTCAGACCCTTCTCCAAATCCCGCTTTAACGTTTATATAAAATCAAGCTGAGATTTAAGGCTGCTTATTTTGAACACCGACTTCTGCAGTTTGGAATTCTTCATTTTTGCTTCGTACGACAGCCCCTGTACCAACATGCATTATTTTTCTAAAACGCTGCTTCTCCCCCCGTTCTCAAAGGATTACATCATCTAGCAATTTAAAGGCAAAACCTCTTCATTCACTCCCTGGCAATTCTAAATTAAAAAGCAGATGAAGACTGCATCACAGGAGCCAGGCATCTCGATTACATAAAACAGCCAGCTAAGGACTGCTTACAAAGATTAATACTGAATATAAATGCCTCCTATCCTTAGAGATTTTTTAAAAAATGCATTTTGAAGGAAATGCATTGTGGATTAACTGATCTGTGCTGCAAACACAATCGACCCGCTGCCCAAGCAGGAAATCCTATACCATTTCAGACAAATCATTGTCCAATCTCTTCTTAAAAGCCTCCAGTGATGGAACAACCACAACTTCTGGAGGCAGGATATTTGATTAATTGTTCCAACTATCAGGAAATTTCGCCTTGGTTCTAGGTTGCTTATCTTTTTTTTTTTTTAATTTGATTTATATGCCGCCCTTCTCCGGAGACTCAGGGCATCTTACAATGCGTTAAGCAATAGCCTTCATTCTTTTGTATATTTATACAAAGTCAGCTTATTGCCCCCACAAACTGGGTCCTCAATTTACCTACCTTAGAAAGGATGGAAGGCTGAGTCAACCTTGAGCTTTGGCAAGATTCGAACTTGCAGTAATTGCAGGCAGCTGAATGTTAATAACAGGCTATTAGTCTGCTGCACCACCAGGCTCTTTCCTGGTGTTTCTATCTATTACTTCTTGTTCTGCTTTCAGGTGCTTTGGAGAATATGTTGGAAACCCCCCCCCTTTCTTTGTGGAAGCCCCTCAAATATTGGAATGTTGCTATCATATCTTCCCTAGTCCAGGGGTAAAATCCAGCAGGTTCTGACAGGTTCTGGAGAACCGGTAGCGAAAATTTTGAGTAGTTTGGAGAGCCTGTAGTACAGTGGGCTAAAGCACTGTGATTAACAACTGCTGCTTGCAATTACTGCAAGTTCAAATCTCCCCAGGCTCAAGGTCGACTCAGCCTTCCATCCTTTCAAAGGTAGGTGAAATGATGACCCAGATTGTGGGGGCAATAAACTGACTTTGTATAAATATACAAAAGTATGAAGGCTATTGCTTAACGCATTGTAAGCCGCCCTGAGTCTCCGGAGAAGGGCGGCATATAAATTAAAGCCAAAACAAAAACAAAAACTGGCAAATACCACCTCTGGCTGGTCCCAGAGTGGGGTGGGAATGGAGATTTTGCAATATCCTTCCCCCAGGAGTGGGGTGGGAATGGAGATTTTGCAATATCCTTCCCCCAGGAGTGGGGTGGGAATGGAGATTTTGCAGTATCCTTCCCCTGCCACGCTCACCAAGCCACACCCACAGAACCGGTAGTAAAAAAATTTGGATTTCATCACTTCCCCAGTCCTTCTTTTCATTAAACTAAACATAACATTTGGGATGCTTTGCAGGGGCTTTCCCAAATGTTAACATTTTCTCAATTGTGCTTTCTTGACTACGATGGTTTCAAAGCATCATACTTTAAAGACGTCCAATAATTCTACCTTATCCCTTTCCTGAAGCTAGTAAGTACTGCCTTTCTCTTTCGCCTTGCCAACCCAAACCATCGTCTTTCTTTCCTTTGCAAGTCCGCCAAATTTGGATTTAAAAGTTATTTTTTCCACTCCACGATGATTAAGATAATATTTCACTGACCCAACATTAAGATGAAAGTCAACGTTTAATGATGAACAGCTGCGTAGGGGGAGGGAGAACAGAACCTCTGGGTTTTTTGTTTTTTTTTTACAAAAATGACTGCATCGCCCGGGAAAAATTATCTTTTTCTTCTCCAACCGAGTAAATCTTATCGTGCGCCAAGGGACCTTTTAAAGGGAAAAGATATCGAACTCTGATCGCACCCTATGAGGCAGCTTGGGAGTTTGAAGGGCTTGGAGAACTACCTTTCCAGGAATGCAATTGCCCAGCTCGACATCCATTTAAGTTCTTGACTGCAAAGGGAGCCGTAGCGTCAGCTCTGTAAAGTGACTGAATTCCGGCTGTTTACTCTGCAGCTTGATGTATTCTAAGGTTTTGACCTAGAAAGGGAAAAAAAGGGAGGAAAAGCATCGTGAACCGTTGAAATCGTTATGCATCTCTTGCCTCAGCTCCTAAAGGGTGTTTTTAAGGTCCAGTGATTCAGGCATGAAATTATTACCCAGAGGTTTTTTTTTTCCAACAACAAAACTTGAAGGCTGAGTTAGGTGAAAGGCTACACAACAGGAAAAGCTCATTGTGTCAAATTAAGGGCTGTTTTATAGAGGTTGCAATAACAGACTTGTATACCTCTTCACAGTGCTTTACATCTCACTTTGACTGGTTTACAGAGTCAGCCTATTGCCCCCAACAATCTGGATCCTCCTTTTAACGACCTCGGAAGGATGGGAAGGCTGAGTCCAACCTTGAGCCTGGTGAGATTCGAACTGGCAAATTGCAGGCAGCCAGCAGGCAGCAGCAGGAGCCTGTAGTACCGCATTCTAACCACTGCGCCACCATGGCTCAAAAAGGCTGAAAGTCAGGAGTTGGATGTGGTGACGTTTCCTTCTCTTTCTGAATTAGCAGCACGGATGGGATCTGGGTCTCCATGGGGTCCCTTTAATGCATAACCTGAGCTGCTATTCCAGGACAGTGCCACATTTTAAGAATGTCACTTTTGGATTGTTGTTCTTTAGTTTTGTTGTGGCCCCGCCCTCTGAGCCTATCTCATCGGAGGAAGAAAGCTCCGAACATGAGGAAGAGGAGTCAGCCAGGCCTCCCTCTCCAGGCCCCTCCCCTCTGGCACTGTCTCAGGTGCCGGCCGAGGGAGAGGAGATTAGCCGGGAAACAGGTGTCTCGGATGAGAGTGAAGGAGAGACGTCATTCCTGGATGCACGCCTCCGAAGGCGTGATAAACGATTGCAGCAGCTCAGGAGGCGTGCTAGGGATTAGAACTGAGTCACTGGACCACACCCCAGAGACTATATAAGAGAGGGTGGTGGCTGGTAAAACTCCGTGACGAACAAAAACGAACTTTGGCTAGTCACTTGAACAACGTCTGAAGCTGCCGAAAGGGATATTGTTGTGCTGGACTATTTGCAATGCGTATGTAATTTTATGTTATCTGTTGCAGTAAAAGCTCTTGGCAGACGGTGATTATATTGCTGCCAAGTTTGAGATAACGACCTGTGTGCGTGCCAAGTACTTTCTTAACCCTCGGCTGGCTGTGTTTGTGTGTGTGTGTGGACGGGGACAGATCAAGTTTCTAGTTTTTAATTCTCTATATTTGCACTGTCCAGGTCAGTGTTTCTCAACCTTGATAAAGTTAAGACCTGTGGACTTCAATTCCCAGAATTCTGGGAGTTGAAGTCCTAATGGAGGCCATGTGTAGGAAAAGAGCAAGCAGAGCTTGGAAGACGGAGTTAAATGCGTCATCAGTTTAGAGTCCTTGCGTTGCCACAAGAAATCCAAATCCAGGCCCCCTTCCGTCAGAACGACAGAAGGCCGAGTCAACCTGGAGCCGGTCAGGATCGAATTCCTGGCAGTGGGCAGAGTCAGCCTGCAATACTGCATTCTGACCACTGCGCCACCACGGCTCCTTCCTCTCAACATCCCCCGGGTGCCTTATGAGGCGGTTGGATTCTGTTTCTCCTTACTGTGGTTTTGGTGTCCGCAAAGCCATGTTTCTGAGCTAGGTTCCACAGGTTGACGGCCAACTGGTTGAGTTTGTTGTTCCGCAGATCGGCGTGAGCCAAGAGGCTATTGAAGAAGCAGAGGGCCAGGTGACTTTGACGCTTCAGAGTCTGCCGATGATAAGAAAAGGATCGCTTAGGGGGGCGGCTAAGCAATACAGGTAGTCCTTGATTTACAAAAGTTCATTTAGTGACCAAAGTTACAGCGGCACTGAAAAAAGGGAGAAATGACAGGTCTTCAAACTTAGGACTGTTGCAGCATCCTCAACATTCATGATCAACATTCAGGCATTTTGCAACCTGCCTGTATTTATAATAGTTGCAGCATGCCAGGTTCACTCTTTGCAATGTTCCCAGCTGGCTTCCGACAACTAACATCAATAGGGGAATTCAATCAGAATAGAGCTGGAAGGGACCTTTAGAGGTCTTCTAGTCCAGCGCCTTGCTCAAGCAGGAGAACCTATGCCATCTCAGACAAGTCACTATCCATTCTCTTTCTAAAAACCTCCAGGAATGAAGCACCTATAACTTCTGGTGGCAGGCTGTTCCACTGGTTAATTGTCCTCGCTGTAATAAACTTCCACAATCTCTTGCCATTGGGCATGTAAATGTAATACACAAATGAAGAAATCCTGGCAGATTAACAAGAGTTGGAAGAGGGACCTTGTAGGTCATCTAGTCCAAAGGGTAAAGTAAAAGGTAAAGATTCCCCTCGCACATATGTGCTAGTCGTTCCTGACTCTAGGGGGCGGTGCTCATCTCGGTTTCAAAGCCGGAGAGCCAGCACTGTCCGAAGACGTCTCCGTGGTCATGTGGCCGGCATGACTCAATGCCAAAGGCGCACGGAACGCTGTTCCCTTCCCACCAAAGGTGGTCCCTATTTTTCTACTTGCATTTTTTACCGGCTTTCGAACTACTAGGTTGGCAGAAGCCGGGACAAGTAACAGGAGCTCACTCCCTTACGTGGCACCAGGGATTCAAACTGCTGAACTGCCGACCTTTTGATCGACAAGCTCAGCGTCTTAGCCACCGAGCCACCGCATCCAAAGCGTAAGAGAAGTCAAAGTGTAGAACACACCGAGAAGGGGATCGGTTGGTTGCCTGGTCTTGCAGTCATGCTTGCTAAATTTTGGGGAAATGCCACGGCAAACTCAACCGAACCCCCACGTGGAAGACCGAGTCCTCTTTCTGAACTCTCCCTTTCTCAAGAGGTGTGTTTCCCTGAACAAAGCTTGAGAAGAAAGCCGGGAAGTCCTCAGCCAAGTGTTACCAGCCGTCTCCTCAAGCCCTGACATCAGTCGAAAAAACTATTTCATGGAGAGGAGTTGGTGAGACGATCACGGTTGACCTGCCCCGTCAATTAATGTGTTTCATACTTCACTGGAACTCGCTTTAAACTCAGCCAGCCTTAACAGTCGCCCAGGGGGTGAGTTATAACTTACAGAAGCAGATAGGGAAAACAAATGCTGCCAAAACTGCAGTCAGCTGGATTACTGCGGTGTGTTCTACACGGGGCTGCCTTTGAAGACCGTTTGGAAGTTAAGAGCTGGTCCAGATGGCACCAATGAAGGTACAGGAAATCCTTGACTTATGGCCACAACTGAGCCAAAAATTTCCATTGTTAAGGGTGACAGTTGTTAAGTGAGTTTTGCCCCATTTTACAACCTTTTTGGCCACAGTTGTTAAGTGAATCAATGATGGTAGCAATGAAGGTGCAGGTAATCCTTGATTTACAACCACAACTGAGCTCCAAATTTCCACTCCTAAGCGAGACCATTGTTAGTGAGTTTTGCCCCATTTTAAAACCTTTCTGGCCAGTTGTTAAGTGAATCACTGCAGGTGTTAAGTTAGTAACACGGCTGTTACGTGAATCTGGCTTCCTCATTGACTTCACTCGTCAGAAGGTCGCAAAAGGGGATCACCTGACTCTGCGACACTGCCACCGTCATAAATATGAGTCAGTTGCCGAGTGTCCGAATTTTGATCACGTGACCGTGGGGATGCTACAACAGTTTTTAAGTGTGAAAAACAGTCATAAGTCACTTTTTTTCAGGGCTATTGTAACATCAAACAGGCAGGAGAAAAAGGTTATTTTTCAGTACGAAGCTTCGTTCTCACCTCATCTTTTCCAAGGTTCTTCAAATGCTCCAAGATTTGGCTTATCACCGTTTCGCACAATCTGCTCGTTTCTGCCAAAAATTTAGGGTCTCCGCCATACAAGGTATCGTTAGATTCAACTGGGGGGGGGGGGAGATTAAATACGGGAAAGGGAGGTCAATAAGAACGAAATAAACCTGGTAAACAAGAATTTAGAAGTCTAAACGTATCTGAAATAAAATAAAAATCTGAAGTCAATCTAATAGTTGAGGAACCTTCTGCTACCATCTCCCTGCTTTGTCTTCCTTCTCACCTTTGTCTATGTGATAGAGGTATGTCTCCTGACTCATTGCCGAGAGAAGATGCACCACATTGGTGTAGATTTTGACTTTGTCATCACTGTTGTCTTCCCAAGTGTAATCCTGGATAACGTTGAGCAGCCCTCGTACGAGGAAGAGCACACCTTGTTCAGGATGGTCCTGGGGGGAGGAAAGACAGGTGAGATATGAGCTGCCCTTGAAGAGCATCCCGAAGCTCCAGTTGGTGCAAAATGCAGCGGCCAACATGGTCTTGTGCAGACCCCGGTGTGCACATGTATCACATCTCTCTTGTGGGAGTTGCATTGGTTGCCAATTTGCTTCCGGGTGCAATTCAAGGTGCTGGTTGTCACCTTTAAAGCCCTTCATGGCTTGGGACCAGGTGATCTGAGGGACCGTCTCTTGACAGTCACATCTGTCTGACCCATCAGAGCAGGGAGGCAGGGAATGCTGGGGGTCCCATCCCCAAGGGAGATACACCTAGTGGGACCTAGAAGAAGGACCTTCTCCGTGGTGGCTCCTTCTCTCTGGAACATCATCCCCCCAGAGATTAGAATGGCCCCCACTCTAATTCTCTTACGGATGGCGCTGAAGACCTGGTTCTGCCAGCAGGCCAGAGCAGGATGGAGCCCATTAAATGGCTCGTGTGATTTGCTGTTGCCGGGGCAGGTGGGAGATGATTTTGTTATATTGTACTATATTAATTTATTTGATTCTTTTTGTTTTGTTTTTAATGGTTTGAAATGTGATTTTTATATTCTGTAAGCCGCCTTGAGTCGCCGTGGGCGAATAGGCGGCAATATAAATTCAATAAAAAAATAATAAAATAAAATAAAATAAATTAAAATAAATTAAAATAATAATAAAATAAAATAATAAAATAAAATAATAAAATAAAATAATAAAATAAAATAAAATAAAATCAATAAACATTACCACATATTAAGGGACTGATCTCTTTCCCTAAACACTAATGTCTTAAAGGATTTATATCAGAGGACTTAAGACTAAGCCTTAGAATGCAACAACACAGAGGGAGATAGGGATAAGTTGTGTTAGTCAGACACTGGGTTGAGTCACTGTCTGAATGGATGTACAGTTTATGTCTTGAACATCTTCCAGTAACAGCATATAGCTCTTCCAAGGACATTCCAAGGGGTGAAATCCAGCAGGTTCTGGAGAACCGGTAGCGGAAATTTTGAGTAGTTTGGAGAACCGGCAAATATCACCTCTGGCTGGTCCCAGAGTGGGGTGGGAATGGAGATTTTGAAGTATCCTTCCCCTACCATGCCCACCAAGCCACACCACACCCATCAAGCCATGCCCACAGAACCGGTAGTAAAAAAAACATTGAATTTCATCACTGGTGCTACCGTACTAGCCTCCTTATCTTCTCCACTTACAGGAACGATTAACAAAGTTGAAAAGAAGTTGCAGAGGAATTCCAAGAGGTAGGCTTCCGAAGGCCGCAGCTTCCCGTCTATGCTGATCATCTTGGGTACTTCAGGAACCAGACTGATCGCGGCTCTGAAAAAGGCGTCCGCTATAAAGAGATCACAGTTGGGGTGTATGTGTGTGTGTGTGTCTCTCATTAGCAGATTGAACTTAGATCGATCAACATGCCTGTTATTTAAAAACGGCTACAGTCAAAAGCCCAAGAACACAATGGACCTTTTATTCGGTGGGCTTTGCCTTCTTTTGAGTTCTTGCAACTGTTAGAAAATTCACCAAGGAGGGCCTACAATAAAGCTTTGCAGAACATCCTAAGAGGCATTCTTTGGGGGTCAAGATTTCAGCCTATTGTGTCTTCTTGCCAGGATACGGTAGGAACTCAAGAAGGGCAGCTCGTTCTTGAGGGTCTTTTTTATTTATGGAGGTTTTTAAGGAAGAGATTGGGCAATGTCTGGAATGGTATGTCTATTTCTGTCTATTTCATGTAATGACCCTAAGTGGCTCACAACCACCAATAACCAATAACCACAACAGGATAAATACAGGTAGTCCTCAACATATGACCACAATTGAACTCAAGGTGTAAGTTAAGGACTACCTGTAGATGCATTGACAGTGTGGTTGTGTTCAGCAGAAGAAGGACTCTGAATTCCAACCAAACTTGAACTTCTTCTGAAAATGCTGAAATATTCCCCAGTTCTGTTTTGGTTTCTTTCCTATATGAATTTGCTGCATGAGTGAATCATGAAAACTTAGGGGAAATAAAAAATTAGTAAATTCGAATCTTGCCAGGCTCAAGGTTGACTCAGCCTTCCATCCTTTCTAAGGTAGGTAAATTGAGGACCCAGTTTGTAGGGGCAATAAGCTGACTTTGTAAAAATATACAAAAGTATGAAGGCCATTGCTTAACGCATTGTAAGCTGCCCTGAGTCTCCGGAGAAAGGCAGCATATAAATCAAATTACAAAAAAAAAAAAAAAAAAAAGCCACTCCAGCAGTAGAAGGAGACCAAGATATGGAAAGCTCCATAAAATATAGCTTCCAAAACTGTCAGTTTTAGGGAGAAATTGTACCTGATCCATATGGAGATATGTCTGAACCAGCTAAGATCTTTCTGAAATTCAAGAGTTAAATGATAATGAACTAAAAGGAAAAGGAGACAAGGAAATATCTTGCACCCATTAAATTAATGGATTGGGCTACTACTTATATCTTAAATTTCAACCGCTCATTTCCCAGAACACAAGACTTTATTGTCTTCCTAAAGATTGTTAAGGCAAAAGTCACAGAATGTATGAATTTCAGCCTTCTCTTCAATTATTCTGGTTTTAAAAATATGCACTATTTAGAGTCTAGAGTCTATAATCACATCCGAGGACAAATTCAATTTTATCACCGGGGGGAAAAAATCCTATTTGCACACTGTTAAGAATCTAATTCCTAAATAAATAAACAAGATTATTTTGGGCTTCTAAAATTATACATCCCTCTTATCTTTTTTAAGTGTAGCTTTCATCAACTCACTTATCCCACCTCAGTTCACTTTAGGTGAAAAATAACAATTAGGGACAAACATTTGTGTACATCAGAGTTAATAACTTGCATGAAAGAACTCAGTGTTTGTGTTATTGCTAAAGTCAAACAGCGCAATTAGCATTTTGAAGGCAGACGTCTGACTCAAGTTGCTGCAAGCAAAAGTATGTAATTAAGATCATCCTTTCATCCTGGGATAATTTCATTTTCTACATAAACCACAGAGCCTGCTTAGATCCAAAAGTGATGGAAATTGTGGTAGAACTCCAGTTGAGGACAATCCTGGATCAAACCGTGATTGTCCACAAGGGAGGCCAAAACCAGCTGCATGCCAACTGAACCAAAACCAGTTCTGATCAAATTTGGTGAAATAGAAGGAGGGGAAGAAAGATTTCTTCCGAAGATCATTTTTCTCAGATATGCAGAATATTCAATATAAGAGATCTAATATTACAAAAAGATGAAAAGGATCCTTTGTTCCTATCTTCAAAATACAGATAGTTCTCATCTTACTAATCTGCACCTCTATAACTGTCTGGTTTGGTTCTGCAACGCAAGAAGACAGACACAGACTTCAGAGGATAATTAGAACTGCAGAAAAAACAATTACTACCAACCTGCCTTCCATTGAGGACCTGTATACTGCACGAGTCAAAAAGAGGGCTGTGAAAATATTTACAGACCCCTCGCATCCTGGACATAAATTGTTTCAACTCCTACCCTCAAAATGACGCTTTAGAGCACTGCACACCAGAACAACTAGACACAAGGACAGTTTTTGCCCGAACGCCATCACTCTGCTAAACACATAATTCCCTCAACACTGTCGAACTATTCACTAAGTCTGCATTACTATTAATGCTGAAAAATACAAAAAGATACAATTCAGAATCCCCTTTCGGAAGAACATCTATTCTTCCCAAAGCTAATTCTTATTGTCTTCAGAATTATTTTTAGTCCTTCCCAACCTCCTGCAAAGAAGAGGGGCAAGTGAAGATTCGGAGCAAACAAACGCACCCACGAATTATCGGGGAGGGAACGACGACAACAATAACAACAACAAAGCCATCACAGCTGGCGGGTGCTGAAAAGTGACTTCACGCTGGCTTGTCTACAAATAAATACAAAATGTCCCTCCCTGACTAAAGCTATTGTTTTTAAAATGCGCCTGGATGGTACAGTCAGCGTTACTTTAAACCCCTCTGTTCTCATGATGCCCGCCAAATGACGCCTAAACAAAAGGAAGCCACAGCTTTGCAGGAAAGGCTTAGTCAGTGTCCCACATCAGCTTGTTTGTCTTTACAGCTGGAATTTGCTCGTAAAAAGTGTGCAAAGCTGACATTTGTTATTGGTCTGAATAGGGCAGGATCCAATTCTCTTTTGCAAAAGCCAGGAACCATCTAAACGATGCACAAAATCCCTGGGGCCTTGCAATTTTCTCCCTCTCTGTCCATCCCTGAGTCACAACACAACCCTGATTCTAAGAGAGAGATCTAATCTTTTTTTTTAAAAAAAAAAAATAATAATAATATTGAACTGAAATCTTTTGTTTTTCTTCCAAGAATTCCAACCCACCGGTTTGGAGACTTGCTTTCTATAGAAAACAAACCCTGCTTTGTCCATCCTTTGAATCTCTCCCCTTCGGACAAGACAAAGGGGATAATTATTACCTTTGGGTTGTTTCCTATAATATTTGCAGGTTTAGTGTTTCCCCCCCTGGTTTTGCAGCTTTTTTTCAAAAGAATCAACGGGGGAGAAACAAGATAGGATGTTAGAAAGGAAGATGTTTTGCACTGCTTCTGAATGGACAACGGGCATGAGAAAATGCAGAGGGAGTCGAGAAAAAAAAAGTACTTTAATTAGGGAAACGCCAGATTTTTCTCTCCTCTTTATCTGACTGCAAGGGACACGTTTTTGTGCTTTTGTTTTTAACATGATGTCCAAAATGCAGTCCTATTTATTTTTCCTCCCTTATAAGAGTAAAGGTTCCCCTCGCACATATGTGCTAGTCGTTCCCGACTCTAGGGGGCGGTGCTCATCTCCATTTCAAAGCCGAAGAGCTAGCGCTGTCCGAAGACGTCTCCGTGGTCATGTGGCCGGCATGACTCAATGCCAAAGGCTCCACGGAACACTGTTCCCTTCCCACCAAAGGTGGTTCCTATTTTTCTACTTGCATTTTTTTACCTGCTTTCAAACTGACCAGTCTCCTTGACCAGTTTCCACCCATTGCTTCTTGTCCTGCCCTCAGGTGCTTTGGAGAATAGCTTGACTCCCTCTTCTTTGGGGCAGCCCCTGAGATATTGGAAGACTGCTATCATGTCTCCCCTAGTCCTTCTTTTCATTAAACTAGACATACCCAGTTCCTGCAACCGTTCTTCATATGTTTTAGCCTCCAGTCCTCTATGTTATGCAGAGAATGTTTCTCTACCAAAGGCAGGTGAACCACGGGAAGTACAGTCAACTCCCTTCTCAAGCTCTTTGTGGGGAACATTTAGAAATCGGAGCAAATCTCTTTAGTTTTGCCTCTCTAATATCTAAAATCAACAAGAATAACAACAACAACAATGCCTTAGAAAAATTGGGCAGCTTATCGCTCTGCAGACTTTACCTTGTGAAAGGCACTGATTAGCCAAAGCAACTTGTCCAGAGTGCAGGTACAAATTGAGACGGGTAAAAATGCCGGTCAGCGATGGGATCGTTATGAAGCAGAAGGCAACACAAGCCTAAAATTTAGGAAAGGACAGTTTCTGAAGATCAACCACAACCAGGTTTCTGAGATTCAGACTTTAATATTTAATGTTAACAATATTTTTTCTATATTTTATTAAGTTTATGTGCCACCCATCTTACTCTGCAAAGCCACTCTTTATTTAACCTATAATGCAATATAAACAACATAAATAAGGTAAAGGTTCCCCTCGCACATATGTGCTAGTCGTTCCCGACTCTAGGGGGCGGTGCTCATCTCTGTTTCAAAGCCGAAGAGCCAGCGCTGTCCGAAGACATCTCCGTGGACATGTGGCCGGCATGACTCAATGCTGAAGGCACATGGAACGCTGTTCCCTTCCCACCAAAGGTGGCCCCTATTTTTCTACTTGCATTTTTATGTGCTTTCGAACTGCTAGGTTGGCAGAAGCTGGGACAAGGAACGGGAGCTCACCCCGTTACGCAACACTAGGGATTCAAACCACTGAACTGCCAACCTTTTGATCTACAAGCTCAGTGTCTTAGCCACTGAGCCACCAAGTCCCTTTATTTATAAACAACATAGCCTTATATTTAATGTAATAAATGTATAGTATAATATAATACAGGCCAAACAAGAAACCTGTGGATGAAGTTTCCACAGGTCTTTTAAAATTGGACTCAGTCATTTGAGAAGATGTAAATCAGACTGAGATCTTTTCGTTTACAAGGAATTATCAAGCCAAGATTTAGGTTTAGTTCGCAACCACCAATTGTTCCATGTCTGCACTTACCCTGACAAATGCCGCAGTTTTTCTGGAATGATTTCCTTTCATTACTTTTCTTGTTTCCATTGCCAGCTGATTCACGCTCTGTTTTGGAAGATAAGGTTACCGACGTGAACAACTCTTCATCCAGCCACTTATGGACTTGCTAGTTTCCTGATTGCCCAAACCACTTCTATATAAACAGAGAGCAAACCCCACTCCCTTCCTAGCACTGATGATGTTACCTAGTTGGGTAATGAAATGTCTAAAGAAAACAATCAAGCTCAGAGAACACCAAGTACCTCTCATTTCAACTTCCCTGAGCTACAAATATTCTCTTTTAATCAGTAACAAGAACACTTCATGGGATAAAGCTATCTTAATTAGATTCAGGAGGGAAGTAACAAAGAGCTCCAAAGACATGCAATGAGACACAAGGTATGCAAGGTGTGTTTCATTCTGCATGGAAAAAAATCGTAAACCTCTACAAAGATAGAGCAAACACACGTGGGGAGCTGAAGGTAAATGAGGCTGGGAGAATCACCCAGGTAGGTCAAAGGGATGCTGGAGTCGGAGAGTTTCAGTAGATGAGCAGTGACGTTGTGTCTTAAATTAGCTGACTGAGAATAGTGTATCCTGTTTTTTTCTTAACCCAAAAGGACAGCTAGCATGGCAATAGGTGCAAAGAATCAGGACTATGGATTACGTTGCAGCATAGATGATTTATTCAAACCTATATAGAAGAATCTGGTCAACTAATGGTCAGCATTAAATTGATGCTAGATAACGGCCAACAGAATTCAAGGGGGGCTGAATTTGGATTTCTTGTGGCAACGCAAGGACTCTAAACTGATGACGCATTTAACTCCGTCTTCCAAGCTCTGTTTGCTCTTTTCCTACACATGGCCTCCATTAGGACTTCAACTCCCAGAATTCTGGGGATTGAAATCCACAGATCTTAACTTTATCAAGGTTGAGAAACACTGACTTGGACAGTGCAAATATACAGAATTAAAAAACTAGAAACTGCTTTAAAGAACAAGAACTAGAACTCAAAAACAAGAGACAGAATACTATAAAATCTGGAATAAAGTGTATTATTGGTTGGAAAGGAGAAAAGGAGTTGGAACAAAAAAGATTTAGGATTTGTAGAATTAATAATGGATAGTATTAAATGTAAATAGTAAACAAATAATAAAGAGATACTAAATGAAGACAAGGGATATGTATATAAGAACAAAGTAGCAATGTATGTTAAATAGTAATTATATTTATTGTTATGGAAAGAATATGTATCGATATGTTAAGACCAGGATGGCCACACTGTGTCCAATGTTTTTAATGTTTATTAAATAAAAAAACTTTTTTAAAAAAAGAGTGCAGTACTGCAGGCTCCTTCTGCTGATTGCCGGCTGACTGCAATTTGGAAGTTCGAATCTCACCAGGCTCAAGGTTGACTCAGCCTTCGATCCTTCCGAGGTTGGTAAAATGAGGACCCAGATTGTTGGGGGCAAGAGGCTGACTCTGTAAACCGCTTAGAGAGGGCTGTAAATGCACTGTGAAGCGGTATATAAGTCTAAGTGCTATTGCTATCAATATTTTCCTTCCTTCCTTCCTTCCTTCCTTCCTTCCTTCCTTCCTTCCTTCCTTCCTTCCTTCCTTCCTTCCTTCCTTCCTTCTTTCCTTCCTTCCTTCCTTCCCTCCCTCCCTCCCTCCCTCCCTCCCAGTGGTTAGAATGCAGGTAAAAGGTAAAAGTTCCACTTGCACATATGTGCTAGTCGTTCCCGCCTCTAGGGGGTGGTGCTCATCTCCGTTTCAAAGCCGAAGAGCCAACGCTGTCCGAAGACCTCTGTGGTCATGTGGCCGGCATGACTCAATGCCAAAGGCGCACAGAACACTGTTCTCTTCCCACCAAAGGTGGTTCCCTATTTTTCTACTTGCATTTTTTTAATGTGCTTTCGAACTGCTAGGTTGGCAGAAGCTGGGACAAGTCACAGGAGCTCACTTTGTTATGCGGCACTAGAGATTTGAACCGCTGAACTGCCGACCTTTCGATCAACAAGCGCAGCGGCTTAGCCACTGAGTCACAGCATCCCTCTAGAATGCAGAAGTGTAGGCTAATTCTGCCGACTGCCAGCAGTTCGATCCTGACCAGCTCAAGGTTGACTCAGCGTTCCGTCCTTCTGAGGTTGGTAAAATGAGGACCCAGATGGTTGGGGACAATAGGCTGACTCTGTAAACCGCTTAGAGAGGGCTGTAAAGCCCTATGAAGCGGTGTATAAGTCTAAGGGTTATTGCTATTTATAGCAACCACCTGCCAACGTCTGATCTAACACAGTGTCCAAATCTTCCTTCGCTGCTGTTCAAACCTTTCGGTAGCTGACCTTGCGGGGCTGAGAGAAATGTCGGCAATGATAATACCACAAAAACCGTAAGGAGCAAAGAAAATAGCTGCGCCACTCATTTGTCCGTCAAACTATGCTTACATGGATGAGCTGGACCAACACAGGTTCCAAGTTGCAAAACATGGATCTGGCTTCCACGTAAAAATTCAGCTGCTGCTCAAAATCCCGGCCAAACGATACCTGGGATTAAAGAGATTCAGAGAGATGCGACTGCAGTGTCTGGTTACCCATTCTTTCCATTCTTATTGGCAGGGAAAGAGTTGCAAGGAAGAGCCTCTATCTACCCTCCCTGCCAAGAAGGGGAATACGCTTTTTCTTCCTAATTTCATTTAAAAGTTAGGATTTTCCCCTCTTTCTCACACTCCCAAGGAAGAATTAACATTTGACGTCTACAAGCCAAACTGGACCTCCTCCCACAAATCGTTCCTGTTCAATAGCAAGGGGTGAGCTTCAGATCCTTTAGCAACAGGTTCGCTGCACCGTTGCTGGGTGGGCGTGGCCATGGTGGGCGTGGCCTAGTTGGCCACCTGAACCACAGCCGGAGGGGGCATTTTTCACCCTTCCCAGGCTCCAGAGGCTTTCCTCGAGTCTCCGGGTGGGAGGGGAGACTGCTTCCCCTGAGGTCCAGAGGCCAGAAACAGGCTGGACTTCTGGAACTTCTGCCCATTTTTTGCCCTCCCAGACCCTCTGGGTGGCCCCTGCACTTTCCTGGAATGATGAATGGGCCGCATGGAGATTCCTGGGAGGGGAGGGGCAGGATGGGTGTGGCCAGCCAGGAGTGGCAATTGGGGGTTCATCGAACCCTGCGCGATCCTTGGCTAAAGGAATCGCCCGAACCCTGCAGAAGCCCACCCTGCTACAGGGTCCATCATAACCACCAGGACGTTCTCCACAAAATGAGCCCAAATAAAGATTTAAAAGGCAGTACAACAAAACAGGAGGCACAGTTCATGGTGGCACAGTTAGAGTGCCCTACCGCAGGCTACTTCTGCTGACTGCCGGCTGCCTGCAGTTTGGCAGTTCGAGTCTCACTGGATCAAGGTTGATTCAGCCTTCCGTCCTTCCGAGGTAGGTAAAATGAGGACCCCAATTGTTGGGGGCAATATGCTGATTCTGTAAACTGCTTAGAGAAAGCTGTAAGGCACTGTAAAGCGGTATATAAGTCTAAGTGCTATTGCTATTGCTAAGGTGAAGGCACCAGGCTAGAAACTGGAAGACTGTGAGTTCTAGTCCTGCCAGCTGGATGGCCTTGGGCCAGTCACTTTCTCTTAACCCTCAGAAGGAGGCAATGGCAAACCACTTCCAAAGTTTTGCCAAAAACTGGTCCAAGAGGTCACCAAGGGTCAACATTTGACTCAAAGTCACCTCCCCCACCCACCCTCAGAAACAGATTTCTCACCATTCTTACAAATCCATTGATCAAGGATGCCAGCGTCCGCTTTTCATCTTCCAGGGTCAACGCGCTAGAAAAGAACATTTTAAAAGCATCCGTTGTTCAAAAATACGTTTGTGTAATTCCTTACACAAACTGGGTCCACAGATAGTTCTCGACAAGCGCCCAGATTGTCATGATCCTAAGTGTGTGAAAAACCTGTCGTAAGTCACTCTTTTCCAGGGCTGTTCTAACTTCAAACGGTCACTGAACAAATGGCTGCAAGTTGAGGACTATCTATATAGCGCCCATTCAGTGTTAGAAGTACCGAATGAGTATTCTCAAGAAGCCAGCGTTCGCTTTTACGTTGCGAAGAGGGAAGACTGGAATCTGAGCAAAAACTTGGGAGAAGCCCTTGAACTGTGAATAATTCTGAAGTACTATTTCAAACAACAGATGGCTTAGGGCAACTGTCTTATTATTGCACATGTTGTTAGTTACAACAAAAATCTTAACAGACTCAACACTCAAAATCTTAACAGACTCAACACTCAACATTTATAGTTACGGGCATGGAAATACCATACATTTGTTTCTGCAGATGGGGGAGACAAAAATTGATTTTGCATTTGTTTAAATTCAAATTCCTGGAGGTTAAGGAAGGAAAGGGAGTGGGAAACCTGCATTTTGTTTCCGACGTTGGCCAAGAACTCCCAGGAAGATTGACTCCGCATCCTGGGCAAAGTTCAGATGTGATAATATGCAACACACTTAACATACAAAGCTTCTGAAAAGCATGTGTGCGCGCACACACATCCTGTCAGTAGGGGAAGAGATAGCATCTCTGCTAGGCAGGCTGAAAAAGTGTATTTCTGGCAAGGGTACAGCAAGGAAGAAAGGTTCCTTTTTCGATAATACTTGGCCCAAAAAATATTCTGGCATCACAAGTCATTCACAGAATATAGAACATAAAATTATATGGCTGGAAGGGACCTCGGAAATCTTAAGAAAAGGGCTAAATTTTCTGGATGCCTGCGAGCCATGACGGTCAAACCGGGATAAAGTTTCCCACCTGTCCGGCTGGCTTCACATCAAAGACCGTGGGCTGAATCCTGCCCAACAAAGCAGACGTTCTCAAAGTGGAAAAACTGGCTGACCATAACAGAGACAGAAGGCAGGACTGGAGCTTCTGTGTTCCTGGCACCCGATTGCTACTAAACAGGAGATCAGTTTTCTGCAGAAACAGCGATTAAAAATAGCATCCTACAAGGGAGAATTCATTTCGGGAGAGGAAGGTTTGTTTTCAGTTCTGTATAAGCCGGTTTCTCAAAGGGGACTCGCATCAATTCTGCCTTGTTCTCGCCGGCGATGAAGCTGAGGTTTTTTTTTTTTCTTCTTTTTTTCCCTTCTTCCAACAAAGCTTTTCTTAATTTGAAAGCACGTCTCTCTCTCTCTCTCAAAAATGTGTCACTTGCTTTTTACCCTTTTCAGAGCTCTTGAAATGTCCCCTCGCCCTCTCTCACTCTCTGTTAGTTAAACTGTGAAGTCATTTGCCAGAACTTTCCTTCAACTGGGATTTAAAACAACACATTTCCCCTGCTGAAGGTTTCTTTTTTTTCCCCCCCCCCATTCCCTGGACAAATGGCAGCCTTATTAAGGACGGTTCTGAAAAGAATTGGAGCTTGGAAAAGGACTGTCCCCTTCCGCTCCTTCCTTAAGTCTACCCTGGAACTCAGAAGAGGTCATCAAATCCACCCTTGTGGGGGGGGGAGGGGAGGAAATGGAAGGGTAAGGAAAAATAACTTACTTTACCGAATCGTGCATCGTTTTGCATACGTGCAGCAGGGCATTGAGAATGACAGGATCCTTAGTGGATTCCTGCTGGTGCCTAGGAAGGAAGCACACACAATTTCAAAAACATGAGAATGAGAAACGCCTGTGCTGAGGGCTAAATGAAAACGGTAGCTCCTTGTGTAATGCATATTCAAATAAATTCAGAATGGCCAGAGAAAGTGGCCCAGGGAAAATTAAAATTAAACACTTCTTCAAATGCAAGAAAGAGTAGATGTTTCAAGAGGCCCGATTAGAGATGGATCTTTACAAGATGTCCGATAGGCAGAGAGGTGGGTGAGACAACTCTTGAAGGAATGCCTTTGATAGCATGGGAGTAGCAGCAAACATGTTCCTGACACTGCAGGCCTTTGGGGAAGGGAAGAGAAGGGAAGGATAAAGAAGGGAAGGGGAGCTCTGTGATCTCAGCTTTGTGGCACTGTTGCAAAAATGACTGACCACAGGGCTCGGAGGACAAAGAGATTGAATTGCTAATAAGGACTGTGGGTTCCTTGATGCGCTCTGAGCTTGGCTGTTTCCTTGTAGACGTTTCATTATCAAACTAGGTAACATTATCAGGGCTAGTAAGGGAGTAGAGTTTCCTCTCATTTAATATATTTTATTTATTTATTTTGTCAAGTACGTATTAGATAATATATATCAGTATACGCATGAGTTGAATACATAAAATGAATACAAATAAATGGGGACGGTAGGACAGGGACGGAAGGCACACTGGTGCGCTTATGCACTGTCCTTTAAAGACCTCTTAGGAATGGGGTGAGGTCAACAGAAGACAGTTTAAGGTTAAAGTTTTGGGGGTTTGGGGAAGAAACCACAAAGTCAGGAAGTGCATTCCAGGCATTGACCACTCTGTTGCTGAAGTTGTATTTTCTGCAATCGAGTTTGGAGCGGTTCACTTTAAGTTTGTATCTATTGTGTGCTCATGTATTGTTCTGTTTGAAGCTGAAGTAGTCATTGACAGGTAGGACATTGTACCAGATAATTTTATGAGTCACGCTTAGGTCATGCCAAAGGCGGGGTAATTCTAAATCTTCTAAGCCTAGAATTTCAAGCCTGGTGGCATAAGGGATTCTGTTTCGAGCAGAGGAGTGGAGGACTCTTCTGGTGAAATATTTCTGGACACACTCAACTGTATTAATGTCCGATATGCAGTCCGGGTTCAGACAGATGAGCTCTATTCGAGAATTGGTCTAGCAAATGTTTTGTATGCTCTGGTTAGTAGTATAATATTACCGGAGAAGTAGGTACGCAAGATTAGGTTTACAACCTTTAATGCTTTTTTGGCGATGTTGTTACAGTGAGCTTTGGCACTTAGATCATTAGATATGAGTACTCCAAGGTCCTTGACAGAGTGAGGGTCGTATACAAGGTCGTGTCCACTCAGCTTGTATTTTGTGTTCTGATTCTTTGCTAGTGGTTTGCCCTGTCAGTACTGATGGGAACGTTCTTGGTGGTTCCTTGATTAGACTATTGTTTACTACGGTATTAGCTTGTTTGTCTGAGTCCGTGGTTTCTTGATTTGAGGTGTTGTTTGCTTTTTGATTGTTGGTCTAGTGTTAATCCTGAGTTGAATCTCTGCTCTGTTGACTGCTGGTGAGGACATGTTCAGGAGCTTTTGTTTCTTTTTGTGGCTTTTTGTTTGTCTCTTTTTGATGTTGTAGCTGTTGTTTATGTGATGAAATCAGAACCAAAGGAAGCCTTGTGTTTTGCCAAACAAATCCTGCACAAGAGATTTTTTGGGGGGGGTGTTAGGAAGGAGGAAGCCTCTCTAATTTTGGTCCTTCTCTCTGAACAACTGGAATATCAGGAAGTGCTCAATATCTTCATCCACGTTTTGTTGTTGTTGTCAGTTGCGAAGTTGTGTCCAACCCATCACGACCCCATGGACAACATTCCTCCAGGGCTTCCTGTCCTCTACCATCCTCTGGAGTCCATTTAAGTTCATGGCGACTGCTTCAGTGATTCCATCCAGCTACCTCATTCTCTGCCATCCCCTTCTTCTTTTGCCTTCAATCTTTTCCAGCATTAGGCTCTTCTCCATGAGTCCTTTCTTCTCATTAGGTGGCCAAAATATTTGAGTTTAGGATCTGGCCTTCTAAAGAGCAGTCAGGGTTGATCTCCTCTAGGACTGACCGGTTGGATCATCTTGCAGTCCAAGGGACTCGCAGGAGTCTTCTCTAGCACCAGAGTTCAAAGGCCTCAATTCTTTCAGCCTTTCTTATGGTCCAACATTCACAGCCATCCATCGCAACTGGGAAAATCCAACTTTATGAGGCACAATTCTACCCCAGGGTGCCGTTGCAAAGCAGAATTTTTAGGTAGGTCGAGTTTCTGCCAGAGGGATGCTTCAGTGCCCTATCCAAATGCTCCCAATTAAAAAAAAAGATTTTGAAGAAGATAATCTAATTTTGCTCCTTATGCCACAAACATTCCTTTGGAGAATGAAGATAGCTCAAGGTCATCATGAAGGACCTCTGCCTACCGGCACAGAGAAGTATTTTTTTATTTGCAAAATAAAAGATACATATAAAACGTCCGTCACCCCTGAAATTGTTGCATCATTGCACAAAATCAGGACCACGAGCCTCTTCCAAAACAGAACGACAAAGTTTTTTTAAAAAAATAAAACTTGCTAATCAACATCTACCAAGGTTTAGTTGTCATAAAAAAAAAACACACACAACCCAAAAAGGAAACAAACATCTGAAAGGGGCATTCAGCATTGAAAAGGAAGGTATTTTGATGAATCTCATTTCAATTTGAACAATGCTGAGTATTCTTTTTTCACAATGCAGCTTGTTAGCACGCCACTCTGGGTTTTTTTTCCTCTCTCTCTCTCCAAATCACAGTTGTCATCAGCAAAGAAGAGCAACATATGGGAAAAAGGCCGTTTCTGCCTTTTCAAGCCGCTTCGAGGGGGGGGGGGAAACATCCCTGTAAACAGACGCTCTGCATTCTGTGGAATCAAAGCATTGCTTCCAAATATTTTCGAGAGGCTAAAACAGAACCATTATATCTCTATAGCTATAAGGATATTAAAAAAAAGCAGGATTTGCAGGAAAAGATTTCTTTTTCCTTTAATTTTTACTTCTCCAAACCACGTCCTTGCACATGTTCTTTTCTCGTTTTCTTTTTTTCCCCCAACGGCTCACTTGTTGTGGGCATTTACTATCAGAGCAGGTTATTGCTTTCATCGTATGCAATTTAATTCCCATTCGAAACAGCACACACAGAAGCCCATTAATCCCTTTATTTAATCAGATGCCAGGTCTGATAAACAGATAACAGTAACAGAGTTGGAAGGGACCTTGGAGGTCATCTAGTCCAACCCCCTGCTCACGCAGGAGACCTATACTAGAGATTTGAACCGCTGACCTTTCTGATCGCCAAGCTCGTCGTCTTAGCTACTGAGCCACCTAGCCAGACTAAATATGATAACTATGTACTGGTTAAGAGCTGGCCTAGAAACTACGAGGCTGTGAGTTCTAGTCACACCTTAAGCATGACAGCTGACTGGGTGACTTTGGGTCAATCACCAAGAGATGCTGAGTATTTGTCCCGCCTCAGGCATGAAAGTCAGTGGGTGAGTTTGAGCCAATCACCAAGAGAGAGTGAGTATTTGTCCCGCCTTAGGCATCAAAGTCAGAGGGTGAGTTTGGGCCAATCACCAGGAAATAATGACTATTAGTCCTGCCTTAGAGGCATGAAAGCCAGGTGACTGGGCCAATCGCCAGAAGACAGTGATGCCTTATGCATCAAAGTCAGTGATGCCTTATGCATCAATCGCCAGAAGACAGTGATGCCTTATGCATCAAAGTCAGAGAGTGGGTGACCACTCTCTCTCTCAGCCAAATCCACCTCACAGGATTGTTGTAGGGAAAAAGAGGAGGAAGGAAGGCGTGTATTTGAATGTATGCTCGCTGCCTTGAGTAACTTATAAAGTAATAAAGACAGAATAAAAATCTTAACAAATAAATAAATAAATCCACCCAAGCCTTTTTTAATAGAAACACTGGGTACCATCTAACAATGTAGCCCCTACACAAATGCATTCCGGAATGCACAATTCAGTACCCACCCTAACCATCCATGGCTTATTTTCTATTTTCCTGTCTATCTGTTGCACCGTATGATGGCCTTATTACTACTCTGCCTAGAGGCAGCTCATCAATCTTCCAAGTAAATAAATAAGCAAGCCGGCATCCAGCTCTGCTTTCTGGCCTCTCCTTCTGCAAATGTCCCCTCCTCCTCCTCCTCCTCCTCCCATTTCTGGATTGCACCCATCGTGTCCGACAGCAGCGCCCGTTTTTACAAAGCGCGCAACGGCTTTAATGCAGTCAAGTTGCATCATCGTTGATGTGCCTCAACAACAGATCGATAGGAATTGAGGCTATATTTTAAATTCTTTATTTAGAGCAGCGCGAGGGTGCCTTTCTCAAAACCTTCCAAACGCCAAATGGAACTGCAGATGAATTCTATCCGTCACACTTAGCAGCACTTAAATAGACCCGTCTCGATTCTCTGAAGTGCACTTAATCAGGAGACATTAGACTTACTTAATGAAAGCTTGCATGATGCATTTACAAACCTCGACTCTCACGGTCTCTTTCTGAAACATATCCAGGAATGGCAAGAATTTCTCCTAGGAAATCAAGGGAAACATCCAAGATCAGAGCGCTAGGCTCAATTCGATATTATCGGCATAAAGTTGCACTGCCTTTTGGCAACAGACAATTATCTTTGGAACAAGTCTCATGGAAATCAATCGACAATGATGTCAGCTTTCTTGAAATTTGCCCCGAGACGCAGATTAGAGGCAGTGGTGGGATTCAAATAATTTAACAACCGGTTCTCTGCTCTAATGACCGGCTGGTGGCCGTGGCCAGGTGGTGTGACAGGCAGCACTTGGCTTCCTGCACCCCCCCCCGGGAGCAAAAATGGGCTGTGGGGGGGGGTGCCCCTCCACGCCCCGTTTTGGCCTAGTAGGCCTCCCTGAAGCCTCCTGGGAACAAAAACGGGGTACAGGGTGGGCCATGCCACACCTGCCCCGCGACCCATTTTGGGCCTGGTAGGCCTCCCTGCAGCCTCTTGGGAGCAAAAATGGGCCACGGGGGGCCTGCCCCGCACTCCCCCTTTCTCCGTAACCCATTTTGGGCCTAATAGGCCTCCTGGCACTTACCTGGGAGCCAAAATGGAGCACGTGGGGGCTCCTGGAAGGGACATGGCGGGGCCAGCCGGCAATTTAACAACTGATTTGCCTGAACCGGCTGAATCCCACCACTGATTAAAGAGCAACAATCAGTTGTTCAATTGAACCTTAATATACACAGGTAGTCCTTGACTTACAACCGTTCATTTAGTGACCGTTCGAGGTTACAACGGCACTGGAAAAAAAGAAATTTATGACCATTTTTCATACTTATGACCGTTGCAGCATGATCAAAATTCAGCCTGGCAACTGACTCAAATTTATTGCAGTGTCCTAGGGTCGTGTGAATCACCTTCTGACGAGCCAAGTCAACGGGGAAGCCAGATTCACTTAACGACTGTGTGCCTAACTTAACAATGGCAGTGATTCGCTTAACAGCTGTGGCGAGATAGGTCGTAAAGCGGGGTAAAACTGACTTCACAACAATGGAATTTTGTTGTTTGGCAATGGAATTTTGGGGCTGGCTCCATTGTGGGTCATAAGTCGAGGACTAATTAGGAGACAGGCATGACACTCCCTATATTCGGAAGGTCAGCGGTTTTCCAAATTCGGAGGACATGGAACACCAGCTAGTTAGAATTCCTCAACTCTGGGAAGAGAGCCAGTTGGCTGTTGGAGCGAGACTTAATATTCTGAGAGAAAAGCCCCAAATAGGCAGAACACGGCAACATTTAAAGAGTTGTATGAATGAGGTTTGTTTTAATTTTCAGATTTACTCATCTGACTTCCAGCTAATCTCAAACAGTCTCCAAGAGAAAGGGCGCCTGGCTTTCAGACAGTAGGAACACAAGGATCCTTGCAGACCCGTAGAAGCTCACCAATGAAAAGAGAACGGAGAAGTCATGGAGATAGGTGATGACCTTCTGAATGATTGACTGAAGCTAAGATCAGAAAGGAGAAGGAAAAGAAAAACATCCAGTAAGAACAGGCTTCCTTTTTTTTATCAACGCTAACATTAATTTCCTTTCATTTTACCCCACTGCCCCTGTCCTGTCCTTCATGCATAAATAACTGCTTTGAAAATAGCCATTTCTTTGGATCTCAAGTAAGTTTTACAATAACACCAGTTCGATTTTATTCCAGGCATACACACACACACACACACATACACAGCCCAAAACACAGACACACAGAGAGACCAAAACACACACATACACATACAGACCAAAATACAGAGACAAAACCACACACACAGCCCAAAACACACACATACACACAGACTAAAATACACACACAAACACACTCAGAGATCA
The DNA here is from genome assembly GCF_059756535.1 of Pantherophis guttatus. NCBI lineage: Eukaryota > Metazoa > Chordata > Lepidosauria > Squamata > Colubridae > Pantherophis > Pantherophis guttatus. The sequence continues at coordinate 15,459,451 of NC_142076.1, read as the reverse complement.
AACCACACACAGAGACCAAAACAAACCAAAACACACAGACCAAACACACTCAAGAGATCAAACCACACACCCAGAGACCATTACAGACACACAGCCCAACACACATACACACAGCCCAAAACACACACATACACACCCAGAGATGAAAACACAGAAACACAGAGACCAAAACACAGACACACACAGCCCAAAACAGACACACAGACAAAACCACATACACAGACCAAAATGACACACAGAGACCAAAACACACACACACACACATTCTGGTTTCATTGGCTTTAGATCATTCTCTATATTTTTCCCCAAACAGATTCAGGCTGATAATATACATCAATGTTAAAAGGACGCAGATTCCTCAAATCTACCGTTTTATTTAGCCTGACCCATGTTCTTTGTCCCCTTGTAGAAATGATGACTGAATTTCTCTCTTACCTGAGGATAGGCCTCTTCAAAAGCCCGATCTGGAGTCATATGTTTAATGACATCAGCTAAAATGGTATTGACTTCACGCTTCTGCAGACACAATAAAAGAAAATGGCATCACCGCGGCCATAAATTCAAAACCATACAAAGCCAAGACACGGACATTACGAAGCTGAATAACTGAGCAGCTTTTTTGCTACGTGACTAGCATCAAACATGGGATTCATATTTTAAGACGGCGCTGGCTGGCGAAGTTTATGGCAGTTCAAATCTATCACATCTGCAAAGTGCCGTAGATTTACAGATTTCTGGGTTGAGAAGGCAGATTTCAAGAGCGAAGATTTAATCCAGCATTAAAGCTTGTTATACTGAGAATACTCATGTTTTGGAGCTGGATACATTGCCGTGCGGATATAATAGGGATGATATACTGCTGCAGATATTTCTAAATTAACATAGGCCACCACACTGGAAAGGCTATAAAAAAAACACTACTATTAGAGTTTCAAGATTTATTTGTCCCATTCTTGAGACCCCTTTTCCTGGCGCTGTTGTCAAAGTGGGTTAAGTTCACTAGCGACAAACGCAGGATGTCGTTTTTAAGATAATTCATTCTCATGTTCCCAAGAGAATATTAGCATGGCTTGGGAGCAACATCTAAATCAGGGGTCCTCAAACTTGGCAGCTTTAAGAGTTGTGGACTTCAACTCCCAGAATTCTCCAGCCAGCATAGCATAGCATAGCATAGCATAGCTGGCTGGAGAATTCTGGGAGTTGAAGTCCACAACTCTTAAAGCTGCCAAGTTTGAAGACCTCTGATCTAAATAAATAAAAACCAGGCATACCTACTTCCAATGCGGCAGAAGCAAATGCCCTGAAGGTCAAGAGAGGAAAGGACAGTTATTGAAATACGAAACGCTTAAATCTTCACCTACCGTAAAATGCCTACAAGTATATTCCATCCAGACTTCTGCACAATTGATATAATCCTAAAAATAAATGCACGGGCATCACATTTCAAGGCACTTTGGCAGGTTTTCACCCCACCCGGCCTGCTTTCTCCATGTTTCACTGATTCTCTAAGTAAGTAAGGTCAAAACACCCCGAGCGTCCCATTTATTGATTAGATTTATAATAAATTTAGGAGCCCTGATAAGCGCAGTTGGTTAAAGTGCAGTATTGCAGACAAACTCTGCCCAGGCGCCCTGTGTATGTGCACGGACCCCCGCACATGCCCCCCGCACACGTGCGTGCCCCCCCCCGCGCATGCACGGCAGAGACCCAAAGACCAGCTGGCCGGCAGGAGGCGCGTGCACATGCGCAGTAGAGCTGAACTGGGGCAACGGCTCGCGTGCCATCAGAGGGCGCTGCGTGCCATAGGTTCGCCACCACGGATCTAAATGAACAATGACCGTAAGTCAACAGTCTGTGCTCCCTCCTGTTTTCCTCCACCACAACAATCCTGTGGGTTGAGACTGGCCTAAGGTGCCCCAGAGATTTCCAGTGGCTGATGGGAGGTAACCACCTTGGTGTACAACACTTCAATGGCAACTGGACATTGGTTTTCCACCATGACTTTGAGCCCCAGAAACACACCGCCAGAGTGGTACACAGAAGAAACTAGTTTTCTTTCTGGAAAATTGTTATTCGGGACGTGGATACACTCATCTTGGTGGTCATTCTGTGAACCGGATGAATGGCAAACATTTTTTGTGCGCAGCTCTCACCCACTCAACATTTCAAACGTTCCCCCAGCCCTACCTCCGAGCTAGGCAATACGCTTAAGAGGGAATGTTTCTAATTTACAGTACATTTATTTCAACCATCTGCCCACTGCAGCTAAATTGCCAATTTCTTCTACTAATAACCCACCTGTGGACTCTTTAACTTGGTAATAACTTTCCAGGCTTCATTTAAGATTTGAAGACGGTCAATTTCCGGTGGGTCAGCTAAGGCTAGGTTTTGTCCCAGGGAGCAGAAGAGAAGATGCTGTGAAAATAAAATGAGTTGCCTGTCCATTTTACGGCCTCTATTGAGTGTTCCCACTTGAATAAATAACATTAATAATACAGAGACAGGTATTTTAATTTGTAAAAGATTTGAGAGAGATTAGAAGTACAGGCTGGGCTGGGAGGGGATTTGCTACCTTGATGAAAGAAACTTTGATTAAATTTTTATGGCTTTTCGTTCATTTAAATGGCTTAATTTTATTTTTGTTCTGAATTTAAAAAGCAGCAATTTTCTTTAAAAAAATGAGGCAGATATTTGATGCATTAAGCAAAATCCCGGAAGTGGCTTTCCCTCTTTGTGGGCAAAATGCTTTAAAAACCAAGTTTTAAAATCAACTAATTAACTATTACAGGCAGAATGGATCACTCAAGGAACGCTGTTCTTCCACAGAAAAGAAGGGGCCTGCCTATTCTCTATAGCAGGGGTCACCAACGTTTCGGACCTCAGGGACCACTAAATTTATAATTTTAAATCCCGTGGAACACTAATATGATCTGCCTAATGACCAGCTAGGGGGTCATGTGACTGGGTGGGCGTGGCCAACTCCTCATCTCCCCGCCCGGGCTCCTTAGGGCCCCTACAGGAAGCAGTTGTTGGAAGCAGCCACCATGAGAAAGAGTTGGCAAAACAGCTCAGTTCAAATTGGATCTGGCCAAGAAGGAGGCTCAGCAGAAGCACCTCACTGATGACAACGAGCATAGGCTTTGCAAGCAGAGGGAAGACTTGCGGGAGTGCAAGGCCAGGTACCGGCGCCTGGAGGCTCAGCAGGGTGAGATGGTCAGCCAGTTCCAGGCCATGAGGCAGTCCCACTGGAACGAGGCCCTCCGGCTCTTCGCCACCAGCTGCACTTCCCTCCAGCCTTTGCCCCAAAGCCCCGCCCCAGGGGGCCGAAACAGACCCCAAGTCGGAATTTCTGCCCCCCTCCAACCCGCACAAAAAGACCCCAAAGGGGGAGACTCTCTGCACCAACACAAACGTTCATTGCACGTATCTGTCCCAGGGGCCGTAGCTTGAGGACCCCTGATTTAGTGCAATGTAAAAAAAAATGCAAATAATTTTTCTGCGGATCACCAAATTTTCTCACGGACCACCAGTGGTCCACGGACCACCTGTGGTCCACGGACCACCAGTTGGCAACCGCTGTTCTAAAGCACCAGAAGGCAGGACAAGAAACTATGGATGGAAACTAATCAAGGAGAAATAGCAATATAATAAATAAATAAATAAATAAGAAAGAAAGAAAGAAAGAAAGAAAGAAAGAAAGAAAGAAAGAAAGAAAGAAAGAAAGAAAGAAAGAAAGAAAGAAGCAACCTGGAATTAAGGAGAAACTTCCTAACAATGAGGACAATTAACCAATGGAACAGAAGTTGCCTTCAGAAGTTGTGATTGCTCCATCACTGGAGATTTTTTCAAGAAGAGGTTGGACAGTCATTTGTCCAAAATAGTGTAAGGTTTTCTGAGCAAGGGGTTGGACAGTAGAAAACCTTTAAAGTCCCTTCCAACTCTATTATTCTGTTGTTCCCCAGACAGAAAGAGCTACTCTCAAAAGAACATCCATGGAGAGGTCAAGTCCATATCCTCAAAAGATTTTTGAACCATGGTACCAGAGTAAAAAACTACAATGCACATTTAAGGGAATTATTTGGGGAGGCATGGAAGGGGCTGACAATAATAACAGAGTTTGAGTGGAGAGGATGCAGGTGAATTTACCTTGGGGAACCCCGATTCATCGCACTCTTTGATCATGCCGATAAAATCCATCGCTCTTGCAGCAATAAATTCAGCTCTGAAGGCAGACATTACGGAATTCAAGAGCAAGGCGCTGGAATAAATATTATTCAGAGCATTACAAGACAGTCTCACCCCCCCACCCCACCCCCGATTGATATTTTTATATTTTGGCTTTTACATTAAGATCTACCCAGAACATACAACATTTATGCCATTACTACATTTTCACATTCAGAGACCATTAGTGGCTTATTTGGTAAAAGCTTTTTTCCCCCTAGTCTTTGGATCGATTCCCTCCCTGTTTCTGGCCCGTTGCAAGAATTCCAGAGCTGAATAACGACAACAAAACAAACTGTCACACTTTAACAGCAAAACAACAGGGCCAAGGCATAAATCCACCTGAAAGGGAAGGAGCCAAAGGAAAAGCATTTTGCATCTCAGTTATGAAGGGTGGAATTATACACGCACCAAGCAACCTGTTTCTATAATACAGGTAGTCCTCGACTTAAGACCACAACCAAGCCCAACATTTCTGTTGTTAAGTGAGACATTTGTTAAGCGAATTTTATTCCCATTTGTCTTGCCTCGGTTGTTAAGTGAATCACTGCAGTAGATAACCTGGTTGTTAAGTGAATCTGGCTTCCCCCCTGACTTTGCTTGTCAGAAGGTCGCAAAAGGGGATCACATGACCTTGGGACAGAGCAACGGTCATAAATATGAGTCAGTTGCCAAGCATCCGAATTTTGTTCACCTGATCATGGGAATGCTGGAAAGGTGGCAGCTGTGGAAAATGGTCATAAGTCGTAACTTTGAATCGTCACAATACAAACTGTTGTAAATTGAGGACTACTTATAAATATACACCGAAGCAAAGGCGTATTCTGCCCAAGGTGAGGATAAGGGACATAATTAGATAAAGGTAAAGGTTCCCCTCGCACATATGTGCTAATCGTTCCCGACTCTAGGGGGCGGTGCTCATCTCTGTTTCAAAGCCGAAGAGCCAGCGCTGTCCGAAGACGTCTCCATGGTCATGTGGCCGGCATGACTAAACGCCAAAGGCACTCGGAACACTGTTCCCTTCCCACCAAAGGTGGTCCCTATTTTTCTACTTGCCTTTTTTACCTGCTTTCAAACTGCTAGGTTGGCAGAAGCTGGGACAAGTAACAGGAGCTCACCCCATTACGCGGCACTAGGGATTCGAACCGCTGAACTGCCGACCTTTCAATCGACAAGCTCAGTGTCTTAACCACTGAGCCACCACGTCCCTTAGGTCTCTGATAAGTGTATGCTTAATGGGCAAGAAGTCTCCAGTTCAAAACATCTGTACTGTAGCCTCATCGGCTGCCAGTCAGAGTCGACAACAATACGTTTTTTTTACTTTATGCGAAGAAGGAAAGCAGAGTTAAAAAAAAACAGCTTATAGCACAGCACTTACTTGTTGCCTAACTTCCTGCATCTCTCCATCATCTCTGTCAACAAGGCCTACAAAAAAGAAGAAAAAAACAGAAAAATAGCAAAAAATAAAGGGAAGCCATAAGCACCTGCCGGTGCTCCTCAACTTACGACCACAATTGAGTTCAGGACCACAGTTGCTAACTTTTTCCAGTTGTTAATTGGACCGACCCAACTTTACAATATTTTTGCGACAGACGTTAAGAAAATCACACCATGGTCATTCAGCGAATCCATGGTCATTAAGCAGATCATTTGTCTGCAATGGGTATTTCTGGAAATTAATGGTAATTAAGCAAACCCCCATGATCGTGAAGCAAATCCCCAATGGCCATTAAACGAATCAATTACCTGCAACGGGCAGTTTTTGCATTTACGATAGGAGGAATAAAACTTACTTCTGGCAAAGCATCTCTGGGGTTGTTTATTTTTTTTAAGATGCCTGGAAAAACTGAGGTAAAGTCTCAACTTGTGTAAGATTTTGTTATTTCCACATGCTTTGCGTTTTCAGGAGCATTTTTTAAAAAAAAAGTTGGCACACTGAAGTGTCTCATTAGAAATCCGACAGTCTTGCTTCAGATCGTCTTAAAGGAGCGATCATGTTAAGTCGAAGGAGTTTAAAAATAAAAGGAAGTGTCACCCGTATGACAAAAGTGAAAAAGGAGTGTGAACAATGGCACCCAGGAGGATTCCGAAGTAGGATAACAAGTTCCTTTGCTTTGTGCCAAGAGACAAGCTGGGCTGTAGGAACTGGAAGGGTACATTATGCTCAAGGGGGTTTGAAGGAGACTCTGCATTCAAATGGTCTCAGATGCCTTTACAACAGGGGTCACCAACCTTTCGGACCTCAGCGACCACTAAATTCATAATTTTAAATCCCGCGGACCAGTAATATGATCTGCTTAATGACCGGCTGGGTGGGCATGACCAACTCAATGTCACTCACATCAAGGGATGCCTCACGGGCATCTACTCGCCCCTCCCCTCTCAGCCACTCCTCGCCTCCCCGCCCAGGCTCCTTAGGCCCCCCTACAGGAAGCAGAGGAGATCAACCCTGACTGCTCTTTAGAAGGCCAGATCCTGAAGAAGGAACTCAAATGCTTTGGCCATCTAATGAGAAGGAAGGACTCACTGGAGAAGAGCCTAATGCTGGGAACGATTGGGGACAAAAGAAGAAGGGGATGGCAGAGAACGAGGTGGCTGGATGGAGTCACTGAAGCAGTAGGCGTGAGCTTAAATGGACTCCAGAGGATGGTAGAGGACAGGGAGGCCTGGAGGAATGTTGTCCATGGGGTCACAACAGGTTGGACACGTCTTCGCAACTAACAACAATCTCACCTTAGATCTCACCTTTATTATTTTTACAAATAAGGCAGCGAGCAGACCGAATACTCTTTCCTCCTCTTATTTCCCCCACCAGAACAACCACCCTGTGAGGTGGGCTGGATTGAGAGAAGAGCGTGATTGGCCCAAAGTCACCCAACTGGCTTTTGTATCTAAGGCAGAACTAGAACTCACCGTCTGCTGGTGATTGACTAAAAGTCACCCAGCTGATTTCCGTGCCTAAGGCGGGACTAGAACTCACGGCCTCTGGGTTTCTAGCCTGGTGCCTTAACCACTAGAGGTCAAAGAGGGATTCTACCATAAGATCGTGCCTCTCTTCATTCCCAACCTGTCTAATGAAAACTGTTAGGAAATGGCTATTGTCTAACTAGTTGGTCAGGCAATATATAAACTATCAATACATGTTTGTCAAAAGGTATTATATTGCTTTAAGACTGTATTGCATCATTCCGTATTCTGATTGGCTAAGCTGTGTAGCCAATGTACTTAAGGTGAAGACTGAATCATGGCTTGAGAACACTACACCATTTTATCTGCTTATTTGCTGTTATTCTCTACCTGTTCTCTCTGCATGATCACTGTTTGATCATTGCTACTTGTTGCTTTCTACAATTTATTGAATGTTTTAATACGGAACTTGTTCCTGTTTGAAACTCAAGAAGAACTGTTTTATTGTGTAATGACAACAACTGGTAAGAAGACTTTGTACTTGGAATATCCCTGAATTGATATTTTAACTATCGCCTTATCTGTGTATGAGTTGGATTGTTATTGGACTTTGTTTTACTTTTTTCTAAAAGTAAAAGACTACCACAACTCAGTGTGTCGGTATATTAACTGTGGTTATTCACTCTCAGCCGCTTTCATGTGCATACTCAAGGGGTACTCTGCTCAATAACCCATAACATCGGTTATGAGCCAAGAATATCCTTAACAAAAACCTTGGGGTGCAATCAGGTGAACATTCTCCATTATACCAACCTTAAGAAGCCTTCAAAACATTTTCAGAATGAGTTTATTTTATTTTACCTCCGCAGCTCGGTAAGCGATGCATTGTAGAATCCAATCAATTGCCGGAGAATAAAGTGTTAGATACGATGGGATCTCCACACACTGAGCCACCAGTTGGTTCTGGACTGTATCCCCGTGAACCTGCGGAGAACATCCAAGACGAACGGTCACCGAAAAGTCCCAAGTGGTGGAAAAAGAGGAAGGATTCACCGTAAAGCCGAAGCATGGGATGCTGACCTCAAGGAAAACTCTGGGAAAACTGATGGGAGGTGAAAGCTGAAGAAAATGAATGTGGAGATAAGCCAAACTGACATCTGCTTCCAGGCAGAGCTCTAGGGTGGAATGTAATTTGAACAAGCCCAAAAGTGCTGTTCTCAAAAGGCAACTGGATTTTCTTGGTGGTTGTTTTTTTTTTCCCCTTTGAAAACGTTTCGCTTCTCATCCAAGAAGCTTCTTCAGTTCTAACTTGGCTTCTCCATAGACAAATTTGAACAAACAGTTGTGGACTTGAATTCACACACCATCTTGAAGAAGACCCTTTAAGATAGCCCAAGATGGAAAGACCCTTTAAGACAGCCCAAGATGGAAAGCAGGTTTTTGACCTGCGACCAGGGGTGGGCTGCTGGGGGTTCTCAGGGGTTCGGGAGAATCTCTAGCTAAGATTCTGTGCAGTTCGGAGAACCTACAAATCCCACTCCTGGATGGCCCCTCCCCCCCCCCACCCTGCCCCTCCCAGGAATCCCCACGCAGCCCGTTTTGGATGCAGGTAAGTGCAGGGCACACACGGAGGCTCGAGGAGGACAAAAACCGGGCCTACAGGAAGTTTGGGAAGGCTCCAGAGGGCCTCCGGAGTCTGGGGACGCCATTTTTGCCCTCCCAGAGGCTCAAGGAAAGCCTCCGGAGCCCGGGGAGGGCAAAAACGCTCCCCCCCACACCATGGTACAGGAGGTTGACTAGGCCACACCCACCCAGCAACCGGGCAGAGAACCCCTTGCTAAAATTTTTGAAGCCCACCTACCCCTGCCTATGACCACAACTGGGATCGCTGCTAAGCAAGGCAGTTGTTAAGGGAGTCATGTCTGATTTCATGACCTTTTTTTCTCCCAGGGTTGTTAAATGAGTCATGCCAGCATTAAGCAAATCCAGCTAGGAAGGTGGCAACCAAATTGATTCCAGGATACTGCAACTGTCATAAATACATACAAGTGCCTGAATTTTGGTCCTACGATTGTGGGGATGCTTCAAAGATCGTAGGTGCTGGTCTGATCATAACTTACTTTTACAGCGCTCTTGTTAACTTCAAACAGTCACTAAATGAATGGCTGTAAGTCGAGGACTACCTGTAAACCAAGGCCTACCATATGGATGAGCATTTGATGATTTGGAATAGATTGGCTAGTTTTTCTACTTCCAAGATTCTCTACCCTGTCGATAGCTGCAACTCTTTTCCGTCTGAACTGGGGAAGGGGAGAGAGAGAACCTTATCGAGGAAAGGATCCAGGTGCGGATTCTGCTGCGATAAGGCCGTTTACTTACTTGCTTAAAGGTTAGAAGGAAGTCAAAAAAGTTCTTGTTGAGGTTGTCCTTCAGATGAGGAGCTACTTCCATCCCAACCTGTTTGAGGAACCAAATGAATGAAATCTCTTATCTGGTTTTTTTTTTCTTAATACAGTTCTTTGCATTTTTGTATTTCTTCGAAGGCTTAAATAAAAAGGGGTCAGCGTATCAAGGAAGGTTTATTTTACATATGATAAAGGCAGGAAGATTACTATAAGCACAAAGGTGGAAAAGTATTCAAATAATGGAGGAATGGCTCCTTAAACAGTCAGAATGAGCGTTAAAAAAAACAAACAAACTAGAAACCTTTATGATAGGAGTGTTCAACCTTGACAACTTTAAGACTAGTGGACTTCAACTCCTTCAGCATACCTGGCTGGGGAATTCTGGGAGTTGAAGTTACAGCCCTCTCTAAAGCGGTTTACAGAGTCAGCCTCTTGCCCCCAACAATCTGGGTCCTCATTTTACCGACCTCGGAAGGACGGAAGGCTGAGTCCAACCTTGAGCCTGGTGAGATTCGAACTGCCAAACTGCAGGCAGCCAGCAGTCAGCAGAAGTAGCCTGAAGTACTGCATTCTAACCACTGCACTGCCATGGCTCTTAACCAAGATTGGTAAAAAAAGAAAAAAGATTGGTTAAAAAAAAAATCTTACCCTGCAGAGATATGCTCTAGCATAGACAGCCACCAAAGGATCACCAATTCCTCGGATCATGGAAGTCAATCGGGGGAGAGCTTCTGAAATTCCCCTAAAAAAAAAACGTAATTTGAGAAACAGAGTTCATACCTGAAGCTGAGGCTCACTTCTAACAGCGTGGGTCCTTGGTGCTCTTTAAGCTTGGCTGTTACTCGCAGATGTTTCGATACCTAAATCGGCAACACCCTCAGTTCTATTCTAACATCTTAACACCTTTTAGTACTGATGAAGTTACCTAGTTGGGTAATGAAACGTCTGCAAAATAACAACCAAGCTCAGAGAGAACTAAGGACACCTCATTTCAAGCCTGAGCTACAGATATTCTCTTCTACCGGTATCACTTCTGACAACCTCAAAGGCCTGCCTGGCTGGCATGAGCCCAGACCCACTAAACTAAGAATCCAAAATATAGTCAAGCAACTTGTCCTAAAGCCATTGAGGCAAACACAATAAATCCTAGCATCTAACAAATATCCTTGTTTTCCTCCCGAAGGACGAAGGACCACACGCAGTTTGAACAAAAGGGCAGCCCCACGGGAATCCTGCTCAGTAGATACTGAGTGTAGATACAAGAGTGTAGCCCTCTGCCCTGCTAGTATTTCACGAGGCCTTTAAGCTTTTAGCACTAGCAGAGTTTTTACTACAAGAAACAAGCGTATGCTGCTGCAAAATTACCGTATTTTTTGGAGTATAAGACGGACTTTTTTCCACTCATAAAAGAGGGTGAAAATTTGGGTGCGTTTTATATACTGAATGTAGCCCCGTCCACCCGCCGCCCCCCCCGGAAAATGGGGCGCGTGGGGGCAGCAATAGATCTATGGCAATCCCTACAGCTGATCTTCGGGACGCCGATCCAACCGACAATCAGCTGCTTGTGCTAATCAGGCTGTGCTGAAGCTGAAATTGAAACAGGCTGTTTGCTGCAAGGAGGCAAACTGCTGGGAGGCAGAGGCAGATTTTTTTTTCTTTTCTTGTTTTCCTCCCCAAAAAAGGTAGGCGCGTCTTATAGTCCGGAACGTCTTATACTCCGAAAAATACGGTACTCAGACATTTGCTGAGAGACACTGCAAAGTTTTTGTGGCCCTTAAACTCTCAAGGTCGCTGCTTTACCATTAACCAGGCTGTAGCTATGCAACAGCAAACCGGAAAGAACTCCGCGAAAATTATACATCAAAAACGTACCTTCCCGTCAGAATGTTCATCCCACAGTTAAAGCTCTAAAGCAAAAGCCTGCTATTTATGACCCCAGGAGACTTCCCTGATCGGTGTGCTAAATTTCAGGGACCAATCAATAAAAAAAGCTCTTTGCTTCCCAGACATATGTCTTTCCCTATATTTAATGTCCTACACAAAAGTGACCATCAGCATAAAATGAAATTGCAAAGAGATGATGATGATGGAAAAGTCTCAGGCCAGAATCCCTGTGTTTCAATGCCACAAGCAACCCATTGATCTAAATTTACAAGAAGTTCCTTGACTTACGACTGGTCACGTTTGAATTTAGGATGGACCTCCCTAGAGCTAGTTACGACCTCGTTTTGAAATTCTGAAAGACACCCCACCCCCAGTCATAACATTGCATTTTGAGCACTTGGCTAGTTTTCACTGCAGTTTTTTTCCCCTCGAAACTTGTCTCCTTCCAGTTTACATTAAAAAAAAAATACCCATTGTGTATAATAGTTTTGCTTAATTACCACCATCAAAGGGCATAAAATCAAGCATGGTCACATGGTGATACATACATACATACATACATACATACATACATACATACATACATACATACATATATATATATATATGATTTATATGCCGCCCTTCTCCGGAGACTCAGGGCGGCTTACAATGCGTTAAGCAATAGCCTTCATCCTTTTGTATATTTATACAAAGTCAGCTTATTGCCCCCACAAACTGGGTCCTCAATTTACCTACCTTAGAAAGGATGGAAGGCTGAGTCAACCTTGAGCCTTGGCGAGATTCGAACCTGCAGTAATTGCAGGCAGCTGGTCTTAATAACCAGCTTAATAACAGGGTGCCTTAAACCACTGTACTACCAAGGCTCTGTTTGGTATTGAATATTGAATTATCAAATGCTATCAAGTCTTACGTTTTGGAAAGAAATTTGTTGCACTTCAGTATCGATGTCTCCACATAACTTGGCACAGTCAGGGAAAAAAAAAAGAATTCAGAATAAAATGACACGTAGCAAAAGAAGTAGGTAATATATTTCCAGGGTTGTTATAAAATTTTGTTTGTTATCATCAGTTAGGGATGCAGGTTAAGTTAAAACATTTAAAAAATGACATACGTAGTTTGCAAGTACGTAAATGGCCTCAAGTTCACCTAGGCTGGGTCGTTTCTATAATTCTCTTGATATTCATACTTAATAATTAGATTTCCCAAACATTGAGAGATCAATGGTCAGGTATGGATCAGGTTTTATTGCAGATATCTCACTCTACTTTTCAGTAAGAGTTCCTGTGGCTACCCCTAGTCAGACAGACAGATAACAGACAGTCCACCAGCAGCCTGCAGAGCTGGCAGTGGAGTCAGACAGTGAGGAGGCTGGGGAGGAACATGGGCCAGTCCTGGAGTCTGGGGAAGGCTCGGATGAAGGCTCTGTGTCGGAGGCAGAGAAAGGGCCATCTGGGAGGTACGTGCTGCCTCCGGAGCCTCCAGAGTCAGATCTCAGCGAGGCAGAGGAACAGGGAGAGCCTGTTCCCAGTGCGCACATGCGCAGAGCTGCCAGAAGGCAAGAACAGTTAAAACAAAAGGGACGACTCGGGAGTAGGGCTTGGAGATGATTGGCCCCTCCCATAAGACTTAAAAGAGGAGCAAAGGCACGTGGGCCCTTTGCAGGAAGCAACGTCGTTCATTCTGTGCAGTTTAAAGTCTGAAGCTCTGTTTGATTCTGGGCTCTGTGTGGCTTTGCCAATTAGGTCTTTGGCAGCGTGTCAAAGGAGATAAAGGTGGGTGATTATCAGCTTTATCCCGAAGGACTCTTTACAACGATTGGGGACTCATCGGTGAATGAACAGAATTCACAGCTGTTAAAATAAAAGAGGTTTTTGGGACTATTCGTGTGTTTTACTGACTCAGGAGGCCTAGGTCAGAACAAATACATACTAACTTGGTTATTGCTTTAAAGGTTGAGGTTTTTCAACCTCAGGAACTTTTGAGATGTGTGGATTTCAACAGCTGGCTTGCTTCACCAATTGATTTCTAGTGGCCAATCAGGATCTCTTGTTTTCAGATCTCTTGCTACCCACTTGGCATATCTTTCTTATTTCCCTCGTTGGAGAATACACTAATGCCATTTGAAATTCAAGTATAAATCAGGTAATATTTCTTTCATCAGTCTTATTCCAATAAGGATACAATCTTGGGATGAGTTCTCGGATGGATGCAATCTTGAAAAACCAGTTTAAGCAGGTTTCTTTGGCGGTATCGTTCACACTTTCAGGAGTAAATTTATCTGATTAAAATTTAAAAAAAGAGAAGTCTTAATTAAGAATCCGCTTATACTATCTCTCAATTAAATTAGATATTGTAATCATACAGATCTGAGAAAACGGCATTCAAGCATATAAAAATATAGCATCATTAAAAATGCTAATTTTAGAGGTCATTATTGCCTAATTTTGAAACTAGGTACCTCTACTTTTTGGTTTGTGATGGTTCTTGGCATTTTTCAATTTCACATTTGTGAAGGTTTGATTAATAGTAGTTCAGCATTTAGCAGTGAGATACCATTAAACAGCAATTAATAGCAATAGCAATAGTACTAAGACTTACAGTATATGCCGCTTCACAGTGTTTTACAGCCCTCTCTAAACACTTTACAGAGTCAGCATATTGCCCCCAACAATCTGGGTCCTCATTTTACCAACCTCAAAAGGATAGAAGGCTGAGTCAATCATCAGGTCAGGATCGAACTGCTGGCAATGGGCAGAGTTTGCCTGCAATGCTGCATTCTAATCATGGTGCCACCATGGCTTAATAAACTAATTTGTTATTTTACTAATACAGGCATTTATTGAGGGGAAAAAAGTATACAATGATACGCTCGCTTATATAACCATGCAGCCCAGTAAACAGAATGCAAAATATTTCTGAATATGATGTCAAAAAAAAATCAATCAAAGGCTATACCCCTCACAGCACAAATAGCAGCAGCAAATGGAATATACCAGCATCTGTTTCTCTTTCCTGGGAAGAAACAACAACTCCAAACTGAATCCATCAGTAAAAACTTTGTGTGTGTGTGTGACTTACATGACTGATTGTGGTGTCTCCTCAGTCACGTTATCATAATTCGTGCACTTGGCAACCATCACACATTTTGTAAAGAGTTGTGGCATCCCACAGTAACAAGATTGCCAGTTGTGACCTTCCCAGCTGGCTTCTGACAATGAGGAAGCTAGCTAGCAGGGAAGCCTGCAAGTAGTGTCTCACTTAATGACTGCGGTGATACACTGAACGAGCCCTGCAAAAAAGGCCATAAACTGGATGCTGTTGCGCAATGCCTCCCTTAATGACTCTGCTGTTTAACTATTACTTTATTGGTCCCTATCGTGATGGTAAATCACTAAGAACACATCTGAACACTCTGTGGAATGTCCCAAAGGTGCTTTTTCAAGAGGCAACTGGACTTTGTTTTTTCTTTGAAGATGTTTCGTTTCTCACCCAAGAAGCTTCTTCAGCTCTGACTGGATGGGGGGAAGGGGGATGAAAGGATTTGCAAGGAGTATAAACCCTGCCAACAAAAGGGCGTATAGTCAAGGCGATGGTTTTCTCAATTGCAATGTACAGCTGTGAAAGTAGGACCATAAGGAAGGCCGAGTGCCCAAGAACTGAGGCCTTTGAACTCTGATGCTGGAGAAGACTCCTGCGAGTCCCTTGGACTGCCAGGCGATCAAACCGGTCAGTCCTAGAGGAGATCAACCCTGACTGCTCTTTCGAAGGCCAGATCCTGAAGAGGAAACTCAAATACTTTGGCCACTTAATGAGGAGGAAGAAGAGCCTAATTCTGGGAACGATTGAGGGCAAAAGAAGAAGGGGACGGCAGAGAACGAGGTGGCTGAATGGAGTCACTGAAGCAGTCGGCGTGAGCCTAAATGGACTCCGGGGGATGGTAGAGGACGGAGGCCTGGAGGAACATTGTCCATGGGGTCACGATGGGTTGGACATGACTTTGCAACTAACAACAGCAACAACAATAATAAACCCTTCCATTCCCCACCATCTGGTCAGAGCTGAAGAAGCTTCTTGGATGAAAAGCAAAATGTCTTCAAAAGAAAAAAACCCAGAAATTTCAGTTGCCTCTTGAAGAAAAAAAAAAAAAAGCATTTTTGGGCCAACCATGACCTGGAGGACCGAGAATCTCCATATTGGTTCTCCTGATCTGCTCTATCTCAACGTCCTGATGCCCTGGTGGTCCATAATATTGGCCTTTAAAGGGAAAATCGTATCCCTGGGCAGCTTCAAAACATCCGACCTGGTTCTTGACTGACCCAATTTCATTCCATCGAGTCCTCTGGACCAAGATGTTTTCTTGGTTGTTAGGGAGAAAAAAAGGCCAGCTTTGTTCATTGTAAGGCAAAAGTGGAACAAATGGATTGATGGTGATGGCCTAGGGTGTTTTTACCCCCTCTGTATTCCGAGCACCTCTTTGGCACAAGAACAAGAGGAACAGCAGCGCTCAATTGCGAGACGCCACCGTTTTTGTTATTCCACTGCTGTTCTCTTCAAACACACAGAGCCCAGGCAGAAATTTTGGGAGAGACTGCAATCTTCTCCCCTTTTCGCCACCGTCCCCTCCACCCCCACCCCCAATCCCTCCCCTCCTTGCAGCTGAGGACTCTTACATAATCGAGCGCTATGGAGATCCAGATTCTGCAGTTAAAGCATGTATTAACTGCCGAGCTGGTTAAGGACAAGCACCCTTATGTACGTTAAGGATGACTTATGCGTAACCAGCAAAATAGAAAAGAAATTGAAAGGAAAACGTATGCAAAAAGAAGATCGGGGTTGCTCGGATACCATCTTGAAAATATATTGAATTGAAAATGGACACAAGAATGGAGAGGGAAGGGAGAGAGGAGTAGAGGGACAGATAGGAAGAAGAGAGGAGAAGGGAGAAAAGGAGAGAGAGAGAGAAGGAAGGGAAAAGGAAAGGAAGAAAGGGAAGGGAAATAAGAGTAGGAGAGAGGGTTAGAAAGAGAGGAAGAGGGGAGGAGTGGGAGAAAGGAATGGGAAGTAGAGAAGGGGAGGGAGAGGAGGAAAGAAGAAAGTTGAAAAGGTTAGAAGAAGGGAGGGAAGGGGAAGAGGGGAGAAGGAGAGGAAGGGTCGTTGTGAAAATAAGGGAGATATGGAATGGTAGAAGAGGAACTCCAAATATGTTTTAAATCTTTAGGATGAAGAATGAACTAATATGAAAGTCAAAAGATAATATGTATGATTAATGATGGCTAAGAGATTGTACATTTATGTATGTTTATGAGAAATAGAAATAAAAACTTTTTATTTAAAAAAAAAAAAGGACAAGCACCCTTAGCTGAAGCCGCTCGACGGAGAACGCAACAAGAAAGATTAGGAAGACAATAAAGTGCGATCTAAAGCCTTCTGCGAAGCCGAACTGATTTCGGGTTGCATAAACATTTCAATGATTTTTTTGCTTTGTTTTTTTAAAAAGGGGGAATTTTCAACGCTCCGCTAAGAAGCGATGTTGGCTTCGCCGAGCATTCATTTTTTTAGGCATAAAGCTTCGGTTTTGTTATCAAGGGCACAGCGGAGTCCTTTCCAATTATTTCTGCTGCAGGCCGGCTTCTTGATGGTATGGGCTCAATCAGAATCTGTTCTCTTTTATCCGAACGGAAAGAATGAGCACAAGGCATAATGAGCGTGTTCTCCTCTCACGGACAACCGCTCAAAGGCACAGCTTGGCCCAGGAAATGGTCTGTGTTTGCCATACCTGGGATTTCTCATTCCAGCAAGATTGCAAGAGGGAACCGTTGGCTGACCCTAAATGAGCTTCGGGCAAAGGAAACAGATATCCTCAAACTACCCAAACAGGAGCAAGAAGCAGAAGCAAAAGATGACAACGAGGTCTCAAACTATCCTGCACTTCTAGAGACAGTTTGGTGTAGTGGTTAAGGTGCTAGACTAGAAACTGGGAGACTGCAAGTTCTAGTCTCCCTTAGATAGAGAAACCAACTGGGTGACTTGGGGCCAGTCACTCTCTCTCAACTCAACTCAACTCAACTCAACCCAACTCAGCCCAACCCAACTCAACCCAACCCAACCCAACCCAACTCATTCCAACTCAACTCACCGTTGCTGTCAGGAGACAAAGGGCAGGAGTTTTATGCCTTGAGTTGTACCAATAAAGGCAGGAGGTAACTGGAACTTCTCCAGTCCTATTTGGGAGTTTGGATTCTCTACATAGAGAGTTGTGCTTGAAAATGCAGTATATTTAATGGAATTATCCCAAATTCCTTATTCCAATTCCTTTGTGGAAGAACACATAGGGATTGTTGCATCAGATCACCTTATTGTATTTTAGTTAGTGAGAACAAACAACGAATAAGGAATTTGGGATAATTCCTTATTCGGTGTTTGTTCTCACTAACTAAATCACAATAAGGCAATCAGAGGTCAACAATCTTTCCCAAATGTTTGCTGAGCCTTTTTCTTTTAAAATTCAATAGTACTACGATTGGGAGACCTGTAGCAGCAACAAGACTGTTGGAAACATCCTTAAGATTTAGAACCTCCAAGATATTTTGGAATGTTTTTTAAAAATCTTTCTCAGTTACACCTTATTCGTGTTTTTTTTTTCTACTGCTAGTTCTGAACAGTTTGTCTCCAACTGACCACTGGAGACCAAGATGCTAATGAGGATTTGCTATCTCATTTCCTATGGAGCAACCTACCTGGCAATGGGGTGCAATGATCAGTACACATAGAAAAGATCCTTTCATACACCAATTTTCCTGCAATGATAACAATAAGATGGTGAAATACTATTCTAGATGCAAGTTCTGAAAAAGAATGATTGGTTATCAAGTATATGGGTTAAAATTAGAAAATTAAAGGACAGCTAGTTTAGACATGTTAGCACCAATGATGTTACCTAGTTGGGTCATGAAATGTCTGCAAGAAAGCAACCAAACTGAGAGAGCACGAAGGATCCCAGAATCCTTCTCCTCCTCCTCCACTCCACAAACCCCACTCTCTTCTAGCATTGATAATGCTATCTAGTTGGGCCATGAAACGTCTGCAAGAAAACAACTAAGCTGAGAGAGCACTAATGACCCCACAGTTCAACCCTGAGCTACAAACGTTTTCCTCTATTGGTAAACTCTCTGCTACAAAGTTGTTCTGAAATGAATTAACCCTCATGCTATCTATTCCTTTGGAACTCAAAGGAGAAAACAGAGGACATTATGTTAAACGGTCCAGTGTTTTAAGAAATGTGCTGAAAAACTGCTCTCCTACAAATGGTATTAGCTGGATATCCTTTCTAAAATCTTTTGTGGCAAACTCACGCCACTTCCATCTCCTGCTGTCAGAGGAGAACGGGTTACAAATCTAAATAAAGACTCCTTTTTCTCTGTCACCTCTCGTTCTAATCATGTTGTGCTTTTGGTTTGCTAAATGCACTTTTGGCATTACATCATGCTGCCCTCAAGTGGGATAATGGGCACATCATTGTATCCTGCTTAAATCCAGATTTAAAAGAGGATATAACCTGTTTTATTAAATTGCAGAATGAAAGAGAAGGACGCTCAAAAACTCCCTGATGTGTTATTATCCAAAAACTGCTTTTAAAACAAGTTGGTGGTGTTTATTCTTCTTCAACATTTATTCTATACAGTAGCTTACCACAGAATGTCTATAAGGCTGTGTTTCCCAACCTGTGTCATTTTAAGATGTCTGGACTTCAACTCCCAGAATATCTCAGCCAGCCAGCCTGGCTGGGGTATTCTGGGAGTTGTAGTCCACACATCTTAAAACGGTTACGGTTGGAATCGCTGTTATAAGTGGTCCATGTGCACAGAGGAACATCCGATCTGTGCATGTGTGAAAATAATATCCATAATTATTTCTAGCTACCAGGAATTATAGACAAAGCACGCTGCCCAAGGGGAAACAAAGGCTATTACATCAATTCAGGTAGTCCTCAACTTAGAACAGTTTGTTTAGAAACCATTCAAAGGTACAACGGCACTGAAAAAAGTGACTTATGACCATTTTTGACACTTATGACTGTTGCAGCATCCCCCTCGATCAAGTGAACAAAATTCAGACGCTTGGCAACTGATTCATATTTATGACGGTTGCAATGTCCCGGGGTCATGTGATCCCCTTTTGCGACCTTCTGACAAGCAAAGTCAAGGGAGAAGCCAGATTCACTTAGCCACTGGATTACTAATTTAACAACTGCTGTGATTCACTTAACAAATGTGGCGAAAAAAGTCATAAAATGGGGCAAAACTCACTTAACCAATGTCTCACTTAGCAACTTTGGGCTCAATTATGGTCATAAGTCGAGGACTACCTGTACCTGCAAATGAAAGGGGGGAAAAAAATCTTTCTTCAGCAACATGGAGATTATGCACTCCTGCCCAATTGGGTGATAAATTTCAAAAAGTATAAATAATCCAATAAAGACTTCTCAGCTATTGCAGCCAACATATTTAGAAGGAAGCCAATAATATTTCTACTTTCTTGGAGGGAAAGGTTGTAATGGCAGTTGGCAGGCACCTGTCAACGTGGTTTCCAATCTGGCCTACTACAAGTCATGAAAATAGTTACTCTTGTACTTGAAGCCATTTTGGGCAAACCCAGAAATGTCAACCGTTCGGTCTTAAAGAGGTTCTAGCCACTGCAAAAAAATAAAGATTGGTAGAGAAAAAGGATGGGGTTAGATTTCTCTCTTAAGTATTCCCTTGCTTCTGTTGGAGAGAATCATCTATCTTCTCTTCAGAATTTTAGTAAGGGCATAAGGTTTTGTGAGCTGCAATTCACCACAGCCGCTGCCTTTTAATAAAATTAATTAGTTGGAAAAGCTGCTACCGGATCGGTCTGGTTTGGGGTTTGTTTGTTTTTTTGCAGTGATACGCTAAGAAGTCTCCCTTCTCCAATCTCCTCTTCCAGAATGTCTTGCTCACCTAAATAATTGTCAGAAAACCATTTGTATTTTCTTTTATTTAAATAGGAAAAAAAAAAATACAGTAGGTTCTATACTCACCAAAGGTATCAAGAATGTCTGTTATTAAGACAAATTTACTGGGATAAAACTGAATCACAGTTGTATCGGAAAGAAGTTTAGAACACTGGGTGGAAAGAAAAAGGGAAACGAAAATTAATCTGTTGGGTAATTACACAGAGTGTCATTTTGCTGATGAAAAGGCAGCTCGAAGACAGCCTGTCATTTGAAGAGCAGAGTTTATTCCACAAAGATTTCCACTCCAACTCTCCAGCATTCTCTTACTTATTTCCTGGCTGACCCGCCAGCTGCCTATGGATTTCTTCAGCACTAAATTCCTTCTTAACCCAACAGCGATGGAATGGAACCGCTGCTAAACCCCACTGTATTATTGGTAATATATTCCAGATGTCATTCCAGTAGCAAAAGATAAACATTCCCAATAAAAGCAGGGAAGGAAAGGTAGAACAGAGATGCCAGACTCCTCAAGACTTCCACAACTGAATACTCCGACAGCAAACCCCTTCGGGAAGTCTCTTTTCGAACCCTCCCCAACGAACTTTGCTAGACGAAAATTAACCAGGGAGAAAGAAAATAAACAGATGTGAAGAGGTTGCTATTTCTACCCATTAGGGCTGTTATTAGTTAGGCTGGACTTCTCCCAAACAGGCCAGTCATGCTGAATGCTCTGAGAGCAAGAATAACAGGACATCTGGGCCTCCCTGAATATCCCTTTTCAGAGATTCGTGTGTTCATGTGTGTGTGTGTTTCATATGGCATAACAAAATACAGCATTAATGCATAAAAATCCACCAAAAAAAGCATATCAAATGTATATAGCAATAGCACTTAAGACTTCTATACCGCTTCATAGTGCTTTACAGCCCTCTCTAAACAGTTTACAGAGCCAGCCACTTGCCCCCAACAATCTGGGTCCTCATTTTGCCCACCTCAGAAGCAGGGGTGCTATTCAGCAGATTCTGAGAGGTTCTGGAGAACCGGTAGCCGAAACTTTTGAGTAGTTCAGAGAACCGGCAAATGCCACCTCTGGTTGGCCCCAGGAGTGGGGAGGGAATGGAGATTCTGCAATATCCTTCCCCCAGGAGTGGGGGGGAATGGGGATTTTGCAGTATCCTTCCCCTGCCATGACCACCAAGCCACACCCACAGAACTGGTAGTAAAAAAATTTGAATTCCACCACTGCTCGGAAGGATGGAAGGCTGAGTCAACCTTGAGCCTGGTGAGATTCAATCTGCCAAACTGCTGGCAGCCAGTGATCAAGCAGAAGTAGCCTGCAGTACTGCACTCTAACCACTATGCCACTGTGGCTCGTTATAAAGGTAAAGGCTTCCCTGTCAGTCATGCTCATCTTTGTTTCTTGGCTGAGAGAGCCAGTGTTGTTCAAAGACAATTTCCATGGTCATGTGGCCAAGCCTGGCTATATGCCAAAGGCCCATGGAACACTGTTACCTTCCCACTGAAGTGGTACCTATTAATCTACTCCCGTTTGCACTGCTAGGATAACGGGGAACTAGGGCAAGAAATGGGAGCTTATCCCGTTGCATGCAGCTCGGGTCTTGAACCCATGCTGTCAGCTCTCCAGCTGACAAGCTCAGGATCTTTAGCCACTGAGCCATCGTGCCCTTCTATACAGCAAAATATAAAATACCAGAGCAGTGAATTATTTTAAAAACACGAAGCGCAAGTGATAATAGAACTGTGAACGGAATTAAATTACGCATGAGCGGTTATTGAAGCGATTGAAGCTACAGCCAGAGATCTCGGCCGTTTAGCCATTGACAACAGAGCAATTCCTGTGTTAAGTAGCGGTAACAGAGTTGGAAGGGGCCTTGGAGGTCATCTAGTCCAACCCCCTGCTCACGCAGGAGACCTATACTAGAGATTCGAACCGCTGAACTGCCAACCTTTCTGATCAACAAGCTCAGTGTCTTAGCCACTGAGCCATCTAGTCAGTAATCAATACAGTAACGAGGAAGTATTAAGAATTGCTGCAGAATCCTTTGTCCTTCTTTTCCTTTTTCCTTCTGGTTTAGGGATTCTCACTTGCCATGAACCTTTTAGGTATAAATACTTCAAATAAATAAAATACCTAACGAGGTATTTTGGTTCGGTTAACGACCACAGCGTTTGTTTTAACAATCGCTGCCAAAAAAAAGATTGTTAAAATCAGGTTGGCCACATGACTGACCCATTTCCTCCCTTACGACCGTAATGGGCAGCTCCATTATGCTCGTAATTCGAGGACTTCCTGTAAACAGAAATGCGAAAAGCATCAGAGCTGGGTTCCCTGCAAGTTTCTTTGCTCAAGCGTGTCCACTCAGAAAGAAAAGTGGGGGGAATATCTGGAGGCAGCCATGAATTCCTCTGAAAAAGTTAAAAGCATCCTTCTTCATCAATTTACAACCCTCCTTATCAGTGTTATGTCAGGGTAATGATGATTTAAAGCTGACCAGCCCTTTAAGAGTGAGGATGAGTCAGTAGGGTTACTGCCACTTTAAGAAGCTGGGTTAAGAAGCTGTCTATATAAGGAAGACCATGAGAGGGCGTCTCTCTCTCTCTCTCTCCTCGTGTATCTTCATTGTAGTTCTCCGTGTAGAGTTGAAGAATGATTGCTTGCCTGACTTTGCTTAGCACGTGTATGTATATATACTGTATATAACTTGTAGATAAACCACTGTTCGTAAAACCTCTGTGTACTGTATTTTGCTCAAAATAGCAGTCACACTGTGTACACTCTGACATGTTATGCTCACCTGGATAACAATCTTAAGGGCTTTGACTTTCTGATCGGAGGCCCACGCATCCTTCAAGGATTGGTTGAGTTCTTCAATCCGGTTAGTGTAGTCTTGCTGGGTTAAGTTTAGCAATTCTTTTTGGGAACCCTAAGAAAATATGTGGGGTGCAAACAGTGAGTTATTTTTTTTTTAACAGTTTTATCCTCTCGCTTTGGGAAAACAGCCCAGAAAATGCAGAATTGCTGGACTGAATGGTACAAACCAGCCATCGCTGTTATTCGCTCCAAAAGAATTCCAGACAGCATCCTTTCTCCTCCAACAAGCATTTCTGTCTCATGGTTTACATTAGGAGTACATACAGGTAGTCCTCAACTTACAACCATTTGTTTAATAACCGTTCAAAGTTACAACAGCACTGAGAAAAGTGACCTTTTTCACACTTATGACCATTTTCAGCATTCCCATGGTCATGTGATCAAAATTCAGATGGTTGGTAGCGGGTTCATATTTATGACAGTTGCAATGTCCCAGGGTCATGTGATCACCTTTTGCGACCTTCTGACAAGCAAAGTCAATGGAGAAGCCAGATTCACTTGAATGTGTTATTAACAACTGTGGCAAGGAAGGTTGTAAAATGGAGCAAAATTCACTTAACAAATGTCTTGCATAGCAATGGAGATTTGGGGCTCAATTGTGGTCGTAAATCGAAGATTGCCTGCAATTCTTTTAATCTATTACAAATTACAGAATCAAAAGCTCTCTTTTCAGTTTCCAGCACAACAGAGTGTAGACTATGTGGAAATCCTAGAAAATGCTGAAAGAAAGGACATAAATTTCTTTGCTCTAAAAATGAATTTTTGCTCACCTCTTCGAGATCATCCAATTCTTCTAATCTGGTTCGCACTTTCTCTGAAACAGATCCAGGAGTTGAGGCTTTTCCTGCAAGTAATTACATCTTTGAATTGTACAATCTTCAGGAATTTGATCTCTAAGAAAGATGTTCTATAGTAATTTTGGACTGAATTAAAGAATAAATTATGTTCTGACAGTACCTGAAGAAAACAATTACAGGCAGAGTTAGAGTAGACATTTTCTGCTATACATTTCAAATTTTTGTAATTGGCAATATTTTAGACATTGTGGGCCAAATTTCTGGTTTATAAAAGCCCTTGGAATCCTTTGTTTGGAAAACAAATGCATAACTGCCCAACTTCTGGAATCTTTTTAATAGTGTGAGGACTCCAAATGTTATCAAAATAGAGGGTGTTAATTCAGGAGAAAGTTCCTTCATGTCAATTAAGCAACATGTCTTATAAAAAAAGAGAATAGATGCAAAACTTTAAGTTAAATATTTGGAAGTGAATGCTTACCTTTTTCAGATCCCATGTATAAATTCTGCAAAGGAAACATATGTTCAGTTTCAATTAGCAATCCCCAACTGTCCAGTTCTATTAGATAATCAAAGGCCAACAGTCCCTATCAAAGTATGTATATTCTAGGAATTCAATCATTATATTTTGTAAACCAGCCAATTATAAAGTATGGTTTTGCAGCTCCAAAGGTTCCAGAAAGTAGCTCAGGAGAAAATATGACCCAATGTTAATTTTCAGCATGACTTGATAAGTTATCTTTATTTTACAATAACTAGATTTCCCTCTTTAGATTTTTTTTTTTTTTTTTTTGCATTCCCAACCTTTGTGTTGTTTAAACAAGATTAAAAGCGGACTCACTATGGACAGTTTCTCATTTGTTGTGTAGCGTGCCAAGATTTCACCACGTTTGCTTGACCAAGGTTCAAAGTCGTTTCCCAAAGACAAACTCTCATCTTTATCACGCTTCTTCCTGGCATTATCCTACAAAGGAATATAAAAAAACAGCATCACATTTTTACATAAACAAACAATGCTGCTTTTATGTTACAACACCTGCCTTTTTTTTTTCTAAATTGAGGATAAAATTAAATGTTACACCACCACTAACACAATGAATAAAAGCCACTGACAAGCATGGAACTGTCGGAAATGTATACCATATTTTTCGGAGTATAAGGCGCACCTTTTTCCCCCCAAAAAAGAGAGTGAAAATCTGGGTGCGCCTTATACTCCGAATGTAGCCCCGCCCAGCTTCTCAAATGGAGGTTTCAGAAGCTGAAAAAAGCATCAGAAACGAAGCTTCAGAAAAGAAGCCCCCAAACAGAGCTTTAGAAAAAAAGCCCCCAAACAGAACTTCAGAGGCTTTTTTTCTGAAGCTGTTTCAGAGGCAGAAAAAAGTTTTTTCTGAAACACAGTTTCAGAAGTTTCAGAGGCAGAAAAAAAAAAAGCAAAAAAAAAGCAAGGCGCAGAGCTCCCAACCAAGGAACCTGTTGCTAAAATTCACCTCTGGGAACAGCCGATTGGGGGTATTCCAGGAGGCTGATCCACCTGCCAATCAGCTTTTTTCTTATTTTCCTCCCCAAAAACTAAGGTGCGTCTTATACTCCGGTGCGTCTTATACTCCAAAAAATACGGTATTTAAAAACCCATAATTAACTGCAGGTAAATCCATCAGCTACCCGGTAAATGCACACAGGTTGGTTACCTATGGAGAGAAGCACAAACGAAGGCTAGTCTTTGCCTTCAGCACCTTGGAGAGCTCCGTGCAAGACTTGTTAAACTGCTTACCTTCTTTGCAGTCTCCCATTCCTTTGAAGGCATCAATGAATACCAAAACTGAAAATGACATCTTTCCTACCATTTTGAGTCAGAAAACTCCCAAAATATAGACTAACACAGACTCTGAACAAGCTTAAAAATGATTAACAAAATACTTTCTCCCTTCTGTCCCTCCCTCCAAAATTGAATGTCAACCACAACATTGGGTGAGTGTGAGGTGGCCCTATCCACTGTAGTCTTCACTAGAAGGAATTTAAACATAGAGATGTTTTTGCTGGCTTCCCAAAAAGTGAAGGCAATTGAACTTTCAACCAGATAGCTTCAGAGCCTGACTATGATCCACTGAGATCCCAAAAGAGAGACTTAGGACATCTCTCTCTCTCTTACTACTAATTGTAATTTAAACAGTTTGTGTTCTTTGTCTGCAACTTAGAAAATATAGAAGAGATATCATGGAGACATCATTGTTTGGCTAGGATGACACTAAAGAACATTCAGAAGACTTCTTCCAGTTGTGTTGACCAGGACTTTTTTGAGTTCCTCCTGACTCAGGAGACATAATTTAAGAATTTTGGACACGCACACATCTGCAGAATGCAGGGGCAGCAGTAACATCAGCCCCCTACCTAGCTGCTCTGAAATGACATTACCGTTGTCATGCTCAGCAATGGATCGGCAGTAGCTGCGAACAAGGATAAAGGATCTGTGCCATCCAGAACGCTGCTGAGTGGATCCAGCATTGAACTAGAGGATGAAGATGATGTAGAGGATGTGCTTCCTTTACGACCCAATTTTTTTGTCTTCGATTCAGTAACCTGAGGAATATAATAGCATATGTAAGAAGTTTGCAGCCCAATCCTTTCCACACTTATTCCAAGACCAGGCAAACATGTGTAAGAGACCAGTTCTGTAAGCCACCACTGAGCTAGGAATAGTTACTTTAGAGAATGGAGAAGTTGAATTACATTCAATGCTAGACAAAGCCTAATTCTGAACAAGCTTAAAGAGTAGATCAGGAATTGAAGTATAATCTACATGCTGCCATTATAAAACTAAACATTTTACCCAGGGGTGACATCTACTTACCTTCCCTACCGGTTCGGAAGTGTGCACACCGCGCCATCATCACGTTCGATTTTTGATCCCCTGTGTATACGTAAGGGGTTAAAAACCAGGAAGTAACGACATCCGGGCAGATGGGTGGAGCCTTATACTGCCACCGCTACTGGTTTGCCAAACCATGCGCCACCAGCGCTACTGGCTCGCGCGAGCCAGACAGAACCGGCAGGATTTCACCACTGATTTTACCACCAGTGTTTATTGCAAATTGTGCAGAATTTAATTTCCCTCATTTGAAGTCATACTGATGGTATCACATAGACCTTTTTATGGAGATGTGACAAACCAAAAAGCTCTTTCTTTTTTATCAATCAAACTTGATAATGACACTGTTGGTTTGCAGACCAACATGGCAATGTCACATTTTTCTTCAGATTACCAGGTAAACCTACCATAATGGGTTTGAGTGGATGGAAATCACCAAATTCCACAGACACAGCTTCTAGTCTGTATGATTCCAATTCACGCCCATAGTTTCGTATTCTTGCATGCCTGAAGGACAAAAGTAAATATATATATATCTCGCTCGTGTGTGTGTGTTATATAGATATACATATGCACAGAGTAGACTGGCAACAAGTGTTTTTTTAGAGATTTATTTATTAAATTTATTTGTTGCCCCTCTCACCAAATTCTAATTCCAATCACTGTAACCAACATGAGACAACCATAATCATGGGAAGACCAATCTAATACCATCTGAAAGACCAAACCTGAGATATACCATAATTCAATGAAAATAAATTTTATCTATAAGCATAAGCTCAAGGCAAGTTGCAAGAAAAATTCATTGTCATCAGTTCAACACTGATATTTTGCAGCCTGTAAAGTTACTAACAAAAGAGAAGGAAGATTTATGTCCTAAGATGAATCACCAGTGACACCAACTGGCATCAGAAAGAAATGAATGTAAAATAATATTTCCTCCCCTAAACTAACGTTCGGACTGACACATTGCTGTGAACTATATGTTTGTTTAATATTGTTATATTGAAAAAACCATAATGGCTGGATTCAACCAACGTGAAAGAACCAGAATGTTCTTTCTGCACCAACTCAGGAAGCTCAAACTGCCCCAAAAAGCTGCTGATCCAGTTCTACAGAGGAATTGTTGAGTCTGTCATCTGAACCTCCATAACTGTCTGGTTTGGCTCTGCAACCCAACAAGACAGACACAGACTTCAGAGGATAATTAGAACTGCAGAAAAAACAATGGCTACCAACCTGCCTTCCATGGAGGACCTGTATACTGCACAAGTCAAAAAGAGGGCTGTGAAAATATTTACAGACCCCTTACATCCTGGACATAAACTGTTTCAACTCCTACCCTCAAAACGACGCTATAGAGCACGCACAGAACTAGACACAAGAACAGGTTTTTCCTGAATGCCATCACTCTGCTAAACACATAATTCCCTCAACACTATCAAACTATTTACTAAGTCTGCACTATTAATCTTCTCATCATTCCTATCACGCATCTCCTCCCACTTATGACTGCATGACTGTAACTTTGTTGCTTCTATCCTTACAATTTATATTGTTTCCTAGTATGATTTGATTGCTTATTTGTACCCTATGACTATCATTAAATGTTGTACCTTATGATTCTTGACGAATGTATCTTTTCTTTTATGTACACTGAGAGCATATGCACCAAAGACAAATTCCTTGTGTGTCCAATCACACTTGGCCAATACAGAATTCTATTCTATTCTATAATGCAGGAATTTGGAGAAGATAATGATGATGATAATAATGAATAAACCAGGAAGTAAAGTAGGAACAAGAATAGAGATGTTTAATCTGCGCTGCAATTCCTGTTCATGCTTGGATATAGCAATAGCCCTTAGACTTATATACTGCTTTGCGGTTCTCTCTAGGTTTGTAAGGTCAGCATATTGTCCCGAACAATTTGAACTCTCATTTTGCCAACCTCAGAATGATGTCTAGTCTGATGAAAAGAAGAACTAGGGGAGACATGATAGCAGTCTTCCAATATCTCAGGGGCTGCCACAAAGAAGAGGGAGTCAAGCTATTCTCCAAAGCACCTGAAGGCAGGACAAGAAGCAATGGGTGGAAACTCATCAAGGAGAGAAGCAACTTAAAACTAAGGAGAAATTTCCTGACAGTTAGAATAATTCATCAGTGGAACAACTTGCCACCAGAAGTTGTGAATGTTCCAACACTGGAAGATTTTAAGATGTTGGACAACCATTTGTCTGAAATGGTATATAGCAGTGGTTCTCAACCTGTGGGTCGCGACCCCTTTGGGGGTCGAACGACCCTTTCACAGGGGTCTCCTAAGACCATCAGAAAACACATATTTTCAATGGTTTTAGGAATAATTTTATGGTTGGGGGTCACCACAACATGACGAACTGTATTAAAGGGCCATGGCATTAGGAAGGTTGAGAACCACTGGTATATAGGGTTTCCTGCCTAAGCAGGGAGTTGGACTAGATGACCTCCAAGGTCCCTTCCAACTCTGTTATTCTCTGTTCTCAGTGTTTCAATATCTCAGGGGCTGCCACAAAGAAGAGGGAGTCAAGCTATTCTCCAAAGCACCTGAAGGCAGGATAAAGAAGCAATGGGTGGAAACTAATCAAGGAGAGAAGCAATTTAGAACTAAGGAGAAATTTCCTGACGGTTAGAACATTTAATCAGTGGAACAATCTGCCTCCAGAAGTTGTAAATGCTCCAACACTGGAGATTTTTAAGAAGAGGTTGGATAACCATTTGTCTGAAGTGGTGTAGAGTCTCCTGCCTGAGCAAGGGGTTTGACTAGATGACCTCCAAGGTCCCTTCCAACTCTGTTATTCTCTCTCTCTCTCTGATATCCCTGTTGGATTTCTACCTGCCCAAGCCTCTCTGAGAGGCTGTTTTTCATTGCCAAGCCCCCAGAATTCCTCCCCCCCCCCTCGGGAAGACAAAGTCCATCCTTCTCAGCGTGCGCAGGATGATGGGAGTTGTCATCCCCACGCCTGTAAGGAAGACCACGGAGGGAGCCGCCCTCTCAAACCCCGGCGCCCCCTCCCCACAGCCAAGCCTGCGGCCTAGAGTCCTCTGAGGGGGGGGCCGATTAAAAAAGGGCGGGAAAGCCGAGGTTCCCTCATTTGAGGGGGGGGAAATCCCTCCTGTTTTTTCCTCCCACCCCGCCGCGATTCTCACCAAGGAAAGGCAGCCATCTTGGTTCCTTCACGTGACTTCCCCGCCCGCGAGCGCCGCCCGACGCCGGAACGGCCACGTTGGAGAAGGGCGCTTGCCCGGTTGCCTTGGCCAGCGAGGGGGCGGGGCGAAGGGGCGGGGCGAAAGGCTCTGCTTGGAACTTGGTTAAGTAGGCGAAGGAAAGGAGTTTTGACCTTAATAATAGGCCATACTTATATGTTGATCTTGGCTTATGCTGGTTTGGCCAAGCTTATGTTGGTTTATCTGCAGGGACTCAACTTTTAAACTTTTAAACTTTTTTTTTTCTCAACCTTGGCAGCTTTCCAGCTGTGTGTGGACTCCACAACTCCCAGAATTCCCTGGCTGGGAAATTTCCCCCAGTTGACTAGAAGGGAATTCTGGGAGTTGGAGTCCACACAGCTGAAAAGCTGCCAAAATTACGAAAGGCCGCTTTAAGAAGGTGAGCCTGGTGGCACAGCAGACTAACAGCCTGTTATTAACATTCAGCTGCCTGCAATTACTGCAAGTTCGAATCTCGCCAGGCTCAAGGTTGACTCAGCCTTCCATCCTTTCTAAGGTAGGTAAATTGAGGACCCAGTTTGTGGGGGCAAGAAGCTGACTTTGTATAAATATACAAAAGTATGAAGGCTATTGCTTAACGCATTGTAAGCCGCCCTGAGTCTCCGGAGAAGGGCGGCATATAAAATAAAAAAAAATAAAAAAAAGAAGGTTCCTACTAATTAAAGCATGTGGGGCTTGGTGGCACAGTGGCTAAGACGCCGAGCTTGTCCATTGAAAGGGTCGGCACTTCAGCGGTTCGAATCCCTAGTGCCGCTTAACGGGGTGAGCTCCTGTTACTTGCCCCAGCTTTGGCCAACCTAGCAGTTCGAAAGTAGGTAAAAAATGCAAGGAGAAAAAGAGGGACCACCTTTGGTGGGAAGGTGACAGCGTTCCATGCGCCTTTGGCGTTGAGTCATGCCGGCCACATGACCTGGGAGACATCTTCGGACAGCGCTGGCTCTTCAGCTTTGAAACGGAGATGAGCACCGCCTCCTAGAGTCGGGAACGACTAGCACATATGTGCGAGCGGAACCTTTACCTTTACCTTCACTAACTAAAGCATGACATTGCAATGCAAATTTGGCTGAAGGTGGCTTGTCCAACAAACCAGAGTTTGAGGTGAAACACAGCTTATAGTCAACCAGTTGTGACTGGGTGCAATGTTGGAATTGAATCTTAGAATTGTTAGGATCCTTTGTGTCCTCTCCCCCCACTTTCCAGGGTCTTTTTTTCCCCTCTGGGATCCTTGCTGCTTGGCTGGGGCTGATGGAACTAGTAGGGCAGTCCCAAAAGCGTTTTGACTCCAGAAACAAAAGGTTTTGCTAGCCGAAGAAAATAAGTAAGCAGAAAGCACAGAGCAATCCATTTAAAGCGTTTGATTTTTTTTTTAAAATGTTCCCTGACTGATCACTGTCTCACAGCTAGATGTGAAGGTGTGATAGTTAAAAAAGTGAAGTCTGCATGGTTTAATCATCCCAAAATTATCCTTAGCATCACAGAAAGGGGTTGAGGAAGAAAGCATATATGCACGCACACAAATACTGAGATTTTTTTTTTTAAAAAAAAAGTTTAATTGTGTAATATACTTAAAAGAGATTTTTAAAAAAGGACAGGTGAAAACCAACATACAAAAATAAGGCTTATAATAGCATGGCAATCCACTCAAAAAAAAGAGCAAACAAATATTGAGAATAAATAAATATGAAACATTAAGTTACAAAAGGGATCCCGGCACTTATAAATAGAAGGCCATACGCTGTTAATTTATAAATAAAAAGTTTTGTGCCAAAATATCAAAAGGTCCATTTAAATTACAGAACTTGTACTTCAAAACAAGTTCTATTTACATGCAGCCTATGTCTAACTCCACAGCACACAACTGGATTACTTTTAGCATCGACACAACATGTAAACTGTAGCTTAACATACAAGGTAACAACCACAATTTTTAAGTCAGCTTGTGAATCTTCAGTTCAGGTTTTTTGAACCTCAGGCAAGAGCATTGAAAATAGTTTTAAAACCAGAATGCAGTGAATTATTTCCGTGACAAGCGTTTGAATTATGTGCCTCAAATTAGCCAAGGGCAATCCTTAAAACCATGATTGGTTACATCACAATTTGTGGCTTGTCCATTTTTACCGTGAAAGTAGAGCCAACCTCTGTAGCTCATTCACTATTTCAGACTTCCCTTCAGATAAGCATATAAAACAAGCAAAGAAACAGATTTTTTAAAAAGCTAGAAATACAAAGCATTTGTGCAAAGTTCAAACCAGATGCTTGTTTGACCAAATGCTTGTAATCAAGTTGGGGTTAGTCAAGATGAGAAATCCAGGGCTGGGGCTGGGTGTTGCTTAAAAGTTTATATTGTTGATTTGTTTATCCATCTGTATGGGACTTTTGTCTACAATAAACCAGGATAAAACAGCAAGTTTGGCTTATCATTCTATCAATAATCCTTGACTTTTTTTTAAAACTGGCATCAAGACAGCCCCAGTCCCAAATGTGATTTAAAAACACTGCATGATGTAATAAAAGCATTAGAAGATACACGTAAGTTTATAAGCATCTGAGTATAAATAACTGTACCCATGTATAAAGTTAACCCCATTAATTTTTCAATTCGTGGGAATGATTTCAGCGACACCACATCTGAAACCTCTACCAATGGCAAAATATTAATACCACCTGAACATGTAAAATTAACATTAGACATTAACTGTGACTAAAGATGCTACTGGGATAAAGCCACTACTAAGCTAAAAGGAGCGCACCAATTTATTTCCCAACATGGTCTTGTTTCAATCTTCCAAAACCACACTAAAATCCACTCTGCTTTTCCTGCCTCTCCAAAACAATATTTACATAAATACAATTTGTATTCAGAAATGCTTTTGTTCATCTAGCTTTTCTGTGAAATTAAGATGGTGGTTAATCTCATGTTATATCTTGAAAGAGAAAAGATGGACAATGTTAGTCCTTTTTTCAGCAAGCCGGGCTGGCTTAACATATTTTTTAACATATTTTTAATTTTTTAATTGGTTTGTTATCTTAAATTGGGGCCAAATTAATATATATCTTTTTAATTGTTTTTAATGTTTGTATTGTATGTTTTTATCTGGCTGTACACCGCCCTGAGTCCCTCGGGAGAAGGTGCGGTATATAAATTTGAAATAAAATAAAAATAAAATAAATTTACCATTAGTCCAATGTTAAATAAGTAACCTTGAACTAGTATAAGTTGCACAATGTTAGTCCAACTTATTATTAGCACTGGTCGTTCATTATTCAAATGTTGTTTATAAAAAACACTACCAGATATCTGGATTTAAAAAGAGAAGTGAGGCAAATGTTTAGCAAAGTAACCTTCCCTGCCCTCCTAATAGTTGTTATCATTTTTTAAAGAGGATGTTTCTAGTTCGCTTACTACAAAAATCAAGTCTGACAGCATCTTATAAACAAGATCTCATAGCATGCTCAGAAACAAGACCACAGCCAGAAAAAAGGAGGTGGGTGAATACAATATTTATACCCTCTGATTAATAGCATCATGGCTGAAAGCTTAAAGAAACATATATGTTCAACATCATGACCCTCCTGATTTCCAAGAGAACTGAAGTGGCCAAGAGAAGCTTTGTGTAACCCAAAAGTGCAATCATCTTTGGAAATGATCCAGAGAGCTGAGACCAAAAATTTCCTTTTCAGAAGTGCTTTGAACTATCCCCAAAGCATGACAGAGAGAAGCAGGAATGCTGGACATCTAAAGCAATCACGCTTCCGGGGTTATTTATTGCACAATTGAAAAATGCAACCTTGGTTCAAAAGGTTGCTTGAAAATATCTACTTGAGGGAGTAAGCAAAGCACAAAAACCCCAGAACTCAAATGGAAGGCTGGCCATCATATTCACATTCATATTTCCTTCGTCTTCCTTCGTTCACATTTCCGTTCCAGAGTCTGCTAAGTCTCTTTTAACAGGACTACGCACAGATCTCTCCTCGACCCGCATTCCTTGAAGGAACATCTGGAGAACATTGAAGGACAATGCTAAACCACTTCCTAGCCGAGGGAATGCTGCCTTCTTAGGTTGTCGCAACATTTGGCTTCTTTCTTGGGATTCTTCCGGCAGATACTCCTGAAAGCAAAAATCAGAAATAACCCGGTCTTGTTTATTAAAAGGTTACGAGCTTAAAAATGCCAACCATTTGTCCCAAGCAAGCAGTTTTAAAAGCAGACGCAAATGGAACGTTTGTTCTGAAGGGCAGTTTAGTAGAGGAACAACCATAAAGTTTTCAAACTGTGTACAGAAATAAATAAATTAGGGTTGTCCATGATAGCGATGAGAAGAAGCAGCGACAAATAGCTTAAGCAGGTTTGGGAGGTTTAAATTCCTGAACTTCTAAGAAACTTAGCAGACCTATGTTAAAATCCTGTCTGTAACCCAGCAGATATACCTGACAGATTTTAAATTATTTTGTCAGAATGCTTCATGTTGGGAGAAAAAAAAAATCATTAGACAAAGTGTGTTGGAGGTACAAGAAAGCTGTAGAAAAGGTAGATGGGTAAAACTACTGCAAGGTAGGTAGGTTGGTGGATTGGTATTTAAACAGCTTGGACCAGTGGGGAAATCTAAATTTTTTTACTACTGGTTATGTGGGCATGGCTTGGTGGGCACGGCAGGGGAAGGATACTGCAAAATCTTCATTCCCACCCCACTCCTGGGGAAAGGATATTGCAAAATCTCCATTCCCACCCCACTCTGGGGCCAGCCAGAGGTGGTATTTGCCGGTTCTCTGAACTACTCAAAATTTCCGCTGCCGGTTCTCCAGAACCTGTCAGAACCTGCTGGATTTCAGCCCTGGCTTGGACTCATATTGATTTAATTGATAGACTGTAGTTAAGTCATGGCTTATTAAATAAACCACAATTGGTCAAGTTCATCCAACACACTAAAACCACACACACACACGCTTTTCAACCCATGATGGCCCATTCACACACTGCCAAAATCAACCACCATTTTGGTTTAACACAATGGGCAAAGTCAGGCATGATGAGTATCTCCAGAGCTACTATGAGGTGTGTGGGAATTCACAGATATCTGGAACCCTCATCATGCAGAAGGACTAGGAAGAGACAGACTTTGCTGGACAGACAGACAGACACCGCTGGAACTTCCTCCACTCTACAGAAGTTGAACTGTGCAGTTTGTAGATTTGGGGGCCCAGAACTGGCTCTCTTTATAAGTGCCTCTACCTCTATGATGTTTCATAAAATGTTTTCAATATGATCTTACTCAGATAATATTGGGTGGGCTTCAAAAATTTTAGCAAGGGGTTCTCTTCCAGGTTGCTGGTGGACGTGGCCATGGTGGGCATGGTCTAGTCAGCCTCCTACACCATAGCTTGCGGGGGAGGGGCATTTTTGCCCTCCTCAGGCTCCAGAGGCTTTTCTCGAACCTCCGGGAGGGTGAAAACGGCCTCCTCAGGCTCTGGAGGCCCTCTGGAGGCCAGAAACAGGCCCATTTACGGCCTTCCCGAACTTCAGTAGGCCCGTTTTTCGCCCTCCCCGAGCATCCGTGTGCGCCTTGCACTTACCTGCATCCAAAACGGGCCGCGTGGGGACTCCGGGGAGGGGAGGGGTGGGCGGGGCCAGCCAGGAGTGGGATTTGAGGGTTCTCCGAACTGCACAGAATCTTAGCTCAAGGTTCTCCCGAACCCCTACGAACCCACAGCAGCCCCACCCCTGGTCTTACTCCTGGAGATCATGAGAGTATCCAACGGGGAGGAGATCTTTTCAAGGAGAAAGTCTGGCTCTAATTATGGAATTTGTTTCCTTGGGGAAATGGCACATGGAGCTAGCTGGTAATCATTATGGTCTAAGAATTTCCCTGAAGTACGAGGTAAGGATCATGGGCAGGTTGAAGTGATCATCTAAGGAGGGCAACTCATATATCTTACAATTTTCTTTCAACATCAGGCTAAGGAGAATAAGCAAGCAAGGCTATCGTGAGAAACAGATGCAGGTAGTCCTCGAATTACGACCACAATCGAGCCGAAATTCTTCACTGGTAAGCAACCGTTGGTCAGTGAGTTTTGCCCCGTTCTACGAACTTTCTTGCCGCAGTTCTTAAGCAAATCACTGCAGTTGTTAAGTTAGTCACACGGTTGTTAAGTGAGTCTGCTTTCCCCCTTTGACTTTGCTTGTCAGGAAGTCACAAAAGGGGATCATGTGATCCCGAGGACACTGAAACCATCGTAAATTGAGTCCGTTGCCGAACATCTGAATTTTGATCACATAACCATGGGGGATCGGCAACGGTCATAAGTGTGGAAAAACTGGTCATAAGTCACTTTTTTCCGTGCCATTGTAACCTCGGTCACTAAACAAACGGTTGTAAGTCGAGGACTACCTGCGAACCCTTTCTGCCTTTTTTTCCCTAAATGAATGTTAACTTTCTGAAACCCTCCGTACCTCCTCAAAAAGAAAGGTCCACATGCACAGCACGATTAGTATCCAAGATCTTCTAAGGCCGCCCATTTCCCCTCATCATATGACATACATAGGGTGTATGTATGTGGCACGAACATGCACAATCATGTGAGAAATAGGTTAAGCGTCCTAGACAGGACATTTCAGTTAAAACACACAAAAAAACCAACGTTCAGGCATCGGGTGTTATCCACAAAATGAAACCGCAACTAAAAATAAAAATAAAATAATATGCCATCCACTCAGTTTCAGAAGGATTAATCATGGTGGAACTGAGTCGCCCCTTCATGCAATCGGTGAACACAACTTTTGCAATGTGTGTGTGGTGAGGGTTAGTGTAGCGCAGTTAGAGCAGAGCCGGTTGCACCGAGAGGAAAGAAATGATCTGCTGCTTAAAGCTTCTTCTAGCGGAAAGCATCTTTCTCACGCGAGAGATCCCGCCACCCAGTTTTGTGTACACACCTGAAAGGGCCTTGCTAGGCACTCTGTGGTCTGAGGGTTTCTTTCTATTTTGCTCGGCCCCTTTCACTGAGGCCTTAGAGGTTCTGATTGAACATAAAAGGAGGTCATAAGTCACCTGCATCCAAGGTTTAAAAAAAAAAAGGTTATTTCCCCAAACACCTGTGTACAAGAAGTTCGGTCTTACCCCTGTCTGGATAGCAGCCGTTGGATGGGAGCGTTTTGACCTTGGTTGGGCTGAAGAACTCT
Organism: Pantherophis guttatus; assembly: GCF_059756535.1. Lineage (NCBI taxonomy): Eukaryota > Metazoa > Chordata > Lepidosauria > Squamata > Colubridae > Pantherophis > Pantherophis guttatus. The sequence continues at coordinate 15,422,063 of NC_142076.1, read as the reverse complement.
GCAGAAGAAATCACATTTTTTAATTTGGAATCATAAAAGCTGCTTTCTGAGAGGACAGCAGTAGAAAGAGAACAAGGAAAACGACTAGAAAATTCAGGATGGAATGGGGAAAAAAGCAAGGGACAGATAAACAAGACAAAACTGTGGTAAGCGCTCGGGAGTTATTGGAAACTGGGGGCATACAAGTTTTATTACCCTGTTTCCCCAAAAATAAGACATCCCCCGATAATAAGCCCAATCAGGATTTGAGCGTGTGTGCTAAAATAAGCCTTCCCCCCAAAAATAAGCCCTCCCTGAAAATATTTAAACGCAGAGCTAGAAACCAGGTAAGACTGCAAGAGGAGGCCCATCTTGCTCCACGGGCACCAAAATAATAAAACCTCCCCAAAAATAAGGCCAAGCGCTTATTTCAGGGTTCAAAAAAATATAAGACAGGGTCTTATTTTCAGCGAAACATGGTATCTGTTCACAATATTATGGCGCCACAGCAGCCAGTTCTTTTCAAGAATCTAGGAGGTCATAAGGTATTGGCGTAGTCTACAGTAGTGGCCAAAATTGTGGAAACCTTTTGGGAAAAGTGTATTTTTGAGGTTGGATGGCTAATAACACCACTTCTTTTTCAGAGTTTCAAGATAATCCTATTCCACTGCTGGAATGGCCTGGGAATAGCCCAGACCTTAACCCAATGGAAAATCTATGGAGCCAACTAAAGAAACTGGTTAGTCAGAAGCAACCCAGCCATTAAACTCAGTTAGTGGAAGCCATCGTTCAATCTTGGTTTCACATTATAGGAGCTGCAGAACTAAAAGACTTGGTTCACTCCATGGGAAGACGTTGTAAGGCCGTAATTCGTGCTAAAGGTTACCCAACTAAGTATTAAGTGACATGGTGATAATTTTTGCATATCTCGTTTTTTCTATGGCGATCATTTTTGTATATCTCGTTTTTTCTACGTGTTTCACTTTTCTTCTTTATACTGTAACTGCTATTCTAATAGCAAATCCTTCATGAAAGTTATTGCATTACATTCTTGATTAAATTATCTTTCCATTGATATATAATTTTATGGTACTACTCCCCCCCCCAAAAAAGTGGTATTATTAGTTAATTTTAGAAAATACACATTTCCCAAAAGGTTTCCACAATTTTGGCCACTACTGTATGTGCAGATCCAAGCAATTATTATTATTATGGTTGGTTGCATAGCCAGCTTAGTTTAGACTGGTTTTGGATGATGAGGGTTGGTATTACTACAATACGATTTAAAATGTTACAAACCTGTTTTCAAAGATCTTTTGCTTCCCAATGGTTTTTTTATTTGGGATTCCCATTTCAGCAGCCCTATTGGGGAAAAGGAAGCACGTGAAAATACAGTTTGGGAGAAGACAAGAAAGTCTTCTTGTTTGTAAGACATTATAAGCAGACATATTGTTCTAGCTGCTTTATTTTTATCCCTTTGTTAGGTAGAAAGCTGTAAACAGAGGTGGGGGGGGGGTGAGTTGCCAAACAGTGTGCAAGCAAGATGTACATAAAGATAAAGGTTCCCCTCGCACATATGTGCTAGTGTTCCCAACTCTAGGGGGCATTGCTCATCTCCATTTCAAAGTTGAAGAGCCAGCGCTGTCTGAAGACATCTCCATGGTCATGTGGCCGGCATGACTCAACGCCAAAGGCGCACGGAACGCTGTTACCTTCCCACCAAAGGTGATCCCTATTTTTCTACTTGCATTTTTTTACGTGCTTTTGAACTGCTAGGTTGGCAGAAGCTGGGACAAGTAACGGGAGCTCACCCCGTTACACGGTACTAGGGATTCGAACCGCTGAACTGCCGACCTTTTGATCGACAAGCTCAGCGTTTTAGCCACTGAGCCACCACATTCCAATAGGATGTACATACAGCTTGAAAAAAGACAAGATTCTGAGCATTTTCAGATGTGGCTGGCTAGGGAATTCTGGGAGTTGAAGTCCATAGATCTTAAAGTTGCTGAGGTCGGACGCCCCCCGATTTAAAACAAAGATTCCCACTTTTTGACACCAATTGACAAACCTTAAAATAGAAAGCACTTTGCCAACACATCTAAAGTATCTCTTGTGTGCTGCTTGCATGGGTGTGTTACCGTTTCCGCCACGTACTTTGTATACTTTTTTCTATCCAGAGACTTCTGTGTAGCTGTAGAAAGGGTCACCCTGTCTCTTGGGGACTTGGCTTTATCCTACACACCCAAACAATTAGAGAAGTTAGTTTTATTACAAGACAGTTAGTAGGATATTACAATTAATTGATATTGTTTCCTGATTGCCTATTTGTACCCTATGACTATCATTAAGTGTTGTACCTTATGATTCTTGACAAACGTATCTTTTCTTTAATGTACAGAGAGCATATGCACCAAATTCCTTGTGTGTCCAATCACATTTGGCCAATAAAAGAAATTCTATTCTATTCTATTCTATTCTATTCTATTCTATTCTATTCTATTCTATTCTATTCTATTCTATTCTATTCCATTCCATTCCATTCCATTCCATTCCACTCCACTCATTCTATTCTATTCTATTCTATTCTATTCTATTCTATTCTATTCTATTCTATTCTATTCTATTCTATTCCATTCCATTCCATTCCATTCCATTCCATTCCATTCCATTCCATTCCATTCCACTCCACTCATTCTATTCCATTCCATTCCATTCCATTCCTAACAAAAATAACCTCACCTAAATTAGTTAGAGCAAATTGTAACCCTGCGTATTGGTGGCAAACTGTATTTAAAACCCGTGTTAAGGCTTTTCAAAGTCACAAAGAAAACAAGAAACAGATGTTACTGCATATAACAAGCACCATACAGGTAGTCCTCGACTTATAAAAGTTCATTTAGTGACCGTTTGAAGTTACAACGGCACTGAAAAAAGTGACGTATGACCGTTTTCCATATTTTAAGACCTCTGCAGCGTCCCCATGGTTCACCTGATCAGAAGTCAGACACTTGGCAACTGGTTCATACTTATGACTGTTGCTGTGACCCAAGGTCATCTGATCCCCTTTTGCGACCTTCTGACGAGCAAAATCAACGGGGAAGCCGGATTCACTTAACAACCGTGTTACTAACTTAACAACTGCAGCGATTTACTTAACAACGGTGGCAAGACAGGTTGTGAAAGGAGGCAAAAGTCACTTAACAAAGGTCTCACTTAACAACAGAAATGTTGGGCTCAACTGTGGTCGTAAGTCGAGGACTATCTGTAAATGATGGGTGCCGTAACCCACCAGCTGCCGAAGCATTTTCTCTTTGCGGATTTCTCGATCTTGACGTAAGATGCTCATCCTTTCCGATGCTTCCATTTTGAAGAAAATGTCATGAATATCATACAGGGCTGCCTGCAGCTGAAAAAGAAAAAACACCAAATATAAAATTCAAATGGAGGGCTTTTTCGGCCTGTTTTCAAGGTTTTTTTTTCAGCCCATTTTTGAGGCTTTTTTTCCGGCCTGTTTTGGGGCTTTTTCCGGCCTGTTTTTGAGGCTTTCTTGGGCCCATTTTGAGGGTTTTTTTGGCCTGTTTACAGGGCTTTTTTCACCACATTTTTAAGGCTTTTTTGGCCCATTTTTTTTGGAAAAACGGATCCCCAAAGCCTCAAAAACGGGCCAAAAAAACCTCGAAAATGAGCCGAAAAAAGCCCCAGAAACAGGCCGAAAAAAGCCTAGAAAAGGGAGGCCAAAAACTTTTTTTGTTGTTGTTTTCCTCTTATAAATTTAGGTGTGTCTTATACTCAGGTGCGTCTTACAGTCTGAAAAATACAGTATACACCTTACCTGAGCAACGACTCTTTCTTGGAGATTGGCGTCTTGAGTGGGGAGATTTCCTCTCTTCGACAGAGCTTCGGATTGAAAGTTTTTGATGAACTCCATTGTATCCTACAAAAGGAACACACATATGCACCGTTTGTCGTACAATTCTTCTCACAATGAATCCAGACACCAAACCACTGAGGCCAATGGTTGCTCCAAAGAAAGCAGAGAAGTTTCTCCCAAGGGAATATCTGCCAAATAATGCATCTTTTGCAGGGGAAATCGATTAGGGACAGGAGGGCACAGAAGAGGTTGTTAGGTTGTTAGACCTCCAGCACTTTGGTTTCACGGGCAAACGCAATCACTGTTGATAGCCTCCTGTCATCCATCTGAAAGTCACTTGGAAGCAGAACTGGAAAAGATGAAAAATTGATTTTCGTCGATTCCAGCTTCTGGGATCACTGGGGCCAGTGGAAGGAAGGATGGTATATAGGTAGTCCTTGCCTATAATTCGAATTTTGTTCCTAAGCAGTGATAGTTGTACACTGAGGTACCCACAGGACTGGACCCAATTTTATAACTGTTTTGATGACAGTTGTTAAGCAAAGCACGGGATAGTAAATTCCATCTGGTTTTCTCAAAGGGTGGGTTTTTTTGCCAGAAACTGGCAAAAAAGATTGCACATCTGAGGCACAGGACTGTAGAAGGCTGCAAGCAGTGGAAAATGTGGTTGCCAAGCCTTCAAAATACAGTCAAGTGAGGGGATAGCCAGAAGTGCTTTAGGGACTGTAAAAGCACCCTTTCCGAGACTGTCGTAACTCCAAACCTTTGTTAAAATGGCCTGTCATAAGTCAAGGGCTATCTGTAGTGAAGGTCTTTTTATTTATATTTATATTTTTATATATAAAAATAAAATAATAATAAAAAAAGACCTTCACTACAGATAGCCCTTGACTTATGATAGGTCATTTAACAAAGATTTGGAGTTACGACAGCCTCAGAAAGGGTATATACCGTGTTTCCCCGAAAACAAGACCCTGTCTTATATTTCTTTGAACCCCGAAATAAGTGCTTGGCCTTATTTTTGGGGAGGTCTATTATTTTGGGGTGGGCGGAGCAAGACAGGGATCCTCTTGCCATCTTACCTGATTTCCAGCTCTGTCTCCCTAACCCTAAATAGAGGAAATGGCAGGGACTGGCTGTGCATGTATTTAAATATTTTTGGAAAGGGCTTATTTTCGGGGAGGGCTTATTTTCGGGGAAACATGTTAGATAAACACAACTTCTTTCAACAGCACGGGAGAGATAGAAAAATAAAAGCAAGAGCTTTGGAGGCAACATATGGACAGCAGAGATAAGGAACAATCAGCAGCCTCAGCTTTCTGCAGATAATTCAAGTTTCTAAAGGAGCAGGTGTTGCAGAGAAAGGAAAGGGGGGGGGAAAGCATGCTGCATTTTAATTATGTATACATGCACATTCACAGCCAGAGCAGTGTATGCAAGATGGTTCCTTACATGGACCGTTTGCCTCAGATGCTTTAGCTTCTCTGTCTGCAAGAGTCTTCTGGTTAAAAATCCCTTGGCTAGAGCAGAGACCTTGTTGAATTTCCTTTTCATGGCAGGGCTGTACACCTTCAAGAGGAAAGGTAAAATCAGGTAACCACAAGAGTGTTTCCTGCATTCGCTTGCGTTTAACGAACCTAAGCAAAGCAGAGTTAATACACTCTGAAGTCTCAATTACTGTATTTTTCAGAATATAAGAGGCACTTTTTTCTCTCCTAAAAGAGGCTAAAAATTTGGGTGCGTCTTATACTTCGAATGTAACCCGCTGCGGTGCCCAAAATGGCTACCCGGAACAGCTGCTGCCGTCTCTTAACCCTTCCGTGCTTTGCCTGCTTTTCTAATTGCTGCTCCCTCCGACAATCAGCTGTGCTTTAGAAGCTCTTTTTCAGCCCCAACCAGCCCCAATCTCAAACCCAGCGAGCGAACTAATGTACTGGGCCTAGCCAGATGATACCCAGTAGGCAGAATTTTTTCCCCTCCTATTTTCCTCCCCAAAAACTAAGGTGCGTCTTATACTCCGAAAAATATCCGTCGGATGCTTTGGTTTTTTTACATGCATTGTCTGAAAATGGAATACCGAATTCCCACGCTAATATTAGCATTCATAAAAAGTATAAATAAAAAAAATGGGATTCCAAATTTCCACACTTAACAAAAGAGCAATGACTAAATAGCGACTTTTGCCAATAAAACATTAAATGTTAATTCCTCTAGAATTTATTTGTCAACCTTGGTCTTTAAATCCCTACCTGAGACCACCTCATTTTACTCCGGCTAATAGACCTGGATGCCACAACTGGTTTTCCGCTTGTTGGCTGCTCCCAGAGGTAGAATGGAGCTCCGGCGTTCACAAAACCTGTTTAAAAAGTTTCAATAGTGGAAGTCATAATTAAGCCAACGAATATCAAAACTAAAAAAAAAAAAAACAACCCAACTGGATTGGTTATATGCTACAGGTAGTCCTCAGCTTACGATCACAATTGAGCCCAAAATTTGTTAAGTGAGACATTTGTTAAATGAGTTTTGCCCCATTTTATGACATTTGTTGCCACATTTGTTAAGTGAATCACTGCAGTTGATAAGTTAGTAACCTGGCTGTTAAGTGAATATACCTTCCCCATGGACTTCACTTGTCAGAAGGTTGCAAAAAGTAATCATATTTATTTGTTTGTTTGTCAAACATGTATAAGATAATAAGTATAGGTATGAACATAAACAGAAACAAAGGAAGTAAATACAAATAGATGGGGACAGTAAGACTGGGACGGTGGGCACCCTGGTGCGCTTATGCACGCCCCCTTCTACGGACCTCTTAAGAAGGGACTGAGGTCCAGGTATACAATTTGAGGTTGAAACTGTGAGGGTTTGAGGCTGTAACAACGGAATCGGGTAGAGCATTCCAGGCGTTGACCGCTCTGTTGCTGAAATCGTAGTTCCTGCAATCGAGTTTGAAGCAGTTTACCTTGAGTTTGTATCGATTGTTTGCCCGGGTACTATTGTGGCTGAAACTGAAGTCGTTGACAGGGCAAGACATTGTAGCAGACAATTTTGTGCGTTATGCTTAAATTGGACCGCAGGCGGCGCAATTCCAGATTGTCCAAGCCCAAAATTTTAAGCCTGGTGGCCTAGGGAATTCTATTGTGAGACATGTCCCCAGGACGCTGCAACGGTCATAAGTATGAACCAGTTGCCAAGCCTCTGAATTTTGATCAGGTGACCATGGGGATGCTGCAAAGGTTGTAACTCTGAAAAACGATTGTAAGTCACTTTTTTCAGTGCCATTGTAATTTTCAACAGTCACTAAATGAACTGTTGTAACTAGAAGGCTACCTGTCTTCCTCATTCATGCCAGCTGAAATATTTCATGATCATTACTCTGGCTCTCTGGATCATAGAAAGACAGGTTATCTTCAACGTACCACCAAAATTTAGCTCACAATTACAATCATAAGGCGTGACCGTTGTTAAACGGGTCACTTACATAACCATGCCTGATTTTAGGACCTTTTGGCAGCAGTTGTTAAGTGAATGCGGCAGTCCAAAAGTGAACGGCACTGTCATTAAGGGTACAGTGTGCTAAGCAACTTGTTGTAAACAGAGGATTACCTATACTAGTGATGGCTAATCTTTTTGCCGTCGCGTGCCAAAAGTGGGGGGACCGCGGGAGGGTCGCGTGCATGGGTGCCCACACCCATAACTCAATACGCCGCCCCCCCGTGCCTGCACATGTGACCCCCCCTCACGTTCCCCGCTTTTGGCACGCAATGGCCTGGTGGGTCCCGTAGGCCTGCTTTTTGCCCTCCCCAGGCTCCAGAGGCTTTCTAGGAGCCTGGGGAGGGTGAAAACAGCCTTCCCCGCTCCCCCGGAGGCCCTCTGGAGGCCGGAAATGCCCCATTTCCCGACTTCCTGTGGGCCCAAAAGGCCCAAAAATCAGCTGGCCGGCACACGCATGCGTGCTGGAGCTGAGCTAGAGCAACGCTCGCGTGCCATAGGTTCACCATCACGGACCTATACCCTTATGATTCAGTTCTGTCCTTCAGAAATTATACAGGAAGGAAGCTGAGAGTTTCTATGGCTTTTAATACTTAAGCCGAGATAGTCAACCCAGGAAAACACATGAAACGTCAATCAAATACGAAGGACATGTCCATCACTGTTTATTCACCCCGGGCTACCCATTCACACCGTTCCTGATTTTACCCTCATTCTCCAAGTTGGTGTTATGTGCAGCCTCAACTCGATTCAGCACCGATTCCAGCAGATTAGTATCGGTGATTTTTCTCCACTCCAGAGCGACGCCGCTGCCGATATTAATGGAAGGGATACCACTTTCCGTTGCGGTTTTTTCCTCTTTTAACCTCCACGCCTGCTCCTCGATCTCCTGGGCCGTTTAAGAAAACAGAGGTGTGTGTGTTACAACCAGCAAATGTCGGAGGACAATATTTTTTTGCTAATTAAATCCTGTCTTTTTTTTTTGAAAGTCTAAAGGGTAGGGGAGCAGAGGCTGAAATCAGTCCGGATTTTTTTTTTCATTCTCCCAATCTGGTCATTTGATTTGAAGGATGTCTCCCTAAGATATAATTTCATTTGAATCTTAGGCAATCCAATCCACCCTAGATTAAAACTGTCTGGCCTGGATATTTGAATAAAGCAAAGCAAAGCAAAGCAAAGCAAAGCAAAGCAAAGCAAAGCAGAGCAGAGCAGAGCAGAGCAGAGCAGAGCAGAGCAGAGCAGAGCAGGAGCAGAGCAGGAGCAGAGCAGGAGCAGAGCAGAGCAGAGCAGAGCAGAGCAGAGCAGAGCAGAGCAGAGCAGAGCAGAGCAGAATAGAATAGAATAGAATAGAATAGAATAGAATAGAATAGAATACTTTATTGGCCAAGTGTGATTGGACACACAAGGAATTTGTCTTGGTGCATATGCTCTCAGTGTACATAAAATAAAAGATACAATATTAGGTGTTTTTTTCCACAACGGAGATAACTGGCCTCCAGCCAAAGCAGTTTTGGCCCTACATTGTGCATGCCAGTTGGGTTGGAATGACCCCTCCCAATGTCACTCCGCTGGGAATTCTGGGAAATTTGCCCCGCGACAGATCCCAGAGAGCACCAGGTTGGGGAAGACTCATGATGAGATTCTTATCCCAGCTTTACAATACCAACCCTTTGTTCACTATCGGAATCCCTGCGCATCCAGGTTTCTGGCAAAAGCAGAAAAGGTCCAGGGTCTCTTCCTCTAGGGATTCTCACCTTCTGGAGCCTCTCCTGTTCCCGTTCCTGCTCTGCTATCAACAACGACAACTGCTGGGCATGTTGCTCTTCCAGTTTCTGCCTCAGCTCTGCAAGGGCCCGCATCTTCTGCCTTAAGGCTTCCTCTTCTGAAAAGCACCCACACGAGGTTATAGTCAGCTCCTGGGAAATCCTGGGGTCCTTACACAGCGCATACAAAGAGAGCCAGTTTGGTCCAGTGGTTAAGGCACCAGACTGGAAAGCAGGAGAACGTGAGTTCTAGTCTCGCCTTAGGCATGAAAGCCAGCTTAGGTGACTTTGGGCCAATCACCAGGAGACAGTGAGTTCTAGTCCCGCCTTAGCCATGAAAGCCAGCTTGGGGACTTTGGGCCAATCACCAGGAGACAGTGAGTTATAGTCCCATTTTAGGCATAAAAGCCAGCTGAGTGACTTTGGGCCGATCACCAGGAGACGGTGAATTCTAATCCCACCTTACCCATGAGAGCTGGCTTGGGGACTTTGGGCCGAATCACCAGGAGACAGTGAGTTCCAGTCCCGTCTTAGGTATGAAAGCCAGCTGAGTGACTTTGGGCCGATCACCAGGAGACGGTGAATTCTAGTCCCGCCTTAGCCATGAAAGCCAGCTTGGGGACTTTGGGCCAATCACCAGGAGACAGTGAGTTATAGTCCCATTTTAGGCATAAAAGCCAGCTGAGTGACTTTGGGCCGATCACCAGGAGACAGTGAGTTCCAGTCCTGTCTTAGCCATGAAAGCCAGCTGAGTGACTTTGGGCCGATCACCAGGAGACGGTGAATTCTAATCCCCCCTTACCCATGAGAGCTGGCTTGGGGACTTTGGGCTGATCACCAGGAGACAGTGAGTTCCAGTCCTGTCTTAGGTATGAAAGCCAGCTGAGTGACTTTGGGCCGATCACCAGAAGACGGTGAATTCTAATCCTGCCTTAGCCGTGAAAGCTGGCTGGGTGACTTTGGGCTGAATCACCAGGAGACGGTGAGTTCTAGTCCTGCCTTAGCCGTGAAAGCCAGCTAGGTTCTCTAATCTCACTTTTCATAACATGAGGTGGTGGCTACTATCTAGGCAGGTGGCCAAGCGCCTGAATTTTGATCATGTGACTACAGGAATACTGTGATGGTGCAAGTACACATATCATAAGACACCCATTTTTCAGTGCCACTGTAACTTTGTAGTCGCTAAACAAATTATTGTTAAGTCAAAGACTATCTGTGTCTTGTTTCCTTACCTCTGAGGCATCGTGCCGGGGTTTCGTTCTTGGCCTCGAGCCCAGCTCTGCCCGGATACCTCTGATCGTGCGGCCATCGCCTCTCTGGCGCGTCGGCTTCCGCGGACAAAACCCACGGCGTGTTCTCCTTCTGCACCGCATCCACCTCCAGCTCAAGTCTACGTTTCACCTTTTCCAACCCGTTTTCTAACAGCTGCTCGTTTCTAAAAGTCACTTCTGGGGTATCCAGAGGCGGTTTGCTCTGCAGCTGCATCAGCAAGGGCGACGGGCGCTGTACATCGTAGGACTTGTTGAGTTCCGTGACCACGCTGCCCTTGACTTTGTCTGGCGGGCTCGCTGGGTTCGGGGTCAACAAGGCACCGCTCACATCCCGTAGCTCCTGGGGGCTGAGATTTGCAAGGCGACTGCTTGATGCCCCTCCGTTTTCTAACATCGACTCTCCTTCTACAGTGGGATGGGCCAGGAAGCTTCCGCCTTCTTGCCGATTGGCCAGAAGCGGACGCACTTCGTTGTGTTGGCCCACCACCAGTTCATTGAAGGTATCGGAGGAGCTCTTGTCGTACGCCTGAGTTTTGCGGGGACACGCGGAGACAAGATCGGCAGCGAGGTTTGGCACAGGATCGGAGGCCATGGGCCTCCCTCCGCCCTCCTGAACGATCAGGTCCGCAGTTCTTCCCTTCGCTTTGGGACTCAACTCGTAGGCGTTCACGGGGTTGGTGATGACTATGTGCCCTACGGAAGAGGGCCTGGGGCGTCTCCGGTGCATCTTGGGGCTCAAGCTTGGCTCCAGACTGGGAAGTTTCGAGTAAGACCCCGTGAAGCTCCGGAGAACGCTGTCCTTCCCGAAAAGGGAGCCGTGTTTGAAGTCTTCATCCGAATCCGAGTCCAAAACGGGAGGCGTTCCGGACCTCATCGGGATATCGACTTTAGAAAAACTGGGGGAGGTCACTCCGCTGGCATGATTTTTAGAGATTGAGGAAGGTTGAGGAGCGCCGGGCTTGATAAGGCCGGACTTCTCCGGGGTTGGAACGGGAGTATTTCTGCCCGTCAATTTCCCTCTCTCTTTCCCCAACTCGTTTGTTTTCACTGCGCTATTTTCTTTATCCGGGTGGCTTCCGCTGCTGTTTCTCTTGGAACTGCTTCGCAGGCTACGTCGGGTTTGTTCTCTCTGAATGTACTCCCTGGATTTTTTTAAGAGGTTCTGAAGGCTCATGACGTATGGGTCGGGACCTTCCCCAGCACCTAGCCCGGGATCAATGGAATCTTTCTTGGCAATCTCGTTTGAAGGAGGCATGCTTGGAAGACTGGGAAACGGATCTTCTGAGCCAATTCTCTTTTCTAAAGGATTACTGGACGTTTCTGTGGGATTAGGAGGGATAAATTGTTCCGTTCCTTCAAAAGGGGTCCCGTCTGCTGCACCATCCATTGGCTTAACATCTGGGGTCTCTTTAGGTTCTAGATGTTCACCGAAAGCAGTAGAATTTGGCAAAACGCTGGGTGGTTCTGTTGCAGAGCTGTTCAATACTTCTGATTCTAAATCCAAATGAATATTCTCTTTCTCGGACTGATCTAAATCGCTTTGGCTAGACATCTTTTTCATCTGTCGGGAGTTTTTTTTAAAAAAAAAAAGATTGAAAGTGGTGGGTTTAAAAATTAGTAGGTTGTTCTAAAAGAGGTCCAAAAGAAATTGCAAAAGGCATACTGGATAGGATCCAAATAATTGAGATGGTCAAATTGTTTACCCACTCAAGTCTTTACTCGTTCCATCCCATTCCAACAAACCTTTTGGGTTTTTAATTGCCTTTTAAGATTGATTTTATTGTACAGCGCTCAGAATCTTTACAGAGCTGGGCGGACTAATAAATGTATCTAATGCACAGAAAATAACTTCTAGAACTAAAAGCAAAATCAAACCCAGTTTTGACAGAGAGATCAAAGGGGGAAAAAAAATCAACGTGATTACAAACAGGATTTTAACCATTCCTGAAATAGAGATCAACTGATCATTTGGCAGATGTAGCAACCCAAACCTAATCCTACCAGTTTTAATTTTTATTCATCAGATTTTTATCCCATCTTTATTACTTTATAAGTAATTCAAGGCGGTGATGCTCCTTCCTCCTTCTATTTCCTTCACAACAACCCTGTGAGGTGGGTTGTGATGAGAAAGAATGACTGTCCCAAGGTTACTGAGCAAGATTTTATGCTTACGGCAGAACTAGAATTCACAATCTCTTGCTTTTCAGGACAGTACCTTAACCGCTAGACCAAATTGACTCAGTTTGATCTGTCACAATTTTTAAAAGTTTTTTTTTCTTCTAAGTACAAAGAGCATCAAGTTAATCAGCCAACTGCTCTTTAATTCTGTTGCGGGCAACTCTTAAACAAGGCAATTAATTGCCTGCAAGCTACAGCATGGTTAAAAATACACACTGTGTAGAAAAATATGTAAGTGGTTATTGTATTCTCAGCGCACTCTTGCCACATCTTTGGAATCCCGGGCTGGGTAATGGTTGCCAAGCGTGCACTAGTAAACACAAGCAAGAAATTGAATAGTGTGTGTTTGGCCCTCTGTTATCACTCCAGCCAAACAAGCTGAGCTAACAAGTGAGCGCCTTTAAAGCAATAAAGCTGCATTGTTGGCTGAAATACCCTTGCATTGTGTCCATCAAGCACCAGGACAATCTCATTCACCACCCCGATCTCTTTAATTCAAATAGTAACGGTGTCAACACTCTAATGGGCTCTAGAAAGAAAATACACAGAAGTTATGAGAGGGAGGGGCAAACCCCTGTGCCTATTTACATTGGTTCGTTACACCAAACACAATAAAGAGGAAATGTCAACACTTTAAAAAAACTACTAGATTTGTTTCAGATCAAAAGTCTGAGAGCCTTGGTAGTACAGTGGTCTAAAGCACCCTGTTATTAAGACCAGCTGCCTGCAATTACTGCAGGTTCGAATCTCGCCAGGTTCAAGGTTGACTCAGCCTTCCATCCTTTCTAAGGTAGGTAAATTGAGGACCCAGTTGTGGGGGCAATAAGCTGACTTTGTATAAATATACAAAAAGGATGAAGGCTATTGCTTAGCGCATTGTAAGCCGCCCTGAGTCTCTGGAGAAGGGCGGCATATAAATTAAATTAAAAAAAAAAAAAAGTGCCCAAATTCTGCATTTAGCAGAAGTAACCTGGGATTACCTAAAGGTGTGCTCCAATAAATCTGCTAGGGATGTTTAAGTGTTTCCAAATTCTTCATCACATTTAAGATAGATGAAAGAATGAATCACAGCCCATACATACACGCGCAAACACACACCCAAACTAGCACTGATGATGTTACCTAGTTGGGTAATGAAACGTCTGGAAGCTCAGAGAGAGACAAGGATCCCTCATTTCAACCCTGAACTACAAATATTCTCCTTTATTGGTAACACACACAAACACGTGGTACACGTGGTAACACGTATATACACATACGTGTGTGTGTGTGTGTATATATCTTATCATATATATCAATGTATATATCTTAAATGTCAAATTTTAATTGCATCTTAGGAACATTAGATGCAGTACATCCATTGAACCGAAGCTGACATTTTATTCATTCATTCTTCACCTCCCCCCTGCATTTATATTCCGCTTTTTATCTGGGAGCTTCTCCCAATGTTATCCCTCAAAAACAAAATCCCTACAAAAACAACCCTGGGAAGTAGGCTGGCCTGAAAAGACACCTAATATACTTTGTAGCTGAGAGGGAACTTCAACATATCCAAATCAAGTACCTTGTTTCGGTCTGGGATACCCTCAGCAGTCAGTATAATCAGCCTATCCTTGACTGTGCTTAGTTAGAACGCCTTGCCCAATTGCCATCCTGAAATCTTACTTTAATCTCAACAGGTTTATTTAATGCAATTTAATTATGTTATTTAATACAAAACAGAGATTATGCTCCTGGAGAGCAAAAGAACACCTATTCCCTTCCAAATTTGTGGCAGATAAGATAGCTTCCCCCGTCATAAAAATACGTGTTTCAAACTCACCTGTACGTTGGCCACTATTTCCTCAACCCGGGTCAGCAAAAGCCTCTGTTTCGAATTCTGTCGCCAGCGTTCTAGATCCAGAGCTTTCTGTCTGTCTTGCTGTAGTTCTTTCTTCTTCTCCAGAGTCAGCTGTAAAAGCAAGGGAGACAAATTATTATTGCCATCTATTAGTCACGGGCTCGTATCGGCGGAAATTCACAAAATAACTGAAGAAACTTCTTGGATGAGGAGCAAAATGTTTTCAAAGAAAACAAAAAAAAAAAATCAAGAAAGTCAGTTGATTTTTTTGGGGGGGGGGAAAGCACCTTTGGGACAATCGTGAGCTCATACTTTTATTAAATTTCATTGCTTTAGGATAAAAAAAGGAGGGTTTTCTTTTATTGATTTACAGTCAGTGCCCCCAGAAACTTCTGACCAATACATCGAGGGGGGCGGGGAGAATGTTACAAGTGAATAAGATTTTAAAGCTTCAGGAAAAAGATCCACATGCACAAGTGAAGACACAAGCATTGACACAAATCTTCTCAATGCAATTCAGATTTTGAGAAATTTGGAATGAAAAGACACTAAGTAAAAAGTAAACAATTTGGGCCCAGCCCTCACAAAATGCAAGAAACGGGCATATGAGCTCTGGTAAAGGACCATTAAAGATTTTTCCAGTGGACATCCTTAACAATTCTTAAATTTTTTAATGGAAGAGGGGAAAAACATTCTTAAAGATCCATCTCATCCTGGGCACCCTTTTTTTTTTTTAACTATTACCATCTGGCAGACGGTACAGGATATAAAAACAAGGACAAATAGGCTGAAAAACAGCTTCTATCCCAGGGCAATAACCATATTGAATTCTACGGTATAGTGCAATATCGGGTTTTCAATTTCAATTATATAGAATGTAAAGGTTGTATGTTTGTGTTTTTATTTTTATAGTTATAATGTATACTGAAGACGGCATTTAATTTCATTGTACCATCTGCAATGACAATAAAGTAAACTATAAACTATAAAAAACTATTTGCTCCAAAAATAAGAAAAAACAAGGCAGAGGATTCACATAGCAATATAATTCAACTTTAGTAATCATCTTTTTACCATGGACATGATTAAGCCAACTTACCAGGGGAGAAAGCACGGGGACCCCATTAAATCGAATAACAGATACATTTCTGCGCTGAACAATGGGAGACATTCCATTCTCCATAAACTCTCCTTGAATCCTAGCCAGGTGCTTCTTGCAAAATTTCTCATATTCCTCCATCGTAATGCAGTTGGGCTGCAGAATGACATAGAGAGAAGGGGGGGGGAAATAAACCCTCTTTTGCAAATAACAACTCAGCATATATACAACAATAGCTGTCACTCTACCTACAATTCCCTGGTTAATCTGTCTCTGTTGTTGTTATTACTTGGCCTGGAAAATTGCACTGCCAACTAAAGGAACTGTGCAACAGAGCTCTAAAAATTATTACGGAAATCAAAACAAAAAACAACACCTCGGCAACTGAAATCAAAAGACAGCAATTATTATATTTGTACCAAACAAAACTACACAACTCACAACTCTTCCAGGCAGCCACAGAATTAAAATCTGACCTTACAGAACATGTTTCTGATTTTAAAATGGGTTCTAATATGATTACTTACTAAAAAGACAAAACTTAAAAATAAACGTACTGTCATCCAAGATGATGGCAGTTCCCTGTTATACAATAAGTACAAAATTTAGGAGGTTCCCTGGCACCTGTCTTATCCCCAGTTGTCCCATACCCACCACTTTCATTCCTAAATTTGAATCTAGTCTCTCCACATCAATCTTTAAAGATCCGGGACCGGGTGCAATCTCTTCCTCTCAGGAAGCTTCCCAGTTGATCCTTATTATTAAAGATTTTGGTTCTTATTGTTACTAACGTCTCTGGCTGTGAAGCCAGGCATTCATCCCAAGCATAAACCCTTTCCGATAAACATAAACCCATATATATATATATATATATATATATATATATATATATATATATATATATATATATATATATATATATATATATATATATATATATATATACACGCACACTCCACATCTACAGCATCTTTAAATCAGGGCTAGGGGTTCCAGAATAGCTTGGATGAAGATGGCAGGGGCAGGGTGAGGATAAACTAAATAAACAGGGTCCTCCCAGTTTCAAGCATCTGTTTGAGTGGCAAGGGCATCATTTCAACCAAAGCCAAATAAAGCTTAAGTAAAAAGAAAGGTAAAATTTAAGTACAGTTTAGGATTAGCTTAAAAGTACAGCTCAAAACTAAGGACAGCTTTGCACGGATCGAAGCTTAAAAATGACAGGTTCATATCAACTGAAGCTAAAAAATAAAAATAAAAATAAAGGACAGCTTCTCGTTGATCAAAGCTAAAAATTAAGGACCTAGAAACCAAAGCTGAAAATACGACAACATTGATCGAAGCTTGACATTAAGGGACAGCTTCCCTGCACATGAACCCAAACTGAAAATGAAGGATATGGGGTTTTTTTTTTCCACATGAACCAAAACTGAGAAGGAAGGAGGGCTTCCCAGAAAACGAAAGCTTAACATGTAAGGCAAGCTTCTCCTTTTAAAGCGCAGCTCAATATGAAGGATGGCTGGACACGAACCAAAGCTGTAAAATTCAATGCTGCTGATTGACGTTCAGTGGCAGCCCCATATTAAGTACAGCCTCCCATGAAGCAAGCAATTAAATAAATAATTAAATCAGTTAATAAATTATGTATATTAACCCAAGCTTAAAATTATATTATAAATTATATATATATATATATGTCTTCTTAAGTTTTCGCGGGTGTGCATATGCAAAAAATTAAAATCTCGGGTGTTTTCCCGCATCATTGTAAATAAGTTGGTTAAAATGTTTAAAATTCTGGTTAAAATCTCGGCTAAAATCTTCTAAAAATCCTTACAGAGCACTCTGCAAGGTCCTTTAAAACCTTAGCTAAAATCCTACCAGTGACTTTAAAAGTTTTTCTTATAGCAACATTTCGACAGGCTCACAACCCTGTCATCTTCAGGCTCTTGTTTCATTTAGAAGCTATGGGTTCTCAATCTGGATTTTAACCAGAATTTTAAACATTTTAACCAACTTATTTACAATGACGCGGGAAAACACCCGAGATTTCAATTTTTTGTATATGTGTATATCAACATATGTTATTAAATACAGCCCCAACATTAAGAGAAGCTTAACCTTAATAAATCATGTATATTAACTCAAGCTTAAAATTATATTATGTATTATATATATTTTATATATATATATATATATATATATATATATATATATATATATATATATATATATATATATTATACATATATATATATTATATTATTTATATATTATATATACATATATACATTATAATATATATATATATATATATAAACACACACACACACACACATATATATATACACATACACACACACACACATATATATATTAACATATATATATGTTAATATTAAATACAGCCCCAACATTAAGAGAAGCTTAACCTTATATGCAGTTTAAATGATTCCCACCCACTTACTCTATTCAGACCAGGCCCCCGATAATGCTGCCCAACGCAGCCCCGCACCGCAGCCCCCCGCGGCTCCCCCACCACCCCCGAGGCTTCCCCGTCCGAGGCGCTTCCAACCAGCGGGAACTGCGCGCCTTCGCCGCTCCTGCCCACTGAGGCCGGTCCTGCCCAGCGCCTGGCAACGCCGGGGGCACGGCCCCGCCTCTTCCGGCGTGACGAAGTGGCGACCGTTAGAAGCCTCCCGCGGGCGTCTCCAGGCAACAGAAGGGAAGGGCCGCATCGGGCGGTCTCTCCCGACTCTTGCATTATGGGAGTTGTAGTTTTTTAAAAGGGGGAAAGGGTCCTTTTCAATGGAACTGGATTCTTGGGTGGAAATGGACGGATGGATGGCCACTTTGTCTTCTCCTGGAGATTAGATAGATAGATAGATAGATAGATAGATAGATAGATAGATAGATAGATAGATAGATAGATAGATAGATAGATAGATAGATAGATAGATAGATAGATAGATAGATAGATAATTGATGGGTGATAGATGATATATAGATGACAGATGGGGAGAGAGAGACTGATGATAGATAGATAGATGGATGGATAGATGGATAGATGGATGGATAGATAGATAGATAGATAGATAGATAGATAGATAATTGATGGGTGATAGATGATATATATATAGATGACAGATGGGGAGAGAGAGACTGATGATAGATAGATAGATAGATAGATAGATAGATAGATGATAGATAGATAGATAGATAGATAGATAGATAGATAGATAGATAGATAGATAATTGATGGGTGATAGATGATATATAGATAGATGACATGGGGAGAGAGAGACTGATGATAGATAGATAGATAGATAGATAGATAGATGATAGATAGATAGATAGATAGATAGATAGATAGATAGATAGATAGATAATTGATGGGTGATAGATGATATATAGATAGATGACATGGGGAGAGAGAGACTGATGATAGATAGATAGATAGATAGATAGATAGATAGATAGATAGATAGATAGATAGATGATGGATGGAGAGGGAGAGGAGAGAGAATGAATGAATGAATGAATGAATGAATGACTGCATGACTGTAACTTTGTTGCTTGTATCCTTACGATTTATATTGATATTATTTCCTAGTATGATTCGATTGCTTATTTGTAGCCTATGACTATCATTAAGTGTTGTACCTTATGATTCTTGACGAATGTATCTTGTCTTTTTATGTACACTGAGAGCATCTGCACCAAAGACAAATTCCTTGTGTGTCCAATCACACTTGGCCAATAAAGAATTCTGTTCTATTGATGAGAAGCAAAACGTCTTCAAAGAAAAACCACAGTTGGCTCTTGGGGGGTGGGGGAAGCATTTTCAGGCCAACCGTGACCTAGGATGACTGAGAATCTCCATAGACAAATATCGCATTTCTTGTGGTCCCCAACCCCTTCCCGTCCACGCCTATTATGAATCCACGACGGGATTTCATTGTTTCGCAAATCGCCCTTTTGCCGGTTGCCTAAGCTGTCAAAAAGCCACTCCACGAGTCAAGCACCGGTCCGCCCTCCCGATTGGCCGGACGGACGCAGGCCGGCGACCCAATCCCATGCACGTCCCGGGATCGGAAATCCGCCTCTTTCCCCGCCCTCCTCCTCCTTCTTCTCATGCGATTGGCTGAGGCGGGCGGCGCGCGGCGGGCGCGGGCTGCGATTGGCCGGCGGGGCGGATTGTGTTGTCACGGCGATAGGAAGAAGGGGGAAGCAGCTGGTGGGTGCTGCTGAGGCGGCCTCCGCGGCGCTCGCCGCCCCTCAGCTTTGGCTCCTCCTGAGGCGGGGCGGCCGCCGCCATGTTTTGCTACTGTGAGGGGCTGCTGGTGGCCTTCTCGACGGTGGTGCTGGCGACGCTGGTGCTGAGCCGGAGCGCCGCGCTGGCTTGCGCTCTGTCGGGCGGCTTCTACCTGGCGCTGCGTCTCTTCAGCCTGGAGCCCGTCGCCGCGCAGCGCGCCCAGCTGGTGGTGCAGCCCCGCGGGAACCCCGCCCGCATCGCCCACCGTGGCGGCGGCCACGACGCGCCGGAGAACACGCTGGCCGCCATCCGGCAGGTCGGCGCCGGTTGCGTGTCCTGTGTGTGTGTGGATGTTAACGGTGGTGGCGTGTAAAGAGCATGATTGAGGGGTGTTGCACTGGTTGCGTGTTATACGCAGTCGTGTGAGTAGTATATAGTATTGGGTGGGTGGGGGAAGCACTGGGTGGGTGTTTGTGCGCACAGTAGGCATAGTGTAGGTGGGCTGCAAACATCTGGATGGCAGCAAACGGGTATTCCTTGTTGACAACTGATTCCTCTCAGGATGAAGATTAATAGATCTATCTATCATCAGTCTCTCTCTTTCCATCTGTCATCTATAGATCATCTATCACTCATCAATTGTCTGTCTGTCTTCTTACTGTCTGTCTCTATCTCTCTGTCATCTATATCTATATCATCTATCATCCATCAGTTATCTACTATCTATCTATCATCGACCTATCTATATCCATCATCTATCTATCTATCTATCTATCTATCTATCTATCTATCTATCTATCTATCTATCTATCTATCTATCTATCTATCTATCGTCTGTCTCTGTCATCTATATCTATATCATCCATCAGTTATCTACTATCTATTATCAACCTATCTATATCCATCATCTATCTACCTACCTACCTACCTACTGTCTGTCTTGATCTCTCTGTCATCTATATCATCTATCATCTATCAGTTATCTACCAACTATCATCGACCTATCTATATCCATCATCTATCTATCTACCTACCTACCTAATCTATCTATCTACTGTCTGTCTTTATCTCTCTGTCATCTATAACATCTATCATCTTATCAGTTATCTACTATCTATCTATCATCGACCTATTTATATCCATCATCTATCTACCTACCTACCTACCTAATCTATGAATATACACACACACAGACAGACATACACACAATGCATGCCAAATAAAAACACACTGGTCATTCATAGGAATAGAATAGGAATTGGAATTGGAATTGGAATTTTATTGGCCAAATATGATTGGACACACAAGGAATTTGTCGTTGGTGCATACACTCTCAGTGTACATAAAAGAAAAGATATATTTGTCAAGGATCATAAGGTACAACACTTAATGATAGACATAGGGTACAAATAAGCAATCAAATCATATTAGGAATCAGTCAATATAAATCGTAAGGATACAAGCAACAAAGTTACAGTCATAAGTCAGAAGATAGGCAGGTAGGCAATAAATACATCTATTAATTTTCATTGGGAGAAGAACCAGCTGTCAACAAGGATATGTGTGGGTGTGTATTTGCATGTGGTTGTATATTTAATCTGTATTGCTGTATTTATTTGTATACGTCTGGAATGTAAAACATCTGGATGTTAGCCAATAGACACACCTTGTTGACAGCTGGTGTTTCTCCAGATGAAATGTATGCCTGGATATATACATAATATATACAATACATAGAGCATAGTACTATATTATATATACAGATAGTCCTTGATTTATGACAATTGAGCCCAAAATTTATGTTGCTAAGTGAGAAATTTGGTATGTGAGTTTTGCTCCATTTGTTAAGTGAATCACTGCAGTTGTTAAATAAGTAACATGGTTGTTAAGTGACTCTAGCTTCCCTACTGTCTTTGCTTATCTGAAGAGAGTTAAAGGGGATCAAATGGCCCCATGATGCTACAACCGTTATAAATATGAATCAGTTGCCAAGCATCCAACTGTAAATCACGTGACCATGGGCATGCTGCAATGGTCGTAAGTGTGAAAAATGGTCATAAATTACTTTTTTCAGTGCCGTTGTCACTTCAGTCACTAAACAAACTGTTATAAGTCAAGGACTACCTGTCTTACAGTACAATGTACATATACAGTGTACAACTACACACACATACAGTTTAGTGTTAGTACTGTATCTATATTTTATATCTATTGCATGTGTTTATATATATATATTCACACTTATTGTAGATTCTCAACCACAGAAATCCTACTGATTTTGTTATGTAGAAATCACACTTCTGATTTAACTTTAGAGGGATTTAAGTAGTGCAACAGCATGGAGTTTAGAAAGTTATTTAATTTACAATATTTGCTTCTCATTCCTGAAGGATTTGAGGGGCTAGCGGTCAGAAAGAGGAGAGATGGGCCTCCCACTCCCACATTTATTAAATATGATGAATCTTAGGAATGAAGAGGCCTTGATGAATTGAAAACCATTAGAAGCACGTGATTGCAATTAAATGTGTGATAAAGAAAAAGCTAGGTTTGTTTGGTTTGCAAACAAGGGATTAAAGCCTCAAAGAACCTCCTAAACAAGAGGCAGCAAATTAGCATGGGAGATCACCTGCAAATATTGGTGAATCATTAAAGATAATTATAGTAACTGTCTGTTTCCCAAGATAATGTACAGGAGACTTGGATCAGAAGGGAATTTATGACAGAAGCTGTTTACACTGTTTCTTTTCCTAATGGCTGGTAGAAACCAGATTCTAATACTTTTTGAGTAGACTTTGCTGATTTCTGAATGCGAACTCTGCCTTCTTTTGCATTGTTTATTGTATCACTTAATTGCCTGATACGCAATCATAAGGTGTCCCATTCTTTCCTTGTGTTTGCACAACATGGCTGTTCCAGTCAGAACCACTTTAGAGTGGTTAACCCTTGCAGTGGCAGCACCTGGTCACAAATGTTCTGTCAGACGAAAAACAACTATTTTGACAATCTCTAAGCGGCCGCAAAGGAGACCTCCAACCCATCTGAGTGATGTCAAGAATGAAGACAGGGAAAAAATGCCTATCTTCCATCACTGAGCATTCCCTTTGAAGTTTGGGGTTGCAACTTCGATATTCAAAGGATGAAATACTTTAGCTTGAACATTTGTTTTTAGTTGTCCCTGTTGAAATAACATGGATTTGTCAGTAGCTATTTTGCTTAGGCTTCATTGCTTGGGTCTTTGTTTCTCAACCTCAGCAAGTTTAAGATACATGAATAACAAGGCACAAGAACAGTTTTTTTCCGAACGCCATCACTCTGCTAAAATAATTCCCTCAACACTGTCAAACTATTCACTAAGTCTGCATTACTATTAATCTTCTCATTGTTCATATCACCATCTCCTTCCACTTATGACTGCATGACTGTAACCTTGTTGCTGGTATCCTTAAGATTTATATTGACTATTTCCCTATGACTATCATTAAGTGTTGTACCTTATGATTTTTGACGAATGTATCTTTTCTTTTATGTACACTGAGAGTGTATGCACCAAGACAAATTCCTTGTGTGTCCAATCACACTTGGCCAATAAAGAATTCTATTCTATTCTATTCTATTCTATTCTATTCTATTCTATTCTATTCTATTCTATTCTATTCTATTCTATTCTATTCTGTTGTCACAAGGCAAAGTTATCCAATTATACTGAATTAAAAGCACACCTTATTATATATTCTCTTCTGAAAACGTGGATTTTGTTTCTTAAGGCAGCTGAGAATGGAGCCACAGGAGTGGAACTGGATCTTGAATTCACAGCAGATGGAGTTCCTATCCTGATGCACGATGAAACGGTGGACAGGACCACTGATGGCTCTGGTAGTTTACGTCAATTGACATTTGCCGACATTCGACAATTTAATCCAGCTGCTAAACATAGATTATGGTAAGGGAACAACCCCGTCGTTCACTCCCTGAGTCGTGCCCAATTTTACGACCTTATTTGCCACGGTTCTTAAGTGAGTCACACACAGTCCTTAAGCAGATCCAGCTTCCTCCGTTGAATTTGCCAGTTGGGAAGGTCACAAATTATATTCACATGATCCCAGAATGCTGCAACCATCATAAATACATGCTGATTGGCAAGCACCCAAATTTTGATCAAGTGACCATGGGGATGCTGGGACAGTTGTGTGAGGATTGGTTGTAAGTCACTTTTTTCGCTGACGTTCTGATTTCAAACAGTCACTAAACAAATGGTTGTAAGTTGAGGACTACCTGTGCACGTACTTTTTATGGATTGCAACTTGCCAATAGTCATGCCTTCTGGTGCTTAAATGGCTAAATTGTTCAAGGATCTTTAAACAACTTTCAGGAGTTTGTTTTCCTTTTCTACTGGAATATATAACCTGGGATCTTTAGTGGTGGTACAGTACGAATGGGGAAATATTTCCTTTTTTTTTATTGGATACTTTTCTGTTGAAATGCACACCTTTCAAGTGTGGTTATTTTTTTCCTCCAGGAGGGATTATCGTGGGGAAAAAATACCAACCCTAAAAGAAGCTGTTATGGAAAGTTTGCATCATGACCTCATCATCTACTTTGATGTCAAGGGACACGCAGATCAGGTACTCTTTTAACAGCTTTTCCTTTCCTGTGGAGCTCTTCCATTCGACAAAACGTTCTGACGATAACAAACAAGGTGATTTTTTTAATACTATTTTTTTATTCATGGTGCTAAAGTAATGACTAGATAAAGGTTTTCTCAGAAATGCTTTTTCTCTAATTCAGAGAGAAAATCCATAGTTTAAGGAAGGGGCAGAGAACTGGTAGACTTTGTTTTCCTAAAGGCATTTATTAACAGCAAAAAAATTTCTGATAATATAAATTGTACGAAGATACTAATCTTTATGTTGAGTTACTCTCCCCTCGCACCAGTAAGTAGAGGCTGTGCCACTAACAATGCTCTTTTTCAGTCCTGTTATTTGAAAAAAATCAAGAGTGAGGTTAAAAGCTTGTTCATTGACTCTAGGGCTGAATTCTGAGTCTTTCCCCGAATCTGTGTCTTTTCAATTAAACTAAGTTGTTGTTTTGGAAAGCAACTTTTCCATGTACATTAGTACATTCTGCTGCATTCACCTGCCTTGGTGTGTATTCTTTTTTCCAAAACACAAATTATTTTGCACTCTGCGCGTGCCACTTTAATTAGTAACATCTGCTACACAAGAATTCCCTCCAGTAGCTGAAACGCACACACACACACAAAATCCTGTCTTTTGTCCAATATTATTATTTTTTAAATGCCATTTTCTTTTTACTGGCAGGCGGTTGCAACCTTGACACAACTCTACCTAGAATATCCACGGCTGTACAACACCAGTGTGGTTTGCTCGTTTATGCCAGATGTTGTCTATAAGGTGAAGATTTCAAAGAGTTACTAATATCTCATAATTTGGTGACATGATGATAGGAAGTTTCTGAGTAGGCTTGGTGTTATACAAGATGCACAAAATGTTATCTTATGAACAGGGAAGCATATGCTACTTATTTTTTAGAGCAGGGGTCCCCAAACTTGGCAGCTTTCAGACTTGTGGACTTTAACTCCCAGACTTCTGGCAATTGAAGTCCACAAGTTTTAAAGAGCCTTGATAGTACAGGGGTTTAGTGCACCCTGTTATTAACACAGCTGCCTGCAATTTCTGCTGGTTCGAATCTCGCCAAGGCTCAAGGTTGACTCAGCCTTCCATCCTTTCTAAGGTAGGTAAAATGAGGACCCAGATTGTGGGGGCAATAAGCTGACTTTGTATAAATATACAAAAGGATGAAGGCTATTGCTTAACGCATTGTAAGCCGCCCTGAGTCTCCGGAGAAGGGCGGCATATAAATCAAATTAAAAAAAAAAAAAAAGCTGCCAAGTTTGAAGGCCTCTGTTTTAGAGCCTTAACATAGTCTAGTTTATTTTAACATACTCAATAAACTGTGGGCCTTCCCTATATTGGAAAGTCAGTGTAAGAAGAGTTCATTGGATTAAGCGTAAGGGTTGATCAAATTGGTGTTTTGCATTGGCTGAAGGGTGGAGAAATGTGTTTGTCTCGGTGCTTTTTAATGCTTGTGTGTTCAGTTTATAACACCAATGCCCTGCTTCATCTCTCTGAGGGAAGAGTGAGTAATAGGTAACTTTCTGTATGCAATCATCCTCTTTCAATGACCCCATAATCCCTTGTGGGATGGAGTCTGAGCAACTGAATAGAGCTGAGTGTTTACTGGCCGGATGCCTTTCCTGTCTCCAATATGGAGTTACATTCAGCAGATATATTGTCATTGTGCCGAGAGAGAGAAATATCTGCCTCTACCTAGGATCGAACTCACAGCCTCCTGATTGTGAGGCAAGAGCTCCACTTCTAGGCCACCGCAGTATGCAATAGGTGGGATGTTTGTGTTTTAAAGCGTGTATGCATTGACCGAACTGCTCGTCTTCAGATGTCCTATTAAAGGCTGAAGCATTTCTGAACAAGATCTGTTCAATTTGGAAGCAGATGCTCACGGGGAAAAATCAGTGGGATATCAAAGTTTTGGACTGTAATTTATTTATTTTATTTATTTATTAAACTTGCATGCCACCTTTCTCCGAAGACTCAAGGTGGCTTACAATGCATTTAAAAACCATATATAAAACATTAAAAGTTAAACCATTAAAAACAATTAAAACCCATTCACACCATTCATGGCCGGATCTTGCCAAATTGCAGCAGCGAGAGCAATGGCCCCAGGCCTGCCGGAAGAGCCAGATCTTCACCGCTTTCCGGAAGGCCAATAGGGTGGGGATGGTCTGGACCTCAGGAGGTAACTGGTTCCAGAGAGCCGGGGCAGCCACAGAGAAGGCCCTCCCCCGCGGGCCCACCAGCCGGCACTGTTTAGCTGACGGGACCCGGAGGAGATCAACTCTGTGGGATCTTACCGGTCGCTAGGAGCTATGCGGTAGAAGGCAGTCTCGAAGATACTCTGGCCCTGAGCCATGTAGGGCTTTAAAGGTAATAACCAACACCTTGAATTGTGACCGGAGACCAATAGGGAGCCAGTGCAGCTCGCGGAGAATTGGTGTAATGTGGGTGTACCTTGGTGCACCCACGACAGCTCTCGCGGCTGCGTTCTGGACCAACTGTAGTCTCCGAACACTTTTCAAGGGTAGCCCCATGTAGAGCGCGTTGCAATAATCTAACCGTGAGGTGACAAGGGCATGAGTGACCATGAGGAGAGCCTCCCAATCCAAGTAGGGTCGCAATTGGAATGCAAAGCAAGGTGGATCTTCCTACAACCCATGATTTGCAGTTTGATTCTCACGACCTCCCAAAATGCCAGAATGTAGGCATCGTTAAACCTCCTGTATTATAACCTCATTAAGCTATCGGGATGCCTGCGTTGAGCTTCGTGTGATTTGGTCTTTTAGATGAAACAAGCTGACAGAAATGTCATAACAGCTCTGACCCACCGACCCTGGAGCTTCAGTCACTTCGGGGACGGGAAGCCTCGCTTTACAGTTCTTTGGAAACACTATTTGTCTATGGCCCTCGATGTTATCATGGACTGGAGCATGCACAACTTCCTCTGGCATTTATGTGGCGTTTCTGTTTTCCTGATGCAGAAAAATTATGTTTCGCAGTAAGTTGAAGAGCATCCTTGAGTTTCACCAGTCTGTGGCTGCTAGAGTTCTTTGACGGGGATTGCATGGAGAAAAGCTGGTGTCACATTTATAAAATAATGGGGAATATTGGGATCCGTAGAGAGCTTTCTCTGGACGAATCCCAAATTTAAATGGCTTTTAATCCTGAGGAACATTAGATCTACAATGAACTTTTTCTGGACGAATCCCAAATTTAAATGGCTTTTAATCCTGAGGAACATTGGATCTACAATGAGCTTTTTTTGGATGAATCCCAAATTTAAATGGCTCTAATTGCCTTTTGAGGTTTTTAAAGGAGGAAAGAACTGTATCAGAGCAGCAAAGCGGCTATAGAAACATTTTTAAAATAAGCCAGAATGCAGCTACTTATCCCGTAATTATTTTTGCCTTCTTTCTTTTAGGGACTACGTAAATCGTTGGTCCTCTAAAGGGGTACACGTTGTCGCCTGGACCGTCAACACACTTGCCGAAAAAATGTATTACGAAAATGTTCTCCAGACCACCTATATAACCGACAGCTTACTAGAGGATTGCGACCCTCACTACTAGCTTGATCTTCAACTGCCAATTGGCTTCCTTAGGCAGACTGGAGTTCAGTGGGACTTTATGATTTTATTTCACGAAGGCTGCATCACTTCCCTCAGGGGAAGGAAAACGATTACATTTCAGGTTGCACCAAATTCCTTCCCCTTTTTTTTTGCTGGGATTGAGATTTCTCACGACTATCCCTTTTCCTCCAAGAAAGACTCGGCATTTTTAGTCAAATAGATACATGCAGCTTAAACAGGAAAAAAAAAAAACCCGATATGCTACAAGGTAGGCAGAATTAAGAGGGTTGGGAAATGAACTTTTTGGAAAACTCATGAATGCTCCATTTTTCCCCTGGACTTTCCCTGGCCTCTGCTGTGCCAGCAGTGGTTGGGCAGTTTCCCAGAAGTAAATCCTCTAAATCAGAAATGGTTTCAAGGCGTTCTGGAGTGGGGGATCCAAGTTGCTTAACGCATTGTAAGACGCCATGAGTCTCCAGAGAATGGCGGCATATAAATCAAATTTAAAAAAAAAAAAAAAGTTATGGCAGCGCTGAATGAACGGTGGTTACAACCGATCCTCGGAGGTCCAGCCATCAAAGCGTTCCCACAGTCCCACAAATGCAATCTGGGTAGTTGGCAACCAGTTTGCCCTTACAGCCAGTTGCAGCGCCCCGCATTCACATGATCACTGTTGCAACCTTCTCTGCCAGCTTCCCCAGAAAGTCAGTGGGGAAACCAGCAGAGAGGATTGCAAGTTACCGAGATAGGTTTCCCACGCCTATGCGCCCTCCCTGCCCCCTTGTGCCACGCCAACCATTTGTTCACCTTCCCCAACTGGCACTATACCTCATCCGCACCCCTTCACATCCTTACCTCACCAACTCATATACCCTTCCTGACCCGTGCTATGCTTCTCATGTACCTCATCACACCTTCCTCCATGCCATCAAGACACTCCCCTCCCCCCCTTGCTCCTTTTTTCTCCTTCCCAGCAGCAGCCATTTACTCCTCTGGGCCTTGTAACTTCCTGCCAGCTTCCCTACTGACTTTGGTTGTGGGAAACCAACAGGAAGTTGCCTTACCTAATGACCCTGGGATTCAGTTAACGACGACAATCAGGAGAGCAGGGATTGCCATTGCTAAGCGATGCGGTGGCACTTTACAGCTGCATCGCTTAGCGGCAGAAATTCTGGCCCCAACTGCTATTGTAAGTCGAGGACTACCTGTAGTGGAATACTTCCAACTAGTGTGCAAGTACTTTCTCTCTCCCACTCATAAATTCAAGGGCCAGTTTTGATAATGCAGTTAATCTCTTCATCAATACGTAGCAAGGCAATGTGCAATATATTCTGATGTGATCGGGCATTTAATGAAAGCTGGGAGTGGGAGCTTTTCACAGCTGCCAGGGCTAGGATGATAAAAGTGAGGTGCATTTATTGCAGGTTTAAGAGTTAGCTTTCGTTGAAGCTTGCATTTCTAACTTGAAAGAAACTTTTACATTGCGTCTGTTCACAGAAACCTGAAACAGTTGTCTGGATTGCATTTTTCTTCAGTCAGTCCAGTCTTTTCAGAATTGAGATTTGCCCAAAATCGAAAGAATGCCAATTATTTGTAAGGATTGTTTCCATCAGGATTGAAAGTGTCACTCTGTAAAACATCACTTGTCTTAAAGATTACAGCAATAAAGGTTTTTTAAAACAACGTTTTGGATCACTGCTGTAATGGAAACCACTACTAGAAAAAAAGGGAAAAACGGGGATAAATTATCTCACGTATTCTGGTTATGTGATCATCTGAAAATGTGACACTAAAATGTTACACTAGTGCAAAAACTGCTGCCTTAAGCTTTTGCAGTCAAGCACAAATAAAATTCTTGCTATTTCTTACAAAAATTCTTAAGCGGTCTCTCACTATGATAATTTGGATGGAGCAGAAACGGGCACTTAGCAACTGCCATTCATTTTGTTCTCAAATAAAAGGTTATTTATCATCAATTGATTTAAAGTGCAGCTGCTAGGCAAAATATATACTTGTACTTCCAATATTCAGTTCCCCCCATACATCACTAACCACTGTTTAAACTGAAATGAGCTGTAAATCTGTTTCTGCCTTTCACCATGCTGCTATACATGGATTTTTTTAAAAAAAAAAATCAATGTTTCTTTTATTCTCTGTACTGTACAAATCTCTATAATTTCTGTAAAATAAAAAATTCTGAGAAAGAAATAAATGTGGAGAGAAAATAATGATGTTTAAGGGATTATTCCTGGTGGTTATATTACCCTATCAGATTTCCATGATAAAATTAATGTAGCCTATACATTATAAGTTTTGGTGAGGTCTGGAAAGAGATTCTTGTCATAAGGAATAATTTGGTGCCTTCATTTTCTGAAGTGATAATAAAGTAAAGCCTCATCAAATATAAAACTGCCCAGTAATTTTATTAAAAATTTCTCATTTTTATAAGAGTTCTGTCGGTTCCTACAAATACCTTATTTGTGCAAATAGCAAAATTATAGATAAAAAGTGCTTGGTGGGACGTGTGTATTACTTCATTCTTTACTTCCACTTCAAGCTTTCTTCATCTTCCATTTCCCATTCAGCCTCTTGTCTGGCTCTCAAAGCCAAAACCAGAGCATCAGATACTCCAGGATTCCGGGTTATTTCGCCAGCCTCTGTTACAAGCAAAAGGAAGAAAACTGATGTAATGTAGTTTAGAATAACAGAATTGGAAGGGATCTTGGAGGTCCAACCCCTTGCTCAGGCAGAAGACCTTATGCCATTTCAGACAAAAGGTTATCCCCAGGCTCCCCCTGGGGTGCACCCGGAGGCTCCAGCTGGTCCAGAACGTGGCCGCGCGGGGGATTATGGGGGCGACAAGGCGCTCCCATGTGACACCTCTCCTGCGCGAGCTGCACTGGCTCCCGGTGGTCTTCCGGGTGCGCTTCAAGGTGTTGGTGACCACCTTTAAAGCGCTCCATGGCTTAGGGCCGGGGTACTTACGAGACCGCCTTCTGCCACCAATAGCCTCCCACCGGCCAGTACGCTCACACAGAGTGGGCCTCCTCAGGGTGCCGTCCACCAGACAATGTCGGCTGGCGACCCCCAGGGGGAGAGCCTTCTCTGTGATGGCGCCCACCCTCTGGAACAACCTTCCCCCAGAGTTACGTACAATAACAGACCTCCGGATTTTTCGTCGGGCCCTGAAAACCTATTTATTTCAACTAGCTGGGCTGGCTGGAGTTAAATTTTAAATTGATTTTAAATTGGGTTGTTTTAATTTATGGCCAAAATATTTAATTATTTTAATACTGTTTTTTAAATTTTGTATGCTCTGTTTTTACTTTGGCTGTGCACCGCCCTGAGTCCTATTTGGAGAAGGGCGGTATAGAAATGGAAACAAATAAATAAAATAAATCCTTATTAAAAAACTCCAGTGATAAGAGCACCCACAACTTCTGGAAGCAAGTTGTTCCATTGATTAATTGTTCTCACTGTTAGGAAATTTCTCCTTAGTTCTAGGTTGCTTCTCTCCTTGATTAGTTTCCATCCGTTGCTTCTTGTCTTTATCTTCTGGTGCTTTGGAGAATAGCTTGACCCTCTCATCTTTGTGGCAGCGTATCCATGTTCCTAATAGTCCCTTTAGGGTGTCTTCTCCCAAAGCACACCAAAATGCCACCCTCATTGAACACCCAATTCTCCTGCCCCAGATGTCCATGCAGTTATATGGCCACATGGTCAGTGAAATCACCCTGATTTCTAAAGAGGTTGATTTTTTTTTTTTATTTAACATCTGTAGATATGGGGAAGCCAGGATCTGCTACCAAAGTTTGATTTTTGCCACCAAATTTCAGTGGCACAAAATGGAATGCTCTGGGCTTTATCTCAACTCTTTTATAGAAGGCTACATGAATAGGTTTCTTTTTCCCATCCCACAAACCAAGTATCAAGAGAAGCTTTGTTGACTTGGGACTTCCCTTCAGCCTCTTTCTACACATCTGATTGTATCACTTCCCCTTCCAGACAAAACTAAAGATGAACCTTGTGTCAAGCTTGACTTCCGGTGACTACAGAGTTACCTGACCAAGTAAGTTCCTTTCTACTAACCGTGTTTTGACTTTCTAATCTAGCCTGTGGTCATAATAACTAGCACTAACCATAGTTTACTTAACTTTTTGAGATAAGCAGCACCAACTAAGCACTGATCATGCATGTTTTCAATTTAGCATGTTGAAATTAACTTTTGATGAAAAAGATCTCAAGCACTCATTGTTTAGGATGCTTGATACAACTCTTCTGCCTAACACTTAATACTTACCAGGATTAAAGGTGGCCATTGCAGGGTGTCTAACAGACTGAAAAAGGAGACAATCATAAACTTTGATTAGAAATACAGAGCACTATTTTAAACATTATAAAGCAGCTATATTTATCAAACCAAACATCTGATGTTTATCCCAGTAGTACTCATTCATACTACTGATTTAAAGACTGCTAATAAAACTCCAATGTGTTAACAACATAATTTTCTAGGGGAAATTAAGTTAGCTTTTTGTTAGTATCAAATTCATGATGGGGCTTATTACTTATTACTTATTACACTGAACACTTCCCATGCCACAACCTTCTACATCAATTAGTTGACTTGCTAATCAGTTAAAAGAATGAGGCTAATGCACCCTGCCAAGAAAAGTGCGTATAATCAAGGCTATGGTGTTCCCAGTTGCAATGGATGGCTGTGAAAGTTGGACCATAAGAAAGGCTGAGCGCCAAAGAATTGAGGCCTTTGAATGATGGTGCTAGAGAAGACTCCTGCGAGTCCCTTGGACTGCAAAGCAATCAAACCGGTCAGGCCTAGAGGCGATCAACTCTGACTGCTCTTTAGAAGGTCAGATCCTGAAGAGGAAACTCAAATACTTTGGCCACCTAATGAGAAGGAAGGACTCACTGGAGAAGGGCAAAGGAAGGGGACGACAGAGAATGAGGTGGCTGGATGGAGTCACTGAAGCAGTCGGCGTGAACTTAAATGGACTCCAGAGGATGGTAGAGGACGGGAAGGCCTGGAGGAACGTTGTCCATGGGGTCGCAATGGGTCGGACACGACTTCACAATTAACAACAACAATGCTCTTCAGGCAACTAAAGCAATGATCACAATTGTTGAGCCATTTGGAGGTACAGAGGTTAAAAGTGTTTACATAAGGTACATGGCAATGCATAAAGACACAAATTCACCCAAAAAATCCTCCAAACTTTCTGGGTTTTGCTATCCTGCAAAAGGAAGGAGTGCAGAAGAACTCTAGAGTTCACCTCTCCTCAAAGGTCCCTGCCCTGTAAACCTCATTTCTTCTTGTGTTCCTTCTCTGGCCTGCTGCCTTCCTCAATCTTGCTCTTTAGGTGGGTCAGTAGCATGGCCATGGGGTGAAAATTAAGGAAGTTGTGGTCCAACCCATCTAGAAAGTATCAAACTGAAGAAGGCTGGGCCAAGAACTATCAGAAGCCCAGTGTTGTGAAGAAATGAAGTTTCCATTTGGTGAAGAGACATTGCTAAGGACATTTATGGTTCAACCATCTTCAGAGAGGTATCCTTCAGATTTCTATCTTCTCCAAACATCATAATATAGCCCGGATGTGTCAAACAATATGGCCAAGGTTGATAAAGTATAATGGGAGGTGAAGTCCAATCTATCTACAGGACAGCATGGAAGAGTTGGCAACTGCAATTTGAATGCTTTTATGTAAAGGAAAGAACTCCAAAGTTTGCTCACACCACATCCTCAACTGCACCTGCTATTACCTCAGTAGAAGACTCATTATCTTCGGTCCATAAAAAGGGCTCCACACAGCTGGGCAGCAAAACAGAGTTTTGCTCCTTAGGCAGCTGGTTCACAGACAAGTCCCTCTGGAAGATGAATCAAAATTTGGCTTACTTTCTGCTCTTGATCAGCATTGCTTGTGGCCAATTATATACCCACCCTCAACTTCTCGTAACAAATTTATTGTGGTCATACAACCTTCACCCAAAGCATGCTACAAGCTGTATTTCGCAGGCCTGAGACCTTGTTTTAGCAAAACAATTCGGAGAGACAAACTTGGCTTCAGAAAGAACCAATCACAGTCCATTTCCAAGCTGTGTTTCCAGGTAGTCTAACAACAGCATGCTGATAATGTTAACAGTAGTGTTTTGTTTGCTCCAAAGAGCCTATCATAATAACCATGTTTATCTTGGCCTGAATATTAGCTTGACTAAATGGCTGCATCATGCTTCTTTCTTTCAAGTAGATGGCTTGAATTCCTTTTGGGATTTATTATTGGGCCTTGGCTAGTTCTTGGCTTTGGTGACTCATCCTAAACCAACTTTATCCCCAGATGTGCTTCCTTCAGTTAATTCTTTGATCCAGGCTGAGACTGTTTGGTCAAGCTGTTTAGCTTCTAAATTTCAAGACTCAGATAAATCTGTACCCAACTAGTGCAGTTGACTGAACTAGTCAACCAAGGCATTCTTCCCCAAATCCAGAACTAGTTAAACACACTAATTGAATTAGTTAAACTAGTTAGACCACAGTAATGGCATTATGTAGAGCATATGCACCAAAAATAAATTCCTAGTGTGTCCAATCACACTTGGCCAATAAAGAATTCCTATTCTATTCTATTCTATTCTATTCTATTCTATTCTATTCTATTCTATTCTATTCTATTCTATTCTATTCTATTCTATTCTATTCTTGTTTTAGATTAAAATCATATTGGAACAATTCAATCATAATTTTCCCCCGCCTTCTTCCCTAACCTTTGGGTTAGTTAGAAATTCAGCGATTTCCCACTGCTTAAAGGGTAGGGCGAATAAAGTTCTAGGTATACCTAGAACTGCAGAGAACATTATTCTTGCCAACCAAAAGACTTAAACACAAAACATGAATATGGAAACGTATGTTCTCTCCCCGCTCCCTCCCAACAATTGGTGAATGGTCTTTTCCAATCTGCAGTTTTCCAGATAAAAATGAATATCTTGGACTGGTTCACACATGCTAAGCCATTACAGAGTTTGCCTGATATGGGCTTACCGTATTTTTCGGGGTATAAATGCACTGAAGTATAAGACGCACCTTAGTTTTTGGGGAGGAAAATAGGGGGAAAAAAATGCTGCCTACCAGGTATTCATCTGGCTAGCGTTCTTAGACTGGTCAGCTTCAGCACATTAGTTCTCTGGTTTTGAGCGCTGTTTTTTTATCCCCTGGTTGGGGATAAAAAACAGCTTCTAAAGCACAGCTGATCCTCGGAGAGAGAAGCAATGAGAAAAGCAGGCGAAGCGCGGAAGATCACTTCACTTGCTAGCGCCTCGTTAGGGCTGAAAAAAAGCTTCGAAAAAAGTTACATTCGGAGTATAAGACGCACCCAAATTTTCAGTCTTCTTTAGGAGAGGGAAGTGCGTCTATACTCCGAAAAATACGGTAGTCAGTAAGGTTTATGAGGCATAGCTTAACAGCTTAGCATGTTGGTGTATTCCAGCCAATTGTGCTTTTTCAGTAAACCATTATTAAGCAACCAGCATAAGCAATGGATACATCCGGTCTTCAAAAGGTTAAATCTGTAAAACTAACCTCCGGCTGCCTTCTCAAAGATGGCAACTTAGAAGCTTGAAGCGCCCGTAATTTATTCAGTAGAAACATTTTGTCCTTGCCTGCCTATAAAAATCAAGAAACACTCAAATAAGAAGGGATGGTGAGTTAGATGAATTAATTTGATATTTTACTTTAGAAAGTTAGCAGCAACAGTAGTCAAAGGCTTTTCTTGAAAACGAGCCCTTCCTTTGCTTTATTAATTAAATACAATTCTACTACGTCGCAGTCAGAAAAATACTGTTGGTGGCTTACATTGACTCCTAAGCTTCTACAATGTAGTCTGAAATTCAAATAAAACTTCATTAATAACCATAAAAACTGCCCTACCTCAAAACAAGAAATGTAATAAAAAAAATAAAATTATAGATATTTTGCAATCTGTTCTAAATAGCAAATACATATGTATCTTAGAGCAAGATGTTAGAAAGCCTTCCAACCCAAAATTAAACTTTCCCAAGTTTAGCTTTGAACCGTGATGGCGCAGTGGTTAGAATGCAGTATGGCAGGCTAATTCTGCCAACTGCCAGCAGTTCGATTTTCACTGACTCAAGGTTGACTCAAGCCTTCCATTCTTCTGAGGTCAGTAAATAGAGGATCCAGATTGTTTGGGGCAATATGCTGACTCTGTATACCGCTTAGAAAGGGCTGTAAAGCGGTATATAAGTCTAAGTGCTATTGCTACTACTGAGAGGACACTGTCTAGCCCTGTGATCCTCAAAGAGTGATTTGTAGATCATTAAGTGATCTACATTTTTCCACATTGTTTGGTATTAAACATATAATTAGTTTAAAAACATTTTTAAAGGGAGGAAATAATAAGGAATAAACATATAGCAATAGCAATAGCACTTAAACTTATATACCGCTTCATAGTGCTTTTACAGCCCTCTCTAAGCGGTTTACAGAGTCAGCCTGTTGCCCCCAATAATCTGGGTCCTCATTTTACCCACCTCGGAAGGATGCGGTTTGCGATCAGCTGAAGTAGCCTGCAGTACTACATTCTAACCACTGCGCCACCTCGGCTCATGCAACTAAAGGATTATTTTATTTGCCAAAAAAGCCAAAACTACCATGTTCTTAAAGATAAAAACATAGGAAGAAAGTCTTTGTTAACTGGGTGATCCCTGGAATTTGCGAAGTTTTCTATTTAGTGACCCTAGTTGCAGAAATTTTGAGAAACATTGGTCTAGTCTCTGCTGAAG
Source organism: Pantherophis guttatus (assembly GCF_059756535.1). Lineage (NCBI taxonomy): Eukaryota > Metazoa > Chordata > Lepidosauria > Squamata > Colubridae > Pantherophis > Pantherophis guttatus. The sequence continues at coordinate 15,385,290 of NC_142076.1, read as the reverse complement.
ACCTTCAGTGATAAAGCACCCACCACATCCCTTTATAGAAGCAGCTACTGCAGTCAAATCTCTCAAATTGTTTCTCCGGATATTCAACAATGAGCTACCTGTGAGAGATGACTAGGCTGAGCACAAGGGAGAGGTCAAGCATGTCATCAGTCCCTTCACACCTGCCAGAGATCGAAGTCCAGCCCCCCTTGAATTCCTTTCTATTCTTATCCCACGCTAATTTCCCTTGACCGTTAGTAATTCAGATTCTTGATAAGCTTACAGTAAATCTTTATACCCATTTGAACTGCCCGAACTCCTAATTTCCCTGGTGTTTGACACTGCCCTCCTGTAATTTAAGCTAGTTTGACTAGATCCCACTATCTAAGAGTGACGGGATTTCTCTGAGAAAATACTTACATTAGCAATTTGCTCTTGTAGCAGTTTAACCATTGTTTTTCGTCCCTTGATGATTTGCAAGAAAAAGTATATGAACATCCTAAAACAGAATCAGGAATGGAGAATTACTGTTGGCCAATAAATTGTGTTCCATATTCTTATTCAGTGTTGATTTTTTTTTTTTTTAAAAAAAGAGCAATTTCTCAGCCAAGATCCCAAACTATGCTACCAGACAGAATAAAGCAATAAAGTCGAATATTTGTAGCTCAGGGTTGAAATGAGGAGTCCTTGTTGCTCTCTGAGCTTGGTTGTTTCCTTGCCAAAATTTCATTACCCAAACTAGGTAACGGCTCCTCCTTTCAACCCTGAGCTACAAATATTCGACTTTATTGGTACCCATATGGGAATCAAAGATTTCAAAAAGCACACAGATGGGAAAAATTTGCTTGTAAGTACAGTTCCACCAAGGAACAATTTTTCTTCCACTGATGATATTAACTAGTTGGGTAATGAAATGTCTGCAAGAAAAGAACCAAGAGAGCACCGATGACTCCTCAGACAGAAAAACCCTTACTAGTTTTTTTAGGGCACATATTTTATACAAGTCCTGCATTATTAAAAGAGTCCCTTTAACAAATGGGTCGCCTTCCTTCTCCATCCCACCTCTTCTTTTTTTTCTTTCTTTCAATGGGAAACTTACAGCACAATGATTGAAAGGATGAAGAAGAAATGGGTGCTCTCAATTAAGTTGTGATAGATCCACACTACCCATCCTGAGCTCGGGGAAGAAGTCAAGTCTGAGATCCAGCCAGAGATAGCTTCAAAGGGAGCTGTTAGACCTCGGAAAGGGCCACATACTTCTGAAGGCTTCCGTCTTGGAAAATAAAGAGAGAGAGAGAGAGAAAGGACAGGTTCCTTTTATGCAAACATAAGTCAGTTTAGAAGTTTGTTGAAGGGAAAACTCAGAAAACTCTTGATACTGGGCAGTATCAGAGGCAGCACTGGGCATCTGCAGGTCCCTGAGAAGATCTGCGAATCTTGAGATCTCTTAATCAGTGGAACGATGTAATGATTTACAACAGTGGTGGGTTCCTCCCGGTTTGGCCAAGCCGGTAGCAGTGACAATATGACGTCACAGTGGTTCACTTAACCACTGTGGCAAGAAAGGTCCTAAAATGGAGCAAAGCTCACTTAGCAATAGAAATTTTGAGCTCGGTTGTGGTCGTAAATTGAGGATTATCCATAAACAAAAACAAAATGGAGTTATTTTGAGTTTCTTTCTCACACTTTCCCTTCTCAGGGAAATAAACCAATGACCAGCTGCATCTTGCCCAAGAGTTCTCCAAAACCTGGGCTGAAATGTCAAACAAGACCCTGAAGCGACTTGAAAAAGGGTGGACCCAAAGAGCTTCTGACCTCCAGACGGTGACGGCCACGACTGAGAGGACTCCCGTGAAAGATGGGAAAAAGAGCAGGAAGACAAAAATTGTGTTCATCTGGGACCCTCGCCAAGCTTTGCGTGGAGGCTGGCAGTTCTGCAGCAGGCTGATCTGGAGGAACAAGGCAGAGAGATCACAGGCAGATCAACAGGTTGACTCACAAGGACTCACATTGCACCTGTGTATGGGTTGCCTGTGTATGGTTTACTGCAGAGGTGAAATGCTCCCGGTTCGGACTGGATCACCCAATCCGGTAGCGATGGAGGCGGGATCATTGGTTGCCCTCTCCCCTCTTTGGAAGAGCTTTATAGCTCCCGCTGCCAAAACATTCTTAACGATCCATCTCGTCCTGGGCACCTTTTTTTTTTAACTTTTACCATCTGGCAGACGGTACAGGACAATAAGGACACAAGGACAAATAGGCTGAAAAACAGCTTCTATCCCAGAGCAGTAACTATATTGGATTCTACTGTATAATGCAATATTAATGCAATATCAGGGGTTTTCAATTCAATTGTATAGAATGTGAGGGATGTGCATTTGTGTTTTATTTTTATAGTTAATACATTATTTTAATTTTTGTCATTCACATTTCATTCTATTGCTCCTCTCACATCCTTTCTTTAAGTATCCTATTTGACTATTTCTTTGATATTAGTGCTTTCATATTAGATATATTCTTGTCCTGCAATGAGTTGTCCCACAGTGAGTTGGCTGTGGCGGGTTGATCAGGATGAGTTGGCTATGGCGAGTTGTTGTCGACCCAACTGCCTGAGTCCTGATCATGCCTCATCCTTGTGCAGTTCCAGATCTGTTGTGGTCCGCCAGCAGCCCACGGAGCTAGCAGCAGAGTCAGATAGTGAGGAGGCTGGGGAGGAACATGGGCCAGTCCTGGAGTCTGGGGAAGGCCCGGACGAGGGCTCTGCATCGGAGGCAGAAACGGGGCCAGGGCAATCTGGGAGTGATGCACGGACTCCGGAGCTTCCAGAGGCAGACAGCAGAGAGGCAGAGGAATAGGAGGAGCCTGTTCCTAGTGCGCGCATGCGCAGAGCTGCCAGAAGGCAAGAGCAGCTAAAGCAAATGGGACGACTTGGGAGTATGGCCAGGAGATGATTGGCCCCTCCCATAAGGCTTAAAAGAGCAGCAACGGCTCTTGGACTCTTTGTAGGAAAGCAACGTTGCTTAATCTGTTTCCAGTCAGCGTCTCTTGTTTCTGAACTTCGTGGGGCTTTGCCAAGAAAGGCCTTTGGTAGGGTGCCAAAGAAGATAAAGGTTTGTGATAAGTCCGAAGGGCTTTTTTTTAAGGATTTATTTTGGAATTAATTAACTAAGCTGGGAATGAAGTAATTCCCAGCTGTTATAATAAAATAGGTTTGTTTAAAACTAAATTGTGTCTGGTAATGCCTAATTTATTTATTTATTTATTTATTTATTAGATTTTTATACCGCCCGCTCTCCCGAAGGACTCGGGGCGGTGAACAGCCAAAGTTAAAAACATACAATATAAACAATTAAAATACGTTTAAAACAGAATTAAATCTAAAATGGCTCCCCAATTTAAAATGCCTTACCCATACTCCTATAAAAAGACGAATTTAAAATTTAAAAATTTAAAATTTCCACATTTAAAAAGGGGGAAGATTTAGGCCAGGCCAGCTTGATAAAATAGAAAGGTCTTAAGCGCGCAGCGGAAGGTGCGCAGATCCGGGATCCTACGTATCTCCGGGGGGAGCTCGTTCCAAATCGTAGGTGCCCCCACAGAGAAGGCTCTCCCCCTAGGGGCCGCCAGTCGACATTGTTTGGCCGACGGCACCCGGAGGAGCCCCTCTCTATGGGAGCGTACTGGCCGGTGGGAGGCTATTGGTGGTAGCAGGCGGTCCCGTAAATAACCAGGTCCTAAGCCATGGAGCGCTTTGAAGGTGATAACCAGAACCTTGAAGCGCACTCGGAAGACCACCGGGAGCCAGTGCAGCTCGCGCAGGAGAGGTGTCACATGGGAACTCCATGTCGCTCCCATCACCACCCGCGCGGCCGCACTCTTTGATTCACTCACTAATTGAGCCTAGGTCACAACAGGATCATCCCGTTGAACAAACGGCAGCGGATCTGTGGGTTTATGTGCAATCTGTAACAGTAAATGGCTTGAGGGAGAACAATGCAATTAAGGCTGGCCAGGTTTTTAAAAAAAAAATCACAAAAAGCAGCCTAACCTTTTTCACACAAATTATTATGAAAAACGTTATCATCTGGATGGCAGGAAGCAGAGGGGCGAAGAAGATTCCAATCCTGAAGAGGAAAAAAAGGATATTTGAGTAAGAATTCAAGGACTGGTGTTGTTCAATATAAGACGAGTATTTTTTTATGCTTGGATAAGGGTATTTAGCCATCTGGATTTGTAGCCCACCTCGTGAATCATCAGAATGTGATTTTTTCCCCCCACTCACCATGTCAAAGTCTGAGCGTAGATCAAATCCAAAACGTTTCGAGCAATATCGAATTCTGGCACTCCAAGTTTTTTCCAGCATTTCGTGCCAATAATTCTGAAACAGCAGATTTGTGAGTTAGGAAGTTTGGCAACATCTTTTAGAACAGATTAGGCAGCAGCTCTGCAGAAAGACATTCTGGATGTGTAACGATTTGTACGGAATCTTTTCCAAAAGGGAAGTTGTTCTTTTGATCAACTGGAGATTATCAGAAACAGAAGTCGCCAGGATATAAATAAACTAATCTAGACCGAGAGGGATAATCTAAATTAGCAAATTTCCAATCCCTAATTTTTAATAGCATGACAGTAGCATATTTTATTTTGGCAAAGGAAAGGAAGAACAACTGGTGTACAACAAGGTAGACCTTCAGCCAACCCCTTCTCCCAACTTCTATTTAGAAACTGAAAACAAATTCCTGATTTCTGGATGTCCTTGGAAGATCTCTATTTTTCCCATTTTTAAATGAATATCATTTGCTCCTGACAACTGGTTGTAGATTTGGAAATTCTGCTGCCATAACTGTGGCCTAGCAGAGATGCTTCCAACCTGCTCTAGGAATTTCAAATCTAGAGGTAGAAATATGAGTAGTTTGCAACTTACGACCAGAATTGAGACCTCAACCTCTGTGGTTGTTAAGTGAGTGATGCCCAATTTTACCTCCTTTTTTTAAACTCCGGTTGTTAAGCGAATCACTGCAGTTTTAAGTTAATTGCAGTCATTAAGCAAATCAGTCTTCCCCTAATGACTGTGCTTGTTAGAAGCCAGCTGGGAAGTTCAGAAATGGTGATCATGTGACCCCAGGAAACGGCAACTGTTGTAAATATATGCCAGTGGGCAAGCACCCAAATACTGTTCATGTGACTGTGGAGATGATGTGATGGTTGTATGTGCAAGGATTGGTCATCATTTTTTTCAGGGCCGTTTTAACTTTAAAAGGTACCCAAGGAATGGTTGTAAGTTGAGGACTATCTGTATGAAAGTTTGATTTGGATCAAATTACAGACTTATGCACATACCTTAGTAGAAATTCACCAAAGAATGAACCGAGGAGGCAGCAGACAAAGTCTGCTATAAGCAGCCGGTATATATCTTGGCCAATGAAGGTTTCCCAGCACTAATGGGGAGAAACACAGATTTAAAAATAATCATTTATTCATGCAACATGTTAAAGCCAGATCCAAGTCCGTGGATATCAACTCCCAGAATTCTCAGCAGGGGCTGTGTTGGCTGGGAAATTCTGGGTAAAAATATCTATGTGCTTGGAAAATATCAGAGAAGGCTGAGCTGAGCCCTCAAATCTTGTTTAACGTACTGTGTGAAGCCAGCAGCTATCTTTCAGTAACCATTGTTTATGGCTTAATATATTGTGCAAAACCACCCAATGGCAGCCTGATCAATGGACCCTAGGTAGCCAAACCATGGCTTAGCACAATCTCTGGTTCCAGCTTGAGTGACAGAAGGCCTCGCATCGCTTTATAAGCAATTTTGCACCAGTACCAAAACATGTTTGGAAAGAAACCTACCTCCACTTTGGATAGCGCTACTATGTTGAGCCAGTAATAGCAGAGGATTCCAATGATCGATATTTTCAGGATGACGTTCCTACAAAGAGGAAGCAACAGCTCTCAGGGTTCAATTCAGTGGTGGTATTTAGCCGGTTCTATCCGGTTCGGGCGAACTGGTAGCGGCGGATGCGGGAGGCTCCGCCCACCCGCCCTGATGTCATCACGTCCCGTTTTTGACGCTCTGCGCGGAGGTTTGCGAATTTGCGAACCGGTAGCGAAGGTGAGTGAATACCACCCCTGCCACAATTGTCTCCTCGAAGTCTGTTCTGAACGGTTTGGAGTTGGGGATTTGAAAGCAATCGTCTGTTCGTGGAAAAAGAACTGTTTCCTTCCCTCTCCCATTATAGATGGTACAGTGGCCAAGGTGGCGCATTAGGATGGAGAGCACCCAGGTTCCAGTCCCCTATAAGCCACAGAAACTCCCTTGGGGGGCGGGCAGCAACTCTCTCTCTCAGGCCAACTCACACCCAAAGAGATGTTTGGCTGGAAAAAACAGAGGTTTCAGCCCTGAAGCTGATCCGGCCAAAGCCATCTTGGAGCCTCGGTGCTGCCACATTGCAACGAAAGATAGGGGGGGGGGGGGTTAGAGATAGCTGGGGTTGTGTAATCAAAATAAAATACTACTTTCTCTTGGGAACCAAGGACATTCTCACACCTGGCCGGAGGAAGGAGGAGTGATGTCACCAGACCAGTGGACCAGGGTGAAATCCTCTGAAGTCTGCTATCTGCTACTGAGCGCGCGCTTTGCATGCATGCCTGTATGAGGCACGCCCACGCAGCGCTAAAAAAGGAACATTTTGAAGCCTTCAAGTCCGCAAAGGTAAATAGAACAGCGAGGTGGGGGGGAATCCGCTGTGCCACGCGATTTAGATTAGCTAGAAAGCAGGAAATCCGACGATTGTAGCTAATATAAATTACGCATCACAGCTGATCGTTGCCCAGCTGATTGTCGGAAATACCAATTTGCCCGAACCAGCAGCATTTTTTACTACCGGTTCGCCCGAACCGGTCTGAACTGGTAGCATTTCACCCCTGCAGCAGACGCTGCGTGCATTGGGCCATGTGACGGATTGTTTAGGTTTGACAGGGAAAACGTTTACTTTTAATTAGGTGAAAATCAAGGGGCCCTTCAGAGTTGATTTTTACCAGACATATGCCAATATGATTTTTCCAATAAAGCTATTCTTTGAGGAATCCACTTGCCTCGGAGTTTTGGCTTGCAATGGATCTATTACTTGGAACCCTGACAGGAGGAAGGAATAGGGTGAAGGATTACCTGTACAGTAAATGACAGTTAGATGGCTTGGTATGGGGTGGTTTTCTCCGAAGGAGGGCAAAAATGACCCCCAATGTACCTGATAATAGCAGTGTAGATCTGGTGCCTGGGATAGGTGAACTTTTCAACCAATCTGGAGAAGGAGTACAGGAACGGCATCACGTGGTTAAGGAGGCTCACCACGATAGGCAAGATCAGCGTGGCAGCTTCGTTTTCCAACTGTGAGTTTTCCTCATTCAGAAAAAACTTAAAGAGAGTGAAGAGAGAGAGACAGAGAAATAGAGAGAGAACCTTTTGTTAAGAGCTCAAAGCAGGGGTGGGATTCAAAAAATTTTAGCAACCGGTTCTCCTCCTGGTTGCTGGGTGGGCATGGCCATGGTGGGCATGGCCTACTCGGCCTCCTGCACCACAGCAGGGGGAGGGTGTTTTTGCCCTCCCCAGGCTCCAGAGGCTTTCCAGTTTCCAGACTTCCGGAACTTCTGGGGGCCCGTTTTTTGCCCTCCCAGATCTTCTGCACAGGCCCTGCACTTACCTGGCATCCAAAACAGGCCGTGTGGAGACTCCTGGGAGGGAAGAGGTGGGTGGGGCCAGACAGCTCTTGCAACTACCGGTTCGGTGAACCAGATGTTAAATTAGCATCCGGTTCGCCAGAACTGGTCCAAACCAGCAGAATCCCATCCCTGGCTCAAAGTAAAATTTTCAGTAGTTCGGAGAACTGGCAAATACCACCTCTGGCTGGCCCCAGAGTGGAGTGGGAATGGAGATTTTGCAATATCCTTCCCCCAGGAGTGGGGTGGGAATGGAGATTTTGCAGTATCCTTCCCCTGGAGTGGGGTGGGAATGGAGATTTTGCAGTATCCTTCCCCTGCCATGCCCACCAAGCCACACCATGCCCAGCCAGCCACGCCCACAGAACAGGTAGTAAAAAAAAATTGGATTTCACCACTGGCTACACCCAAGTTGGGTGGAGGAGAAATATATCATCTTAAGAAATCAATCTCAGTCCTTCCATCAACACACTGTCAAGAATATGCAGTCATGTTTAAAACCCATCCCCAGAGACAGTATGTATTTATTTATTTACGATTTAGCAAAGGTATGAAAAAGGCAAAAGAAAAGGGGTAGGAAACCAAAGAATGGCAGCTGACCTCTAAATTGACAAGGGAAAAGAAGTAAATGCCAGCACATGAAGCCACCGCGAAGCCCAACGAGAGAAACCACATGGCCAGATGAATCGAGAGGCGAAGAATCCTTTGCTTCGGGGAAAGCTTCAGAGATTCAATACGCATTTCAGAAAGGGTCTCCTGGGATGAAAAAGAGGTGTTAGATGAGTTAGATAAGCTAGAAGCAGGAATTCAGGTCTGGCTTTGCATTCAATCGCCCCCCCCCCTAAGAGCCCCGGTGACACAGTGGTTAAAGTGCAGTATCGCAGGCTAACTCTGCCTACAGCCTGCAGTTTGATCCTGACGGGGTTCAAGGTTGACTCAGCCTTCCATCCTTCCGAGGTTGGTAAAATGAGGACCCAGGTTGTTGGGGGGGGGGCATGATGCTTACTCTGTAAACCACTTAAGACTTATATACCGCTTCATAGCACTTTAGAGCGCTCTCTAAGTGCTATTGCGATGGCTAATGTTAAGCTTCAAAAGTGCCTCATTGGGAATTAATAAAGGAGAATATTTGTAGCAAGATTGAAATGAGAGGTCCTTGGTGCTCTCTGAGCGTGGTGGTTTTCTTGCAGACATTTCATTGCCTAACTAGATAACATCATCAGTGCTAGAAGGGAGTAGGGCTTGTGGAGAGGAGGAGGAGGAGGACTATGGGGTCGGAGGTGCTCTCTGAGCTTGGTTGTTTTCTTGCAGACATTTCATTGCCCAACTAGGTAACGTAATCAGGGATAGAAGGGAGTAGGGCTTGTGGAGGGAAGGAGGAGGAGGACTATGGGGTCGGAGGTGCTCTCTGAGCTTGGTTATTTTTTTGCAGACGTTTCATTACCCAAACTAGATAACATAATGAGCGTCTGGGTAATGAAACATCTGTAAGAAAACAACCTAGCTCAGAGAGCACCAAGGACCCCTGATTGGGAATTAATTAGCAAAATTGAGGGGTAACAGTAAAAGATAGTTTGGGAGGAATGTTGTGTATGAATATCATCTTATGCGTCAAATATTTCTCCTTTCTACTTCTCAAAAGGGAGACGATCAATGGATGAGACCCAAGGAACGGTGAGAAAGCCACGGACCACAGAATGATGTTCTTTTCTGCTCTGTCAACTCTCCCGAGGGGGGGAAAAAATGACCTCTTGATGCATTAATCATTTCGACGTGACCGCCACCATCTTTACCTTGATCTGCGTGCTGATATTTTTCTGATTCATCTGCACAGCTTTCTCATCCACCACATTGAAGTCCCAGATGCAAAGAAGCTTGGCAGCGTTTCCCGAGTGCATCTGAGGCATAACGATGTGGTTACGGAAGGATTTCGCCATGCTGCAGTGACCAAGGCATCGGGAGGGGGAGGGGGAGGGAGAAAGAGAAAAGGTGGCATGTATCTTTAGATAATATTTTCCACATCCGCACTGGACCAACCGGTAGCTTTTTTTTTTTTTTTTTTACTACCGGTTCGCCGAACTGGTAGATTTTATCACTACTAGTTCGCCCGAACCGATGCGAACTGGTAGGATTTCACCACAGCTGCTTTGAAACCCATCGAATTTGGTACTCAATGCATTTTGACGCCAACATTTTGTCCTGGTACTCATTGTTTGTTTTGGCACTCAACGCACAAACTAAACTTGTTGGTGTCACTTGTCTTGTGACTCACTTTATGGGAAAAAATTATTTGGTACTCATCACGCCTCCCGGAATTGATTAATGATGAGTACCACTGTACATACTTTTTTTTCAATTTGATGGAATTTGGCAGAATTGGCTAAAGCCCTGACAGATTAATCAGCCAATCTCAAGTGTACGTGTGTTCCACAAACACACAAAAGAAAACTGCTCCGCTAAGCTGAAAGCATAAATTATTTAGATTAGCCTTATCCCAGTTTATGTCAAGGCACTGTAGCCTTTACGCAAGTCTTTGCCTGCATTTTACCACTTTGTGGTAAATCAGCATTCTTGCGGCCCATTCTCTCTCTCTCCAAGGCAACTGCTGGGTTGAGGCTGCGTGGCCAGGTCCAATTACAAGCAACATAATAATGAAACAAGGAAGAGAATTAAAGGAATGTTTATTTAAAGAAGTCAATTGCTTTACAGTAAATGAAGTTGTAATTTGCCCTGGCTGTTCCTTTTGCTTTTCATTCTTAAAAAAAAAAAAAAAGCAGCAACCATTTCAGGAGAGATTATTTAAGATATGAAGATATTAAAACTCTTGTAACTGAACGAAACATTGCATCACAGGTTAACCGTTTTTGAACTAGATGCCTCAAATGGGCTACTTTACAGAATGCGTCCAACATCCAGGATTCCTATGGAACTGAAATTCGGCAAATGTTATAAAACATTTTATGCCATAAACGTTATCATAAAGAGTTTCTATCATAGTACAAAATGTCCTAAAACATTTCCTTAGGCCAGTGTTGGTGAACCTTTTTGGCACCGAGTACCGAAACGGGAGCGCGCACGCTTGCGTGCGAGAAACTGGAAGAGCAGGCGCCCGGTGCACATGCGCGTGCTGGGAAGATGATCTTCCGGTTTCCGGCACACGCATGCACACCAGCCACCTGGACTTCCGGTTTCTGGCATGCATGCTCATGTGAAGACTAGCTGTCCGGTGTACATGCGCACACTGGAAACCGGAAGATCATTTTCCTGGCATGTGCATGCACACCAGGCGGCAGCTCTTCTGGTTTCCGGCGCTCCCACATGCGTGAAGACTAGCTGGCCATCATGCCAGAGCCTGGAAGAACAATGGGCGACGGCTCTGTGTGCCACTTCTGGCATACGTGCCATAGGTTTGTCATCACGGTCCTAGGCTGATGTTTGGCTTGCTATATAGTTCAACCTGCTATGTTTCCAAGGCTGATCCATCTCTGAAGGTTATTCCCAATTTTTCCAGTGAAGGTTGTAGGTTAGAAGCTCTGTCACTGTGGAGGAGACTGAGGAGTCTGGTAAAGGAATATCTCTGAAAGGATGACCCAAAGGGTGGCCTAGTGACTATTAAAGGCCACTCCCCCCACCCCAACCCCATAGTAGTCCAACCTTAACCAACGTACCTGTAGATCAAGCTCAGAAAGCAGATGATAAAATAAATCCCAATTGTGAAAATGTAAGCCAGCTGCATGTAATACGGCAAGGCATTCTCAATTTTTGCTATTGTACCGTTGGTATAAAAGCCGCTGTAGAGCACCGTGTTTGTAAAGTAACCCTGGGATGATAAGAGAAAACAGTATCAGAGTTCGAGAGGTCAGCAAAAGATTTTTATTGACAGTATCAGTTGTCTAATACTTTTCCCTCCCCATAGAGGCAGCGAAGACTTTTAGCCTGTTTCACACTGGGTATATTTTGTAACTTATCTTGCTTATAAGACACACTTTTTTGTCTCCCAAAAGGGGGTAAAAATGTCTGTGCATCTTATAGACTGAATATTGCCGAAGCCCCACCCACCCACTGGCCGTTTTTTGGGCTCTGCACACCCTGTTTTCGGGCCTTTTTCACACCTTTTTTCAGCCAGTTTTCAGAGCTTTTTTCAGCCCGTTTTTTTCAGCTTTTTTCGGCACGTTTTTTCAGCTTTTTTTGGCCCATTTTTAGGCTTTTAAGCCTCGAAAATGGGCTGAAAAAGCCTCAAAAACGGGCAGAAAAAAGACTGGAAAAGGGCAAAAAAAAAAAAAAAAGGCCCCAAAAAGCCCTGAAAATGGGCCACACAGAAGCCAAAAACTTTTTTTTTCCTCTTCTAAATTTAGGCGCTTCTTATAGTCAGGTGCATCTTATAATCCAAAAAATACGATATTTACTTAACTTACTTACTTATTTACTTGGTTTATTTGCTGCTCATTTTGCCTCGAGGTAAAAGAAAGCTCTGTTTGGAATGCTTTCCTTTAAACAGGTATTTATTTTACCTGTTTATTTTAACAGGCAATTAAGAGTCACATACCATACTAAAACATGCAGTGGTTTGCTTGCTGGTTTTGGTATGTTGTATGGATCCAAACACTGAAGTGAGGGCTCCTTGCTACTCTCGGAGAAATGTCTGTTTTCTTAAGACGTTTCATTACCCTAACTAACTAACTAACTAACTAACTAACTAACTAACTAACTAACTATTTATTTATTTATTTATTTATTTATTTATTTATTTATTTATTTATTTATTTATTTATTTATTTATTTATTTATTTATTTATTTATTTATTTTTCATATTTCTATGCCGCCCACTCTCCGAGGACTCTGGGCGGCTTACACCAAAGACAGTATACTAAATAGCATATTGCCCCCAACAATCTGGGTCCTCATTTTACCCACCTCAGAAGGATGGAAGGCTGAGACAACCTTGAGCTGTTGAGATTTGATCCGCTGATCTGCTGAACTAGCAGTCAGCTGAAGTAGCTGCAGTACTGCACCCTAACCACTGCGCCACCTCGGCTCTTAGCTAGCAGTGATGGTGTTACCTAGTATGGGTAATGAAATGTCTACAAGAAAACAACCAAGCTCAGAGAGCAGCAAGTGGCCCTCATGTCTGGATAGCTCAACAGACTAAAAGCCTGTTATTAACATTCAGCTGCCTGCAATTACTGCAACTTCAAATCTCACCAGGCTCAAGGTTGACTCAGCCTTCCATCCTTTCAAAGGTAGGTAAATTGAGGACCCAGTTTGTGGGGGCAATAAGCTGACTTTGTATAAATATACAAAAGTATGTAGGCTATTGCTTAACGCATTGTAAGCCGCCCTGAGTCTCTGGAGAAGGGCGGCATATAAATCTAATTAAAAAAGAAAAAATGTCAACCCTGAGCTACAAATATTTCCTTTATTGCTAAACACTGTAAAAACCATGATTGATGGCGTAGCAGGTCAATTGAACCCAGCCACCCTTCGCTGAATCAACAAACCACAATTAAATCAATCTGACTGGTACAATGGAAGGAAAGCACAGCATTTGTCTCCATTTTATTTTTTCCAATTTTATAAACCTACGTACAGCTCCGGTTAAAAATTCCAGACTCGTGAAGGAAAGGTGATTCGGTTGGGCTGCAATGAGTTGAGGAATTGCAAGAAAACTGAAGTTGATCAGGAATGAGAAAACGTTGAACATGAGAAGCCACGTCAGGAACACAAAGTAGGAATGGATGCTGGTCCCAAATTGGCTGCCAATGTCTTTGAGTGCCTTCTGCCAAAACTGGAAGAGCTGAAGGCAGTCGACGAAACTGTTCTTTAACTGCCGGAAGAACTAGAAGAAGGAAGCCAAAATCACAACCAAATAGGAGACTTGGCTAAATACAATAGATAACATTCTTCTTTCTTTCAAGAAGTGGTCCTTATTCAACAACATCACGCCTTACCAAAGCTGTGTTGTAGAAGCACTGGGTACAACTATTAAGCTGAGCATCCTGGTTGTAGGATTTCTTTTTTCTTTCCGTTAGAACACGGTTCCTGTCAAATATCAAACAGCAAAAATAATATAAGGCAGATGGATGGAAGCAAGCTCTTTTAAAACTCATTCTATCTGTTTTATCTCATTCTAAATTAGCAAGTGTTAAAATAGTACAGTAGCTTAAACTAAAAAGTATAAAAACTCCAGGAGTTGTTTTGAATCAGTTTTTCCCTATTTCATTCTCCTCCTTTCAAGTAAGACTGACTTCTCCATTAGGAAAATGAAACCAGCTGCACAACATGCTCATTTAAACATTTAAAACCATTTGTCATCTAAATATAGAATATTTAGGTATTTTGTATCTATAACCACCTATAGAGCAGTTTACAAATCAAAGACAAAATAAACAAAACAGTTCTACATAAACCCAGAGAGAAAATTACAAAAAAGTACAAAAAAAGATTTTTCCAGCATTTCAATTAAACAATCTTTTTCTATGTCTAATAGAAATGTCTGTATGCAAATGCTTGCTAGATATAAGTATAACGCCTGAATGCAAATATACCGATATTTTATATATTTCCTTCTCTTCTTAGATGCAGAGAAGAAGAAAAAAAGGAAGGAGGTTTACATTTAAAAGGATGCATTTTTAATCCTTGTATGTTAAACTTAAGTACCCTCAGAATACAAATATGCGCCTGCTACCTAATCTCACGTTTTTCTTTCATTGATTTGGGAATCTTCTGGATTGCTTTCACTCTTTCATGTGTGGACATGCTTGACAGATCGTTGATTAATTTTTCTTCTGCAAAAATAAAGATGGGAATAAAATCAGGAGGGTGGGGTTCATGCATCCCATGAAGCTGTCATGATTCAGTTGTTTTCAGATAAATTGCTTTGGGTGAGCTAGCCCATAAGTAGGAGGCAATACAACCTCAACAAAGCAAACAAGAATCTTTTGTATTCCGATAGTCAATGATTACAATAACAGCAATCAGAGTTCCTGATAAGATTTTAAAATTTGTGAAGTATACTGACGAGAGCAGAATTAAATCAAAGAAATAAATAACTCACCTTCTCTTCTCTTTGCTTCTATATATTCTGGGTCTAAACGAAGCAAGCTGGGCCTTGCAAAAGTCGCATAATTGGATCGCCTGCTACGCCTCTGGACAATATTAACTATAGAAAAGAATTCACCGTGGCGTTTCAATGAATTTGCAATCAACTGCATAATAATACACGCATAAAAACTGCTGGTAACCTTCTACCGCTGCACCATAGAGAGTATTTTAACGTATTGCACCTGTGTATGGTTTGCCAATTGCACTGTGGCAGATAGGACAGCGTTCTAGAGGGTTAACGTCATTGCCCATAGATCATTGGTTGCACTTTCCCCTCTTTGGAAGAGCTTTATAGCTCCCGCTGCCTTAAGAAAGTTCAAAACATTCTTAAAGATCCATCTCATCCTGGGCACCCTTTTTTTGAACTATTACCCTCTGGCAGACGGTACAGGATAATAAAAACAAGAACAGCTTCTATCCCAGAGCAGTAACTATATTGAATTCTACTGTATAGTGCAGAAATTCATGCCTTTCTGGCCTAGAATTGCCCAGTCAGTTCTCTACGTGACAGCCAGTCCATGAATTGCCTTACATGACAGCCAGTACATGAATCTTACCTCTCTCTGATGCATCTGAATAACTGTCTGCATCCTGAATATTAAAAGCATGGCTGATAGTAGGTAATATCTCTTCAGATTCTGGTTCATATTCAAAGGAAGGATTAACTGATGAAGGCAAAAAGAAAAATACAGAATGAACTGTTTACTCCTCTTGTATCGCACATAAACTGGAGGCATGTATCTTCTTAACCTATGTTTCTTATTCCATGATTGATTGAGCAAGCCACAGTGGGCTAGGCTAAATCATAAGCTATGTTTTACAAGCCACAATGACTGCAAGTTCAATACAAAAAAACGACACAGCTAGATAATAGAGATAGAAATTAGGAGTTGGAAGAATATCACTATCTATAAATATATAATACCATTATTACTATTATAATGTATAAATAAATTGATCCAGACAATACACTATTTACTATGCACTTATGCATGTTAAAGAAAAATGTATAAATAAAATTAAAAACAAAAAATGACACAGCTGAATTCAGGAGACCCATGCAAGCATATCTAGCAGCAGTCAGATCATTACTCCAAACATTGAAGAAGTTAACAAATGCATGTTCTCACGACATTTTGGCATGAGGAAGCTAACCAAAGCTGGCTTTAGAAGGCTAACCAACTCAGCTTTTGCAGCTGTTTCAGTGCCATTGTACATTCCAACAGTCATGAAACAAATGGCTGTTAAATCAAGGACTACTTAGGCCAGGGGTCAGCAACCCGCGGCTCTGGAGCCGCAGGTGGCTCTTTCATCCCTTTGCTGTGGCTCCCTGTCACCGGTTGGCTCCACACTTGATAGGGCTTTCGGTTAGGACAGGTAGACGAAAAAGGACACCGTGCTAGGAGGAGACTCTATGGTGGGGGGAACCAGACTTCCAGTCAGCAGAGGAAAAAGGACGCCACGCTAGGAAGAGACTCTATGGTGGGGGAACTAGACTTCTGGTCGGTTCCAGAATTGAACAGAAGACTTCCGGTTAGGACCTTTGTGGCTCTTTGAGTATTTAAGGTTACCTACCCCTGACTTAGGCAATACAGATATAAATATATTGCTATACTGTAGACCCCTCAAAATTATCTGCCCTGTTATCTATACATTCACTGGAGCTGCATACCATATGCCTTTTCATATGGGTTTGTACTGGGCAACTCAAACCCATAATCTCTTGCTGGGTATTCGGCCTCATCTTGATTCTGTACTAACTTCAGGGGTATTAGAACTGGTTCTCCTTCCTTGTTGTCATCCCCAAATGGGGCATAAGGATTGTCTGAATTGTGAGTACTCCTCTGAGAAGGTCTTCTGCAGAACAAACCAAAAGGGAGAGACGTTAAACAATTATCCAAACTTCTTAAAGGCACTGCTTTCAAATCCACCTACCGATGCCACCGAATCCTGGTGGAATTAATAGGTAGTCCTCGCCTTACGACCACAATCGTGCCCAAAATTTCTGTGGTTAAGTGAGTTTTGCTCCACTTTACGACCTTTCTTGCCACGATATTAAGTGAATCAATGCAGTTGTTAAGTTAGTAACAAGGGGGTCACAAAAGGGGATCGCGCGACCCCTCAGGAACAGTGCAACTGTCATAAATTGAGTCAGTTGCCAAGTATCTGAATTTTGAACACATGACCATGAGGATGCCACAACAGTCATAAGTGAGAAAGATGGTCATATGTCCCCTCTTTCAGTGCCGTCGTAACTTCGAAAGGTCACTAAACAAACAGTTGAGGACTATCTATATCGTATCACTGCCAGTATGCTGAAATGACTTAGACGAGGGGTCTCCATCCTTGGCAACTTTAAAACTTGTGGACTTCAACTCCCAGAATTCCTCAGCTAGCATTCTGGGAATTAGAATCCACAAGTCTTAAAGTTGCCAAGTTTGGAGATCCTTGACTTAGGAGGAGGAAGCCATAGCCCTGTGATGGCGAACCTCTGGCACGTGTGCCAGAGGTGGCACGCAGAGCCCTCTCTGTGGGCACACTGTGAGCGCTATCGCCAACAGCTCTTCTGGTTTCCGGTGCACCAGAGTGCCAGAGAATGGCCTGAAAACGGTCTGAAAAGCAGTCAAAAAACAGGCCGTTTTCCAGGCCATTTTCAGGCTATTTCTGGCCCAAAGAACGGCCTGAAAACAGTCCAAAAAATGGCCTAAAATGGCCTAAAAACGGCCTGAAAAATGGCCAAAAACTAGGCATGTGTGTGCCAGACAGCTGGTTTTTGCAGATGCCAGAGCACCGGAGAATGGCCTGAAAACAGCCCAAAAAACAGTAAAACAACAGGCTGTTTTTCGGGCCGTTTTCAGGCCATATTTCGCCTGAAGAATGGCCTGAAAATGGCCCAAAAAACACCCTGAAAATGGCCCAAAAAACAGGCATGTGCGCGTCAGCCAGCTGGTCTTCAGATTTCCGGCGCTCTGGTGCACACACGTGCACAGGCATTCCGGTTTGGCACTCGGTGCCGAAAAGGTTTGCCATCACTGCCATAGCCTATCAAAGCTGGCCAGAGGGGTTTACTCTTCATACGGATCTCCAGGGGCTTTCCTCCCTTGTGAGTCAAGAGTATATATTGCTGTAACTTCAGTCACTAAATGAATGGTTGTAAGTCAAGGACTACTAGATGTATATCTCCTGTGTGATTAGGGATCAAAGAACAACTTGGACTTCCTAACAGTACAACCTGTTGCATCCCTACTCAGAGTGCGTTTTACATTTTTAACAACTTGGTCAACAAGTGAACGTCAAGAGCGACCTTACCAATTTTATTTCAAGTAACTGAAATTGAAAAAGGGAAAACAGAAATTGAACTGATGCTGGGACAAGGCACACTTGGCAGGCGTACCAAACTGGAGTACCTCAATAAGAAATGGAGGAAATATTGCAATATTTTTTTTGTCACTGATTCCATTTGTAATAGCCCCATTAACAACAACAACAAAAGGTTGTTTTTGTGGAGAAAATAGAAGGAGGAAAGAGTGTTAGTTATGTTCACTGCCTTGGCTTATTTTTTTAAAATTTAAAATAATAAAGGCTGGGTTAAAAAAAATACTTTAAAAAAATCTCTATCCAGATTTCTTCTAAGCACATATTGTATGCTGATCGCAAACTTACAACTTGTCGATTTCCAATGTTTCGGAATAGTGATAGTCAGGATAGTCAGGATTTTCAATGATATCATTGTAAGGAAAAGACATGATGGATCCAGATCTTGGTCTTTGTAAGAAAGAGCCCCTGGAAATTTACTTAGATCATCGCGGTTCTGCCAATCTCATCTCGAACCTATTTTAAAAGAAATAAATTCCACATATGTTGTGGATGTTACAGAGAGTATTAGAGAGTTCTTCAAGAAGACATCTATTTTTCAGCTGGTTGGCAAAAGTAGCTATTTAGGTATCTACTCAATTCTAGTGAATTAAGGAAAGAGACAGCTTTACATAATTCATGTTGAAACTGTACTATTTCTCATCAGTTCTGTCCTCTTCAGACCAAAAGTCCTAGTAGTTTTATCTAAGGACAGACACAAACCTAGTAATACTACTTGATCTCACAGCAGAAGTTCAGGGCTCTGCACTAGGCTACGTGTATATGTGTTTGTGTGTCAGTCAAAGAGACAAAAAAGAATAAACACTTCATGACTAGCAAATGAGTGGGGAAGCAACAATCTGCTGTATCTTTCTTTCTTTTCTTTTTTTTGTCCTTCCTCCCTTCTTTCCTGTTTCCCTTCCTCCCTTTTTCCTTTCCTTCCTTCCTTCCTTCCTTCCCTCCCTCCCTCCTTCCTTCCTTCCTTCCCTTCTTTCCTTCCCAAAAAGACAATTTATAATCAAGAAACAGATTACAACAGACATAGTTACAGAGAAATTCTGTGTGTATTTCTGGAAAGAGAGACGAATATCTTGCACTACACAAGAAAATTCATCTGACAGTATAAACACTAGATAATTTATTACAGTATCAAGTAAATTATTACACTGCCACTTCTTCCTTTCCCTCAGAGATTCCATTTGTTGGTATGCACACCATATCATATCAGTATCACAGGTCTCTGTCTACATGCTTTTCTCCCAATCACATCCTGTAATCCTGTTTTGTAAGAATATTTAATATTCTCACCAAGTGATGTGCTTCAATTTTTTCAGAAACAAATCACCTCCGATGACCCCTCTGTGCTGCTCAAGTATCACAAAGAATTCTTGAAAATTCAGAAAATCGCTGTATCAGTTCAATGAATTCAAGAAAATGCAAAGGCTTTTTTCCCCCTGGCATTAAGAGACGAAGGTCAGTTATTTGCATGTTGGAAAAAATACTTATGTCAGCTACATAAACAGCATATTTCAGATGGTCATTCTGTTGTAAAACAGAATTTATTACACTGAGCTTAATAAAATAATTTCTACTTTGACCTGATTTCAAGGTACTTCTTAATTACTTTACAACTAAATATTGTACAACTACTTATATCCCATTGCAGCAAAACAGCTATGATTGTTTTTATGCTTTTCTATCACCGTTTGGTGCTATTTTTATTATTGCATTTTATTTATTTAGCATTAAACTTATATGATATAAATTCATTGGAGTTTAATGCAATGAGTACTATTTTATGTTCTGGAAGAAGTCACCACTGTGGTTTATTTAACAAACCATGTTAAAATAAACTAAAGCTTAGAGACCGCATCTGATATTTTTCTTTGTTTCATCAAGCTTTTGGTTTTTTTACAAATATTCTTTCTTGGCCTTCCTGTAGAATTGTAATTATTTATGTTATTTAGTAAACAAATTTATATGGCTGTCCAACTCCCCACACAGTGACTGGGGAAGGGGGGTAGAGATTTTGTTTAGATTGATCTTTTCAATCAGATTGTGTTTTCATAGATTACATTTAACTGCTTTGAAATTCTATCCAGGTTGAAAAGAAGGAAGAAAAATTGTTTCAGAAGTTTGAAACAAATTTGCATAATTTTTAAAATTCTACCCCAATTGAATAAATGTTATGAGGTATCGTACCCGTATATTTTAAAAAGCACTTACAACCTCCACCATTCATTAAAGTGAATTTATTTTATCTTTGCAATAGCTTCTCAGATGACGCTGAGCTGGAAAGGTAAAACTGATCTGGCTTTGATACCAGTTCCACTTTATAATTTAATGAGACGTATCATTTTCACAAAACTTATTTACAAACTCCTTTACAGTACAAGAGAAAGAAACCCAAATAGTCTTTTTAAAAAATTACACAAACTGGTTCATTGAGTCTATATAGTACACTTCAGTTTATATATCACATCAAGTTTACATCGAGTTTATATAGTACACTTTTATTGACCAGGATTGCAAAAAAAGTAAAAGCTATTTGTGCAAAAAGCTGTAAAAGACTGACGCCATTTCAAGAGGTGAAACTGTAACTCACTTCTCACTGATTTGTAAATTTAAATTGTATGGTTTCAAATGAACTGCATATTTATACATACATACATACAGAGCAGGGGTGGGTTCTAACCGACTTTACTACTGGTTCTCTTTGCGCGCGATCGCCTCTTCGGTCGTGCGCTTTGCGCGCGATTGCCGTGCGCAGGCTCACTCTGCTCACCTGCGCGCCAAACTTGCACTTTGCGCAAGCACGTTGCGAATCTGCCCAGATGAGGTGCGGCAATCCGCTCTGCCGCACCTCTCAGCTGGGCGAAAAAAGAAGAAATATAAGGTCAGCATAACGCCGGGGCGGGCGGGAGGGCCCAGCTCCCGAAGACAGAGAACCAGTTCGGTGACGTCATATCATCACCGCTACCGGCTCTCGCGAACCGGTGCGAACCGGGAGCAACCCACCACTGATACAGAGACAGACAGACAGACAGACAGACAGACAGACAGACAGAGCATGTTGGATAAACCCAGATTCAAAGTTCTAACTGCCAGCTCCCCCATAGTCATGTGATTGCATTTGGGATGCTTGGCAACCAGCCAACATTTACCACTATATGCAGCATCTTACAGTCACATGACCACGAATAATAACATTTTTTTGCTGGAAACCAGCCTTTAGCTGCAATTTCCAGCAAAAAACCCCACTGTCCAAATTACGGACAATGGATTGGCTTATCGTCCACCGCCAAAAAATCATAAAAACAGGTGTGGTCACATGATAACCCACTTAACAAACCAGAATGACTTACAGCCAGAATACTGGGCTCAATTGCGGTCATAAGTTAAGGACTACCTGTTACTGAGGAACCCAACAAACAAATCATTGATAGGGATGGAACATTGCCATGTTCAAACTTAGTCAAAACGAAAGAAATAAATGTTCTCACCTGATGCCTGATGTTTATCAATAATGATCCTGTAATGAGTACAGGTAAGAAACACAGGTGTGCTCCTTTATATTAAACCAAGTGTGTCCAACTCATGGCCCTGGATAGGTAGGAATGCGGCCCCACAAGATCATAAACTTTCAACTTTATTATGTGATTACTGGTATATTATATGCATTACCTATATTATATATTTTATATGCTACCCAAGACAATTCAACTTCACTCAACGCAGCCCAGGCAGGTTGGACACCCATGAACGAAACTCACTGGAGATCACTTGAAAACACACAAATATGGACTTGCATAGTTAAGTGCATTTAATCCCCTCCATTTGTATGGAAATTAAGCCCAAACTATTTATTTAGGAACCCCACCTGATATGTAAACATTGCAAATAATTGATAAAGCCGTTTGTGTTTTTGAAAAGTTAGTCGTGATAAAACAAACTATGTTGATAGGGTTACCGCTCAGCATATATAACCCTTAGAATTTTGTTTGTATTTTATATCAGTTTACATCTGAAAACACCAGGAGGAAATGAATGGATGTTCTTGCTGTTTAAAGTTATCCAAATACAACTGGGAAATATAATTCCTGTACTGTAGTCTTAATTGAGGGGGAAAAAAATCAACCCGTTACTAGCTTGCCCACCAATGAGATAGTCAGGAATTACTGGCAGAAATTATCAAAAAGACTACCCTATTTTCAAGAACTTTAGCAAGTTCTTTTGGCACTAATAATCATTAATCCAACTTGCCAGATCTCTTTTTCCCCTGGTCTTCCCGGGTCCAATAAATTGCATTTACTTCCTTATTAGCGAAACCCTTGCAAGTTCCTTGTAAAATTAGTACGCAATTACAAGAGAGTACAAAAGAAAAGTTTCAAGAATCTTTTGAAAAGAAAGATTCTAACTGAAAAAGGCCAACACTTCACCAGACAGCAGGCATAGTTGCAGGACATACCTATAGTTTGAACAATTGAGTTTTGGGGATTCTTCATAAAGTGAGCACACGGACAGAGTTTGCATGATTTACATTGTATATGGTTTTAAGAATTGGACTTGGGAAATTAGGAATTTCAGAATAATCTTGGGGGTATTTATTGACTGAATTCTTGCAAAATCTTGTTCACTGAATAAATTTTAACAGTTAACACATGATGTGCTTTAGCTCATGCTAAAACAGTGGTTTGCAATCAGTGTCTAGGTTGGTACATTAAAGTAAGTTGTGGCTTTACACAAATTGTACACAATTAGGAATTCTCACATCCTAACCAACCTGCCAACACTGTTGAGAACAGAGAAAGCAACACAAAGGGATTAAGCATAAATACCAGTTAGAACTGCTTGGAGAAGGGATGGGAGATAAAATGTTAAGAAATGAAATAAGTTCTCAGGTGAGGAAGAAGAGAAAAATATTCTCTCTCTAGGGTTACCTCTGAAGGAGGGGGAAAAACGTTTTTATACAATATGGGATATCCTAGAAATGGAGGAATGGAATGAAGAAATGCAGAAATCAATATTTCTGCCAGGAAAAGTAATTTTGATCACTGCAAAGCAAGGAATTACCAGAAGAGAAAATAACGTCCGCTTTCAAAACAACCTGCTGAAAAGGATTAGGGATGACATTATAGCAGTGTTCCATTATTTGAAGGGCTGCCACATAGAAGAGGAGGTCAACCTATTCTCCAAAACACCTGAAAGCGGAACAAGCAGCAATGGGTGGAAACTAATCAAGGAGAGAAGCAACTTAGAACTAAGGAGAAATTTCCTGACAGTGAGAACAATTAATCAGTAAAACAGCTTCCCTCCAGAAGTTGTGGGTGCTCCAACACTGGAGGTTTTTAAGAAGAGACTGGACAACTGTTTGTCTGAAATGGTATAAGGTTTCCTGCTTCAGCAGGGGGTTGGACTAGAAGACCTCCAAGGTCCCTTCCAATTCTTTATTCAGTTATTCTATCCTGACAGGAAGTCTTAAGGTTACTTACCCCTCACGGGATCAGTATAAATTTCTTGGCTGGCACCGCCGGTAACATTTGTTCAGATCATGTCATCTTTGCAGTTTCCTGTTTTCTTGGGAAAAGTTGGCATTAAGATCCTAGGGAAAAAGAAAGAAAAAAGACGACGAAAGATCCGTAACGTACCTTTGGAAGGGTGCTGGAAGAAATGCCAGTATCTGAAGTGCAGCTGCCAACTCATCTAAAGTCCTAGAAATTCAATCTTTGTCCTGCAGGGTGCACACGCTCATTTGCAGTTTACAGACAGGTGTGTGCAGAGTGGGGAGGGAATTAACACACCTTGCTGCAACCAATCCTAGGCAGCCAACCTGAGATCAAATGAAATAAGATTCTTCTGATCGTAGATTACCCTGCCTTGGGCTGTTTTTGCTTGTGTCACCGTAGTGTTTCTTCTTATATACTTTGCTCCTTTGGGATTTTACCTATTTCGAGTCACTTTGGACTTTTTTCTACGCCGTTCTGCTATTGCAGTTAGAGAGCATTATTATTGTTCTTAACAGGTTCTGCCACCTGTTACTTTCAGTCTTTCACTTAAATTTGTACGTAAGGAAAGGCTAATAGCCCAATAAGAGGGTCTTTAACTGGAAAGCTTTAGTCCTCACTGTCTTAAGTCCAAAGGATGCTTTAAATTTTAAAGAAAGCCTAAATTACCAGAAAAAGCAACAAATAAATCAAATAGCCAATGTTTGCTTTCTTTTCTTTTCCACATCCACGCAGAATGTATCACCGAAAGTACTTTTTGTATTACTCATGGGATTTCAATTGTCTGTATTGTCACAGCTGACAATGTGTATATTATTCATAATTAAGTTCCTGGAAAAGTAGAAGCTGAATGTGTTTGTCCAGTTCAGAACAGAAAAATCTTGCCATTCAATGATCACTTGATTTTCATACGATAAAACCTGATAACAAATCAGTAAATCTCTAAAATGCCCTAATCCTGTCTCCACAGTCTGCAGTTAGATTATGATGACCTCCACTCACATCCCAATCTATATATATAAAAGTCAAATACCGCTTACGCATCATCACGAAATCTCCAGAACGGTAAAGCCTACAAACTTGAAATTGGCATGTATGTTCCACTTGGCTTCTAGGTTCTTGCTAAAAAAGGATTTTTTGAAATGACCATCAGATCATTAGGATTTCATATACAGTATTATATTCACACACTCTGATGCTAAGGAGTCAGACGTTCTACTTCCCCTCCCCACCTGAAAGGATCTCTGTTCCAACTGCCAGTTGCCTTATATTAACACACTCTGATAATACACAGTTACACATTCTACATTAAGTTTCAGGCTTTAAGTGTCAATTTATCACGCCTGATCACATAGTTTCATAGCAAAGCATGGGCGTCCAGCTAGTAAACCATACTTTGGTTAACCCTAGTTTATTGAGGTCACCACAAACAACCCACATTTTGCTTAGTGCAATGGATGACACAAGCCTGGAAAAGACAATTACATAGCCATATAAGAACTTCCATTTTTCTAGGTGCAGATTCAAGAGGATGACAAGCTTGGGGAGCTTCCATCTGAGACGCCGGACAATCTTGGTTAGTTATCTGATTTAAAGGATACTGGAAACCATAGTTCCAGTGTCTGCGAGGCCAATGGCTGGTAAACTCTGTCTTAATGGCAGATCAGGCTTCCTCAGTTCCTTCCTGGAAGCACAACATAGCTATGGCATGCAGTCCTTATCTTACGACAATTGAGACCAGAATTTCCATTGCTAAGCAGTTGTTAAGTGAGTCACAGCCACTTTTTTGCCATGGTTAAGCAAATTACTGCAATTTTTAAGTGAATTGCGTGATTGTTAAGCGTGTCGGAAGTAGTTCACAAACGGTGATCATATGCTACAACCAACATAAACACGTCATATACCAGGCGCCCCAATTTTGATCACACAAACTGTGACAATACTGCAACAGTTGCAAGTGTGAGGCCATTCCTAAGTCACTTTTTTCAGTGCTGTTGTAACTTTAAATGGCCACTAAGCAAACAGTTGAAAGTTGAGGATCACCTGTACAGTATATTGTTCAAAAAAACTTTTTTAAAAAAATCGGAAGGAAAAACTCTGGCTTAGAATTCCCAACTACTGACCTGCTTTTAGTTCATGCATTCCTCTTCTTTCTTTTGAAACTTTTCAAAGATCCAAACATTGGCTAATTGATAAGGCCAGCTAATGCAGACCAAGGATTAGAATGCTCCGAACTGAACTATTGTCAAAATATTCAAAGCTAATGTTTATCTTTAGCAAACATACAACAGTTATGATGAATGGAAAGTGGAAAACGCCACTGTACAAGTATTGTTTTTCAAAGAACGAAAGCCTGGAGTATGCAAATGTGGATGGGGAAAAAAAAAATTAACCGTTCCTGCTGTTGAAAACACCTGTGCAATAATTAAAGGAGAGCAACAACACAACTGAAATTATTTTTTTTAAAACCCTGCGAAATATTTTGTTGAGCACCAACGGAAAAGATGCATTCGATAATTCTCATTATCCTATAATGAGCAATGAGCAAATTTAGCCATGAAATTTATAAAGGCCTTCCTTTAGTAACGCTGATGGATCCAAAGGGAATAAAATCAATGTCACAAAAAGGCATTCATTCAGTAAAGGGAATAATAAATGTTAACAAACTGAAAATCGAATTTGCAGATGAAAAAGACCGTTCATTTCAGGAGGAAAAGGAATAATATTGAATTCAGATAAGAATCATCAAGATTAAAAAAAAATCAAATGTAGACAGATGAGATTTTCATTCATCATGAAATAAAGCTGAATTTAACACAGTAGGGTTCCCCCTTCCTTCATCTAACAATCAAGAAAAATAAAACCGAATTTACAGAGGGGAGAAGGAAAAAAGACATTAAACTGAAGAGGAAAATAAATAAATAAATTCAAAGGAGACAAAGGCATGCCTTGACTTAAAACATCTCCAATTTACTCCTTCATCTAACAATCAAGAAAAATAAAAACCGAATTTACAGAGGGGAGAAGAAGAAAAAAAGACATTAAACTGAAGAGGAAAATAAAGAAATAAATTCAAAGGAGACAAAGGCATGCCTTGACTTAAAACATCTCCAATTTACTGAAGAAAAAAAAAATGAAATTAACCAGATCATTGAATGAAAAATTGCTCGAATTTTCACCAGATCTTCATTATGGTGAAGCGAAATAAAACAGGGGTGAAAAAAGCAAAAGAAATAAAGAACTCATTTAGAGGTCAGGTGGGCGACGGATAAATTTAAGAAATAAATACATAAAAATAAAATAAAACAAAAAATTGGGATTGGCCGAAGAAGGAGGCTTTCATTTCACCAAGAAACGGACCATCATTTATGAAGGAGAAAGTTTATTTATTTTTTTTTTTAAAAAATCGATTTATAAGAATGCCATTTATGAGGGAATGATGTCCAGGAGAGGGGCCTATTTATTCAGCGGGGGAGGAGGGGCGCGAAATAAAAAGCGAATTTCCTGACGAAAAAGGGGGAAGGAAAAAAAGGGCCCAACCCGGATCCCCGGCCTGGCCCAGAGCCCGAACCCCGAGACGGACCCGCCCCGTCCCGCCCAGAAGACCTCCCCGGCCCGGAAGCGCGGCTAAGGCGGGGGACAGGCCGGGCCGGGCCGGCAGGAAAGGGCGGTGAGGCGTGGCGGGAGCAGCCGGCTAGCAGAGGCCATGAGCGGGCGGCGGGGCTCGGAAAACCCGGCCGAGGGCTGCAGCGGCGGTGGGTCGGGGCCGCCGGGTGGAGACGGGCGGGAAGGGGGCTTGGGGCACCGAGGGAGGGGGCGCTTTCCTCAGAAGGAGCCCCCTTTGGGTTGAGGGGGTCTCCATCCCCAACTCAGGTTCCCAGGGGTTTCCCAACACAACCCAGGTTCCCAGGAGTCTCCCACCCCCAATTCAGGTTGCTGGTGGTCTCCTATCCCCAATTGAAGTTCCTGGTGGTCTCCCATCCCCAATTCAGGTTCCCAGGAGTCTCCCATCCCCAAGCTAGGTTCCCAGGGATCTTCCATCCCCAATTCAGTTTGCTGGTGGTCTCCCATCCCCAATTCAGCTTCCTGGTGGTCTCCCATCTCCAACCCAGGTTCCTAGGGGTCTCCTATCCCCAATTGAAGTTCCTGGTGGTCTCCCATCCCCAAGCTAGATTCCCAGGGGTTTCCCACCACAACCCAGATTCCTGGTGGTCTCCCATCCCCAACCCAGGTTCCTAGGAGGTCTCCTATCCCCAATGCAGGTTGCTGGTGGTCCCTCATTTCCAATCCAGGTTCCCAGGGGTCTCCCATCCCCACTCCAGATTCCTGGTGGTCTCCTATCCCCAACTCAAGTTCTTGTTCTCCCATCCCCAATTCAGGTTGCTAGGAGTCTCCCATCCCCAACTCAAATTCCTGGTGGTCTCCCATCCCCAACCCAGGTTCCCAGGGGTCTCCATGTCTGACCCAGATTCCTGGTGGTCTTACACCCCAACCCAACTTCTTGGTGGTCTTTCATCCCCAACCCAGTTTCAGGCTTGAGCCCTGGAGCCATCAGGAGTCTAGCTCCCCTATAAAGAATCTTTATTTCTAATTCTAAATTTATATGGCAGAATGCAGGAATCCGAGTTTGAATCAAGCTGGTTAGAATTAATACCTCTCTCTTTGAAACCTAATTGGATGGGATTCATGCTCTGGGTGTTTGCAATTGAGCCCTAAAATGACAGACACTTGCTCTTTTAGATATTGCAAAGAAAGGTTTAAACAATGACAAGGATAAGTGACCAGGTGCCCTCCAAGGACTTGGAGCCCAACTCTGATAAGCTCCAGCTAGTGTAACCAGCGTGGGAAAATGTAAAACTTTTTAGAACTTCTTGGAAATGCTGAAACAAACCTTTAAAATAGTCATTAGAGATCCGGCATTTAGTTCGTCTATGTCAAACCGAGTACTAAACCACAGTGGTGAGTTTATGAGTCACTGTTCTGTGTGAAGCAAACTTGTAGGGCTTGTCCAAGAAATTGTGACTAAACAAACTTGGCTTAACAGGCTTAAACCAGGCCAATGAGCTTCTCTCTATGTAACAGAATGACCCAAGTCAGATTTGGCTTGTCCACCTATCTTTCTCATCCTTCCCTCAATAATTTCTCAAGTGGTTCTCTTGATTTCTTTTTGCTCTTTATGGGGAGAGCTGTATCTAAAATAATTGATGTTTGTGGGGTCCTTGGTGGTTTTCTTGCCGATGTTTCACCACCCAACTACTACACTGATGACGTTATCTAGTAGGGTCATGAAAGATCTGCAAGAAAAACCACCAAGCTCAGAGAGCACCAAGGAGCCCACAGTCCAATTCTGATATTCTACACTAATTGGTATTTATTTATGTCTTACAATGATGGGGTTTGAGGAGTTTTTTTTAAAAAAACCACCACAATTTCTGTAAAATGTTAAGTCTGTAGCCCAGTTCTGTGGGCACATCTGTTGTAATTGAAAAGCAAGCTTAAAAAAGCCCCTTTGATTAAGCAGCCCTTTTCATGGTGAGCAATTGGGTACCTCTTAAGAAGACCGCATGCTACCGAATGATGAAGGTCATTTTATTGTTCTTATTCTGGCAGATGTTTTTCTTCCTGACCCCCATGTGCCAGCGGTAACCTTCCTCCAAGAACTGCCCAGTTACCAATCTATGAGGAGACGAAGATTAGTAACCGGAAATGTGGATAACTCTCACAGTTTAGCACGATCGGCTTCTCGAGAGGCCAGGAATCTCATCCAAGGGATGGAAACAAGAAATGTCAACCTCGACCGTCCGCTGAGAGAATGCGCCATGCCGCTCGCGGAGAAGAGACGTTTAAGGTTTAAATAGAAACGCTGCAAATTATAGAGAGGAGTGGGGTCCCTTTCTATTTATTAAAAAAAAAAAAAATCTTCGGATATTTGGCAATGGATTATAGGGGAGATACAAGTCCCGTTCGTAAAAAGAGGAATCCACAGGGTGTCGTGATGGACTGCTTTTAAACTTGCAGCTCTATTTAAATATTTGCTTGCAAGAGGCACGTGGAGATTTTCCAAATTGCATGCTGTGTTTCAAGCTTGTCTCCTGCAAAAAAAAAAGGTGCATGGGATGCGTTGGCCAACCTAACAAATCATTGAAAAGTTCAGGAACACATTTGCATATCATGTTTTAGAAGAGCTTTTAACACAGGTAGTTCTTGATTTACAACCTTTTGTTTAGCGACCGTTCGAAGTTACAACATCACTTGCAGCATCCATCGTGGCTATGTTACACTTCGCAACTGGCTCATATTTATGACGGTCGTTGTAGCGTCCCGGGGTCATGAGATCACCTTTTGCAACCTGACGAGCAAAGTCAATGGGGAAGCCAGATTCACTTACCAACCGGGTTACTAATTTTTCAACTGCAGTGATTCACTTAACAACTGTGGCAAGAAAGTTTGTATAATGGGGCAAAACTCACTTAACAAACGTCTTGCTTAGCAACGGAAATTTAGTGCTCAGTTGTGGTCATAAATCAAGGACTGCCTGTATATGGTTGCATAATTGGGAGGACTGGTAGTCACATAATTTGCATAAGGGGGCTTTAAGACATCACAGTTATCTTTTATTTGCATTTTAAGTTGCAAACTACTGGAATTTTGTGGAGAGTTGGTAGAATATATGAATGATTCTCTATGTTTTTTTAAAAAACACAGTCTATGGGGGAAAAAACAGATTCCCAGAACTGGATAAACTATAAATCGGTATAATAATTGCTGTTGCTGCATTCACACAATTCAGTAAAACCAAAGAAACCAAGTTATGCTTAGCGTAACGTAAGAACTTAACCTGTATTTTGCTCATTCCAAAATGAGAGATAAGATGCCTTTAATATGTCTGTTTTTGTGAGCAGGGAGCTTGAAGAAAAACAAATACAATCCCAGTCAAGGTGGAATCAGTGGAAGAAGGCAACTAATAAATCACTCAAGAGAACGATAGAGAATATCAAAGAACTAATCTCTTACCTGGAATTGTGGAGATATGACATCCGTAGCATCGAGGGTAAGTCTTATTTATGGTTTTTGCACTCTAGTTATATTGGCTTCTTGGCTGGCAGACCTTACTATAGACTAGAAAAATAGGTGGGGTCTTTGGTGCTCTTTGAGCTTTGTTATTTCCTTGTAGTCTTAGCTAAGTAGCACTGATGATGTTACTTAGTTTGGTAATAAAACGTCTGCAAGAAAACAATCAAGCTCAGAGAGCACCAAGGTCCCCACAGGTCAACCCTGAGCTAGAAATAGTCTCTTTTATCAGTACTTTAGTGTCTGAAGAAGGATTTACTGGACCACTTACTATGATCCCATTTGTATGCTGGATTTGGAATAAGGCAAGGTGACCCTCCCCCAATTAGGAATAACAGATCATGTCATGCAAAAGCGATTCCATGCTTTTGATTAAAAGAAGAAGTGGAATTAAACCGTTGTTAATCAGCACAAAAGATTAATGATGCCACTTGAGTGTCTCTAAAAAGAACATCCTAAAATCAGGATGCTGCAGCAAATTATATTTTATTTTATCGATGTCATTTAGGAGAAGCAACCCTAAGATATGGCTTGCGTGTCCGAGATTTATTTAATTAACCGTAATTGATTGCTTCCTGGAGTTAGGTTAAGGCACAAACCGTGATGGGAGAGGCCACAATTGGCATGCAAAGCTGCCCCCAAAAGACAGCTATGGGGGCTGTCGGGGTTCCAAGTAACACCCCCGATGAAATAAGACTTCGAGGCTTGAAGTTCCTCAGAGTTCCATTTTATTAGAGATGTCATATTGGCACATCTGGGAAAACCCGAATCTGAAAGCTTCCAGGTTTTCCCCACCCAAAAGAAAGTTCAAATCCCTGCCCAGAACCCACAAGTCCATCACATGGTCCAATCAAAGCACCATCC
The DNA here is from genome assembly GCF_059756535.1 of Pantherophis guttatus. Taxonomy (NCBI): domain Eukaryota; kingdom Metazoa; phylum Chordata; class Lepidosauria; order Squamata; family Colubridae; genus Pantherophis; species Pantherophis guttatus. The sequence goes on along the minus strand of NC_142076.1, from coordinate 15,353,703 downwards.
CAACTCGAGATGCCTCCCAGTTCCAGCCTTCCAGGTGCAGGGCAAGATGTCCTTGACTCTCTGAGAAAGGAATGTTATTATGACTACATATCACCCATGCTCCATACAATCCCCCCTCCCAGTTTCCCACAGTAGTAAATGTGGCAGGCCTGAAGGCCCAACGAAAAAGATGGCTTCCAGGCCTGACAGGGGACTCTGAGTCACGTGAAGTGATTGGTGGACTGTCTTCATGCTGAATGCGGTCCTTTAAAAGATTGATTTGTGCAAAGCGGGAATATTTTTTCCATATTAATATTTCTCTCTCTTTCTCTTAGAGAAATTTGGCACTGGGATCAAGTCCTACTTCTCTTTCCTGCGGTTCCTGGTGGTCTTAAACGTGGTCATCTTCCTTCTCCTGTTCAGCTTCATCACCCTTCCGACGGCTCTTGTTCAATATGGAGTTGTGAATGGCAGCTACGTGAAAGTTCCCCCAGAAACGGGTAACTCACTCGTCTCTGAACCCCTTTCCAGAACACAATTAGGACAGTGGTGGGTTCCGCCCAGTTCCACCCGGTTCTGCCGAGCCGGTAGCGGTGACGATATGACGTCACCAAACCGGTTCTGCCCCCCCCGCCTCCCGCCCCCCGCATTATTCTTATCTTTTATTTGGCCCCACCCCCAATCTATTGCTGCCTCCCGAGTCCCAGCTGATCGGCTGGAAGGAAAAAGCTGTTTAAACTCTTGCCCTGGGATTTCAAAGGGCCGCCCTACAGTTGATCAGTGTTAAAAGGCAGTGTGGTGGTAGACCGGTGCCTCCAAAAATAAATGAGTAGACCGATGCCTGCAAAAATAAATGAGTAGACCGGTGCCTGAAAAAATAAATGGGGAGACCAGTGCCTGCAAAAATAAATGGGGAGACCAGTGCCTGCAAAAACAAATGAGCAGACCAGTGCCTGCAAAAATAAATGAGTAGACCAATGCCTGCAAAAACAAATGAGTAGACCAGTGCCTGCAAAAATAAATGAGTAGACCAATGCCTGCAAAAATAAATGAGTAGACCAGTGCCTGTAAAAATAAATGGGTAGACTGGTACAGCTCTGCAAGCAGTTAAAAGCCTGGTAGACCAGTACCTCTGCTAAATCCTAAAGAATTGTCACATGACCATCAAACCACGCCCACAAAATAAGCCACGCCCACAGAACCAGATTCACTTAACCACTGCATGGTTCACTTAACAATTGCAGTGATTCGCTTAACAACCATGGCAAAAAAAAGGTAATAAAATCAGGCGGTGTTCACTTAACAACCGGCTTGCTTTGTTTGTGCAATGGAAATTCCAATCCCAATTGTGGTCATAACTCAAGGACTATCTGTACCTGACTGTAGAAAAACAGGCTGTGGTTGATGCAGCTTTCGGGCAGAATATTCAAGTTTTTTGGTTCCGTCTAAAGTTTTTATTTTTGCTCTAAATGTCCTTCCTTACAGGGCCAGAATGCACTGTTTATATGATCGGCAACACCAAGGGACTGGTCTACTTCTACAGTTATATTATAGATCTGCTGTCTGGCACAGTGAGTACTTGATCATAACTTTCTAAAACGTTTTGCTTTTTTTAAAAAAAAAAAATCAAGTTCCTAGTCCTTTCTGATTAAAAAGTCATTCCTTTCCAGAAGTCTTCTCTATTGCTCCCAGTTACTTATATTTTCTCTTTCATTTCCTGGGTGTTTCTCTTTCATTTCCTGGGTGGAAAAAAATTCTACCTCTACCTCTAGTGCTAAAACCGGTTTTGCTTTTTTGTAAATTGAGGCTGGCACCAGCCCCGGTTCCTTCCCCCATCTTTGCAACATCCTTTGACCTTCTTCAGACTGACTCACATGAGTAGATTTTTTTTAAAAATTATTTTAAATACAAATAATGCAAACATAGTACCGTGTTTCCCTGAAAATAAGACCCTGTCTTATATTTTTTTGAACCCTGAAATAAGCGCTTGGCCTTATTGCCATGCACTCAAAAGCCCGATTGGGCTTATTATCAGGGGATGTCTTATTTTGGGGGAAACAGAGTGTACAGCCCTCCCAAGCTCCGTTTTTGCTGGCAGAGGCACCGCAGCCCGGTTTCCAGGGCGGGCTTGCCGGCCAGATCTAAGCCCGCAGGCCAAATCCGGCCTACACCCCTGCTCTGGCAGATGGTCTGCCATGTGAAATCATGACCAGCTTGTAACCTCCAGCTTTCATATTTTATTTAAGAAACCACAGAGTTTACACTTTGTGCTTAAGAATGAAAAATATTGAAAGATGATAAAAGCTTCCAAGAGGATTTGAATCTCGGCATAGGCCCCACCCAAATCCTAAGAAAATGCTGCACAGAGTTCTTAAGAGTTCTTGGCAAGTTGAAAAAACGTGGATGAATATATCTTTTTCTTCCTCTGTAACTCTTTTAATATTTATTCATTTTTACACATGTCACCCTAGATTGCGCTTGTAATCTCTGTATCCTAAAGAACCTGGCAGTTTTCAGCAGTCCACCGAGTGGCCACACAATTATTATTATTATTATTATTATTATTATTATTATTATTATTATTATTATTATTATTATTAATTTAATTTGTATACCGCCCTTCTCCCAAAAGGGACTCAGGGCGGTGAACAGACAAAATTAAAATACATACAATACAAAAGTTAATATAATTAAAAGAGATTAAATCCATCGGCCTCCCAATTTAAAACCCCAAGTCTATAAAATTTAAAAATCCCATTAAAAACCATTTAACACAATGGATTCACACAACATACTACCGTGTTTCCCTGAAAATAAGACCCTATCTTATATTTTACTCCGAAATAAATGCTTGGCCTTATTTTGGGGGAGGTTTTATTATTTTGGGGCACGTGGAGCAAGACTGGGATCCTCTTGCTGTCTTACCTGATTTCCAGCTCTGTCTCCCTAACCCTAAATAGAGGAAATGGCAGGGAGTGGCTGCGAATGCGGTTAAATATTTTCGGGGGGGACTTATTTTTGGGGAGGGCTTATTTGGGGCGGGCTTATTTTCGGGGAAACACGGTATACTAACCATAGTTTACAAGCCATTAGTTTACAGATCGGTCCTTATTGCCTCTTGGATCCGTCACTGTGGTTGCATATAAGAATTAAGATGGATTTTATGTCCATATGCTGGTTGGTGATTGTAATAAAGCGCTACAGACTAGCCATTAACTATGTCTGCAGGCAGTGGTTGCTTTTTTTCAGGCAACATGATAAGAAATCAGATTATGACTTAGTTCGTTATGCAAAAAGTCCTTTCAGAAGGATTTGACTTCTGCTGCAGGAGTCAAAAAGAGGGCTGGGAAAATATTTACAGACCCCTCGCATCCTGGACATAAACTGTTTCAACTCCTGCCCTCAAAATGACGCTGTAAAGCACTACACACCAGAACAACTAGACACAAGGACAGTTTTTTCCCAAACGCCATCACTCCGCTAAACAAATAATACCCTCAACACTGTCAAACTATTCACTAAATCTGCACTACTATTAATCTTCTCATCGTTCCTATCACCCATCTCCTCCCACTTATGGCTGTATGACTATAACCTTGTTGCTGGTATCCTTAAGATTTATATTGACTGTTTCCTAGTATGATTTGATTGCTTATTTGTACTCTATGACTATCATTAAGTGGTGTACCTTATGATTCTTAACTAATGTATCTTGTCTTTTTATGTACACTGAGAGCATATGCACCAAAGACAAATTTCCTGTGTGTCCAATCACACTTGGCCCATAAAGAATTCAATTCTAGTCTATTCTATTTCTGAATGAGCCAAAAATAGAAGGGGAAAAATGGCTTGTATTGACTGCAACCTAACAGCCACTGATGATTTCAGATTGCTGCGTTGAGCATTCAGCCATGTTTCTAATGCAGGACTGTTCCCCGTTGCGAGTCTGAATGGAATAGCTTGACCTTCCTTTGTTGAATTCTGTTTGCAGGGGTTTCTTGAAATGACAAGTCTCTTTTATGGCTATTACTCCGTGGATAACGTACCTTTGGGTCTGCTGGAGTACCACGTGCCACTGGCGTATTTGCTGATCACGCTGGCTTGCCTTTCGGTGAGCTTTGTCTGGATTATCAAACGGTAAATCCTGCTGGGTAAATGAGCCTTCCCTTTGCCAAGCCAAGGCCATAGAAATGACTTTTCTAAAGAGCAGAGTTGGGGATTGAAGAATTCTAAAGGGCTTTGTAGGGGATGTGGTGGCTCAGCGGCTAAGACGCTGAGCTTGTCGATCGAAAGGTCGGCAGTTCAGCGGTTCAAATCCCTAGTGCCCCTTAATGGGGTGAGCTCCTGTGACTTGTCCCAGCTTCTGCCAACCTAGCAGTTCGAAAGCACGTAAAAAATGCAAGTAGAAAAATAGGGACCACCTTTGGTGGGAAGGGAACAGCGTTCCGTGCGACTTTGGCGTTAGTCATGCCGGCCACATGACCACGGAGACGTCTTCGGACAGCGCTGGCTCTTCGGCTTTGAAACTGAGATGAGCACCGCCCCCTAGAGTCGGGAACGACTAGCACGTATGTGCGAGGGGAACCTTTACCTTTAAAGGGCTTTGGGGTATTTAAAAGACATGGATAAGATAGTCTGATTGCATGAGTGCACAAGTAGTCCTCGAATTACAACAATTCATTTAGTGACCATTGGAAGTTAACAACGGCACTGAAAAAAGCTGACCTATGATCGTTTTTCACAGTTACGACTGTTGCCACGTTCTCGTGGTCACGTGACCAAAATTCAGGCGCTCGGCAACAGGTTCATATTTGTGACAGTTGTTCCGGGGTTCACCTTTTGTGACCTTCCTACAAGCAAAGTCAAAAGGGAAGCCAGATTCACTTAACAACCTTGTGACTAACGTAGCAACTGCAGTGATTTACTCAACTGCAGCAAGAAAGATGGTAAAATGGGGCAAAACTCACTTAATGACTGTCTCGCTTAAGCAGCAGAACTGTTGGGCTCAATTTTGGTCTTAAGTCAAGAACTACCTGTAATATAAATTCCCCAAATGCGACAGACAGCGTTATCCGTCATAGTTCCAGTATTTTGTACAGTAATCCAAAGTAAGTTTATTATTTTATAGCACAGGGATTCTCAACTTTGGTGACTTTAAGATGTGTGGACTTCAGCTCCCAGAGATCCCCAGCCAGCTTTGAAGTTTGTGTAGAATTTTTACACTGCATCCTGAAATTTCTAACACTGCTTTCTTCTTTTTTAAAAAAAACAACAACAACACCCTGGCAATGTTATTAACAGCTCGGTGGAAGGTTTTAAACGAAGCTTGATATACAATGAAGATCCGTTTCAGAGCTACTGCAATAAAATTCTTGCTGGCTGGGATTTCTGCATTACAGATGTAAACGCTGCTCGGCTAAAACACAGCAGTTTACTTTATGAACTTAAAGTACGTATATTTCTTTTTTCTAATAACGTATTGAACCGTCCTCTCTTATCAAATATCCCAAGTAGCAAACAGTTGAATAAACTTGCAATACAGTACAATACAATAGTTCTAGAAAAAGTATATGCAAGTTTTTCTTCCACCTCCTGGCATTTGTCACAAGTTCTGTTAGAAAAATCAGCAGTAAAAGTTAAAAAAAATAATAAAGACTAATCACCTGGGGAGATACTTTATTGATAAATTATAAAACATTTATTTTGCCTTCTGACCAGGAACAAGTAATTGCTTTGCCTCAGATGATTATGGTCTCTTCTTATCGCCCGTTTGTTGTTGTTAGTTGCAAAGTTGTGTCTGACCCATCGCACCCCCGTGGACAACGTTCCTCCAGGCCTCCCTGTCCTCTACCATCCTCTGGAGTCCATTTAAGCTCATGCCAACTGCTTCAGTGACTCCATCCAGCCACCTCGTTCTCTGCCGTCCCCTTCTTCTTTTGCCCTCAATCTTTCTCAGCATTAGGCTCTTCTCCAGGGAGTCCTTCCTTCTCATTAGGTGGCCAAAGTATTTGAGTTTCCTCTTCAGGATCTGGCCTTCTAAAGAGCAGTCAGGGTTGATCTCTCTAGGACTGACCGGTTGGATCCCCTTGCAGTCCAAGGGACTCGCAGGAGTCTTCTCCAGCACCATCATTCAAAGGCCTCCATTCTTTGGCGCTCAGCCTTCCTTATGGTCCAACTTTCACAGCCATCCATTGCAACTGGGAAAACCATAGCCTTGCTTGTTAAATTATACAACATTTATTTTGTCTTCTGACCAGGGACAAGTAATTGCTTTGTCTCAGATGATTATGATCCCTTCTTATGATTTATTTATTTATTTATTTAAATTTCTATACCGCCCTACTCCCGAAGGACTCAGGGCGGTGAACAGCCACAACATAAAACACGTAAATACAAAACTTTAAAATAGAATAAAAACGAATTAAATAATTTGGCTGAACAAATTTAAAATACCCCATAATTTAAAAACAAATTAAAATTTACATTTAAAAAGGGGAGAAGATTTAGGCCAGGCCGGCTTGATGAAATAAAAAAGTCTTAAGCGCGCGACGGAAGGTGCGCAGATCCGGGATCCTCCGTATCTCTGGGGGGAGCTCATTCCAGATCGTAGGTGCCCCCACAGATCCCATAGATTTGTTTAAAAATGATTTAAAATTTAAATGATTTAAAAATGATTAAAAATGATTTTGATTGTGATTGATTTAAAAACTAATCCTATAAATATATTTCTGTTCGCAGACAGATTTGCAGGATGAACGATTAAGACAGAAGGCAGCAGACAGAAGCTTCAAAGAGAAAACGCGTATTTATTGTTTGAGGATCTTCTTAAACTGTGTCGTTTTGGGTGTTTTGTCGGCTTGCTTTTATTCCATCTATAGAGTAACCGTCTATTCACAAGAACACAGTTTCCCAGTAAGTAGCAAGCAATGTTTGAAATTATGTTCTGATCCTAATTTATCTCTGGGAAGGCCTCTGTTTTGGGCCTGGAAAGCCTCCTGCACTAACCTGGAAGCCAAAATGAGGTGTGGGGGGATGGGGCATATGTGCGGGGGATGTACGTGTGTGCATGCGTGGGGGGAGGCCGCATGCACGGGGGTGTGTGCTCGCATTGAATTTTGGGGGTTCTGACTCCCGTCGCTGGTGCATTCGCGCGCCCGTATGTGCAGTTTGGGCACTCAGCACCAAAAAGGTTAACCATCATTGGCCTAACTCATTTTATTCTTTCAATCTGTTGTATTTTGTCAATAGCTCTGGGAGAACAATGGCTTAGAATTCAACCAGTGGGCTAAATGAGTACTTATTTTTTTTTTTAATTGAAAAAGTTTTACAAATACAAATTTTCCCATTTCCCCCCCCCCCACTTCCCTCCCTAACCCTCCCTAACCCTCCCTTCTTCCCATGACTTCCCCAAGGTCAAATCCAAATCCAAATCATATGTTATCATACTTTACCACCCTTTTATTCTCCCCCCTGTGTACTATACATTTCTACATGAGATTGAACTATTCTACCCCCTATATACTATACATTTCTACACAACATTCAACTAAAAGCTATCTGGTACTTCCTAGTTTGGTATTTATTCTGCACATAATCTATCCATTTCTTCCACTCCCATACATAAGTCTCTTGAGTGCGGTCTTTTAAGTATGCTGATATCTTTACCATTTCTGCAAAACTGGCCACCTTCAAAGTCCATTATACAATAGTAGGCAAAACATCCCTTTTCCAATATTGACCAATCAGTAACCTACCTGCTGTCACCATATACAATATTAATTTTGTTTCACCCATTGAAAAGCCCTTAACTATGCCCAGTAAAAACAATTGAGGAGAAAATTGGAGTTTTTTCTTCAGAACATTTTGCATAACCCACCAAATTTTTATCCAGAAAGCCTTCACTTTCTTGCAAGTCCACCATATATGATAATATGTAGCATCCAAACAATCACATCTCCAACATTTTGGTTGAACATTAGGATACATGCATGACAATTTCTAAATGAGTACTTATTTTAACCACGATTTGTTGAACCCGGCCATTATGGGTGGGTTTAAACTAGGAATCTTTAACAAATCGAAGAAACTTTTTTCCCACGCAGGAAAAAAACATCAAATTAGACGACCTCTTTGTGCAGTACTTACCTTCTATAGTGATCACTGTCGCGAACTTTTTTGCGCCGCTGATTTTTTCGTTTCTCATCAAATACGAAGACTATTCGCCCATCTTCGAGATACGGTTAACTCTGATCAGGTAAATGGTGGCCTCTCTGCGGTTTGCTTTCTCTTCTGACATGGGGTGAGTGGGCGGGAGGGACTGTAGAGCCCAGGAAACCCCCTATGTTCCTTTTGTGGAGCCTGAAATCAGATAGGATTGAGAAGCAGCAGTTTTCAGTAGGAAAATAATTAAGAGGAGTTTAATGTCTCACATAGGAAATGGGACAGATGGTCACATGGTCCCAATAGAAAATATTGGTAGCTCAGGGTTAAAATGAAGGGTCCTTGGTGCTCGCTGAGCTTGGTGGTTTTCTTGCAGACATTTCATTACCATACAAGGTAATGTCATCAGTGCTAGAAGGGAATGGAGGATGTTGTGGCCCGCTGGCAGCCAGGGGAGCTGGCAGCAGAGTCAGACAGTGAGGAGGTTGGGGAGGAACTTGGGCCAGTCCTGGGGGCTGGGGAAAGCTCAGACGAGGGCTCTGCGTCGGAGGCAGAGAGGGAGATAGACAGCAGCGAGGCAGAGGAACAGCTGGAGCCCGTTCCCAGTGTGCACATGCGCAGAGTTGCCAGAAGACAAGAACAACTCAGAAAGCAGGGTCGACTTGGGAGTAAAGCCACACCTTGGAGGTAATTGGCCCCTCCCATAGGATATAAAAGAGGAGCAAACGGGGAGGGGGCTTTTGCAGGAAACAATTCCTTCATTCGGTCGTTTCAAGAGTGGAAAGTTCTGTTCGTGACTCTAAGAGACTCTGTGCTAAGTTTGGCCTTACTCTGTGTTTGGAAACAAGTTACGTGGCAGCTTGCCAAGCGAGATAAGGTTTGTGTTGATAAATATTCCTTTGAAAAACTGTTCGGACAAACCTTGCTGACTGTGAATGAAAGGAATTCACAGTCGTGTAAATAAAAGAGGTTTTGATGGGACCAATTCTTGCTTCCTGCTTTTTAAAGGAGCCTAGGCCAAAACAGAGGAGGACGACGAAACTATGGGGGTCCTTGGTGCTCTCCGACCTTGGTAGTTTTCTTGCAGGCGTTTCATTACCACACTAGGTAACGTTACTGTGCTGAGAAGGTAGTGGGGTTTCGTTTTTTGTTTATATAGTCTGCTTATATTCAAGGAACCACCAAAAACACTCCCACCAACACTGACGGGGCTAGCCACTATATATAAGCAGAGAACAAACAACTTAGTAGTGTGATAATTCCGGCTATCAATTTCAGAGATGCCCACCACTGCTCTTTAATCTTCTGTTGCAAAACGTCTAGGATACTGGCTCACTTCTTCATGTACCTCCATTATGTCTTGAAGGTGTGTCTTTGTCCGTTTGGCCAACATTGCTGTCCTTTTGATTTCGCTGTGGACTCGAATCACATCCTGTGCTGAGAAATGCAAGACGTGTGGATACAACTACCACCTTTATCCAGTGAGTAGATTTACTTATGAAGTGTACGTATTAGGTATGTGAATTAAAAATTTCTCTTTCTGTTGGCTCTCCTTGAACAACACCCAGCGGCGAAGAAGTTCAGCACTTTCATGGAGATGCTTTGTCTTGATATAAATACAGGTAGCAATAGCAATAGCCCATGGACTTATATACAGCTTCGCAGTGCTTTACAGTCCCTCTAAGCAGTTTATAGAGTCAGCCTATTTTCCCCCAACAATCTGGGTCCTCATTTTACTGACCTCGGAAGGATGGAAGGCTGAGTCAACCTTGAGCCTGGTGAGATTGGGAGGGAGGGAGGGAGGGAGGGAGGGAGGAAGGAAGGAAGGAAGGAAGGAAGGAAGGAAGGAAGGAAGGAAGGAAGGAAGGAAAATAGCAATAGCAATAGCCCGTGGACTTATATACCACTTCACACTGCTTTACAGTCCTCTCTAAGCGGTTTACAGAGTCAACCTATTTTCCCCCAACAATCTGGGTACTCGTTTTACTGACCTCGGAAGGATGGAAGGCTGAGTCAACCTTGAGTCTGGTGAGATTGGGAGGGAGGGAGGGAGGGAGGGAGGAAGGAAGGAAGGAAGGAAGATAGCAATAGCAATAGCCCGTGGACTTATATACCGCTTCACAGTGCTTTACAGTCCTCTCTAAGCGGTTTACAGAGTCAACCTATTTTCCCCCAACAATCTGGGTACTCGTTTTACTGACCTCGGAAGGATGGAAGGCTGAGTCAACCTTGAGCCTGGTGAGAGAGAGAGAGAGAGAGAGAGAGAGAGAGAGAGAGAGAGAGAGAGAGAGAGAGAGAGAGAGAGAGAGAGATAGAGATAGGAAGGAAGGAAGGAAGGAAGGAAGGAAGGAAGGAAGGAAGGAAGGAAGGAAGGAAGGAAGGAAGGAAGGAAGGAAGGGCAATAGCAATAGCCCATGGACTTATATACTGCTTCACAGTGCTTCATAGTCCTCTCTAAGAGGTTTACAGAATCAGCCTATTTTCCTCCAACAGTCTGGGTCCTCATTTGACCCACCTCGGAAGGACGGAAGGCTTGAGTCAACCTTGAGCCTGGTGAGATTTCGAACTGCCAAATTGCAGTCAGCCGGCAGTCAGCAGAAGGACCCTGCAGTACTGCACTCTAACCACTGCACCACCTTGGGTACTCCTTGTCCTAAACAGTTCATTTACTAACCATTCAAATCAAGGAGAATATTTCTGATGACGTTACCTAGTTTGGGTGATGAAACCTCTGCAAGAAAACAAGGAAGCTCAGAGAGCACTCAGGACCCCTTATAACCATTCTAAGTTACAACAGCCCTGAAAAAGTGTCTTATGATCGTTTTTCACTCTTAACAACCGTCGCCCACGGCCCTACTGCCCACAGCCACGTGATCAAAATTTGAATGCCTTGGCTCATATTTAAGATGGTTGCAGAGTCCTGGATTCATATGATGCCCTTTTGCAACCTTCTGACAAGCAAAAGCAGTAGGAAGCCAGATTGTTCTGCCCCAGCTACGGGTCCCAAGAAGTGTAGCACACACACACAGCTCCAAAAACTCCGTTTAATACAAACAGACCCCTTTCAAAATGCAGGCTTTAACCACCAGTGTCCTTATCAGCCTGCTATGAATTACAGAGATTAAACAAAGTCTGACAAGGGTTGGCAATCAGCCCAGAAACCAACTTGTAGCAAAAAAACTCACTCTCAAAATGCTCTGCGTAGGACCAAACGTTGTTTCCAGCAACATTTGCCAGCTGTGTGCGAACTTAAATAGGCTAAGGGAGTGGCCAATTAGCCCCAAGCCTTACTCTCGAGGAGACCTCCTCCTGAGTAGCCATTCCTGCCTTTTGGCAGTCCTGCGTGCTCGAGCATTGAGAAGAGGCTCCTCTACTTCACTCTCTTCACTTGAAGGAGCCTCTGGAGGTTCTGAAGGCCCTGGCTGAGTCTCTGCCTCTGGCACCACATCTTCTCCAGCCTCCTCACTGTCTGACTCGAGCGCCGGCTGCACAGGCTGCTGGCGCGACACCTCACCAGCCTCCTCGTCGTCGGGATCAGCCACAATCCGCACAGGCCGCTGGCGGGCCACAACACAGATTCACATAACAACCATGTATTACTAACTTAACAACCACAGTGATTCACTTAACAACTGTGGCAAAAAAGGGAGTAAAACGGAGCAAAATTCACTTAACAACTGTCTCACTTAGCAACATAAAGTTTGGGCTCAATTGTGGTTGTAAATTGAGGACTATCTATATTTCACTAAGGTGCCAATAGCTGTTTCTAACTTTGGTTTTACGCTGCTTGGTGATTCTTCCCCCCCCCCCCCCCCACCAATCGCTGTTTTTAATCTGAGAATCTTCTCGTCTCTTCTTTCAGTGCTGGGAATCCCGAGTTGGCCAGGAAATGTATAAACTGATGATCTTTGATTTGATCATCATCTGCGCTGTTATCGTCTTCATTGACTTTCCTAGGAAGTGAGTATGAAATTCCAAGGCGGGGGGGTCAAAGGGCTTGTTTGGCACAGAGGATCAGAGAGTCACACCTGTCCATAACCTTTCACCTTTAGACTAGACCCCAAACTGGAGGGGCGCTGAATAGTGAGATGGGCAGCCTAGACCAGTGACGGCGAATCTTTTCCGGACCGAGTGCCCAAAGCACACGCCTGAACCCCCAAAATGCAATGTGTGCGCACCCCCTGCACATGGGCCCCCCGCACACACCCCGCCCCCCCTTGCATGTACATGCACCCCTGCATGTGCCCCACCTGCGCGCATGAGTGGCAGAGACCCGAAGACCAGCTGGTCAGCGGGAGGCGCATGCTCATGCGTGACGGAGCTAAACTGGGGCGACAGCTCGTGCGCCCACAGAGAGGGGGCTGCCATAGGTTTGCCATCACGGGCCTAGACATTTAACGAAGACAAATTAAAAATGGAATAAATAAATAAACCCATGGGAAACTTTTACTTTTACTTACCACCGGTCGCAATCTTATTTTTATCTCGCCTTCAGGTTCAGATTAGATATGGCTGTCAACCTTGTGTTGAAACTCAGTGCTTGCTTTTTCCGAGATTTCATTGTTGATCATGACAATGCCTTCCCAGCTTTCCTAGTTGGGAAACACACAACACACAAAAGAGAGGCACTCCCTGCCAGTTTTTTTCTGATAACCTCCTTGTTGATAATGGCAGTGCTCTCCCAAGCTTTCCTAGTCAGGAGAGCACATGGGGTGGGATTCAAAAATTATAGCAACTCTACCCTGTTGCTGGGTGGGTGTGGCCATGGTGGGCGTGGCCTACTTGGCCTACTGCACCATGGGGGGAGAGGGGCATTTTCGACCTGCGCAGGCTCCAGAGGCTTTCCTCGAGCCTCCGGGAGGATGAAAACAGCCTCTCCCGGGCTCCAGAGGCTGGACACAGGCCTTCTTCCGGAACTTCCGGTAGGCCCATTTTTTGCCCTCCCAGAGCCTTCGCACAGGCCCTGCACTTATCTGGCATCCAAAACGGGTTGCGTAGAGACTCCTAGGAGGGGAGGGGCGGGGCAGGGTGGGCAGGGTCAGCCAGTCCTTCCAACTACCTGTTACAAGATAGATAGGTAGGTAGGTAGGTAGGTAGGTAGATAGGTAGATGGATAGATAGATAGATAGATAGATAGATAGATAGATAGATAGATAGATAGATAGATAGATAGATAGATAGATAGATAGATTAGATAGATAGGCAGCCAGGCAGGCATAGATTAGGTAGATGATAGATAGATAGATAGATAGATAGATAGATAGATAGATAGATAGATAGATAGATAGATAGATAGATAGATAAGATAGATAGATAGATAGATAGATAGATAGATAGATAGATAGATAGATAGATAGATAGATAGATAGATAGATAGATAGATAGATAGATAGATAGATAGATAGATAGATAGATAGATAGATAGATAGATAGATAGATAAGATAGATAGATAGGCAGCCAGGCAGGCAGGCATAGATTAGGTAGATGATAGATAGATAGATAGATAGAATAGAATAGAATAGAATAGAATAGAATAGAATAGAATAGAATAGAATAGAATAGAATAGAATAGAATAGAATAGAATAGAATAGAATAGAATAGAATAGAATTCTTTATTGGCCAAGTGTGATTGGACACACAAGGAATTTGTCTTTGGTGCATAAGCTCTCAGTGTACATAAAAAGACAAGATAACATTCGTCAAGAATCATAAGGTAGAACATTTAATGATAGTCATAGGCTACAAATAAGCAATCAAATCATACTAGGAAACAATATCAATATAAATTGTAAGGATATAAGCAACAAAGTTACAGTCACGCAGTCATAAGTGGGAGGAGATGGGTGATAGGAAGGATGAGATTAATAGTAATGCAGACTTAGTGAATAGTTTGACAGTGTTGAGGGAATTATTTGTTTAGCAGAGTGATGGTGTTTGGGAAAAAACTGTCCTTGTGTCTAGTTGTTCTGGTGTGCAGTGCTCTATAGCGTCATTTTGAGGGTAGGAATTGAAACAATTTATGTCCAGGATGCGAGGGGTCTGTAGATATTTTCCCAGCCCTCTTTTTGACTTGTGCAGTATACGGGTCCTCAAAGGAAGGCAGGTTGGTAGCCATTGTTTTTTCTGCAGTTCTAATTATCCTCTGACGTCCGTGTCTGTCTGGTTGGGTTGCAGAGCCAAACCAGACAGTTATGGAGGTCCAGATGACAGACTCAATAATCTATCTCCTCTTAGGTTGATTGTGAGCCATTGTCCCGTCAAGGCATTCCGGTGGGTTGGGCTACAGGAGTTTGCCATCCCGGACAACGTGTTGGAAATAGTTTATGGACAAACGATCTGCTGGATCGGAACCTTCTACTGTCCTCTCCTCCCAGCAATTGCAGCCGTAAAATATTTCATTGTCTTTTATATTAAAAAGGTAATTAGGTGGTCTTTTTTGTGCCTTGAATTGTCTCGGAAGGCCTGGCCTTGTTCCATCCTGGGTCCACTGTGAATATTTAGGGAAGTCCAGATAGTCCTTGGCATACGACTGTTCATTTAGTGACTGAAGTTACAACGGCACTGAAAAATGACTGTTTTTCACCCTTATAACCATTGCAGCATCCCCAGAGTCATGATCAAAAGTCAGATGCTTGGCAAATGGCTCATACTTACGACGGTTGCAGTGTCCCAGGGTCCTATGATCACAATTGGCAACCTTCTGACAAGCAAAGTCCACAGGAAGCCAGATTCACTTAACAACCATGTTACTAACTTGCTGTCAGCACTCCAAGCTATATTCACTCCAGTGCTGACATAAGGAAGAGAAGAGGACGTTTGACTCTTCACCTACTTATTTTCCCTGAAGATATTATCCCCTAGGAGATGGGATGGGAGGGGGGACATTCCTGTGAGCTGAAGTAGTAGATATGGGAAGAGTGAATTGGAAGATGGTGAATGAGACGCAGAGAATTGGGGAACGGAAAGGGAGGGTTTGGGGTCAGAAGGTCAGTGCTGACTGCGATGGACTCGGGGACAGATTGTTGTGCTCAATAAATGAAAGATTTCATCAAAGACTATTTGTTTGGAAATGCAATATATTTGAGACGACATCGTAACCTGACACTTGCCAACTGTGGCAGGGAAAGTTGTCAAATGAGGCAGAATTCCCTTAACAAACATCTCACTTAGCAACAGAAATTTTGGGCTCGATTCTGGTCATAAATTGAGGACTCCCTGTAGTTGCCTTCCCATAATGTAAAAAAATCCATCCGTGTTTTTTTTTCCTCTTTTGAGTGTTGAAGTATTAGATCTTAATTTCTCTTTTCGCATTCCAGTTGAGCCTGATGCACACATGTAAACCTTCAGCCCGGCCCTTCAGAGCTTCCAGTTCCAACTTTTTCTTCTTGGTGGTACTACTGATTGGTCTCATTTTGGCATTCATTCCTTTGGGACTCAGCATGACACGGTCAGTTGCTTTAATGTTGGTTAAACATTCACAGGTGTTTGTTTATTTATTTATTTAATTTACATTGCCGCCTATTCGCCCATGGCGACTCAAAGCGGCTTACAGAATATAAAAACCACATTTTTTAAAAAATAAAACTAATAAAAAAATCAAATAAATTAATGTAATAAAATTACCTCCCGCCCCAGAGACAGCCGATCACATGAGCCATTGAATGGGTTCCATCCCACTCTGGTTCCCCAGGCCCGCTAACAGAACCAGATCTTCAGCGCCTTCCAGAAGAGAATTAGAGTGGGGGCCATAGAGGGGGGGAATGATGTTCCAGAGAGAGGGAGCCACCATGGAGAAGGTTCTTCTTCTGGGTCCCACTAGGTGTATCTCCCTTGGGGATGGGACCCCCAGCATTCCCTGCCTCCCTGCTCTGATGGGTCGGGTAGATGTGACCGGCAAAAGATGGTCCCTCAGATCACCTGGTCCCAAGCCATGAAGGGCTTTAAAGGTGACAACCAGCACCTTGAATTGCACCCGGAAGCAAATCGGCAACCAATGTGTTCCTTAACGTTCCTTTGTGTTATCCCCCTACGTATTGTAGTCTAGTTCCTTGCCCCGCTGGTCAATTGCAGCTCTTGGAGAAGTAGCCAAGGAGTATGTCCCCATGGACAAGTAGAGGAACCGTGTAGCCTTCCTTGAGATACGTTCCTGCACATGGATTGGACCACAATCAACATCTCCAGCATTAGTAGGCTGGAGATCATGACGATTGTAGTCTACATCTAGCAGCCATTGAGTGCAATAAGTTGCTGTAGTGTTCATCAAAGGTAGCGGAGCAAAATTTTGATCTAGTGGTTAAGGCAAGAAAGCAAGAAACCATGAGTTCAAGTTCCGCTTTAGCCATAAAAGCCAGCTGGGTCACCTTGGGCCAGTCCTCCTCTCTCAGTCCAACTCACTTCACAGAGTTGTTACGTTGTGGCCTATTGGCCACCAGTCCCCCCAGCAGCCGAATCAGAGGCGGAGGAGATGTGGGAGTCGGGGTCAACCTGAGAACTCCGAGAGGGAAGGGGGAATGGAGCTGTCAGAGAGAGAGAGAGAGAGAGAGAGGCAAAGACTGGGCCATCCGTCAGCCCTCAGATGGAGAGTCAACAGCCCCCAGGTCTGGAGGTGGCTGATGACGAAGAGGAGGAACAGCTGGGTCCAGTGCCTGTCGCACGGATGCCCAGAAGGCAGAGGAGAGGAGAGCAATGGAAATCTATGAGCCGGTCCTTAGGATGAAAGAGCAACCGCTGCTAGCGAAGCCCCACCTTAGCTCTGGGGATAAAAGGCAGGGGGCGGAGATGAATAGATGTGGTGGACAACTATTCATCTCCCTGCCGGACAGACTTGTTAGCCTGCAGTGAGAGAGAAACTTTTTGCCGGGGCTGCTGGCGCTCTTAATAAAGGAATCATTGATTTAAATAGAGAGGGTTTGTCGTGTTTGGGGAGCTGGGTCAGAATATGTTACTGGGAAAACAAGAAAAGGAAGGTGTGTTGGGTATGTTTGCCACCTTGAAGTTATTTGTAAAAAAAATATAACGTTTGGACATAAATAAACAAATACATAAATAAATAAATTTTAGGATATACGCCTGATCCTATTCGGTATTGTCTCGTCTTGTCCCTTCCCAAACAGCATTCCGTCCTCTAAAGCCTGTGGGCCTTTCGTGAACTTCAATCGTTCGTGGGATGTCATCGGACACACCATCCAGAAACTGCCCCTCACCTTGCAAAGGATCCTGAACGGCATTTCTTCCGAAACGTTTGCTGTGCCTTTCTTCATGGTTACCTGGTGAGCTTTTTTGTTGACAGACCCAGGGGTGTGTGATTCGCACGAGCGCTTTGGCAAGCTGTCAACGTGGATTTCAGTTGGGGGTGGCGTTTTAGACAAACTCTGAAATCGTGGCACGTTAAGCAGGTTAGATGTGGAATCTACAGATGAACCGTACTGGCTATTTTTCAAAAAAAAAAAAGCATCTTAAAGAAGATTAAAATGGAGATGTTGGGTGATGTTTGGTGTTCCTGGTTGCCACCGTAACTATTTGCTGTACTTGATAGTGCATTATGTCCCCTTCCATAATCCTGGTCATTAATTGCTTAAGAGTTTGTTTGTTTTTTTAATTTGATTTATATGCTGCCCTTCTCCGGAGACTCAGGGCAGCTTACAAGAGTTATCCCCTCCCCTCCCCCCCCAGTCAGTGATCATGCTGTCCAATCCAGGTGCTGGGCCGTTGCTGGGTTACTTGCTCCTCCTCTGGCCAGCCACCTGTGAGAATGACCTTGGTTCCCATAAGAAAACTTCATTGTTTTGGCTACAAAACACCATTTAACTATTCCTTCCCCCCCTCTCACCGCTGTGTGGCAACCCTGAAGCCTTCAAAATGGCTTCAAGCCAGGTTCACGTCAGGGTTGACACACACATTCTCCATGCCTTGTGATACCTATATTAGTCTCATATTTGCTCTGAATTCAGAAGACGGTGTTTCACAAACTTAGTCCATACCAGAGTGTCTCATTACGTATTTTTCACCTTGTTTTACAGCTTCGTTGTGTTTTGTTTCATTGCCTTGGCTGGAGCACATAAAAGAGTGATTAATCAACTGAGGGAACAATTAGCTATGGTAAGTCTTAATCTGACGGCGTTTATTAATGCTGTCCCACTACCTTGCTCTTACTGAAGGCACAATTTTATTCATCAAATGTGTCCCTAAGTGACACGTGATTAGATAAACATTTTTCTGAAGTAGTGTAGGGTTTCCTGCCTAAGCAGGGGGTTGGACTAGAAGACCTCCAAGGTCCCTTCCAACTCTGTTATTCTATTCTATTCTATTCTATTCTATTCTATTCTAATTCTAATTCTAATTCTAATTCTAATTCTAATTCTATTCTATTCTATTCTAATTCTATTCTATTCTATTCTATTTATTCTAGTCTATTCTATTATTTCTACTATTCTACTCTACTCTACTCTACTCTACTCTACTCTACTCTACTCTACTCTACTCTACTCTACTCTATTCTAATTCTACTCTACTCTACTCTACTCTATTCTAATTCTATTCTATTCTATTCCATTTATTCTAGTCTATTATTTCTACTATTCTACTCTACTCTACTCTACTCTATTCTAATTCTACTCTACTCTACTCTACTCTACTCTACTCTACTCTACTCTACTCTACTCTATTCTATTCTATTCTCTTCTAATTCTATTCTATTCCATTTATTCTAGTCTATTATTTCTACTATTCTACTCTACTCTACTCTACTCTACTCTACTCTATTCTAATGAGAATATGTTTGAATCAGAGCTCACTTTGTTTCTGTCTGGTGTGTCTCCACAGGAGAGTCGGGACAAGCTCTTCCTGATCCAGCAATTAACTAAAGCTCAGATGCTTCGCTGGGACTTTTTCAATCCTCTTGAAGGGAACATTAAGTCCAAGCAAGGAGGAGCTGGAATCAGCAAATAACTGGAGTCGCCGCCATCCCAAACTGGGACACAGATTCAACTTGTTGTAAATGGAGGATTTTCTGCGGTGCTGGCTTCATTTGTGTTAAAGAGTGCTCAGCTGCTGTGATAGCACCACACAAGAGCCACAACGAACGCTTGCTAAACAAAGAGGATGCTGGAGTCATGGGGATGGATGAGGATGAACTGTATTGCAGCACAAACTATGCGACTCACGAAGTACAGCATCGGGACACAAGTGTAATTAGTGTGAACTTAAACTGTACTAGTAGTCCTTGATTTAGCAACGATCGCTTCGTGAGTATTCAGGGTTCCCGTGGACACCCCCAAAAGTAGCTACAACCCAGTTCTGAAATTTCCATATGATCTGTCCCCGTCCACACACACACACAAACACAGCCAGCCGAGGGTTAAGGAAGCACTTTGGCACACACCCAGGTCTTTATCTCCAACTTGGCAGCGATATACACACCGTCTGCCAAGTGCTTTTATTTCCACAGAACAGAAAGATAATATACTCAGCGTACAAGAGTCCAACAGAATAATATTCCTCTCAGCAGTTTCGGACGATGCTTTAGTGACTATCCAAGGTTTATTTTTGTTCGTCACAGGGATCACTGGCCACCACCCTCTATTATATAGTCTCTGGGGTGTGGTCCAGTGACTCAGTTCTAATCCCTAGCACGCCTCCTGAGCTGCTGCAATCGTTTATCACGCCTTCGGAGGCGTGCGTCCAGGAATGATGTCTCTCCTTCACTCTCATCCGAGACACCTGTCTCCCGGCTAATCTCCTCTCCCTCGGCCGGCACCTGAGACAGTGCCAGAGGGGAGGGGCCTGGAGAGGGAGGCCTGGCTGACTCCTCTTCCTCATGCTCGGAGCTTTCTTCCTCCGATGGGATAGGCTCAGAGGGCGGGGCCACAACACCATAGCCCCTCTCCCCAAATCATAAACGCAATTCAGGCACTCGGCCACTAGCCCGCATTTACAGCCATTAACAGTGTTCTGAAAATCACATGATTGATTTATCATGGTTTGGCTGAAAACTGGGTTTACTTCCAGTTTTTTTGGCAAAAACGCCTCGTAGCAAACAACGAGTTTGGTTAATGACCGTGGTGATTTCCTTAACAGCCTACAAAAAAAATGGTAAAATCAGGTCAGTCATATGTTGACCTGCTTTCTAACTTTGTGACCGTAAATGGGCAGGCTCCATTACAGTCGTAAATCAAGGACTACCTGTAATCTGTTGGCCCTCAGGTAGCATTCCTTTTCTGGTCTCTGGAAGAACATCCCCACTGGTATCCCGAGAGCCATCCCACTCCGAAGATGCCCCCAAAGTCCTTGTAAACCCAGTGGCTCCCCCAAACCTTTGGGATAGTTTGGGCATTAAGTCCCTCTAGCACTTAACTTCTTAGAGGAACAATCGTTCCCAGATTTATGGTCATGGCCTTTTACTGCTTTTTATTATTGTTTGATGGAGATAAAGTTTTATGGAGCTAGGGACCATTTGAAACCTAATCAGTAAAGAGAGTCAAAAGGTCAGGGACTGCTGCTGAGCAATCACAGTTGTTGAGATTTCTATTTTTTTTTAATTTAAAAAGTTTTAACAATCATTACAACAATTTTCCCCCCTCCCACCACCCCATCCCCCCTCTACCTCCAACCCCCCTCCCCCCAGCCACCCCCCCCCAGACTTCCCAGAGCAAAAACAGGGTATAGCATAACAAACATAAGCTAAAATAAGCTAACTTTCTGTAGTCTCCAAACTTCCCTCTTGCTCTTTAACTCCCCTTTCAACTAACTAAACATATTCAAAAAGAAAATACAGGTTTCATTCATAAGGTGTTTGAAACTTTTTAGTCCGATATTTGTTTTGAATATAGTCAATCCATCTTCTCCATTCCGATACCAAGCTGCCAGATTCCCTGGCCTTGTGCACAAGTTACTTTGATCCCTGTGTTCAGTGTACACAAATCTGGACTGCCGGCACCCAAAAACAGCAACCAATCTTAAGGCCGAAGAGCTGAGGATTTAATGACCGGGGAGAGGGACCACGTAACTTTTGTTATAAAACCATGGAAATAATACAGGCAGTCCCTGTTTGGTAGCTGTCTCCTTTAGCGACTGTTTGCAGTTAACAACGGTGATGAAAAAGTAACTGTATGGCCAAATTTGTGAGCCTCGCCGGTCGCAAAAGGAAAACTGGAGTAAGATCAGAAGCATAGTGGTGGTTTCGCTTAGTGACTGCCTCACTTAACAACTGCTGGTGGTCTCTAAATGAGGACAACCAGTACTTATTTGGAGGAGAGGACAAACATCTGGCTTAACGTTATAAATTTAAGAGCCTTGGTGGCGCAGCAGACTAAAGTGCTGATAAGTAGCACCAGCTGCCTGCAATTACTGCAAGTTCAAATCTCACCAGGCTCAAGGTTGACTCAGCCTTCCATCCTTTCGAGGTAGGTAAAATGAGGACCTGGATTGTGGGGGCACTAAGCTGACTTTGTATATATTTTTAAAAAAGAACACCGCTTGGGGGGGGCGCATATAAATCGAACCAATAAATAAATAAATAATAAACAAACAAACAAACTTGAAATGTGACATCTGCATTTAAGAACTGTGCCTGTTATAAGGGTATGTTAAAAGACTGGTCCCTCAATGTTTTATAGAAAACATTTGTAAAAACCAAGCAAGGATGTAAATACAATAAATATACCGTGAAAACTTTGCAGAAATGACATGCTTTTATTTGTGTTTGGACGGTTTAAAAAAATGATCCTGGCTAACCAAAGAAAATACATTTTATAAGAAAAGATACTCAAAACGGCTTCATCAGAATAAAATCATTGCAATGTCATAGCATCATTGTCAAGTTACATAATCGGCACATGTTATTTATTTAGAACAATTAATCAGTGGAACAGCTTGCCTCCAGAAGTTGTAAATGCTCCAACACTGGAAGTTTTTAAGAAGAGATTAGATAACCATTTGTCTGAAGTGGTGCAGAGTTTCCTGCCTAAGCAGGGCCAAGGTCCCTTCCTACTCTGTTATACCTACAATAAATTACCATCATTCTACTCAGATATTTGGCTAAAATAGAGGGGAAAGCATCATAAAAATACAGTAAGATTATTTAACTGCTATGAACGCTTGAAATACTGTGTTAAATTGGATTAAGTTCAGTAGTAAAACGAAACACCAGCCATAACATTAACACAATTAGAGACAACTCGATTTTAAAAAACGCTGTTTTAGGTTCAGAGGTCTGAGCTGAGAAAATTTGGAGAAACAGAAAAATAAGTTCCTTGTCTGGAAAAGACCTCATTTTCATGATCAGTATTTTCCAGAAAAGAAGCACATTTAGAAGTACTAGTTCTAACTTTATTATAAGGTTACATAAATACAGAATCTTTTAAAACCAGCATAGTAAGAGCAGTGGACTCTATAATCCAACAGGTCTAGAAGGAAAATACCTCAAGAGAAGTCTAGAAATCTGCAATAAATCATCCAATGGGCTATCAAATCGTTGCAACATCCTTGAGCAAATTTGATTATTACAAAATAGTATAAAAGTGTGAAAATCTAAATCATTACAAAGCAGCACTGCATTCTTAGAAACCTCTGGAGCATCAAATGAAATGCAAAGCAGTCACTGGCAAGGAAAATATAACAGATTTTTATTTCTGTTTTTCATACTGATGGGACACTTCCTGTGGGATGGTGCCATTTTCGGGAGCCTTCAGAAGTTTCTGAAGGAACGTTTCCATCCTGGGGTTGATGCCCTCCTTCAGTGTAATGTTTTCACCCTGCAATGAAAGAAATTTTGAAGAGATGCATCTAAATTGGTTTTGTCATCGTCTGCAAAATTAAGGCAAAAATATGTCCTTCCAGTGAATGGGTTTTTTTTGTTGTTGTTTAATGACCCCATAATCCCTTGCGGGGTGGAGTCCGGGCAACTGAATGGAGCCGAGTGTTTACTGGCCGGATGCCCTTCCTATTGCCAATGCAGAGTTCGCAGCAGAGTTCTCATTGTACCCAGAACGAGAAATATCTGCCTCTATCCTCTTTCCCTGAAAATAAGACATCCCCTGATAATAAGCCCAACTGAGCTTTTAAGCACATGTGCTAAAATAAGCCTCCCCCCGAAAATAAGCCCTCCCCTAAAATATTTAAATGCAGAGCTGGAAATCAGGTAAAACAGCAAGAAGAGCCCCATCTTGCTCCATGCACCCCAAAATAATAAGACCTCCCCGATAATAAGGCCAAGTGCTTATTTCGTGATTCAAAAAAATATGATAGGGTCTTATTTTCAGGGAAACACGGTACCTAGGATCAAACTCGCAGCCTCCTGGTTGTGAGGCAAGAACACCCGTAGGCCATGACACCACTCATTTCCATGAATGGTATGCAGGTGTGTAAATATTTATTACTGTTTCTTCAACAAATAAGAACTAGTTGATAGGCACTTGGGCTCCTCAAGAGACTTTATCACTCCGCTTGTTATGGTCTAGCTAGTCCACTATTTCTCATCTTTGGCAAATTTAAAGATGGATGGACTTCCAGCTCCCAGAATTCCCCAGCCAGCATGGCTGGATGTGATGAAATCTAGCTCTGGATTGCAGGAGAAAAGGGCTTTTTCTCCAAGAAGTAAAAAACAAATCAACCTTGAGTCGTTGGTATGCAGGAAACCCAGAAGGGATCCTCCCTAAAACCTTTCCAAAATTTAACCGATCCTTATGCAGAGTGTGCTTTAGTCTGGCAAGATTCCTGTCTACAAGCAAACACCAATAAAGACACTACTCTGAGCAACTCATCGTGTTGTTTTTGGTTCCCTGCACCTGACACTGGCTGGGGAATTCTAGCACCTATCACCAAGATTAAGAAATGCTGGGCTAGCTCAAATCTTTCTGAAAAGCATAAAGCTAGAACGGGAATGCCAACTCTCATGTCATTTCAAATAATAGAAACTACTGGCCAGCTGTTTGGAATGCAACGGTCTATAAATATAACAAGTTAACATCCAGAAACAGTAACCAAAATGCACCCAGAAAAGCTCAGGTTTCAAACATTTTACCATATGTTCGCAGAACCAGCCGGACGATCTGGTGCTGCTCGAGAGAGACGAGTTGGTAAACTCGTCGTTGGATTGTTCCCCGTCCAAACTTTTCAAAAGCGCTGCAGTTTTCCCAGGAAATCTGATCTCTTGCCCTTCCTTGATTTCACACACGCAGTAACTTGGCAGTTCTGAACAACAGCAACCAGCTGGAGCCGTGGGCGGGATACAGATCGCCTCTCGTTTACAGGACTTGGACTCTAACACACGTTCTCGACTTGGTGAGCTATCGACACGATCCCCTCCCGCACGGGTGTCTCTGGGCTCCTTCGAAGAGAACGACTGGTCGGATTCGCTCCTGGTCCGATCAGCAGGTACTTCTCGAGTCATTTCCTGGCAAAGCTCGTGCAGAAAAGGTGGTCCTTGTTGGACTGTAGAAACACAATCACCGTTGCATCCTTCTGTGAGCCCGCATTTCTCTGTGGGAGGTGCAGTGGCGGCAGTGTCACCATCACCGTCGCCCTGAGAGCCTCTTACTCTATCCCTCTCCAAGCCAAGAGATTCCCAATTGGCAAAGTTGACCTGATGGCATTTGGAAGCAGTTCGGGGTAGTGAATCGCTGCTTTTCCGTTCACCTTTAGGGCCGTTCCTTTGGGTGCATTTCACAAGCTTTCCTCTGGGGTCGTTGGGGTGGTGGGGTTTAGGATCGCTGACCCTTTTCAGGATAGAGGATCTGGAAATCGTTCCATTGGAACTGAATTGCTTTCTGGTCTTTTTTCCAGTGGTTGAATGCTGGCTGCTGCAAATCTCAGCTGTTGATCTGGCAGAGGGACGGGCGCAATTTCCTTTCGACACTTTCTGCTCTTTGGCTTTCAAGACGACCGAGCGTTGAGGCTGATCTTCGTGGGCTTTGGATCCAAGTGTCTGTCTTGGTCCTGCAGCCGGAGGCTTTCTAGGTGGACAGTTCTTGCCTGAAACACTTTCGCCAGGTTTGGAAGAGGACTCCTGTCTTCTGATTTTAAATGGTGTGTAAGAATGCACGCCAATGTTATCTGTACCTTTCGAAGAGGGTACAAAGGCCTTCTGCTGGGTATTCCAAGCGGCCACGGAAAAAATTCTCTTCGATTTAGCAGGAGTGATACTGGAAGCATTCGAAGCTTTGGCCTTCCTCTTGATCTCTTTATCGCTTTGTCTTGTTTGTTGGTGTCTGAAAGATCAAAGCATGATACCATCAACTTGAGCTTTCGGTGTCTGTTAAATCAGATGGTCCGTTAAATAGCAAATGGAATTTTATGCATGTGCAAAATGGGAGGTGGAATGCTTTTATTGTGTCTCCAGTCCACTAAACTCGAATACAGTAAATTGAGAGTTTACAGTATGCTCTTCTCACCTAAAACAAGATGCCAACAACCACAATACTCCCAGGCTTTCATACCTTCTTGCCTGATTCTCATGAAAAAGGATAGTTGAAAAATCCTTCTTGCGACCATCGCTGAAACTCTTAACACTTTTCGTCTCCCTTCTCTTACGTTCTTGAGTTTTTTCTATTTCTTCAGGAGACATTTTCGAAGTCTAAAAAAAGAATCAACTGAAATAAAAGCAACTTCAAAAGCAACTTCATATGATATACATCCAGAGGAGCTCAAATCTACCCAAGAGCTGACTCCACGACAGAAATACTGTATCCTTCTTAAAATACAAACTCTTATTCATTTAACTCAAGAACATGATTCTGTATTCCGGATCATAACTGGCCCCCAGGATGCTGAAAATTGGCTTTCAGCCATATGTAGGCAGCCTCTTCTGGCTTACAACATTTATTGAGTAATTACAATCAATTACTCAGACAGGTTTACTACTCATCAGGAAAAAGAAGGCCATTCCTGCTTTCAAGTTTACTCTCACAATAAACTTAATTAGCAGTACTGGGTTCAAATTCAGCCCTTAAGTCTTAAATTTATACAGTAGAACCTCTGGTCACGACCATGATTTTTTCCATAACTTTGGTCGCAAACCGATTTGGTCATGAGCTGAACCTAATTTTGGAAATTTGGTGCTTCCAAAAAAAAAAAAAAAATCACAGAAGGGGAAATCTGCCATAGGGGAAAAAAATGTGAATTTTTGGGTCAGAACCCGATTTGGTCGTGGTCAGAAGCGCTCGTGACTAGAGGTTCTAGTATAGGGTTCCACAATTCACTGAAAAGAGTGTTGATGGTAGGAGTCACCTTCCCAACTGGCATTTTCCAAAAGAAGGAACAGAACAGCTTCCTTCCCATTTCCCTCTACTTATTCTGATGTAGGCTTCCTTAGAAAGTATACAGCACAATCTTAGTCCCAGCAAACCTCTTTTATTCATACAGCTGTGAATTATTGTCATTCCCAGTCCGAAAGGCTTCTCAAATAGGCTTACAAACACCCACCTTATCTCCCTTGGAATGCTGCCAGAGAACTAATTGCCACACAGAGGGCAAGGCCAAACTTAGCACAGAGTCAAACAGAACTTTCCCAATGCTTTTACTGACCAGATGAACTAATTGCTTCCTGCAAAAACTCACGTCCCATTCGCTCCTCTTTTATGTCTTATGGGAGGGGCCAATCATCTCCAAGCCTTACTTCTAAGTCGACCCTGTTTTCTTAATTGTTCCTGTCTTCTGGCAGCTCTGCGTATGCGCACACTGAGAACAGGCTCCAGCTGTTCGTCTGCCTCACTAATGTCTGACTCCAAAGGCAGTTGATAATTGGCATCCAGCCCTGGCCCCCTCTCTGCCTCCAATGCAGAGCCCTCATCAGACCCTTCCCCAGACTCCAGAACTGGCCCATATTCCTCCCCAACCTCCTCACTGTCCGAATCTGCTGCCAGCTTTGCTGGCCGCTGGCGGACCACAACACTACTCTGGGCTTATGAAACAGGAAAAAAGTCAGCATACAAATAATAATTTTTAAAAAAGAATAAGAGTGGGATGAAAGGAGCAGAACTGTCAGAGCAGAGGAAGCACGTTAATAAGAGCGAGCCCCTTTCAGCAGAATGTTCAACTATTTATGAATTGATAATACCTGCTTTTGCTTCCGCAAACTGCTTTAGAGTGAACAAATACATCTCGTAAGCGTGTCTGCCTGTCGCAGGACAATTAGTTTGCACAGCCTGCTGAGCCATAATAGGTCAATTCGCCTCCCACGTAGATCAAACAAATCAGACAGTGGATGAGTTTACTAAGCTGTAGTTTCGATAAGCTATTATTGGTTCAGGATTCATGCTGCAGACTGTGGTTTATCAACCTGCCCTGTTTATGTTTAAATTGGAAGCTAAAGCAAAGCCCCAAAAAATGCAGGTAGCCCTCGAGTTACAACCATTCATTTAGCGACTGTTTGAAGTTACAGCGTCACTGAAAAAAGTTACAACCAGTTCTCACAATCGTCGCTGCATCCCCACGATCCTGTGATCACCATTCAGCCTTGTGGTAAAAAGTTTATAAAATCAGGCGTGGCTCCCTTAACCGCCTTGATTAGCAACGAAAACCCGGGTCCCAATTGCAGTCGTAAACCGAGGAATACCTATACCATTTTGGTTTAGTGTCAGGTCTGAATAGGGTACATACCGCAGCGACGATAAGCTTGGATGCCGATGACACCAGTCTTTTCACTTCTTCCGGGGACAATGGCGGCACAGCATTCAAATATAATTTCGAGAGGCTGCAAGACTTCTTGTTTTGCCTGGCGGAGGAAAGTACGCTTACTTCAAAGGGACCACAAATATGTTTTAATTCATAGCTATTATTATTATCTCTTTTATTCATTAAACATGAAACTCAAGTCAACTAAACATTTAAAAATGCTTCACAAATACCATTGACTGGTGCTAACGGTTGATACGGGTTGCTGCCAGCGTCCTAGGGATCAACCAAGTACCTTCTTAAGATGTACGATGTTCCAAGTAGCGCAGTTTTTTGCAGTTCCGCTGGTGTTATTGCAGGAAGCTGCAATTTGTCAATGTATCTTATAAAATTCTTGGACATGGTACCAAGTGCCCCGATGACGACAGGTATCACTGTTATGTGTTTCATCCATAGCCGTGTAGTTTCGATGGCCAGGTTGCGATATTTCGCAATTTTTTCCAGTTCCCTTTCTTCGACTCTGGCATCTCCTGGTACAACGATATCAATAAACCATACGCTTTGGCCCTCGACAACCGTAGTATCTGGCATGTTGTGTTCCAAATGACAATCCATCTGTTGTTGTTGTTGTTATTATTAGAATGCAGTATTGCAGGCTAATTCTGCCAACTGCCAGCAGTTCGATCCTTATCAGCTCAAGGTTGACTCAGCTTTCCATCCTTCTGAGGTCGGTAAAAGGAGGACCCAGATTGATGGGGGCAATAGGCTGACTCTGTAAACTGCTTAGAGAGGGCTGTAAAAGCACTATGAAGCGGTATATAAGTTTTAAGTGCTATTGCTATTGCTATTAGCAGATTCCCAAAGGCAAAAATGGTCTCGCTTTCTCCAAACCGAGAAGACAAGCAAGCTGTCTACAGACTATCCCAGTTCAGTTCAAAGGTTTGGATCATCTCCAGATGCAGATGTACCTCATCACCCAGATTATGGCTGCAAGGCAGAGTTGAGCGTGCGAGTCCGGTATCAAATGGGCCTGTTATCCTGTTGTCTACAGAAGGACAATCAATTTCTCAAAATGAAATATATTTAAAAATAATAGTTTTCAGTCTGAGCAAGCTTTTATAGCAGGATTGTTTAGGGGGGCTGAATGGCACCCAGAATGTAAGACAGACTTCTAGAGAACATAAACACTCATGCATGTGTTGTTCTGAAGTAAAGATACCAGTTCTGTCCTGCAGAAAATCTGGATTACTGTTAGGAGATGGGGAAGAGATTTTTTTTGGAGCCTCTTTGCTGCCTCCTAGGGATCCTGTGGATGTTTACAGCTCAGATCTGAGAGGCTTGATCTAAAGCAGGGGTCAGCAACCTGTGGCTCTGGAGCCGCATGTGGCTCTTTTACCCCTCTGCTGCGGCTTATCCCTCAAAATATGTGTTACAACCGCCAACGTGTGACACCTGCCGGCACACAATTTATTGAGCTTTTCAACCCCCGGTAGGCCAACCATGGATAAATCCAAGAAAAGAAAAGTTTCCGAAGAAAACAGAACGTTTAATTCAACTATATATGCTAGATTTGTGGCCGCTCAAGAAATAGTCAGGCACGGGAAGGGTTTTGTGGCTCCCGGTGTTTTCTTTTCTGTGGGAAACGGGTCCAAATGGCTCTTTGAGTATTTAAGGTTGCAGACCCCTGATGTAAAGGAAAGTACACTTTAGTGCGATACATGTTCTTTAATGTTACTCAGCTGCTGCCAGCTCTATGAGGAAATGCTCAGGTTCCATGTGGATTTATAGTTGCTTTTCTGCACGCTAAGAAATGATCAGGGAGGCAAATGTTTCTGTTTAGCTGGAGTAGCTGAATGTCAGGCCCAGCGCAAGAACGACAGTCCAAGTTCAGCTCTTTATTTGTTCACACTGTATAGACAGAATCTTGCCAGACTAAAGCTATGCTTCTCTACCCTTAAGAGATGCAACCTGGGAGAGGACTAGGGAGTGGCTATCCCGACTCTCTTTCTGGGTCTTCTATTTAGCTCCAGGCTGGGCTGCCACTTGCTTCATCCCTCTCCTCAGAATGTGTTTCCTGCTTCCTGGGAAACTACAAGTAGTCCTCAACTTACAATAATTCATTTAGTGACCATTCAAAGTTACAACGGCACTGAAAATGTGACCTATGACTGGTTTTTTTTTTACAGTTGCAACCGTTGCAGCATCCCCCATGGTCAAATGATCAAAATTTGGGCATATGACAACTCGCTCGTATTTATGACCATTGCAGCATCCCCGGGTCACGTGATCTCCTTTTGTGACCTTCTGACAAGCAAAGTCAATGGGGAAAGCCAGGTTCACTTAACAAACATGTTGCCAACTTTGTAACTGCAAGTGATTCATTTAACAACCGCGGCAAAAAAGGTTGTAAAATAGGGCAAAATTTTCTTAACGACTGTCTCACTGAGCAACAGAAATGTTGGACTCAATTGTGGTCGTGAGTCCAGGACTATCTATACCCCTTTACTGTAGTCCATCACATTGCCTCCTCTTCTGTAGATAGAATCCATTAAACTCAATGATATTACCTCGTTCTGCTCTTCATTTTCACCTCATTTATTCTGTCAGGTACATAATCCTACAAAGAAAGAGACAGACCACATCATTCGCTTGTCTATCATCAGACATAATACAGATTCTTTTTAGAAAGTAGGAAAGCAAGACAGAAAATCACATCCAAAATGGATAAATTGAAGGTTTATTAATATAGAAAGGCTATGGACTAGGTCAGGTCAAACTTAATGCAGAGGAGCAGTTCTTCCGTTCATTTCATTACTCCATTCATTTTCATAATGAGAAACTGAATTGCTTTCATGATTTCTTGGTAAACTCACATTTGCTCCATTCCCAGTTGAGCATTTCCTTTCAAATGGCTGCTTCACAATCACAAGTTACTTTCCTAGAATGTCCCAGGTATTATAAGCTTGGGGTGTTCTGGGGAAGTCAAGAAACTTACAGAGATATACACAAAAAGCATAGGATATTTCTCTTTGAAGATATGATCCAGTTAGCAACATAAGGTATGTTTGCTGCCTATTAGTTTCCTTAGAAAAAAAATAATGAAGACTGAAAGAGGGATGGTAAAAAATATTATGGCATTCAGCCAGTTTGGAGATCAGTCAGAACATTTCCTATCTTGCCCTTTTGATCCACATCTTGCCCCATTTAAGCTGGTTCTCTTTCATCAAAAAGGAAGTTGAACTAAAGGAACTAAAGGAAGGAAGTTGAACAGAAGTGCCATCAACTGGTTCGGTGTTATAATGCAATGTTTCCCAACCTCAGCAATTTCAAAATGCAGGGACCCAAAGGTGCTTTTTTTCAAAAGGCAACAGGACTTCTTGGTTTTTCTTTGAAGATGTTTCGTTTCTCATCCAAGAAGCTTCTTCAGCTCTCTGAAGAAGCTTCTTGGATGAGAAGCGAAACGTCTTCAAACAAAAAAAACAGAAAATCCAGTTGCCTCTTGAAAAAAAGCACCATGTTTGAGACAACCATGACCTGGATGACGGAGAACCTCCATAGACATTTAAAATGCGGGGACTTCAACTCCCAGAATTCCCTAGCCAGCATGCTTTAAGATATCTGGACTTCAACTCCCAGAATTCCCCAGCCAGCCAGCAAACTGCCTGGGGAATTCTAGGAGTTGAAGTCCACGCATCTTAAAGTTGCTGAGGTTGAGAAAACACTGGTCTAGTGAATATGAACTGGAGCAAAACATAGTCCCTATTTTTTTTCCCCTTACATGAAATATATAAAAGGATGAATCTGAGTATTACTCGGGCCATCTTTTTAATAAGCTTTTCCACCTCCTTTTGCTTGGCCAGGTTTCCCTGGACTTTCCTGTTACATTCTTCAGCATTGCCGATATAGGCTCGGAGAAATGCTTCCAGCTTAATCTTGGCAAAATTATGTTCCTTTGTCCTCTGCTCAGTCAGGTAAGCAGGGTGCTGGAAGGAAATAAAAAAAACACCAAATGTATTAAAGAATATACAGACAAATACTTATTTATTTACCTATCTTGTTCTCTCTCTCATCTATCCGTTGTGGCCCGCCAACAGCCAGCAGAGCTGGCGGCAGACTCGGATAGTGAGGAGGTTGGGGAGGAACATGGGCCAGTCCTGAAGTCTGGGGAAGGCTCTGCGTCAGAGGCAGAGATGGGGCCAGGACCCTCCGACAGTTATCAGCTACCTTCGGAGTTGGAGATAAGTGGGGCAGAAGAACAGCTAAAGCCTGTTCCCAATGTGTGCATGCACAGAGCTGTCAGGAAAAGGGAACAGTTAAGGAACAGGGGTTGACTTGGGAATAAAGGCACAAAGAGCCTTGATAGTACAGTGGTCTAAGCACCCTGTTATTAACACAGCTGCCTGCAATTTACTGCTGGTTCGAATCTCTCCAAGGCTCAAGGTTGACTCAGCCTTCCATCCTTTCTAAGGTAGGTGAAATGAGGACCCAGTTTGTGGGGGCAATAAGCTGACTTTGTATAAATATACAAAAGTATGAAGGCTATTGCTTAACGCATTGTAAGCCGCCCTGAGTCTCCAGAGAAGGGCGGCATATAAATTAAATAAAAAAAATAAAAAAAAATAAAAAAAAATGGACGCTGAATGGCCCCTCCCACAGGGAATAAATTGGAGCAAAAAGGGAGTGGTGTTTGCAGGAGACAATTAGTTCATTTATTAGTGTGAAGATTTGCTTATCTGAGTTGGTGCCTCACAGAGACTCCTTGCCAAGTATTTCATTGTACAGTGTTGCGCCTGGAAGCTATCGGCTTGGCAACTATCCAAGGACTGATAAGATCTGTTGTTGCAATTCACCCTTGAAAGGCTTGTTGCTGAGACTTTTCTATATGTGAATGCTAAGAATTCACATTAGCCAAAAAAAAAGGGTTTTTTTCGGACAAGGAGTCTGTTTCGTGATTTTGTGAAGCCTAGGTCAGAACTCTATCTATCTATCTATCTATCTATCTATCTATCTATCTATCTATCTATTATCTATCTATCTATCTATCTATCCATCTATCATCTAACTCTTTATCTATCTATCTATCTATCTATCTATCTATCTATCTATCTATCTATCATCTAACTCTATCTATCTATCTATCTATCATCTAATGAGAAAAACCTCTAGATCTGGGCCCTATCCTTGACAGTTTTTAACTTTCCTCATTAAAATACCGCTTTTCAGCTGAAGAAATATTGATGCTTAAGAACAGAGTATTCAAACGCAATAAAGTCCCCAAAAATCCCCAATAACTAAATTTGATTTTAAAAAATATCAATTGTGCAATCTGTGCAGATATACCTGTAAAGGAAATACACCCATATTTGGAATTTGGGATTTAGCTACAAGATGGATAGGAAGGCTTACCAAATAGAAGTTTTCAACCTCATCCCAGGTGAGGCCTGACGACTGGAAGGAGTTTTCCTTTCTCTGCACCTCAATGTAATACTTTCTACGGGAAGAAAAGCGTGGTCTTCAATGGATCATTTTGGCCACTGCCCACCGCCAATGTTAAAAATCTCATACATGGAAAGTGTTTACCTGCTCAGATTGATGCCCAAACCCTATTGTGATTGCAGTATGGCTGCATCAATTTGCAGGCAAGAAAGGAACAAGGGCTTAATTTAGTCTGCCTTTATTTATTAAATGTATATGCCACCCAATTCCCAGCAACCAGGATTATCTGTCTGTCTGTCTATCTATCCATCTATCATCCATCCATCATCCATCTTGTCTACCTATCTGTCTACCTATCTACCCATCTATCTATCCATTTGTCCAGCTATCTGTCCATCTATCATCCATCCATCGTCCATCTGTCTATCTGTCCAACCATCTTCCATCCTATCTATCCATCTATCATTCCCTCCCTCCATCCATCTATCATCCAGCCGTCTATCGTCCATTTGTCTACCTATCTATCCTACCTATCTACCCATCTGTCCAGCTATCTGTCCATCTATCAGCCATCCATCTATCTTCCTTCTGACTATCCGTTCATCCATCTATCAGCCATCCTATCTATCTATCTGTCTATCCATCCATCATCCATACTTTCTATCTATCCATCCCTCCCTCCCTCCATCTATCATCCATCCATCGTCCATCTGTCTACCTATCTACCCATCTACCTGTTTATCCATCTGTCCAGCTATTTATCCTCCATCTGTCTATTCGTTCATCCAATTATCATCCATTCTATTTATCTGTCTATCCATCTATCTATTCCGCCCTCCCTCCCTCCCTCCCTCTATCATCTATCTATCTATTTATCATCCATCCATCTATCGTATGGCAATAATATTAAAATTATTACAATTACATAATTGTAATAATTTTAATTATTACAATTATGTAATTGTAATAATTTTAATAATATTTGATCATTGAGAATGTAACTGTAATGTAATTGTTTTAATTATTACAATTACGTTACAATTATATTCTCAATGATCAAATATAAAGCTATTTACTCTATTTACAAATTCAAAGATAGACTATTTATTTAAAAACATGTAAAAAGAAGGGGGAAACAGCAAAAATTAAAAAAAAAAACAGGATGGGAATAAAGGGGGAAAAAAGGCATATATCAACCCACCCATCCACCCAGAGGATGGAATGGAAAGCACTCTGCACATTCTCAGGAACCCTCATACCCCTGCCCTGCTTTCCCAGGGATTTCTCCTCCCTCCGGCCCAGCCCTTACAGCCGATGAGCTACCGAGCGGGCCAGCTTTCGCTCCGACCCCAAGCCGCCCAGCAGCCCCGCCGCCATCGATCCGGCCCGGTGAGCCCAAACGATGCACGACTCCACACAACCCAGAGCCCGGATCGCGTTCTGTGGTTTCCCTGGCAACCTCCGAAAAGGAAGTGCCTTTTGCCGAATTGACGGCGGTTTTCTCCAATGGGAGAAAGAATCCCATACCCGGGGGGCGGTCCCTCATGATGACATAGAGATATAATATAGAGCGGCACGCTTCATTTGTGGACAATCGAACGAGCTTCCCGCCGCGCACAACCGTCTCGAGGTATTAATTTATGGATTAGGACGTCTTACGTCAACAGAGCGCCACAACAGGGCTGTGGCGGAAGGAGCCCCGTTACGTCATCAATCCACGCGCCAGGCAGCATGGCGAGGGCCGCAGCGGGCAGTGGCCTTCTGCTGATCCGTGAGCACTACCTGCTCGGCGCCCGCTGGGAAGGTAGAGCGTTTGGCGGGATAGCTGCTCCCTCTTCTTCTCGGGATCCCTACGTGATTCTCCCAACCCTGCCCTTAGAACCCTCACTCGGTGCCTCCTTTGCCCTCCCTGGATTAATTGCCCTATCGGGTGCTTTCTTACTACGATTCCCAGAATTCCCGGCAGGCAGCCATCTTGGAAAGGGACTTTGGTTCAGCCCGCTGGAGGAGGTGGCTTGGATGGGAGGCTCCACAGGTGTCTAAGGAAGTGCCGGTATTGAGCTCACCCATCTCGCCCTCCTATTGCTACTATTACTGTTCCTCCTCCTACTAGTAGTAAAGTTACTACTGTTCTTTATTTGCATTTTATTTTTTTAAGTAGTTGTGGTATTATTATTATTATTATTAATTTATTCAATTTATATTCAATTTTTATGGGTTTACCTATTGCTTTTAACGTTGTTCTTATTGGATTGCTGTCTTGTAGCCACTGGGCCACCCTACAAATTGAATAAATCAATAACACAATAAATGTTCCACCTCTTCTAATTTTCTCCTGACAACAACCCTGTTAGGTAGGACGGACAGAGTTGGCCTCAAGTCACCCGAATCCAACACCACGCATTGCCAAACTACACGGTGTTTGGATGCTGAAATCCTAATGTGGAGTATTTGCGGTAAACAGGAACAGAGTTGGAAGGGACCTTGGAGGTCATTTAGTCCAACCCCCTGCTCACACAGGAGACCTGGACTAGGGATTCGAACCGCCGAACTCCCGACCTTTCTTGATCGACAAGCTCAGTGTCTTAGCCACTGAGCCACCTAGTCAGGTGGTTTTGTGGCTTGTGTGGAAGTCCACGCAAGAGGGCAGCCGCTAAGCATTCAACGAAAGCTGCGCTTTTGATGTGCATCGTGATTTTAGTTGTGGGCTGTGTAAGTTGATTTACTTGAGTCCCTCCCTGGAATCATGGCTAACTGAATCCAAACTCTGCAAAGTTTTCCTATTTAATTATCAGAACAATGCTGCGTGGTTGGATGGATTGAGAGAGCAACTAATTCAGTCTCATCCTAATTCTGATTGAGACTTCCTATCAGTTGTTAAAGCATCTCAATTATGTAATTATTTAACCTCAACAGAGGTTTTCGAGCTTGGACAACCATTTGTACCCAACGCTATAGGACAGTGAGGGCAATCCTTTTTGGCACCGAGTGCCCAAACCGGAACACGCATGGATGTGCGTGTGCTGTAGCACCATAAACCCTAAGATCAGCTGGCCAGCGCATGGTTTTTGGCTGGCCTATTTTTGGCCGTTTTTTATCCAGTTGCAGGCCAGTTTCCAGGCCAGTTTCCGGGTCTTTTTTGGCCCGAAAACGACTGGAAAACAGCCCAGGAAACAGTGGTTTTTGGCCTTTTGGGGGCCATTTTCAGGTAATTTTTCAGGCTGTTTTTCAGGTCATTTTCAAGCCGTGTTTGGGCCAAAAACCGCCTGGATAACGGCCTGAATTTTGGCCATTTTTCAGGCTGTTTTCCAGTGCTCTGGCACCCGCGAAGACCAGCTCGCCGGAAACTGGAAGAGTAGCTAGCGACGGTACGCATGCCCACAGAGAGGGCTTTGTGTGCCACCTCTGGCACGCATGCCATAGGTTCACCATCACAGCTATAGGACCTCTTGCCCGAGCGGATCATTGGACTAGAAGACCTTTTAAGGTCCCTTCCAACTCTGTTATTCTGTTAATATTGGTTCACTTAGCCCTTAATTGAAAATCACAAGCTGAAAGGGAAAAAGTTGATTTTTTTTTTTAAACTAATGAATTAGTTACACGCTTAGAAATCTCTGAAAAAAGTTCAAATAATGACTGCAATCTTCTTCGAGAGTAAACCAACGATTGTCTGTTTGACAGGTGCAAAAGGAAGATGGGGCTTGCAATTCCTACGCTCCCCTTACAGATTTTGTAGTAGCAGAATGGTTTTGGAGGATATCAACAAGCCGGTGATCGACCGAATCATCAGAGTGGATCACGCAGGCGAATTCGGGGCAAATCGTATTTACGCCGGTCAGATGGCTGTCTTAGGCAGAAGTTCAGTAGGACCAGTCATTCGTGTAAGTATTTTTACCCCACTGATTTCATCGTCCTTGTTCTAATACTTTTTAAAAAACCTTTTAAGTTCAGCTGGTAGCCAGAATATATTTTTTTTTACAATTACTTTATATCAGCAGTCACCAACCGGTGGTCCGCGGACCACTGGTGGTCCACAAGAAAATTTTGGTGGTCCACAGAAAAATTATTTGCTTTATTTATTTGTTTGTTTGTTTGTTTGTTTGTTTGTCATATTTCTATGCCGCCCACTCTCCGAGGACTCTGGGCGGCTTACAACAAAGACAGTATACTAATTAGCATATTGCCCCCAACAATCTGGGGTCCTCATTTTACCCACCACGGAAGGATGGAAGGCTGAGTCAACCTTGAGCCCGTGAGATTTGATCCACTGATCTGCTGAACTAGCAGTCAGCTGAAGTAGCTGCAGTACTGCACTCTAACCACTGCGCCACCTCGGCTCTTAAATAGATAAATACTATTTATCTTTTTAAAAAATTCATATTAGTGGTCCACCAGATTTAAAATTACGAATTTAGTGGTCCCTGAGGTCCAAAAGGTTGGTGACCCCTGCTTTATATAGTTAATTCTCCACAGTGATTTGTGGAGTAAACCATTGTTGGCTGGAGTCCTATGTTGTATTAAACCATAACAAAGGTTGTACAGCTGTTTGTTTAATGACAGTTCAAAGTTACAAGGGCCTGGGGGGGGGAGGGGGAACTTATTTATAACCTTTCCTCACATTTATGACTGTTTATGACACCCTGTGATCATGTGACCGAAATTCAAATGTTTCGCAACCAAGTCGCCTTTACTACTGTTTGAGATCTTTCCGACAAAAGAATCAATTGGGGAAACTGGATTCCCTTAAAAACCACACGATTTGCTTAACAACTGCAGGAATTTTGCCTAACCACCACATTAAAAATGGTCATAAAATTGCTCATGGCCACAGGGTGACTCACTTTATGACTGTCCTGTCTTATGAGAGAAATCCAGGTTCCCAACGGAGTCAAGGACCACCTGTATGATTAGATCAGTTCTGGCCTAGACTGTTAAGATTGCCTGCATCTAACCGTTGTTTATTGAAAGTATGGTTTGTGGTTCAGAGCAGTGTATGAACTCGGCTCGTATGGGCTTTATGATGGTTTAGCAAAATTAAAAGACTGCGGTGTGTATCTCCGGATTGAGAGAGCATACAGATAGAAGACTTCTGAACTATGGGGAACTATCTTTGTGTTTTTATTTTAATCCAGCAAATGTGGGAACAAGAAAAGGACCATTTGAAACAAATGAAGGAGTTGGTGATTTTGTACAGAGTCCGTCCAACTATTTTGTTACCTCTGTGGGACGTGGCAGGTTATATGTTAGGTGAGCATCAGTGTTTTTCTTTTCCTAATATATCTCTCTGAGATATGTATCCTCCCAAGCACAGCTGTGATTTTGATGTTTTACCTCTAGGTGCTGGCACAGCTTTGCTTGGGAAAAAAGCTGCCATGGCCTGCACAGTGGCCGTGGAAGAAAGCATCGCTGTGCATTACAACAACCAGATCAGGGTCCTCGTAGAAGAAGACCCCGAGAAATACAAGGAGTTATTACAGGTATCTCTGTGCTAAAAAGTTACGGATATAATCTACCTTATGATATTGTTTTTGTTTAATTTAGTGCAGTGTTTTTCAAACTTGACAACTTCAAGATCTGTGGATTTCAACTCCGCAGCATGCTAGTTGGGGAATTCTGGAAGTTGAAGTCCACACACTTTAAAAGTTCCTCAGTACGACTGGGGAATTCTGGGAGTTGAAGTCCACATACCTTAAAAGTTCCTCAGTACAATTGGGGAATTCTGGGAGTTGAAGTCCACACGCTTTAAAAGTTCCTCAGTATGACTGGAGAATTCTGGGAGTTGAAGTCCACATGCCTTAAAAGTTCCTCAGTACAATTGGGGAATTCTGGGAGTTGAAGTCCACACACTTTAAAAGTTCCTCAGTATGACTGGGGAATTCTGGGAGTTGAAGTCCACATGCCTTAAAAGTTCCTCAGTACAATTGGGGAATTCTGGGAGTTGAAGTCCACACACTTTAAAAGTTCCTCAGTATGACTGGGGAATTCTGGGAGTTGAAGTCCACATGCCTTAAAAGTTCCTCAGTACGACTGGGGAATTCTGGGAGTTGAAGTCCACATACCTTAAAAGTTCCTCAGTACAATTGGGGAATTCTGGGAGTTGAAGTCCACACACTTTAAAAGTTCCTCAGTACGACTAGGGAATTCTGGGAGTTGAAGTCCACACACTTTAAAAGTTCCTCAGTATGGCTGGGGAATTCTGGGAGTTGAAGTGGGTAGAGATAGATAGATAGATAGATAGATAGATAGATAGATAGATAGATAGATAGATAGATAGATAGATAGATAGATAGATAGATAGATTTGAGAAGGAATCTGGTGGGCCAAATTTGATAAGTTCAGCATTTCCCAACATTTCCCCATTGAATGGAATTTCCTAAATTTCCAGTGGAAGGAAAGGATGTTCTTAACCATGTGTGATTTAAAATCTTGTTGATCACTTCTCAGCCTAGGGTGCCAGCTTGTCAGTTCCCCAAAAGAATACTCTTTGTTTTCATTATTTTGAAAGCCTGTTTCGAGAACTGATGACAAGTCCAGGTTTTGGGTCAGAGAGGGATGCAGGAGCTGAAAGCAGCCACTTGGAAGCCATCTGCTACTCAGACGTTGTATATTTTCATTTAAAGTGTATCTACAAAATTTTGACATTTCTGGCCTTTTTTTTTAAACGTATGTCTTGTTTTCTCACTTGACTTGCTTCTGGGATACAACCCACCCCCGTCCCTCCCCACCAGATCATCAAGAAATTTCGCGATGAAGAGATGCAGCATCACGACACTGGAATTGAGTACGATGCAGAACTGGTAAGTTGGCAACAAACCTCCTCAGAATTTTTCGTAATCAAAAGCACCCATGCTGGTTCAGGAATTCTGGGAGTTGAAGTCCGGTTAACATGGTTACCCACCTGTGGTCTAGCCTATTAAAAGATATTGAGAAGGGAATGCGAGTTGCAAGAATTTCAGCAACTGGACTATTTCCCACATGCAACCAATAGTTCTCAAAGCATCTAAGGGTGCTTTGAATGTTCGTTATTTTTGTTTTTCCTGCCTTTTCTGGAAACCCAGAAACTGGTTAGCTCTCTTCCCTGGGAACAAGGAGCTTTCAGGGAACCGTTTACAAAATCATCTCATCAACCCTTGTAGAGCTGGAGCAATTAAGGCACGATTTCTTAAAATAACGTTTAACAAAGTAAAAGAGTTGCAAGGGACCTCGGAGGTCTTCTAGTCCAACCCTGTTCAAGCAGGAAACCCTATACCCGTGATGGCGAACCCATGGCACGCCTGCCCAAAGTCAGTAGTGGGTTGCCCCCGGTTCGGACCGGTTCGCAAGAACCGGCAGTAAAACCAGTGGGAGGCTCCGCCCACTGACCTGGATGTCATCAAAGTTGATCTGGGCATGCGCGAAGCACAATGCGAACCGGTAGTAAAGGTAAGTAGAACCCACCCCTGCCCAAAGTGGCACGCAAAGCCATGTTACCCGACACGCACGGCCTAGCCTGTTTGTCTTCCGGTTTTCTGGTGCACATGCGTGCACGATGATCACTTGTCCTTTCGGCAGTGCCGAAAACTGGTGTGTGCATGCGTGCAGCTGATTGTCATGCGTGACACAACCCAGACATTCGGCTTTTCCGGAGCGCGATCCCTTCGCACACATGGCAGTGCTGAAAAGCGGCCTGCGCATGCACACCAGCCAGCTCATCATGAAGTTCGGCTTTTCGGAGCATAGCCCCGACAACCGTGTGTGCGCATATTGTTTCCGTACACTGCCCTATACTATTCTGGACAAATGGCTGTCCAATCTCTTCTTAAAAACCTCCAATGATGTAGCACCCACAACTTCCGGAGTCAAGCCAATTCAATGATTGATTGTTGTCAGGAAATATCTCCATAGTTTTAAGCTGGATCTGTTGTGGCTCCGTTACCTGAGCTTGTGTCATCGGCAGGAGAGGACTCTGAGAGTGAAGGAGAGGAGTTGGCAAGGCCTCCCTCTCCAGGACCCTCCTCTCTGGCAATGCCTTCGGTGTCCGCCGAAGGGCAAGAGATAGGGCCGGGGCCAAGCACGTCCACGCAGCCACAGGTTGACAGTAATGAGGGAGATGAGTCTTGGCTGGACCCTCGGCAGCGTCGCAGAGATAAGCGCGCGCAACAGAAGAAGAGGCGTGCCAGAGATTAAGCTGAGTCACTGGACCACACCCCACAGGGTATAAAAGGGGGTGAGGTGGCCATTCAGACTCTGTGACGGACAAAACTAACTACTATCGAGTCACATTGCATCTTTGGAAACAACATTATCGGCCTTGGATTTAATTACAGACTGGACTTGACAATTCTTGAACTGTATTTTGTTTATGAGTAAAGTCTTGGCAAGCTAGCTACTGGGTTGCTGCCAATCCTCTTATCGAAAGAATTTGGTTGTCTGCCAGTTTATTTAACCCCCGGCTGTCTGTTTGTGTGCGTGTGTGAGACGGGGACAGAACAGGATCTCTCTTTAATGATTTCCCACCCGTTCTTGTCCTGCCCTGAGATGCTTTGGAGAATAAATGCATCCGTTCTTCTTTGCCCTGATTTAAACTGGAATAGCAAAAGCAAATGTTTCAGCCTTGAGTTGTTGCTGGTAGCCATTTTGAAGATAACGGAAAATATAAAACAATGCTAATATTCAGTGTTCTTTCTTTTTTCTTTGCATAGACTCCGGGATATTCAGTTTTGAAGAATGCTATACAAGTCGGATGTAAAGCAGCGATATTTTTATCGGAAAGAATTTAAATTTGGCCACGGTAGATTTATAGTCTCTATAGATGGGGATTCTTTTGTTTTCTTCGTTCTTGTCAGCTGGGGAAAGCCGATGGTTAACATTTCGACTGTCTGAAATTGTTGGAAACTTGCTGGGGAGGTTACACAACTGTTTTCATGCGCTTTCCACCTGAAAAACTTGTTTTGCTGCCACTTTTTTGGGGGCAATTGCGACATCTTTTTTTTTCAACGAAAGGGATTCCTTATAGAATAGCCATCTAGCCTTCCCTCCCGAGATAACCTTAACTTATTATTAAAGTTTGTACTGAAAAGCAAGTCACGCTGCTTAAAAACCAATCGTGTGTTTTCTAATGGAAGATTCAGGAGTAGATGCTGGTTGAAATAAAATGGTGCTTCATTCCAAAGCTTTTTAAGCATTAAATTTTAAGCTTTTTTTAAAAAAACTTTATTTAAAAATAATAATAATAGTAAAAAAATTAGAGCAGCTTTACTGGGGCCAATGTTGTAAAACATGTTGGACACCTAAGATGCATTACAAGTCGTCCTCAATTTATGACCACAATTGAGCCCAAAACCTCTGTTAAGTGAGACAGTTGAGTTTTACAACCTTCCTTATCACAGTTGTTAAGTGAATCATTGCAGTGTTCTGCCCCAGCTACGGACCCCAAAGAACGCAGCACACACAAAGTCTGTACAAACCTTAGTTTACTAAATTAAATAAGTTTTTTTTTCAAACAAAGGCTGTTAATTAACTTTCTTAACAGCCTACAAGAATCCAAAGAATAAATAATCTTAATCTTACTATGGTTGGCAGAAAGGCCAGAAGCAATTTGCAAAGAATGAAGATCACGGCACGAAGGAGAGTGAACGAAGTTGTTCCCTGCAAATTGCTTCAGTCGGCGTTCCTCCTTAAATAGGCTAAGGGAGTGGCCAATTAGCCCCAAGCCATACTCTCGAGGAGACCTCCTCCTGAGGAGCCACTCCTGCCTTTTGACAGCTCTGCGCGCCCGTGCATCGAGAAGAGGCTCCTCCTCTTCTTCCTCTTCACTTATGGAAGCTTCTGGAGGTTCTGAAGGCCTTGGCTGAATCCCCGCCTCTGGCACCACATCTTCTCCAGCCTCCTCACTGTCTGACTCGGGTGCCAGCTGCACAGGCTGCTGGCGCAGCACCACACCAGCCTCCTCGCTGTCCGAATCAGCCACCAGTTGCACAGGCCACGTACGGGCCCCAACATGCAGTTCTTAAATTAGTAACACGGCTGTTAAGTGAATCTGGCT
Organism: Pantherophis guttatus; assembly: GCF_059756535.1. Lineage (NCBI taxonomy): Eukaryota > Metazoa > Chordata > Lepidosauria > Squamata > Colubridae > Pantherophis > Pantherophis guttatus. The sequence continues at coordinate 15,310,494 of NC_142076.1, read as the reverse complement.
TCCCTATGGACTTTGTCAGGTCGCAAAAGGGGATGCCGTAACTCTCGGACACATAAATACGAGTCAGTTTCCAAGCGTCTGAATTTTGATCACGGGAATTCTGCAACGGTCGTAAGTGTGAAAAATGGTCCATAAGTCGCTTTTTTCAGTGGCGTCGTAACTTTGAACTGTCACAAAATGTTGTAAGTCGGAATACCTGCGGAGCATATTACATTGCATTTTACTTGCTTATTTACTGAATTTATATTGCCCGTGGTGACTCAAGGCGGCTTACAGAATAAAAAAAATAATATTGCGGTTTGTTGCACGGCCAGCCAGATGTTTTACACTGGATTTGGCATTTTTCATCCACGTATTACAGTATTTTAGGATTTAAGACTTATTGTCACTTTAAATGTACACCGATCAGCATACCTGAAAATGAAATTCCGTTGCCTACAGCTCTCAAAGGGTCAGCACCTCCAATATACACTCCATAAACATGACAAAAATATAAATACCATATTTTTTGGAGTATAAGATGTACCGGAGTATAAAACGCAGCTTAGTTTTTGGGGAGGAAAATAGGGGGCGGGGGGAATCTGCCTACCAGGTATCCATCTTATTCTGATCAGGTTCAGCACATTAGTTTGCTGGTTTTTATCCCCTGCTTGGGGATAAAAAAACAGCGTCTAAAGCACAACTGATCTTGGGCTGAAAAAAAGCTTCAAAAACCCAAATTCGGTTAAGAGATGGAAAGTTAAATGAAATTAGAATAACGAATGTGAAGAAGTGTATTGTTTTTGCTAAAATGGCAAAACGACTAATTATTAAAGGTGATGTAAAATAAATTCAGAGAAATATATGGTTAAAATGGTAAAATGATTAACAAGGAACTATACGATATGATAAGCTGGTCCACCTTAGGAAAATAATTGTGAAAAATTGATTGCGTTTAAAGTAAATATTGTGTTTAGAATAAAAAAAACTGGAAAATAGATGTGATAAAGGGAGAAATAAGATGAAATAGGCTAAGATGAGGTTAGGGCGCATGGCAATATTGATTATATATTATATAGTAAATATAAATTAGCGAAAAGGGGAAAATAGAGCACATTGGCAGAAATTGAAATATATATAGTAAATTTGGAGAAAATAAGCTGTGTGAATTTTGACTCGGTCAATACTGTATTCAGAAAAAAAGTATGCTTTTGTGTCTTAAAAAAAATAGTTTTTTTTTTTAAAAAAACAAATTCGGAGTATAAAACGCACCCAAATTTTCAGCCTCTTTTAGGAGGGAAAAAAGTGTCTTATACTCCGAAAAATACAGTAAATAAATTAAAAAATTAGCCATTGGGTCCTCCTCCCACCCCACTTTCATAGCTGGAGTTGAGGGTGTTGCACTCTTCTTATCCAGAGGCAAGAAAGCTCTTTTATCTGCCCTTGGCAGTGCCCGACACTCAGAGCTGGCAATGGGCAGAGATGTCCAGCATCCAGAAGCCCCAAAGCACAGGTAGCCCTCGACTTCAGAGCCATTCGTTTAGCGACCGTTCAAAGTTACGTCATTGAATTTTTAAAAAGGTGATCCGTGACCCTCGTTTCACACGACCCGTTGTAGCTTTACAGTCACGGGAGCAAAATTCAATACGCTTGGCAACTTGACTCATACTTACGACGGGTCGCAGCGTCCCCCCGGGGGTGGGGGTCACGCGATCCCCTTTGCCGAGCGAAGTCCACGGGGAAGCCAGGTTTCGCTTCAACGACCGTCTTTACTAACTGAACAACAGGCGGCGATTCATTTTAACGACTGTGGCAAGAAAGGTCGTAAAAAAATGGAGCAAACCCCACAAAACAAAAAGCCTTGGTAGTACAGTGGTTTAAAGCATCCTGTTATTAAGACCAGCTGCCTGCAATTACTGCAGGTTCGAATCTCGCCAAGGCTCAAGGTTGACTCAGCCTTCCATCCTTTCTCAGGTAGGTAAATTGAGGACCCAGTTTGTGGGGGCAATAAGCTGACTTTGTATAAATATACAAAAGGATGAAGGCTATTGCTTAACGCATTGTAAGCCGCCCTGAGTCTCCGGAGAAGGGCGGCATATAAATCAAATTAAAAAAAAAAAAACAACTCTTTTCCCTGGCAACAAAAGTTTGGAGCTCAATTGTGGTCGTAAATCAAGGACTCCCTATAGTCCAGTTCCTCTCCATTCCCTCCCCCTTTCTTTCTTTCTTTGATCCTTTCTCCTAGGCAAGAGATCTGATTGCTGGCAGATTTCTCCCTTTGGAAACCAGAGGTGGCCCCAGATAGAGAGGGTGGCAAGCAATCCTGGCTTGTTTGGACATCCTGGCTTCTTGTCCCTCCTTCCAGCCACCGCCCAGGGCAAATCCACGCCCTTGGTGGAGCCCTTTCGTTTTTCTCCCTCTTCCCTCCTCCTCCTCTCCTCCTCCTCCTCCTCCTCTTCTAGCAGTCTCCTTCTACTCCTACTCCTGCGCTTCTCCCGCCCGGATAATCCTGGAACCAAACCAAGGGGGGCAGCCCGTCCCTTCGGGTCCCACCTCCCCTTCCTCCTCTCCTCCTCCTCCTCTCCTCCTCCTCCATCCCAGACTTTGGCATTTCCTCTGAGCTCATCCCCCTAAAGTGACGCGCCGCGTTCCCCACTCGGAAGAGGAAGAGAACGGGGAAAAAAAAGGAGAAGAAAAGTTTTTGCAGAACTTGGCTTCTGCAAGCGACGCCGCGAAAGCAAGCAGCGGCCCGGTTCCAGGACGCGGACGGGGAGAACCCGGGTTAACCAAACCCCAAGCCACCGACGGCGGTGATCCAAACCGTGAGTGGCCCCGCCCGTGCCCGTCCGTCCCTTCCTCCGAGCGGTTGTAAATCCCGAGGAAAAGTCTCCCTTGGGCGCCCGCGGGCGCCAGGCCAGCAAGTTAACAGTCGCAGCAAGTTAACAGTCGCAGAGTCGGGGTTCTCGGGGCCGAGGAAGGAGGAAAAGGAGGCTGCCTTGTCGTGCACCGTCCCGTCGAAGGCTACCGGAGCCCCCCCCCTCCAAAAAAAAGCATCGGCGATGGGTTGAAACGATGCCAGCCCGGAGGAAAGCAGCAACAGCGGCGCGTTTGCAGAAGGAGAAGCAGAAGCGCTGAGCTCGACGGGCGATGCATTGACGGCGCTGCAGCTGAGACCCCCCCCATACACACACACACACACACACACACACCCCATCCATGGCCGTCTACAGCCTCAACCTGCGCGTCTTCTGGCCGCTCCTGACTTGCGCTTGCACCCTCCTGCTCTGCCTGTTGCAAGCGCTGCGCGGCAAGGCCGGCCCGACGGGAGGGGAAGCGGTGGGGAGCCGCTTGCCGGGACCTCTGCTGCTCCTGTTGATGCTGTTGCTGCTGGCCGCGCTGGGCTTGGGCTGGCGGGTTTGGTGGACGGCGCGGCGGAGGCGGCGGCTGCCGTCCAAACGCGGCTCGCTCGGCGCTTCCAGCGGACGGGAACCCCGGCGCCGGGCTTTGCTGGACGGCTTCTACGAGACGCGGCTGCGGCTCTCGCCCCACGTGCTGGGCCACAGCAAAGCCCACGTCAGCCTGGTGGTCGGGGAGCTGGTGCGCGCGGGCAAAGCGGCCGGACGGCTGTCCTTACGCGGGGATTTCATCCAAGTGGGCAGCGCTTACGAACAGCACAAGGTGGGCAGCCCCGACGGCTTCGACGTGCTGGTGCCGCTCCGTTTGCCGCCCCGTCTGGAGCTGCGGGTCCTGCCTTGCGCTCCGGAGCCGCAACAGCAGAGGCAACCCGGCTCGAGGGCTGCTTTCCTCTGCGCTTTGCGCGTAACCGACGGCGCGCAAGGCTCCCCGAGCCGGGCTCTGTGCGTGGCTGCAAGCCCGGGAGGAGAAGAAGACGACGACGGGGCGTCCCTGCTGTCGGCGGCGCTGGTGGCCCGTTGGTTCCAGGCGCAAGTGCAACGCTGCCTTTGCGCCGTACGCGCCCGCCTGCAAGAGCGCTGCCGAGTGCAGTTAGCCGTCGGTGGTGCGCCCTGCCCGCTGGTTTTGCAGATCGCGCCGCGCTCGGATTACGTCTGCTGCCACCTCTCCCTGACCGTCCACCTCACCCCGGCCATCCCGCTGGGCGAGGGGCTCTACCTCACCCCCTGGGCCTGCTGCCCCCAGACTTCTGCGGCACCCCAACTGGGCACCTTCTGGACTCTCAACCTCTCCAAAGCGGAGCAGCGCTTGCTGGCCTGGCTTCGGGACCAAGTCCCCGCGGACTCCTGCCACCTGAAATGCCTGCAGATCCTCAAAGGGTTGAGGGAGCTGGGGGGCCGCGCCCTGGAGCCCCCCTGGGCTGCCCAGTGGGACCGAGTCCTCTCCTCCTACGTCCTCAAGACGGCACTTTTCTGGGTGCTCCTGCGTAACCCGTGGCAGGCTTGGGAGGACCGGTTCTTGGTGGCCCGGCTGGAGGACGTGGTCCTGTTCCTGGTCCAGACTCTCCAGCGAGGGAGGCTGGCTCACCTGTTCCTCGGCAACCCTCACCTGCCCGAAATCCTGAGCTTGCCCAAATTCGTCAAGGAAGCCTCTCCGGTGAATCTGCTGGCTGATTTTGAACGGCCCACTTTGGAGAGGGTGGCCTCGCAGCTGCTGAGCGTCTGGAAGCAGGCGCCCAGGATCATCCGGGTGTACAGCGGCCGCAGGTACCCAAAGCAGCATCTCACCTGAGGCTCCTTCTTTTACCCCCTCGCCAAGTCTGGACTTTGCATCCAAAAAAATGAAGGTTTGAATGGCCGTCTATTCCCCAAGACAAATTAGGACAGGTGCTAAATTGGGGAGAACGTGGGGCGGGTGAGGACATCTGAAGGATCTTGTCTAGGAGCGTGAAGAGTGTCTACATTGGACTTTTTGGTCTTAAGAGTTGGACACGTGAGTTCCGTTCTGATCCTGTGTGGAACTCGGGTGCTGCTGGATCAGATTTGGGTTGCTTTTTTTACCAGCAACCGTCAGGGGTTTGCTCGAAGGAGGGGAAGGATGGAGGATGGAAGGAACATCTTCTGGGGGTTCACCAAAGTTTCAAAGAGGGCAGATGATTGGTCCTCATCGCACCTGACCCGTTTCTGATTTCTTCTGCTCAGGGTTTCTGCCTTCGTCCGCAAAATTTTCAAGCTGCTCTTCGGTGCGTTTGACGGGCAATTCTTGATAGCAGGGGTAAAATGTAAAATTTGTTATTATCGGTTCTGTGGGTGTGGCTTGGTGGTGGTGGGGTAATGTGGGTGGGCGTGGCCAACTTTTTTTAAAAAAAACTTTTCAAAGCATTTTTTTCTAATGCTTTGAAAAGCCTCTGCCAATCAGGCAACTCAGCTGGGATCGTCAGAGACTCTTCAAAGCATTTTTTTTACCACCTCTTCAGCCAAGAGGCTGCAGAAAAAAATGCTTTGAAAAGCCTCTGAGGATCCCAGTTGAGCCACGCGATCATCAAAGGCTTTTTTTTTTTTACTTTTAAAAACATTTTTTCGTCGGAAGAGGTTGTAGAAAAAAATGCTTTTAAAAGTAAAAAAAAAAAAGCCTCTGATGATCCTGCGGCTCAGCTGGGCATGGGGGGGGTGCAGGGATTTTTGCTACCGGTTCTCCGAACCACCCACCGCCATTGCTACCGGATCGGGCGATCCGGTCTGAACCGGGAGCATTTCACCCCTGCTTGATAGGGAAAAGTTGAGAGTTTCTACTTGGGGAAATGTTCAGGCTGTTATGACTCATGCTCTTGGGATTGATGTTCTGTTTTTTCTCCCAGCCAAGTTAGGAATCCGAGTGGGCGTTCGTCGCCTGCTTTGGCATTTCGCCCGGTGTCTTGAAGCAGTCTTGATTTTTTTTTTTTTCAGCGCCAAGATCCGAGGGTCAAAGAACGAAAAGATGGACTGCGGCAGTGGTGGGTTTCACTTACCTGTTCTACCGGTTTGGAACTGTGACCGTGCCCGTGTGCGGTGCTTCTGTGCATGCACAAAAACTTCTGTGCATGCGCAGAGTGTCCGTGATGACATCCAGGCAGGTGGGCGGAGCCTCCTGCCACCGCCACTACCGGTTTGCACGAACCAGTAGAAACCCACCACTGGAACTGCAGCCCTGATATGTGGCTGCTTATTTTGGGCTAGAGTAGAAAAAACACAGCCTCATTAAGTTTACAGGGAGTCCTCAACTTACAACCATTCGGTTAGTGACTGTTTCGAGTTACAACAGTCCTGAAAAAAGTGACTTAGGGACCGTTTTTTACATTTGCATCATCACCATGGTCACGTGATCAAAATTTGGATGCTTGCCCATTGGCTCGTATTTATGAAGGTCCTTCGGGTCATTTTGCGATCTTCTGACAGGCAAAGTCCATGGGGAATTCAGATTCACTTAACAACCGTGTGACTAATTTAAGAACTTACAGTGATTCACTTAACAACAGTGGCAAGGAAGGTCGTAAGATGGGGCAAAACTCACTTCATAACTGTCTTGCTTAGCAACAGAAGTTTGAGGTGCAAATTGTTGGTCGTAAGCCGGGACTTTCTTACAACCATAATTGAGAGTGGAATTATTGTCATAAGTCATGTCGGTCCTTAAGTAGCTCATTACATGTCCAATTTAATAGCCTTTTTTGCAAATGATCTTTAAATAAATACAGCAATTGTAAAGCTTAACCCATTGCCCACAAGTCAATTTAGCAGAAGTAAATGCAAAATAATCATACGTCACCATCATGGGACTGCAGGACATGCAAACAGCTGTAAATGCAGTCCGAATCCTGAGCACCCCAAATTCAATCGCGTGCAGCTGTCAGAATTTTAAATCCAGTTCATATGTACGTCCGTCATAACTTTGAACGGTTGCTAAGCAACTGGTCGTAAGTGAAGAGCTACCTCTGCTCCTTTGAGAGCAGTCATCTAACACATGGGGACCTCCCAAATGCGGCTCAGGATGATGGGAGCTCAGATTCGGCACCTCAGGAGTGGGCCTGGCTGGCGGAGTCTCCTAAGGCAGGGGTCTCCAACCTTGGCAACATTTTAAGATTTGTGGACTTCAACTCCCAGAATTCCCCAAAGGGGATTTGTCAGCCACATATAGGAAGCCACATTCCCCAAAGGGAATTCTGGGAGTTGAAGTCCACAAGTCTTAAAAGTTGCCAAGGTAGGAGATTCCTGGTCAAAGGGACTGAATACCAATATATATTCGGAGACCAAAATTAATAGCCCTTTATTTACAGGAAAGTTTTTTCTTTTTTTCTTTCTTTCTTTTTGGCGTTGCCTAGGCTGCGTGAAATTTTCTGAAGCATTCGGACATTCATTAAACTAATTATAAACAGAGACATTCAGCTTGCTAGTAAGCTGCCGTCTTTAACAGAGGCTGATTCGAAACATTCAATATTGTCAATTGGAAAACGCTAATTCTACCCTTAATGGCCGTCTTTTTAATAAAAGCTGACCTCCCAGGCCGTCGTTGAGAAGGTTTGGGAAGGAAAGGGATTATTCAGACTTCTGCTATTTTGTTATTCCGGTGACTCTCTTGGCGTTTGGCCCACATCGACACCTTTCTCAGATTAAAATAAAACCAAACGGGAAACGGGGAGTCTTAACTCCTTCCTATCGGTAGTGACAAATGGAAGATGCAAGGATGTGAAATGGTTCGGTAGGTCAAAAATGTTCTCTGGCAGTGCAAAAGTTCCATTTTAGTCCAGTTTCCGTGCCAGGAATCAGATCTGTAAAGGCTATGGTACAATGCTTTGTAGAGCAATCTGTAGACTGCAGATTGAGACATCCAAAATATATATTTTTTCAAAAAGAATTCTGTAATGCCACCGTTCAGTTGCCAAATGTTGAAAATCATCCTCTCTCCTCGTCCCTCTTTCTCTCCCTGTCTCTCTCCCCGTCTGTCTCCCTCCCTCTCTCGATCTCCCTCCCTCCCACCCCACTCTCTTTTTCCGTCTCCCTCCCCCTCTCTCTCCCAGTCTCCCTCCCCTTCTGTCTTTCCCAGTCTCCCTCCCTCTCCGTCTCTCTCCCTGTCTCCCTCTCTCCCTCATCTCTCTCCCTCTCCCTCTCTTCTCTCTCTCTCCGTCTTCCTCCCTCCGTCTCCCTCTCTTCTCTCTCTATCCGTCTCCTTCCCTCCCTCTCTCGATCTCCCTCCCTCCCCCTCTCTCTCCCAGTCTCCCTCCCTCCCCTTCTGTCTCTCCCAGTCTCCCGCTCTCTCCGTCTCCATCTTCCTCCCCCCTTTCTCTCCCAGTCTCCCTCCCTCTCCCCCTCTCCCTCCTCATCTCCCTCCCTCTCCCTGTCTCCCTCCCTCCCTCTCTCTCTCCCCATTTCCCTCCCTCTCCCTCTCTCTCTCTCCATCTCCTTCCCTCCCTCTCTCACTCTCTCCCCGTCTCCCTCCCTCCCTCTCTCTCCCCCTCTCTCTCTCTCCCTCTCTCTCTCTCTCGATTAAACCCCCTCCCCCTGACACACACACACACACACACACAAACCCAATTCCACAGGGCCCAGCACACATTTTGAAATGATGTTTTGAGTTCTCCATTGCAGTCTGCGGTGTTACCGTATAACTCGAGATCTATGACTGGACTTTCAAAATTGGCATTATCTCAAGTGCCTCCTGCTTAGTTATGAAATTATGGGGGGGGGGGTTATTCCAAAAAAAGAGAGAGAGAGAGAGAGATAAATTTCCATTTGTAAGGATTGCGGTTGGTTTCAAGCCAAGGAAGTGGAATCAGAAAGCCAGTTGTGTAGGGCGTTAACATGATTTGTGATCTGAAAATGACTTGAGGCTGAGCACGTTGAAGATGGTGTTGAAGGGATAGTCCTGAAACCAGCTGGTTGGCTGGCATTTCTTGGCGGGGCAAGACGGTTGATGAAATGAGAAGTGATGGTGGGTCCAAACATTTGCCAGAGGGGGTACCAGGTGTTAAGAAGAGATTATTTCCCTAAGTATGGAATTTCTGAAGCTGGAACAACTACTGAACAAATCTGTTTTTGCATCAGCTGTAGATCTTAAGAAGGTCTTGATTTGGAGTAGTTTTTTCAAAGCTCTGTTTCTGACTTATGGGCCCTAACTTTTTTTTAAAAAAATAAGTTTTGAGTTGGGTCGTGCGGAATGCATGAACTCATGAAATACACACCCTCGGGAAGATGGGGCCTGTTGGTTGAACAGGTGTGAGAGTTGGAGAAGAAACGTCTTGAGTGTGACAGAGAGATTTGAAGAAACGGTTGAAAAAGGGAGAGTATTGAGAAAAATGTGTGAAATCTACATTGGTGGATAGTTTGTGAAATGTGGGCTAAGAATACAGGTAAGTCCTCAACGTCCGACCACAATTGAGCCCCAAATTTATGTTGTTAAGTGAGAAATTCGTTAAGTGAGTTTTGCTCCATTTTACGACTTTTCTTTTCCATACTTGTTAAGCAAATCACTGCGGTTGTTAAATTATCTGATTTCCCCATTGACTTGGCTTGATAGGCGGTCGTAAAAGGGGATCACGTCACCTGACTCTGGGACATTTCAACTGTCATAAAGGTGAGTCAGTTGTCAAGCATTCGGAATGTAAATCTCGAGACCCTGGGGACGCTGCAACGGTCGTAAGTGTGAAAAACGGTCATAAGTCACTTTTTAAAGTACCGTTATAACTTCGAACGGTCACTAAACAAACTGTTGTAGGTCAAAGACTACCTGGAACACATTTCTGGGTCATTGTTCCTGGGCTCAACCAGGATCTCTGGCAATTTTAAGATATGTTTAATCCACCACCAAAAAAAAAAAAGGTTGTAAAATTGGATCGGTCACATGGCCAACCCATTTTACGACCTGTACGACTAAATGGACAGGCGCCATTACAGTCGTATGTCGAGGACTAGCCGTATAGTCCTGATCAGGAAAACAGAGCTGGGTTTAATTCATGTTTCTTCTACATCTGCATTCTCCTAACAGCTGCTGTCTGTTTTTTCCAAGATCATTTTGATGGATGTTTCTCTGTGTCGAGAATTTATTTTGCGTCTTTCCGGAGGAGCTTTTTTTTTGAGGTGTTTTCTTGGTGTTGTTCTCCATTTATCAAAGTTCCCTCACGATTATACGCCTTTGGGGCAGGAACGGATGTGTGGGAAGCCACAGAAAAAAAATCAAAACAATGATGCAACGAAAGTTGTGAAGGTGCGAGAACTTCATCCCTGGAGAAACTTTCAAGTAGAGACTGGACTGGCATCTGTCAGTAATGGTGTAGGGTCTCCTGCTTGGGTAGGGGGTTGGACTAGATGACCTTCAAGGTCCCTTGCAACTCTTTGTTATTCTGAAAAACACCTTTGCACACATTTTTGGGCTGCCTAGTCACGTTAAGTCCCCGCAAGAACCTCACATCCTCTTTTCAACGAAATTTTGAAATTCTCTCTTCACCGGTTTGGCAAACGGGCATAGCGTTGTGCGTTACTGACTTTGTGTAATTTTTGCACAGGTTTACTAAAAGTTTAAATCGCATAGAGAGGGGGGGGGGAAAAAGAACGCTTTTGAAGTGAGTATTTTAAAAGCACGTTTTCACCGCATGTTTCATCCTTGGCAAGCGATGCGCCGATACACATTCCCACTTTCTCCCCCCCCCTCCTCCTCCTCTTTCTTTTCTACCAGTCCTCTAGATTTAATTTAATCGGGATGAGTCACCCGTCAATCTCCGCGGAAATTAATCATTAAGAGTTATTACGGGTAGGTTTACAAAGCTTCGAGCTGTTAGACTTATTTATTCAGCTATCCCAGGGTCTAATAAGAGCATTCCTCTTTCATTGGAAGAGCCATCCGAGGTAACGCAAGATTTCAGACACTGGGGCTGCTGCCTGTGGCTTTTTAAAATGCCGTCTGATCCCACACCGTGTGTTTCTGAAACGCTGAAATATAAGCGTAAGTTTGGACTCAACAGCCACAAAGCGACATAAAAGTACATTTTTTAGATCATCATCTTTTAATGACCCCATATAATCCCCTTGCGGGGTGGAGCCTGGGCAACTGAATGGAGCTGACTATTTACTGGCCGGATGCCCTTCCTGTCGCCAATACAGAGTTGTTGTTTTTTTCCAGCAGATATATTCTCATTGTGCCCAGAGAGAGAGAAAGTACTTTTAGATGTCTGTATTTTATTCGGAGCAAATGCATTGAAGCAGGGAGGCTTCTGAATAAACATGCATATAATTGCGTGGATAAGATAGTTTGCAAACATTGCCTGATCACTGCCTAGGGCCATGATGGCGAACATATGGCGGAGCCATATTGTTGGGCACGCAAGCTCAGCTCCGGCGCGCATACATTTGCTGGCCAGCTGATTTTTGGGCCTTTCGGTCCCACTGGAAGTCGGCAAACGGGCCGTTTCCAGCCTCCGGGGGGGGTGGGGAAGGCTGTTTTTGCCCTCCCCAGGCTCCTAGAAAGTCTCTGGAGCCTGGGGAGGGCAAAAACCGGGCCTACCGGGCCCACTGTGCCATTACGTGCCAAAAGTGGGGGGGGGCGCATAGAATTATGGGTGTGTGCACGCCTGCACACGTGACCCCCCCACACAACCCCCGCTTTTGGCACGCGATGGCAAAAAGGTTAGCCATCGCTATCCCTAGGGTGATCAAGGATTTTTTTTAAATTGAGGGACAGGTAGTCCTCGATTTACGACCACAATTAAGCCCCAGATTTCTCCTTGCTGAGTGAGACATTCGTTGAGTGAATTTTGCCCCCATTTCACGACCTTTCTTGCCACAGTTGTTACGTGAATCACTGCAGTGGTTAAGTTAGTAAAGCGGTTGTTAAGTGAATCTGGCTTCCCCATGAACTTGGTCGCAAAAGGGGATCACGTAACACGGACACTTCAGCCTTCATAAATGTGAATCAGTTGCTGGGTGCCTGAATTTTGATCATATGACCGTGGGGATGCCCTAACGGTCGTAAGTGTGGAAAACGGTCATAAGTCCCCTTTTTTCAGATCTGTTGTAACTCCGAACGGTCACTAAATGAACTGTTGGAAGTAGAGGACTACCCGTACAAGCTTTTCGCAAAAGATGGTTCTCTCACCAGATCACTTCCGTTTGCTAAATGATTTAAGGTAGACACCAGTAGTTTTGGTTACCTGAATTTGGAGTACAGGTAGTTCTGGGTTCGTTTAGTGACCGTTCGAAGTTACAATGGCACTGAAAAAAGGGACTTATGACCGTTTTTTCACACATACAACTGTGGCAAGCAACCCTTCGGGCACATGATCAAAATTTGGACGTGTGACCACTGGCATGTACGTATGATGGTTGCAGCCTCCTGGGCAGGGGTGAAATCCAGCAGGTTTTGACAGGTTCTGGAGAACTGGTAGCGGAAATTTTGAGTAGTTCGGAGAACTGGCAAATACAACCTCTGGCTGGCCCCAGAGTGGGGTGGGAATGGAGATTTTGCAATATCCTTTCCCTGCCACGTCCACCAACCCACGCCCACAGAATCAGTAATAAAAAAAATTGGATTTCATCACTGATCACCGATTGCAACCTTTCCTTCCAACAAGGATACTCAGTGGGGGGGAGGGCTGAGTTGCTTAATGACCGCCTGATTCTCTTTTAACAACTGCAGTGATTCGCTTAACAACCATAGCAAAACAAGGTGGTAAAATGGGGCAAAACATACTCGAACAGCTGTCTTGCTTACGGATAGAAATTTTGGGCTCCATTATCGTCATAAGTCGACAATTGTAGTTGGTATTTTTCTCCTTTTTTCCTATTAAAAGATTACAACTGAGTAACAGCTGAGGGAGGAGCATGTTCACACTTAGGATTTTTGGAACCCCTGTTTTTGCCTTCCTGAGGGGGCCCCTAGAAATAAATTGCTGAAGGAGGAATAAAACTTTTTAAAAAAACGTTTCTTAAGATTCTTGCAAGTGTGATCCGATTGTCTAAAAGTTTTGGGTGAGAAAAAAAAAACTTGTATTTAATGTTATCCTAGCCATGTTTTTTTATTTTTAAATGCACTTCCATTGATTTTGTAAAAGGACAAAATTGATTCAAAACTTGTCCCTAATAATAAAACACACTCTGGAGATTTCTGTGCCCTGTTATTTTCTGCAAAGCAGCTTAAGAACCCTGCTCGTCTTGATGGACACATCCAGTGGTGAAATCCAAATTTTTTTACTGCCGGTTCTGTGGGCATGGCTTGGTGGGCATGGCAGGGGAAGGATACTGCAAAATCCCCATTCCCTCCCCACTCCTGGGGGAAGGATATTGTAACATCTCCACTCTCACCCCACTCTGGGGCCAGCCAGAGATGGCATTTGCCAGTTCTACAAACTACTCAAAATTTCCACTACCGGTTCTCCGAACTACTCAAAATTTCTGCTACCAGTTCTCCAGAACCTGCTGGATTTCATCCCTGGACATATCGCCAGCGGTAACCATTGACACAAAAACCTCTGAATTCTCTCCGAAGCAGTTTGCTTTTAAGGTTGGAGTTATCCGAAGGATATTTTTAATACCTCAAAAGATTTCTAATTGTTCGGCATCCACTCAACACCCACATCGTAGGTGGTTGATCGAGTTCAGGCTGCAATGAACGTAACGAACCTACGAGACCCCTGCAGTAGCTAACTATTTTACTCCAGAAGATCCTAAGGCAGAGGTGTCAAACTCAGGCCCGGGGGCTGGATCCGGTCCATGGAGTGATTAGATCTGGCCCGTGCGGCCACCCTGGAAACAGTGAAGGACTGGCCTGCAGTGCCTCTGCCAGCATGCGGCCCTCCCGAGCTCCGTTTTCACTGGCAGGAAGGATTGCAGGAGGCCGTCGCAGCCGAAAACGGAGCTCGGGAGCCCGTTTTCTCTGGCCGAGCGCTCGTGCCACCCCAGGCGCCCCCAACACGAGTGACGTTGAGGTGTCCTCGACCGTCCCGATTCCCCCCCAAAGTCAAACACAACCCTGATGCAGCCCTCAATGAAATCGAGTTTGACACCCTTGCCCTAAGGAGAGGTAAAATGGCAAGATCCTTCCTCACATCGACTCTCTGTGCTAGGCTAGATTGAGAAATGAAATCTGATCCCAAGGATCTCTGGAACTTTTGGTAGGTTGGCTTTTTACATATATTGTGTTATTTTTTTTTTCCATAGAGTCAGAAAAACATGTAGGTCTTCAACCTGCGTTATGGTCTATGCTGTTATGTCCTCTGAAAAATATTAGTTAAATAATCCAGTGGGAGTACTAAAAATTGATAAAATAAAACCAAGAGGCGCTACTGCAAACACACTTCGGCAGCACCGGCCAAAAGGGCAGAGTCCTCTGATCTTAAACCTGAATTTTTTTTAATTAGGCAAAGTACCAGAAAAATTAAGGGATGCGGGGAGAGAAAAACAGTTCTACCGGAAGATCAAGGAAGGCCATTTCTGGCCTCCAGAGGGCCTCCAGTTTTCGCCCTCCCATAGGCTCAAGAAAAGCCACCGGAGCCTGGGGAGGGCAAAAATGCCCCCCCCCCCGCCATGCTTCAGGAGGCCAACTAGGCTACGCCCACCATGGCCACGCCCACCCGGCAACCAGGCAGAGAACCCCTTGCTAAAATTTTTGAAGCCCACCCCTGCTTCTGTATCCCTTATTCAGGAAGATTATTTTTTTTCTGCAAAGCCCATCGTTCTGGCCAAGTTCATGTTTTGAAAGCAGGCCTTTTCCCACATGGCGCTCTCTTTCACCCTCCCCCCCCCACTTCAAAGGGTGCCTTTTACGTTCAGCTGTTCAGTTTTTGCCGGCGTAAAACCATGACGATTCCAATTTTGGAATAAGTGAAGCCTTAGCTCAACAGTTGGAAAGGAAATGAATCATTCTTCTGTTTCCCATGTAAAAAGCTGGCTAGCCAGCCTCCGATAGGGCTCGATGGCTTCCCCCACACCTTTTCTCCAGCAAAAATTTGAAAATCTTTCCTTCTACCAGGGGTGGGCTGCTGGGGGTTCGAAGGGGTTCAGGAGAACCTCTAGCTAAGATTCTGTGCAGTTCGGAGAACCCCCAAATCCCACTCCTGGCTGGCCCCACCCACCCCTCCCCTCCCAGGAATCCCCATGCGGCCCGTTTTAAGTGCAGGGTGCGTGCGGTGGCTCGGAGACGGCAAAAAACAGTCCTACCGGAAGATCAGGAAGGCCATTTCGGGCCTCCAGAGGGCCTCCGGAGCCTGGGGAGGCCATTTTCGCCCTCCTGGAGGCTTAAAAAAAGCCTCTGGAGCCCGGGGAGGGCAAAAACAGCCCCCAATGGTGTAGGAGGCCAACTAGACAACGCCCACCCAGCAACTGGGCAGAGAACCCCTTGCTAAAATTTTTGCACTCCCCTCCCTGCCTTTGACGTTCTGTAGAGGTAGTCCTTGGCTTACCACTATTTGTTATGGTAGGTTTTCACGCTTGTGACTGTTGTGGTCACATGATCCAAATTCAGAGGTTTGGCAACTGGCATGTTTTTATGACGGTTGCACTATCCTGGGGTCCCGCGATCCCCATTTGTGACCTCCCCAGCCGGCTTCCGACATGCAAAGTCAATGGGGGAAAGCCAGATTTGCTTAACAACCACACGACTCACTTAAAAACTCCCATCGATTCGTTTAACGGCGGCGGCAAAAGAAGTCCTAAAAGAGCCCAAGTCGCCGTGCTTAGCAACGAAAATGTTGGCCTCAGTTTTGTGCTCGTAAGGCGAGGACTACCTTCAACGTCCGTGTGTGCGTGTACAGATAGTCCTCGACGTACGACCCTAATTGAGCCCAAAATTTCTGTGGCTAAGTGGAACGTTTTTTAAATGAACTTTGCCCCATTTTATGACCTTTCTTGCCACCGTTGTTAAATGAATGACTGCGGTTCTTAAGTTAGGAATATGGTTGTTAAGTGAATCTGGCTTCCCCATGGACATGGCTTGTCAGAAGGTTGCAAAAGGGAATCACATGAGTGGTAGGTTGCCCCCGGTTCACACCGGTTCTATAGAACCAGTCGTAAAACAGGCAGGAGGCTCCGCCTACCGACCCCGACGTTATCAGAACGCGTGCGCGGCCCCGCTACAAGCCGGTAGTACAGGTAAGTAGAATCCACCCCTGGATCACATGACCAAGGGTGAAATGCTCCCAGATTCAGCCGGTTTGGCCAAACTGGTAGAGATGGCGGTGTGAGGTTCCGCCCACCCACCCGGTCGTCGTTACTTCCTGGTTTTAACCAGGAAGTAACCTGTTTTTTAACCCTCTGTGCATGCGCAGAAGGGTCCACTTCCGAACCGGTTGGGAAGGTAAGTAGATTTCACCCCTGCACATGACCCTGTGTTCTGCCCCAGCTACGGATTCCCAAAGAACACAGCACACACGAAGTCTGTACAAAACTTAAATTTACTAAAATAACTCCGTCTTTTCCAAACAAAGGCTGTTAATAAACTTCCTTAACAGCCTACAAGAAACCAAAGATAAAGTAAATCACAATCTTACTAAGGTTGGCGGAAAGCCCAGAAGCAATTTGCAGAGAATCCAGACGCGAAGAGGCGTGAACTAAAGTTGTTCCCTACAACTTGCTTCAGTCGGCATTCCTCCTTAAATAGGCTAAGGGAGTGGCCAATTAGCCCCAAGCCTTACTCTCGAGGAGACCTCCTCCTGAGGAGCCACTCCTGCCTTTTGGCAGCTCTGTGTGCCCGTGCATCGAGAAGAGGCTCCTCCTCGTCTTCCTCTTCACTTATGGGAGCTTCTGGAGGTTCTGAAGGCCCTGGATGAATCCCCGCCTCTGGCACCACATCTTCTCCAGCTTCCTCATTGTCCGACTCGGGTACCAGCTGCACAGGCTGCTGTCGCAACACTACACCAGCCTCCTCGCTGTCAGAATCAGCTACAATCCACTCAGGCGGCTGATGGGCCTCAACACCCTGGGACTTTGCAACTGTCCTAAATATGAGTCAGTTCTGAAGCATGCAAATGTAAATCACGTGACCGGGGGGGGGGGGATGCTGCATCGGTCGTAAGTGTGAAAAATGGTCATAAGTCACCTTTTTCAGTACCGTTGTAACTTCGAACGATCACTAAATCAACTATCATAAATCAAGGATTATCTGTACACATTTTAAGATTCCTGTAAAGATGCCAATTCCCTGGATAAATGTATAGACCAGTAAATGAGGTGCGGGTGTTTTTTTTCTAAGCCAGGTGAGCCGACTGGACCGTGGCTGTTAGCAGAATGCATAGAATAGGGAGACAGCCCCCCACCCCCCCGACTTTCCTCAACAGCCATCCTGGAGGGGCTTCGCACAGCAATCTGACAGATGGTCTTGCAATTCACACTCCTGTCAACGAGCCAAGTTTGCATATTAATCACTCCAACTTTCCTTCAGGGATGAAAAACGTGGGAGGCCCCCTTCCCACATCTGAGCAGACGAGGCCAATTTTCATCTCTACAAGAGAAGAGCTTCACAGTCCATCTGCAATATTTTTTTCTTTCTTTCTTTCTTTGAAAGGTTTTGGATCAAACCAATAGCAACAACGCTTTAGACTTATATACCGCTTTACAGCCCTGTCTAAGCAGTTTACAGAGTCAGCCTATTTTCCCCCAACCACTGGGAAGGAGGGAGGGAGGTTGGGAGGGAAGGAAGGAAGAAAAGGAATAGCAATAGCAATAGCACTTAGACTTATATACCTGAGACTTATATACAAGACTCCGCCCTGAGTCTTCGGAGAGGGGCGGCATACAAATTGAACGAATAAATAAATAAATAAATACCGCTTTATAGGATTTTACAGCCCTCTCTAAGCGGTGTACAGAGTCAGCCTATTTTCCCCCAACAGTCTGGGTCCTCATTTTACCCACCTCGAAAGGATGGGAGGCTGAGTCAACCCTGAGCTGGTGAGAATCGAACTCCTGGCAGTGGAATGCAGAGGTAGTCTGCAATACTGCATTCTAACCACTGGGAAGGAGGGAAGGAAGGAAAGGAGGGAGGGAGGTTAGGAGGGAAGGAAGGAAGGAAGGGGAGGGAGGGAGGGAGGGAAGGAAGGAAGGAAGATAGCAACAGACTTATATACAGCTTCACAGTACTTTACGTCTCTCTGTGGTTTACAGTGTCAGCCTGTTGCCCCCAACAATTTGGGTCCTCATTTTACCGACCTCAGAAGGATGGAAGGCTGAGTTAATACCAATAGTAAGAGACTTATGTATCGCTTCACAGTGCTTTACAGCCCTCTCTAAGCGGTTTACAGAGTCAGCCTGTTGCCCCACACAATGGGTCCTCATTTTACCCGCCTTAGAAGGCTGAGTCAACCTTGAGCCGCTCAGAATCGAACTCCTGGAGTAAGCAGTGAGTTAGCCTGCAGTACTGCATTCTAATCACTGCGCCCCCACGGCTCTTCCAGGGAGAGGAGGCTCCTGCTTCAGCAAGGGGGTTGGTCTAGAAGACCTCCGAGGTCCCTTCCAACTCTGTTCTTCTGTTACTGTGGCTTTTGTGGGTTTGCTCTCCCCGTGTGATTTTTTTGCCCTGATGGGATTTTGGCTACCCAGAGAACCACGACCTCAAGAGTTCCCTGTGTTTTAATTTGGGCAGCTCATGCTCGTTCTCGTATGTGAATCATAAAACGATTGATCGGATCCCGACAGATACACCTCTTGTGAAGAAAAGGGCAGTTGAAACCGGTGGTTTATACAGGGGACGCGGTAAAAATGAGCTCCGGAGAGCTAAAACCCAAACAGATTGATTTTCTCTCGTTCTACTGCGTTGATGAAATAATAATAATTTTTAAAAAGATTTAGAAAATCAAAGGGAAAGAAACTGATTTTGCAGATTTAACAGACAATTACGGCTCTCTGGGTGATCGGCTAACAATTGGAGGCAGACGGGAAGCTGGCTGAGATATTGTTTGGGGCGACGTGGGGCTGTGATTTGAAAGGACTCGGAAAAGAATGACGAGAAGCAGAAAGATAATGCTTTCCTTCCTCACCGCAGGAGATGTGAAATGCAGAGTTAATGAAGCTGAGCCTCCTTGGAGAAGCCGAAGGAATGTGAGGGAAGAAGCACAGAAATATTAAAGCCAAATCCGCTTGGAATCCCAGAGCATCGTATAGGTCAGGGGTCTGCAATCATAAATGCTCAAAGAGCCATTTGGATCCATTTCCCACAGAAAAGAAAACACCGGGAGCCACAAAACCTGGATTGGCGTGGCCAACTCGACATCACTCACTTCCACCAGTCACATGACTCCCTCTCTGTCTCTGTCTCTCTCCCCCTCTCTCTGTATCTCTCTGTCTCTGCCCCAGCCGCTTCTCCATTCGCCCTTACCTTTTCAGGCCAGGTGAGGAGTGACTGGGAGGGGAGGGCGAGGGGCGAGGGGTGGGATCACCCAACAGGGAGCCACAGCAGAGGGCCCAAAGAGCCGCATGCAGCTCCGGAGCTGCAGGTTGCTGAACCTGGTATAGGTAAAGGTTCCCTTCGCACATATGTGTTAGTCGTTCCCGACTCTAGGGGGCGGTGCTCATCTCCGTTTCAAAGCCGAAGAGCTAGCGCTGTCCGAAGACCACGTGGTCACGTGGCCGGCACAACTCAATGCCAAAGGCGCCCGGAACGCTGTTCCCTTCTCACCAAAGGTGGTCCCTATTTTTCTACTTGAATTTTTTACCTGCTTTCGAACTGTTAGGTTGGCAGAAGTTGGGACAAATCACGGGAGCTCACCCCCGTTACGCGGCACTAGGGATTCGAACCGCTGAACTGCCGACCTTTCGATCGACAAGAGAGTTGTCTACTGTGGTCTAAATTTTGGGGAGAAAGCAATTGCTTTGAAGGGAGGAGTCAGACTTGCAACCTGCTTTTCACTATGGTGACTCTTTGCCAAGGCCACTTTAAAGCCGTTCTATACAGCCGTGTTGGTTGCTTAGTATCTTGAATTTGTGGGGGTCCTTGGTGGTCTCCGAGCATCGTGGTTTTCTTGCAGACGTTTCATGACCCAACTATGTAACATCATCAGGGATAAAAGGGGGGGTTGGAGGAAGAGAAAGAAAAGGATTGTGGGGTCCTTGGTCTCTCTGAGCTTGGTGGTTTTCTTGCAACATCAACAGCGCATCAGTGAAACGTTTGCAAGAAAACCACCAAGCTCAGAAAATGGCTCCAGCCAGACTTGCTTCAGAGTTGACGTTCAGCTTTTCAAGTTATCCCCAGCCTAACCAGAACTGGCTTCTACAGAGGGGGAATGCTTAGCAGAAGTCACTTTGCTTGGGCTCCTTCAAAACGAGAGGACCTACCCTCAGAGGAGGCATCTAACTTCAAGCTGACTTCAGCTGCATCTAGAACTTCCTGCGTTTTCTCCACCTTCTGCTGCTTAGATCCAAAACTCTCATACTTGTTTATTTGAGATCACCTCTTTTGTCCACGGACACTTCTCACCTAGCAGTTCAAACACAACTGTGTCTCTCTTCAATTCTCAAGTAGATGGCAGTATCTCACTGGTCTTGCTTGATCTTAGGAAGTTAAGGAGAGTTGATCTTGGTTAGAAGGGACCACCCGGAAATTTCAGAATGATAGGCTTGACCTGGTAATCCAAAATGTATCTCAGAAGAAGGCATTAGCAAGAGACGTCTTCAGATAACACTGGCTCTTCGGCTTTGAAACGGAGATGAGCACCGCCCCCTAGAGTCGGGAACGACTAGCACTTATGTGCGAGGGAAACTTTTACCTTTACCTTATTGACAACGAGATGATTGAATTCTATTTTACTATAAAGTTACATTAAGTGAACCTTGCAGGTCTAAAATATAATTCTACCCTCTCCAACACCGTCCTTTACAGTCTCCTTCACAGCCTGAAAAAATCTAGCCTGAAAAACTCTGAGCCTTTGCCAGCTCCATTATCCAGCTGAGGGCTGTGCTATCTCTTATCTGACCATTCCCTTGGCAGTGTCTTTTCATCCAGTCTCTCAAGGTCTTCTCCACACACCATTGCAGCTGGCTCTGAGATGGACTATCGCATATCAGTAGATTTTTTTTTTACTTTTGTAGGTCTTTTGTTACAAATTCAGTACTTTGCAGAGTGCGGCTAGACAAGTTGATCTACAAACATCACTTTCCCCTGCACAGATTCCGGCTCCGAGTCCCCCTCAGCCTGCTTTGATGTGCCATAATTGAATACACCGAACAAATCCGCTTCCAAATTTCTCTTGCTTGTTGCGTTGACCTTCCTACAGATTGCTCTTTAGCAACTGCTCCATCTGCCAATCGACAGATTGATGCTTCCGCTTCAGGAGATGCTTCCTCCAGATACAATCCCTGGAGTTTAAACTAATTTTTTTTAAAAAAAAAAAAGGGGGGGGGAGAAAAAGAAAAAAAAGAAAGATGCAATACACCAAGAGAAAAAGAATCCAAGTTGTTAAAAAGGGAACGGATCTCGTTTGCTAGTGTAATAACTAGGGCTAACCGAAATTCCTCACTTGCTAAGTGAAGAGGAAGAGCAGAAAAGAGGAAAATGAATGCAATAAATGACTCATTAAAGGAGATTTATCTAGTTTCCAGAAAGGGATGCAACTCATCTTGGAAGAACAGAGCGTGAAGTCAAATCCATGGTCAACAAGAGAAGTCTCCCATTCTGATGACGCCGTCTTAATCCTAGTTTTGGATTTGACGATGCGTGAGAGCAACCCAGCAGGAGAAGACGTGACTAACTTAAACCCAACCATGTTTGCAACGAGGGCTGGAAAAAAAAAACCAGAGATGAAACGATGACGAGGCCGTGATGGGGACCAAAAGCAACTCCGATGGAGCTGGGGAATATGCCCAGGTATGATTTAAGCATCTCTGGGGAATCAAAGATGCTCCAAGCATCAAAGGATGTAGGTAAACCTCCGAAAATACTTGAATAAGTGTTGGGTTGGTTAAAAGAAGCTTTTAAGCGAAGGTGGCATGAGAAATGGAGCGCTGCCATTTTAACCCTGATTGGGGGTTGGAAATGACAGACAGGAGGATCGAAGGAGCTTAGTCAATCATTAGATTCTGTCCTCTGTCTGTCAAATCAACAATGGGAGAGGCTGGTCCTTTTGAGACAGCTGGAATTTTCTCGGCCGCTTGACAGACGGATGTCTGGCTTGTCAACCTCAGAGGCTAGCCAAGTATACATTGCATTCCCACCAGGGGTGAAATCCAGCAGGTTCTGACAGGTTCTGGAGAACCGGTAGCGGAAATTTTGAGTAGTTCGGAGAACCGGCAAATGCCACCTCTGGCTGGCCCCAGAGTGGGGCTGGGAATGGAGATTTTGCAATATCCTTCCCCCAGGAGTGAGTGAGGGAATGGGGATTTTGCAATATCCTTCCCCCAGGAGTGAGGGAGGGAATGGAGATTTTGCAGTATCCTTCCCCTGGATTGGGGTGGGAATGGAGATTTTGGAGTATCCTTCCCCTGCCATGCCCACCAAGCCACGCCCACCAAGCCACGCCCACAGAACCGGTAGTTAAAAAAAAAATTGGATTTCACCACTGATTCCCATGCTGGTACAGCTAGGGGGATCTGATGGTGAATCTACAGGGATCCGGGAAGTAGATCGGCAGCTGCTGAAGCTAACTAGCAGGGTGGCCGGTCCCGTGAGCTGGGGTTCACAACCCCAAGGAGCGTGATTTTCCAGCAACCGTTCCCCCCCCCACTCCCAAATAGGGACAGCCCAATGACTAAAGTTTTTTCTTCGGGGGGGGGGGAATCAGAAAATCCTCTTATGATTTTCTTTTAAAGCAAAGATTGGAAAGAGCACAGCAAAACAGGCCCCAAGAGGTTTTCTTTCTTTTCCATAGGTTGTGATTTGAATGGAGAGTCCTCTTCCCACCCCCCCACCCCCATGGGGGGATTGCGAGGAGGCACCCCAGAATTATTGTTGACGGGTGCCGTTGCTTCCGAGCGCATGGGAGAGGATGCAAAGGCAGAGGGAAATGAGCATGCTCACTCTTGCAAAGCAGCATTTGGCCAAGCCAGAACAGAGTGTGTCTTATCCTTCCACAATTTCTCTCCTTCTTCCTCCTCCTCCTCTTCCTCCTCCTCTTTGGGATCTCTCTCTCTCTCTCTCTCTCTCTAGATGTCTGCTACGTTCGGAGGTGCCGGAATTGTGAGTACTGACTTGGCAATGCAAAATGCAGAGCTTCAATTTATTCATTTATTTGGGCATCCCCGGGAAATGCCTCTTTAGTTTCACTTTCTCATTGGCTATATGTTCAAAATTCCCTTCCTTTTCTCTCTCCTGTCTTTGGCTCTCTCTCTCTCTCTCTCTCTCTCTCTCTCTCTCTCTCTCTCTCTCTCTCTCTCTCTCTCTCTATGCTCAGAGGTCCCTGGGTAACAGCCTCTAAAGCAGATTTGGGTATTTCATATCGGAGAATCTAGTTTAAAGCCTTTTGTTTTAGCAGCCTGGAATTTAAAAACCGATGCTATTTTCCACCGAGAAAATGCTGACAGGCACAATAGTTGCATACAGATGGTTCGGCATCCTGCTATCTAAATCCCTGGGTTCACACACGTTGCATTAAACCAGGTTTCACAGGTTTTGATTTAGTGGGTTGTGTGAACCCACCGATTGTGGTTTATTTAGCGATGTGTAGGGAACTCAGTCGCTTTTATATATTTGGTTGAATGTGCCATCGGGGAAAATGTGTGTCCGTTAAATCCAAAAGTCCGTTAAATCTCAAATTATGGGTAATCCTTGACATACCACCACATCGGAGCCCAAAATTTCTGCTGCTAAAAACAAGATGGTTTTTAAGTGAGTTGTGTCCCATTTTACGACCTTTTGCCACGGTTGTTAAGTGAAACATGTGGTCGTTAAGCGAATCTGGCTTCCCCCATGGACTTTGCTTGTCAGAATCCAGTTGTGAATCACCTCACACGGCCCAGGGATACTGCAACCATCATAAATACATGCCAGTTGCTAAGTGCCCAAATTTTGATCATATGACTGCGAGGATGCCTGGACGGTCTTAACTGTGAGGATTTGTTTCAGGGCGGGTGTAACTTCAAACAGTTGTTAAATGAATTGTTGTAAGGCAAGGACTACCTCTAGGTTTCTATTTTACTTATTAAATTTATATCCCACCTTACCAATTCCTATTGCTTTTTAGCGTAAGATCCTTTATGTAAAGGGGGAGAGAGCAAGGCGCATCTCTCAATGCAAAATTGCAGAATTGTGATTGACAATAAACAACACTGTGTGTGCCACAACACTCAGAGGGAAAAACAACTAAATTTCTACCACAAGCTTAAAAAAAAAATACCCACTCATAATTTCTTCTATCTGGTTTACTGAACAAGCCACCATAACACCCTAGAGTTTCTTAAGCTTGGTATCTTTAAGATGCATGGATTTCAACTCCCAGAATTCCCCAACCAGCATTTTTGGACTTCAACTCCCAGAATTCCCCAGTCAGCATTTGGGGACTTCAACTCCCAGAATTCCCCAGTCAGCATTTGGGGACTTCAACCCCCAGAATTCCCCAGTCAGTATTTGGGGACTTCAACTCCCAGAATTCCCCAGTCAGTATTTGGGGACTTCAACTCCCAGAATTCCCCAGTCAGCATTTGGGGACTTCAACCCCCAGAATTCTCCAGCCAGCACGTTGAATCTTAAAGATGCCAAGATTGAGAAACATTTCATTAAAGCATAAACCACGGTTTGGGGGGGGGGGAATGTCTAGGTTTATACAAGCCACCAAACCAAAAATCCTGGTTTAGGAGCTGTGCAAACTCAGTTAGCAACTGACAACGTTCGGATTCCGTCTTCTCAAGCAGATCCAACCAGCTGGTGAAAAGACCAAATCCAATCCATCTGAAAGGCACCAGATTGGAGAAGGTGGCTCTTAATTTATCAAGGAAACCCATGCCAGCTCCAAGTCTTGCTAATAATTAAACCACCCTTGCTGTGCTTTTTGGAAAATGTGTTACGATAGATTTTCGAAGAATCTCGTCAGCACCCTGGACAGGTCCCTTGGTTGCGCAACAGGAAAAGTGATTATTTTTTAATCAACGATTTACGCCCATAATTGAGCCCCACATTTCTGTTGCTAAGCAAGACCGTTCTTAAGTGAGTTTTGCCTCATCTTACGACCTTTCTCGCCACAATCATTGCAGTTGTTAAATGAACCCATGACCCTGGGGGGGGGGGACGCTGCAACCGACATAAATACACAAGTTGCCAAGTTTCCAAATTTCGATCACCTGATCACGGAGATGCTGCGATGGTTGCGAGTGTGAAAACTGGGCGTAAGTCACTTTTTTGGGGGGGGTTACTGTTGTAACTTTGAACAAAAGGAATGGTTGTAAATTGAGAACTACTTGCATTATGCTGAAGCGAGAGCCACTTCAAGGTCCAAATTGGGGCAGGAGGAAATTGGGTGGATCCTGCTAGTGCAAGATTGTGTAGATTTCGATTGGTGTAAAATCTGAGAAAGATATATGGGAGGCTCACGTTCGAATCCTTCCAAGCGATAAACCAAATCTGGATTATTCCTGCCCAGCTCACTAATGTCTAACAATTCTGAGTTTGTCTTCAGCATAAGGAACAGGGATGGGCTACTGGGGGTTTGTAGAGGTTCGGGAGAACCTCTAGCTAAGATTCCGTGCAGTTCGGAGAACCCTCAAATCCCATTCCTGGTTGGCCCCGCCCACCCAGCCCCTCCCCTCCCAGGAGTCCCCACGTGGCCCATTTTGGATGCAGGTAATTTCAGGGCATGCACGGAGGCTCGGGGAGGGTGAAAAACGGGCCTACCGGAAGTTCAGGAAGGCCGGAAACGGGCCTATTTCCAGCCTCCGGAGCCTGGGGAGGCCATTTTCGCCTTCCCAGAGGCTCGAGGAAAGCCTCCGGAGCCTGGGGAGGGCAAAAATGCCCCTCCCACCATATTGCAGGAGGCCAACTAGGCCACACCCATCATGGCCACGCCCACCCACCAACCAGGCAGAGAACCCCTTGCTAATATTTTTGAAGCCCACTCCTGATAAGGAACCTCACCTGAGGCTTCCCAGCTTTCTTTTGACACTTTAGTGTTTCTCAACCTGAGCAGCTGGAAGATGGGAGGACTTCAACTCCCAGAATTCCCCAGCCCAGGCCTCCTTCCTTCGACACGTCACTTGAGAACGTGTATAGGTTCCCCAAAAAAGCATTTCTCCAGCTCAGCAACTTTAAGCCTTTTGCCTGGGGAATTCTGGGAGTTGAAGTCCACCCACTTCAAAGTTTGGAAAAAAAAACAACAACCTTGCTCTAGTCCAAGGGGTCCCCAAACTTGGCCGCTTGAAGACTTGTGGACTTCAACTCCCAGAATTCAGTCCAAGGGGTCCCCAAACTTGGCCGCTTTAAGACTTGTGGACTTCAACTCCCAGAATTCTCCAGCCAGCTGGCTGGAGAATTCTGGGAGTTGAAGTCCACAAGTCTTAAAGCAGCCAAGCTTGAAGACCCCTTTAAGACCAAGTCTTCAAGCTGCCAAGTTTGAAGTCTAAGGTTCATCCGAGCGCCCCCTGCAGGCCCGTCCCCAGGCAGGGGAGTCCAGTTGCGCCTGCGGGTGGCTCCTTAGCGGCCCCTGGAGGCCAAAGGTGGAACAACACCCCCTTCTAAAAGCTGAAACAGCTGATTTGCTTTTTAGGCTGGTCCTTTTTTTCCCCCTCCCCGATGGCAGCTGATTTAAAACTGCTGGAGGCTGGGAAGAAGACCCCCTCCCTCGCCCGGCGCCTGCGGCATTTTCGCCTGGCCGGTGGCTTTCCTCTTGGCCACCAGTGATTTCCCCACCCCCACCTGGCTGGTCAAGAGGGAGGGAGGGAGGAAGGGAGGGGGGGAATGACCAAAGGGACGGAGGGAGGGGCAGCTGCGATGCAAAGAGAGTCCCAGCCAGCCGGACAAGGCTGCTCCTTCTCTTCCTTCCAACCCAACCCAACCCAACCTGCCAGCGCTTCCCTTCCCTTTCCCTGTTGACCAGCTCAAGCCTGCGGGAGTTCAAGCGGGCTGGTCATTCCGTCAGTCCTCATTGAGCAAGCCAAGCACGTCGGGACGGAGTCCTATTGTTGAGGGCAGACGCCATGCTTAGCCTGCCAAGGGGGCTAAACTAGTGAGCGCCCGAGGAAGATGGCGTATACACAGGTAGGGCTGAACCAGCCTGGGGTGGGGTGGGGGTGGGGGGGGGGCTGGGAAGGAAAGGCGAAGGGAGAGGAAGAGGAGGAGGAGGAGGAGGGAGGGGGCTAGAGACCTACACCCTCCGGGCTGCTTTTGCTGGGAAGAAAGAAGGGGGGGTAGTGAAGGCAGACGCGTTGGGGTCCCCCATACCAGCATTCTCCTCCCCCAGGCTTTGCAAAAAGCGAGAATTTTCCTGCAGGAAACTTGAGTGAGCAAGCTGGAGTTTCGGAGCTGCTCCGGAGTTTCTCCTCCGACCAGGAGGAAAATGCAACCTGTAGCATGAATAGGTGGAATCCCCCCCCACTTGGCTTGGCCCCTTCTCTCGGAGCTGGGGGGGGGTCTTCCTTCCCTTCCCTTCCCTTCCCTTCCCTCCTTCCTTCCCTCCTTCCTTCCTTCCCTCCTTCCCTTCCTCCCTCCGTTTTTCCCTTCCCTTCCCTTCCCCTTCCTTCCTTCCTTCCTTCCTTCCTTCCCCTTCCTTCCTTCCTTCCTCCCTTCTTCCCTTTCCTTCTTCCCTTCTTCCCTTCCTTCCTCCCTTCTTCCCTTCCCTTCTTTCCTTCCTTCCTTCCTTCCTCCCTCCCTCCCTTCCTTCCTTCCGTCTTTTCCCTTCCCTTCCCT
Organism: Pantherophis guttatus; assembly: GCF_059756535.1. Taxonomy (NCBI): domain Eukaryota; kingdom Metazoa; phylum Chordata; class Lepidosauria; order Squamata; family Colubridae; genus Pantherophis; species Pantherophis guttatus. Next base: position 15,282,831 of record NC_142076.1, on the reverse strand, counting down.
TCCCTTCCCTTCCTTCCTTCCTTTCCTTTCCTTTCCCTTCCTTCCTTCCTTTCCCTTCCTTTCCTTCCTTCCTTCCTTCTATTCTCTTCTTTCCTTCCTTCTTTCCTTCCTTCCTTTTTTTCTGCTGGCTTTCCCCTTTCTTCTCGCGTCTTTTTGATCAGGATTCCCACGACCTTCGCTGTTTCGGAGCACCGGAGCGCGGCGGGCAAAGCGGGCGCTTCTTGAGCGGCGGGGCGGATGGTGTGGGAAGGGGCTTGCCCTGAAATTAGGCTGCCAAAGCGGGCGGGAAGGAAGGAAGGAAAGTGGGGAGGGTCGCCCATCTGGCAGAGCAGATGCGTGTATAAAATGCCCGGCGGTAGCTGTTGACCTTTCCTGGGCAGATGGGAGTGGGCTTGCGGATGTGATTGTGGGGAAGGTTGGCACACGGATGTTGGGTGAAGCCGGCAAATGGAGGGAGGAGAGGAAGGAAGAGAGAGAGAGAGAGAGAGAGGGAGGGATGAAAAACGCAAATAGCGAATTTTGCCTTAGCTGGGTTGATACCTTTCTTTCTCTAAAACTGCTTTTTTTTTTTTTTGTTTAAATTCTCCCTCCCTGGGTAGACCCGATCTTGTTTTATTTTGGTCCCCTCCGGTTTCCTCTGCCTGCTCAAATGTAGTTTAAAAGACCCTGAAGGTTGTCGGTTAAAATTGTATTAAAGAATATAAGGGGCCCAGTGTCATTCTGAAAGCTTGAAGGAGCTGGAATTATAGAAAGAGAATCCAGAGGTTAATTTGGGGAGGGGGCTTCCAAATCCGGAAAAGAAAAGGAGGGCAGGGGCAAAGAAAAGCCCAACCTGCTTCATGCCCCCCCCACATGCTTGCTGCTCTTGAGAAAACTTTAAGGCGTGTTGGATTCCAGTTCCCATCATCCCCATCTAAGGCAGTGGGGAGGGGGGAGCTACAAGTTTGCTTCCTCAGCAGCTTCATGTGTCTTAAGGGCATTGTCTGTTAATACACTTCCCCCCTGCATCGTAAACTTGTGAGCATGTTTTTTTTTTTAAAAAAGTTGTCCTCACAACAGTCCTGTGAGGTAGACCGGGCTGAGAGAAGAGAAAGTAGATAAATGCGGAGGCCGTGCAAAAAACAGATGATGGGGTTGGTGGTCGATTTCTAGGGGTTTCATAGGGTTTGGGAAAGGTTCCTGAGATCTGGTGTATGATGTAGGATGGTGGATAGTTAATTGGTCCAGAGTTGGAATGGAATGGAATGGAATGGAATGGAATGGAATGGAATGGAATGGAATAGAATAGAATAGAATAGAATAGAATAGAATAGAATAGAATAGAATAGAATAGAATAGAATTCTTGATTGGCCAAGTGTGATTGGACACACAAGGAATTTGTCTTTGGTGCATATGCTCTCAGTGTACATAAAAAGACAAGATACATTAGTCAAGAATCATAAGGTATGGAAGGGAATAGAATAGAATAGAATAGAATAGAATAGAATAGAATAGAATAGAATAGAATAGAATAGAATAGAATAGAATAGAATAGAATAGAATAGAATAGAATAGAATTCTTGATTGGCCAAGTGTGATTGGACACACAAGGAAATTGTCTTTGGTGCATATGCTCTCAGTGTACATAAAAAGACAAGATACATTAGTCAAGAATTATAAAGTATGGAAGGGAAGAGAAGAGAAGAGAAGAACGGAAGGGAATAGAATAGGATAGAACAGAACAGAACAGAATTCTTTATTGCCCAAGTGTGATTGGACATACGAGGAATTTGTCTTTGGTGCATATGCTCTCAGTGTACATAAAAAGACAAGATACATTAGTCAAGAATCATAAGGTATGGAAGGGAAGGGAATAGAATAGAATAGAATAGAATAGAATAGAATAGAATAGAATAGAATAGAATAGAATAGAATAGAATAGAATAGAATAGAATAGAATAGAATAATATTCTTTATTGGCCAAGTGTGATTGGACACACAAGGTATTTATCTTTGGTGCATACGCTCTCAGTGTACATAAAAGAAAAGATACATTCATCAAGAATCATAAGGTACAACACTTAGTGATAGCCATAGGATTCTAATAAGCAATCAAATCATACTAGGAAACAATAAAAACAATATAGGTTGTAAAGATACAAGCAACGTGGATATAGCCATAAGTGGGAAGAGATAATTGCATTTGCACACTTTTCTGGATGCACAACGCATGAACTATAAACTATTCACAGTCCGGGCTTGGTAGTCCCCAATTTACAACCATTCATTTAGTGACCTAAGTTACAAAAAGTAACTTAGGACCATTTTTCACATTTATGACGGATGCAAACATCCCCATATGGGTCACTTGACCAAAATTCAAAATTCAGGTACTTGGCAACTGACTTGTACTTGTGACGGTTGCAGTGTCCCAGAGTCACATGGTCCCCTTTTGCGATGATCTGACAAAGCAAATTCCATGGGGAGGCCAGATTCACTTAACAACCGTGGGGCTGGCTTAACTGCAGTGATTCACTTAACAAACTGTGGCAAAAAAAAGATCATAAAAGGGGGCAAAAATCACTTAACAACCTTCTTGCTTAGCGACAGAAATTTAGGGCTGAATTGTGGTCGTAGATCGAGGACTACCTCTACTCAAACTTCTCACAGGCTTGTTCTCGGAAAACCCTCCAAGTGATTCATGCAAAACCTTTCAAAGAAAATCTAGACTGACATTTGAGTCTTGTTTCAAATGTTGTGCGATCTTGGAACAGTAAAATGAATTTCATGGCATTTTTCAGAGCAAAAAAAGAAAAAGAAAAAAAAATATTTTTTTGCCCCAAGGAGACTGCTAACTTAAATTGAAGACCGAGGAAGCGATAAAAGTAACAATGGATTAATACCAAGATACGATGCGGTGGGCAAAAAAACCCAAAATAGCTGGGATTTCATATGTTGAAATCATGGTTTATAACAGTGGTGAAATGTAAAATTTGTTACTACCGGTTCTGTGGGCGTGGCTTGCGGTGTGTGTAATGTGACTGAGAGGGTGTGGCCAACTTTTTTTTAACTTTTAAAACCATTTTTTCTACAACCTCTTATTTATTTATTTATTTATTTGATTTATATGCTGCCCTTCTCCGGAGACTCAGGGCGGCTTACAATGCGTGAAGCAATAGCCTTCATACTTTTGTATATTTATACAAAGTCAGCTTATTGCCCCCACAAACTGGGTCCTCAATTTACCTACCTTAGCAAGGATGGAAGGCTGAGTCAACCTTGAGCCTGGGGAGATTCGAACCTGCAGTAATTGCAGGCAGCTGTGTTAATAACAGGGTGCACTAAACCACTGTACTACCAAGGCTCCTCTTCTGCCGAAGAGGTTTATTTTATTTATTTATTTTATCAAATTTATATGCCGCCCTTCTCCCGTAGGACTCGGGGCGGCTCACAGAATAGAAACAACATAACAATAAAATAGTGCTAAAACAAGCCAATTTAAAATCTCCAGACAATTAAAACCTCGCGGCAGATCAGGGAATTTGCTGAAAAAGCCATGTTTTCAGGTCGGCGGGGAAAGTGCGGAGGTCGGGGGCCGTCCAGAGCCCGGTGGGTAACCCATTCCGGAAGGTCGGTGCAACCACAGAGAACACCCTCATCCTGGGGGCCGCCAGCTGACATTGTCTGGCCGACGGCACCCGGAGGAGGGCAGTCCTATGTGAGCGCAGTGGGTGGTGGGAGGCCAGTAGGAGGTGGTCTTGCAAGTATTCCGGGCCCATGCCATGAAGGGCTTTATAGGTAAGTACCAGCACCTTGAAGCGGATCCGAAGGCTACCGGCAGCTCGTGCAGGAGAGGTGTTACACGGGAGTAACGGGAAGCTCCTGTAACAACCCACGCGGCCGCATTCTGTAGAAAAAATGCTTTTAAAAGCCTCTGATGATCCCAGCTGAGCCGCACAATCGTCAGAGACTTTTTTTTTTTTTTACTTTTAAAAGCATTTTTTCGGCTGAAGAGGTTGTAGAAAAAATGCTTTTAAAAGCCTCTGACGATCCCAGCTGAGTCGCGTGATCGTCAGAGGCTTTTTTTTTTTTTTACTTTTAAAAGCATTTTTTCGGCTGAAGAGGTTGTAGGAAAAATGCTTTTAAAAGTAAAACAAAGAGCCTCCGATGATCACGCAGCTCAGCTGGGCATAGGGGAGGGAGAGGCAGGGATTTTTGCTACCGGTTCTCCGAACTACCCACTGCCCTCGTTACCGGATCGGGTGATCCGGTCTGAACCTGGAGCATTTCACCCCTGGTTTATTCAGTCCTGGAGAATTGACTGCAGTGGCTTGTCACCCACTGTTTGCAAATGTCAGTGGCTAGGTGAATACGTGCTACAACTGCACAACAAGAGTGCAATCAAAACACACGCCAGGCCTTTTGGTCTTCTGTTTGTGCAAGCTTGAACAGCTCAGCTGTTGGCCTGCAGGGACCTTTATGATGCCACAAAGTTGGAGAATTAGCTGCGATGTTTTTCAGAAAATGTCATGATTACAAAGAAACGATGTCGTTATGCTTTGCCCCGTCTTAACCTCGACGGAATCGTTGACTTTGTTTATTTATCGTTGACGTATTGTGAGCCGCCCTGAGTCTTCGGAGAGGGGCGGCATATAAATTTAATTAATTAAATTAAATTAAATTATTGAAGATACGGAGGATCCTGGATCTGTGCACCTTCCGCCGCGCTCTAAAGACCTTTTTATTCCACCAGGCGGGCCTGGCCTAACTTTCTCCCTCTTTTTAAACAATTTTAATAATTTTAATATTTTTAATACTCAAAAGTTTAAATTTGTTTTAAATTGATTGGGGTTTTAATTTGTCTGGGCCAAACTATTTAATTCGATTTTATTTCTGCTTTTTAAATTTTGTATGTATGTATTTTATTGTTGGCTGTTCACCGCCCTGAGTCCTTCGGGAGTAGGGCGGTATATAAATCAAATAAAAGTAAAAGTAAAAAAGTGAAAGTAAGTAAGAAGAGGAAGGTGTGTTCTCCACAAAGCAGAATATTTGTAGCTCGGGGTTGAAATGAGGGGCCCTTGGTGCTCTCTGAGCTTGGTGGTTTTCTTGCAGACGTTTTATGACCCAACTAGGTAACATCATCAGGGCTAGAAGGCGGGTTGGAGGAGGAGGAGGATTTTGGTGTCCTTGATGCTCTCTGAGCTTGGTGGTTTTCTTGCAGACATTTCATGACCCAACTAGATAACATCATCAGGGCTAGAAGGGAGTGGGTTTTGTGGATGGAGAAGGAGAAGAGGAAGAGAAGAGGAGGAGGAGGAGGAAGAGAAGGAAGAGGAGGAAAAGGAGGAGAGGAGAGGAAAAGGAGAGGAAGAGAAGGGGAGGAAGAGGACCGGAGGAAGAGGACTATGGGGTCCTTGGTGTTCTCTGAGCTTGGTGGTTTTCTCGCAGACGTTTTATGACCCAACTAGGTAACATCATCAGGGCTAGAAGGGAAGAGGGGGGAAAAGGGAAGGATTGTGGGGTTCTTGCTGTTCTCTGAGCTTGCAGAAGTTTCATTACCCAAACTAGGTAACATCATGAATGAAACACCTGCAAGAAAACCACCCAGAGAGCATCAAAAGAAGATGAATTCTGCATACGGTGTTCCCTTTAATTTTAGGGTACGTCTATTGCAAAGTTTGAGAATCTCTGTACAGGCCCACATTTTGGCTACGTGCCTTGGGCAACTCTGAGCAGAAGTATCAGTGTTTAGACACGGTCTGTTGCAGGAGAGGAGGAGCCCTGTTTGGCCCCTGAACAGCTGTTCGATGCCCAGAAAACTCCGAATTATTTCACAAAACAAGTCTTTTGGAAGATGTCCCTTGGATCCCACTGCAACCAGAAATCTTTAGGATCAGAAATACACTGAACCAGATCTCTTAATTTGAATTACCTATTTCTAAGACTAGACCACCAAATAAGTCTATCCATGCCAATCCTACTGGCTTTAATCCCCTATTCCCGTGATGGCAAATCTATGGCATGCATGGCAGAGGTGGCACACAGAGTCCTCTCTGTGGGCACATGTGCCATCACCAGCTGCTCTTCTAATTTCTGGCACTCACATGCGTGGTGGACAGCTGGTCTTCACGGGCACCGCAGCACCAGAAAACGGCCATAAAAATGGCCAAAAAAGGCCATTTTCCTGGCTGTTTTTAGGTCGTTTTTTGGGCTATTTTCAGGTGGTTTGGGGGCTGTTTTTCATGCCAAAAATGGCCTGAAAACAGCCCAAAAAACAGCCTGAAACTGGCTAAAAAAACAGCATGCACGCACATTCCAATTTGGGCACCCAGTGCCGAAAAGGTTCACCATCAGTGCCTATTCTAACCAACTGGATGGATGTTTTTTAAATGAGTCATTTAATCTAATATTCCTTGGATTGATTTCATGCCAGGATTTCAGGACGGAATTTCCAGCCATTCCTAGAAAATGTTGGGTTTAGTCATGTAAAAAAAAATAACTGATCATCTATCATGTCAGAATTATAGCGTAAAAATAATCCTTGATTTACAATCATTCATTTAGTGACTATTTGGAACTGACAGCGGCACTAAAACAATGACTTATGAGTTTTCACACTTATTGTTGTGGCCTGTCAGCGGCCTGTGCAGCTAGTAGCTGATTCCAACAGCAAGGAGGCTGGTGTGATGCTGAGCCAGCAGCCTGTGCAGCTGGCACTCGAGTCGGACAGTGAGGAGGCTGGAGAAAATGATGTGCCAGAGGCAGGGATTCAGCCAAGGCCTTCAGAACCTCCAGAAGCTTCCATGAGTGAAGAGGAAGACGAGGAGGAGCCTCTTCTCGATTCATGGGCGCGCAGAGCTGCCAAAAGGCAGGAGTGGCTCCTCAGGAGGAGGTCTCCTTGAGAGTAAGGCTTGGGGCTAATTGGCCACTCCCTTAGCCTATTTAAGGAGGAATGCCAACTGAAGCAATTTGCAGGGAACAACTTTAGTTCACTCTTCTTCGGGTCTGGTTTCTCTGCAAATTGCTTCTGGTCTTTCTGCCAACCATAGTAAGATTACGATTACTTATTCTTTGGATTCTTGTAGACTGTAAAGAAAGTTAATTAACAGCCTTTGTTTGGAAAAGACTGATTTAATTTAGTAAACTAAATTAAATTGTGTGTGCTGCGTTCTTTGGGGTCCGTAGCTGGGGCAGAACACATATGGCCATTGCAGCATCCCTATGGTCCCGCGATCAAAATTCAGATGCTCGACAACTAACCCGTATTTGTGACGGTTGTAGTGTCCCTGGGATCACGTGATCCCCTTTCCGCGACCTTCCGACAAGCGAAGTCCATGGGAAAGCCAGATTCGCTTAACAACCATATTGCTAACTTCACAACGGCAGTGATTCCCTGGACTTAACCACGGCGGCAAGGAAGTGTGCAAAATGGCGGCGAAACTCACTTAACACAACTGTCTCTCATTTCGCAACATAAATTTGGGGCTCACTTCTGGTCGTAAGAAAAGGGACGCGGTGGCTCAGTGGCAAAGACGCTGAGCTTGTCGATCGAAAGGCCGGCAGTTCAGCGGTTCGAATCCCTAGCGCCGCGTAACGGGGTGAGCTCCCGTGACTTGTCCCAGCTTCTGCCAATGTAGCAGTTCGAAAGCACATAAAAAATGCAAGTAGCAAAATAGGGACCACCTTTGGTGGGAAGGTAACAGCGTTCCGTGTGCCTTTGGCGTTGAGTCGTGTCAGCCACATGACCACGGAGACGTCTTCGGACAGCGCTGGCTCTTTGGCTTTGAAACGGAGATGAGCACCACCCCCTAGAGTCAAGAACGACTAGCACATATGTGCGAGGGGAACTTTTACCTTTATGGGCGTAAATCAAGCACTACTTGTATAATAGCCTGAATTACAGAGAGATTTATAAAGAGCTCTTTTTTTGTTTTTTTGCAAAGGGACCAAAATAGTAAGCCCATTGAGGAAAATTTATATTAGCAATTGAGTATCCCTTCTTGGAGATCCCTTGTTTTTTAACCTGCCCTAAAATTAGAGAGATCTCAAAATTTTCCGCCCTCTGCTAGAAAGGAAAGCGAAGGTCCACAGTTGTGTATTTTGTCTCACAGATGTGAGGGCGGGGAGGGAAAGAAATCATTAAATTTTTACTAAAGCGGTCTCGTCTTTTTTTTTTTCATTTTCTCTCCCTTTGCTTCATCCTGGATATCGAAAAGGACAGTTGGAACCGATAAATGAGGTGAGTTAATCTGATGAGTCATCCTTTCTCCTGACACTCAGAGAACGAGACCCGTCGTGTGGAGTTGTGTGTTGTTGTCGTCGTTTGTTTTTTTTTCCTGTCTGGCTCTCTACGCTTTCTGGTGTAAAATTGTGTGGGTTAAAAACACACCTTGGTTTCTTGTGACTAAACAGCGAGGTTTGTTTGTTTGTTTTTCTTACACCTCGAGGAAAACTCTGGCTGGTTGGTTTTGATTGGTTTGGCTGCAGATCATTCCATCTGCTGCCTGTCCGCCGTCGAACAAAATTTCTAGTCCTCATGTTATGGGAGAGAATTGGGAATCCCTTGTTGCTTGGCTCAGATGATCTCTTTTGAGGGACAGGTAGTCCTTGACTTAGAACCATTCCTGTACTGAGCATTCGAACTTATAACAGTACCGGAAAAAGCATCAGTCCTCGCACTTACAACCGTCATAGCATTTCCCCACAGTCACATGATCAAAAAGAGCCTGGTGGCGCAGCAGACTAATAGCCTGTTATTAACATTCAGCTGCCTGCAATTATTGCAAGTTCGAATCTCCCCAGGCTCAAGGTTGACTCAGCCTTCCATCCTTTCTAAGGTAGGTAAATTGAGGACCCAATTTGTGGGGGCAATAAGCTGACTTTGTATAAATATACAAAAGTATGAAGGCTATTGCTTAACGCATTGTAAGATGCCCTGAGTCTCCGGAGAAGGGCGGCATATAAATCAAATTAAAAAAAAAAAAAAATTAAAATGGGGTCGTTGGGCAATCATCATGTATTTAAAATGTTTGCCATGTTCCAGAGTTACGTGATCGCCGTCTGAAATCTTCCCAACTTGGCTTCCGACAGGCAAAGCCAGATTCCCTTAGTGACTACATGATTCACTCAAATACAGTGTTTTGTTGAACAACCGTGGGAAAACAGGTCACTAAACAGGACGTGACTCACTTAACTGCCTTGCTTAGCAATGGAAATTCTGGGCTGTATTGTCATAAGTCAAGGGCTACCTCTACAATTACAGCTGGCCAGCGGAAGATGTAAGATATAAGATGGGAATTATTCTGTATACAAAGGTTCATGTTTATATTTGCAGGTTATTCCCTGCTACAGTAGGGAATTAACACCTGGTCCAGCTGCTTTTTTTTTTTTTTTAAATTTGATTTATATGCCGCCCTTCTCCAGAGACTCAGGGCGGCTTACAATGCGTTAAGCAATAGCCTTCATCCTTTTGTATATTTATGCAAAGTCAACTTATTGCCCCCACAAACTGGGTCCTCAATTTACCTACCTTAGAAAGGATGGAAGGCTGAGTCAACCTGCTTTCCTCCTTCACCACTATATATACATCGGAGTAGGCATCTATGTCAATTTTACAGCCTGTGGACTTCAACTCCCAGAATTCCTGAGCCAGCATGGTCCAGACCCAGAATTCCTTAGCATGGCTGGCTCAGGAATTCTGGGAATTGAAGTTGACATAGCCTCGGAGTTTTTGATTGGAGTTGGGGTTTTCTGGAATGCTGACATGCTCACTCCCGGTATACATATTTACGTCTCTGCTCTATTGCTCTTCTCTGACTTCAAACTTGAGAAGTCCTAGAGAGATGTGATGTGTCAACTCACAAAGCATTCCTGGCCTGCTCTCAAGTTGCCATAGGCCAGGGCGGATGGGAAACAGGCAAAATGGCACAGCAGCCAAAGACACATGCACATTCCACGCTTATCTCTCTCAAGGCTGTATCCCAGGGTTACCTACAGCCGCCCAGGGGAGTGACCTCTACAACCCGCAAAATTGCTCTGTTGGCAAATGTGATTGATGACACACCCTGGGGGAGGGGGGGGGAAACAGGGTCATAATTGGAGTGTAAATTATGTAGGGTCAGAGCTGGTTTCACTTGGGAACGTGGAGACATGAAGCTCCTAATAACTGGATTTCTTTTGAAGCTTGGCTCGAGATTCATGATTTAATTAGGGCATCCATCGGAACCCATGATGTTTTTGGTCTTGTGGATGCCAAAGATTTTGGAATGAGTAACATCCTTTTAATTGATGAGATTTCTTTTGGAAACACTTATTGGACCTCTAATGCAACTAGATTTAAAATCTTAAATTTGTGGCCGAGGCAACATTTCAGTGGTTGGGGTCCCATTGTGGATCTTTCCAGAGCTGTCCAGGGTCCTGATTCATTATCAACTGCTTTCATAGCTTTAGTGTTTGGCCAATTGTTCTCATTCGATTTCTTTTTTTATTTTATGGAAAAGATTAAAATCCAAAATGCAAAATTGAACAGAGACAAAAACTAAACAAAAAAATTGAGGGGAAAAACACCCACCCACCCCCACCGGTTTGGCCAATTGTGATTTGCTTCTCTAAAACCTGGAGTTTATTTTTGCTTTACCCTTCCCTTGACACATGATGCTCAACACCCTACTTTCCCTCCGATGTGGTCTTTGCTTTGAAAAGTTCAGAAGCGGCTGACCTTTTCTTCGTGATTAGATCCACTCGCACGGCTTTCAAAGCATGAAAGCTACCCTCTCTTTTTTTAAACGCTTGCTCCGATCCCCGAAGACTACACGGATTATAAAAATGTACAGCAAGGTTTAAATTCCCCTCAATTCCGCTCACGGTAAAGGGCCGAGATTCTTCCAGCTTGGCATATATTTTATTGGCTTGCTTAGTGAAGTGGAAACAACGGGCTTTTCTTTGTGAGCAAACTTTGGAATCTTCTCATTGAATTAGGATTTTTATTTATTTATCTACCTTTATTCCTCTTCCGCATCTTCCATTCCGAGCAGAGGGTTTGCAAAACATGTTGACTTGTGCATTCTTTACAGTTTTACAAGAGTGTACGTTTGCAAGAAAAACTCGAGGTCCAGCCTAGCTGGCTGGGGAATTCTGGGAGTTGAAGTGCACAGGTCTTCAAATTTGTTGAAGGTTGGACATCCCTAGCTTAGCATGTTGTTTGAACTTGGTCTACAGTTTGAACAAACATTATGCTAAATCAGGGGTGTCAAACTCAGGGGTGAAATCCAGCAAGTTCTGACAGGTTCTGGCGAACTGGTAGCGGAAATTTTGAGCAGTTCAGAGAACTGGTAGCGGAAATTTTGAGTAGTTCAGAGAACTGGTAGCGGAAATTTTGAGTAGTTCGGAGAACCGGCAAATACCACCTCTGGCTGGCCCCAGAGTGGGGAGGAATGGGGATTTTGCAGCATCCTTCCCCTGATACGCCGACTAAGCCACACCATGCCCACCAAGCCATGCCCACAGAACCGGTAGTAAAAAAAAATTGGATTTCACCACTGGTCAAACTGTATTTCATTGAGGGCTGCATCAGGGTTGTCTTTGACCTCGGGCGACCGGGGAGGGCATGGCCAGGAGGGGGCATGGCCAGCTCGGCATCACACATCGAGGCTCAGTTTTCAGCCACGACAGCTTCCTGCAACTCTCTGCCAGTGAAAATGGAGCTTGCGTGGCCTCCCTAAGCTCTGTTTTTGCTGGCAGAGGCACAATGGGGCGGTCCTTCGCTATTTCCAGGGTGGCCCCCTCTCTGCCTCTGACGCAGAGCCCTCATCCGGGCCTTCCCCAGGCTCCAGGACTGGTCCATAGTCCTCCCCAGCCTCCTCACTGTCTGACTCCACTGCTAGCTCTGCAGGCTGCTGGCGGACCACAACAAGGGCTCTCAGCTGGGGCGACGGCACGCGTGCCCACAGAGAGGGCTCTATGTGCCACCTCTGGCATGCGTGTCATAGATTCGCCATCACGGCCCTAAGCCATGGATTAGGAACCAGAAAAAAAATAAAAAAAAGAATCCTATTGTGGTTTTCCTACCCATTTCACTCTCCTTGGTTCTTGCTGGAAATTTTGGACACCGGCTCACATAATTCTCAGTTTTCATGGGTGATGGGTTTGATGTCCAGTAATCCAGAAGTTGCGGAGGAAAATCTATCTCTGTGGTCACGAGGTGTCAAAAAAGACTTGAGAGCCCATCATCCATCAATACCCAGAAAGGTCCAAGTTGACCAAAGCAGAATAAGCGCAAATGTAGATCTGTGATTGCACAGATGTTAAAAAAAAACAAAACAACAACCCACAGAGCTGAATCCTCCTGGGATCTGCCTTGTTCAATTACCATTGTTTATCTTTGCTCGTCATCAGCTGGTTGTAATTTTGCTTTCTGGTTTCCAACGGCCTCAGGGCCTGTTGTCTAGAATCTCGGATCTCTTGCTGTGCCGATGGACCTGTCGCAATTGTTGTCAGAAGTGCTACGAGTGCAGCTGTTGCCAGTCCAACGAAGACGAAGTGGAAATCCTGGGGCCTTTTCCAGCCCAAACCCCTCCCTGGTTGTAAGTTTTTGGAAGTGTTCTGAAGGCACCATTGATTTGAAGGGTGGTTGTGATGATGATACTTAGTTTGGTAATGAAATCTGCAAGGAAACCATCAAACTCAACACCAAGGACCCCTCAATCCTCCTCCCCCTCTTCCTTAAATATATATTTGTATCCTCTACAAGCAGGTTATCCTTTCTTTATAAATATATACAGTATATTTGTTCCATCATAAGCAGGGATAGGATTCCGTCGGTTCAGACCAGTTCAGGCGAACCGGATGCTAATTTTACATCTGGTTCGCCAAACCGGTAGTTGCAAGAACTAGCTGGTCCTCCTCACCCTGCCCCTCCCCTCCCAGGAGTCTCCACGCAGCCCGTTTTAGATGCCAGGTAAGTGCAGTGCCCGCACGGAGGCGCTGGGAGGGCGAAAAATGGGCTGTCTGGAAGTCCGGAAATGGGCCTGTTTCTGCCTCTGGAGGGCCTCCAGAGCCCGGAGGAGGCTGTTTTCGACCTCCTGGAGGCTCAAGGAAAGCCTCCAGAGCTTGGGGAGGGTGAAAACGCTCCCCCCCCACTGTGGTGCAGGAGGCTGAGTAGGCCACGCCCACCATGGCCACACCCACCCAGCAACTGGGCAGAGAACCGGTTGCTAAAGTTTTTGAATCCCGCCCCTGATCATAAGCAGGGTATCCTTTCTTTATAAATATATATTTGTCCCGTCTATGAGCAGAGTATTCGTCCTTTATAAATATATATATTTGTGCCATTTACAAACAAGGTAACCTCTTTTAAATATATATTTGTGCCAACTACAAGCAGAGCATCCTTTCTTTATACATGCATAAAGGTAAAGGTTTCTCTCGCATATACGTGCTAGTCGTTCCCGACTCCAGGGGGCGGTGCTCATCTCCGTTTCAAAGCCGAAGAGCCAGCGCTGTCCAAAGACGTCTCCGTGGTCCTGTGGCCGGCATGACTCAATGCCAAAGGCGCACGGAACGCTGTTCCCTTCCCACCAAAGGTGGTCCCTATTTTTCTACTTGCATTTTTTACGTGGTTTCAAACTGCTACGTTGGCAGAAGCTGGGACAAGTCACAGGAGCTTACCCCGTTACGCGGCACTAGGGATTCGAACCGCTGAACTGCCAACCTTTAGTTCAACAAGTTCAGCATCTTAGCCCCTGAGCCACCGCATCCCTATACATATACATATAGATATGCATACGTACATATGTACGTGTGTGTGTGTATGTGCCAACTACAAGCTGGGTATCCTTCCTTTGTAAATATATAGTATTTGTGCCAACTACAAGCAGGGTAACCTTCCTTTATAAACATATATTTGGAGCCAGAGTCAGATAAGAGATGCTAAGCATAATTTCATGTCGAAGAAGAAAAGCGTTTGTGCTTTATAAATTATTGTTACCTTCTGAAGGTCTGACCAACTTGTCTATCTCATGGTAGCCAACCTAATTACACTGATTTAACAAGAATAGTGGGGGACCCCTTCCATTATCCCCTCTCTAACAATGTGCTTTCTTATCACTTTCTTTTCTTTTCTTTCTTTGAGGCGAGAACTGCAAGGGGGGGGGGAGAAATGGAGGGCTCTGAGTTGGGGTAGATCATAAGATAAACGACATGCCTGTTTCATTTTATATGTGTGGTTTTTTTTTTTTTTTAAAGAAATGCCTTGCATTCTGTGAAATGAAATTGGAAGCGTAGCTCCATTCTTCTTCTCTCCGCGGGCTCCCTTGTTAAGCAAAACCAGCAGCTTTTCAAAAGGAAGCAAAGAGATTGAAAAAGAATTGTAGATTAGCAGCAGCGGTTGCTTCCTGGATGAGGAGAGGGGAATATTTGCCGTTTGGCTCGCTTTCTGTTTGCATTAGTTTTTGGTTTTTTTAAAAAATTGAATTTATTTATTTTGATATTTTTTTTTTTTTAAAGTCAAGGTGACGTACGTTTTAAGTACGCCTTCCTCCTTCTATTTTCCTCACAGTAACAACCAGGGGTGGGGCTGCTGGGGATTCGTAGAGGTTCGGGAGAACCTCTAGCTAAGATTCTGTGCGGTTCGGAGAACCCCCAAATCCCACTCCTGGCTGGCCAACCCCACCCTGCCCCGCCCCTCCCAGGAGTCCCCACGTGGCCCGTTTTGGATGCAGGTAAATGCAGGGTGTGCATGGAGGCTCAGGAAGGGCGAAAAATGGGCCTACTGGAAGTTTTGGAAGGTCGGAAACAGGCCTGTTTCCGGCCTCCAGAGGGCCTCCGGAGCCTGGGGAGGCCGTTTTCACCCTCCCGGAGGCTCGAGGAAACCCTCCGGAGCTTGGGGGGTGAGAATGCCCCTCCCACACTGTGGTGCAGTGGCCAACTAGGCCACGCCCACTATGGCCATGCTTACCCAGCAACAGGACAGAGAACCTCTTGCTAAAATTTTTGAAGCCCACCTCTGGTAACAACCCCCTGTGAGGTGGGTTGGGCCGAGAGAGAAAGAGACTGGCCCAAAGTCACTCAAGTTGGCCTTCATGCCTAAGGTGGGACTAGAACTCACTGTCGCCTGGTGATTGGACCCAAGGCACCAAGCCAGCTTTCATGCCTAAAGTTTGACTAGAACTCACTAACTTTTGAGGCCGTCGATCTCGTTATAGTGATCTTAAGAGACCCGGCCACAAATTGGAGTGTATGTGTTTTAACGTTTTAATGTTTTAATGTCTTCTTTTAACTTTTGTATGGGATATCGTTGCGTTGTTTTATTCTCTGTTGTAAGCCGCCCAGAGTCCCTTGGGAGTTGGGTGGCATAGAAATGCGACAAAATAAATAAATAATAAATGAATAATTTTTGGTTTCTAGTCTTCCTCAATCTCGGCAACTGTAAGACCTGTGGACTTCAACTCCCAGAATTCCCTAGCCAGCATCCTGAGGAACTTTCAGGTGTGTGGACTTCAATTCACAGCTTAAAGCTCCTCGGCATGGCTGGTTGGAGAATTCTGGGAGTTGAAGTCCATGTTTCTTAAAAGTTGTCATGGTTGAGACACAGTGACCTAGGGCCTACTGTCCCGTCATCTAGTGTCTCTCATGTATTTTTTTGACTCTCCATCTACGATCTATCATCAAGGCACTCATGAAGTCAAATCTTTTCCTCAAAAGTCTTGGATGCTCAACAGTACTGGTGAAGAAAATGAGACGTTGAAAGTGTTGCCTGGATGATTCCAAAGATTTGATCTTTCCCACAGGCTGAGCAATCGAAGTGAAGACAAAAATGGCAACTCGGATAACCCAACGAGTGAACCATCACCAATCCCTCAGAATGTTTCACTGGACAGACGACGGTCGTCTACTGATACCTCCCATTCCGCTTACAGCCTTACGAGACGAATTTCTAGTAAGTTGTTGTTGTTTTTAGTTGTGAAGTCGTGTCCAACCCATCGCGACCCCATGGACAACATTCCTCCAGACCTTCCTGTCCTCTACCGTCTTCTGGAGTCTATTGAAGCTCATGCCGACTGCTTCAGTGACTCCATCCAGCCACCTCGTTCTCTGCCGTCCCCTTCTTCTTTTGCCCTCAATCGTTCCCAGCATTAGGCTCTTCTCCAGTGAGTCCTTCCTTCTCATTAGGTGGCCAAAGCATTTGAGTTTCCTCTTCAGGATCTGCCCTTCTAAAGAGCAATCAGGGTTGATCTCCTCTAGGACCGACCGGTTGGATCGCCTTGCAGTCCAAGAGACTCGCAGAAGTCTTCTCCAGCACCAGAGCTCAAAGGCCTCCATTCTTTGGCGCTCAGCCTTCCTTATGGTCCAACTTTCACAGCCATCCATTGCAACTGGGAAAACCATCGCCTTGACTAGACGCAGTTTTGTTGGCAGTGTGATGTCTCTGCTTTGTAGTATGCTGTCTAGATTTGTCATAGCTTTCCTCCCCAGGAGCAAGCGTCTTTTAATTTCTTGGCTGCAGTCCCCATCTGCGGTGATCTTGGAGCCCAGGAAGATAAAATCTGTCACTACCTCCATTTCTTCCCCATCTATTTCCCAGGAATTGAGAGAGATGGATGCCATGACCTTAGTTTTCTTAATGTTGAGTTTCAAGCCAACTTCTGCACTCTCCTCCTTCACCCGCATCAAGAGGCTCTTTAGCTCCTCTTCACTTTCTGCCATCTTGGCAGAGAGGATGGGTGGAGCTTGATGGAAGGAGGAGAAAGAAGGTGCTTAGTTATCCTGATAATACATACCGTGTATACTTTTTTGGAGTATAAGATGCACCAGAGTATAAGACGCACCTACCTTTTTTGATGAGGAAAAGAAGAAAAAGAAATCTCCCTCTGCCTAATTTTACCTCGTTACAGCAAACAGTCTGCTTTACTTTCATTTTTGTTTTCAGCATAGCTTGATTAGCACAAGGAAAAAAAAAATCTGTTGCAGCGATTTACCTCTTTGCAGCAAGCAGCAGAGCCCTGTGCAAAACAGCTGAGGGCAAATCAGCTGAGAGTCGGGAGGCCATCCAAGCAACTTGTGCTAATTAGCCTGTGCTGAAGCTGAAAGGAGCTCTTTTTTCTTGCTGCTTGCTTGCAAAGAGGCAACTGCTGCAAGGCAGGGGCCAAAGGGTGGGGCCAGTGGGTGGGCGGGGCTACATTCGGTGTATAAGACGCACCTAAATTTTCACCCTCTTTTACGGGGGAAAAAGGTGTGTTTTATACTCCGAAAAATACGGTAGGTCTGTTCAAGTACCTTTACAGAACACATTTGACCAGGACAAGAGAAAACCCAAGTGATAGGGAGTGCCACAGCTAGCGCAGTTTGACTCGAGCAAATCTGGATTTCCACGGCCTTGGATTCTAGGAATTCAGCCAATTTATCATTCGATGAATCATGCAAATGCAGAAAATTCAGGAAACAGATGAAATATGTTGTGTGAACCCAAGATCTGGGGAAAAAATGAATGTTTTCTGCAATCTCCATTTGCTTTCTCACTTTCTCCCGTGTGTGTGTGTGTGTTTGTGGAGTCCTCGACTTAACAACCATTCGTTTAGGGCCCGTTCAAAGTTACAATGGCCCTGGGGAAAAAAAAAGTGATTTATAGGTGTTTTTCATGCAACTGTTGCAGCCTCCCCATAGTCACGTGATCAAAATTTGGGCATATGCCTCATATTTATGACCGTTGCGGTGTCACTGTGATAACTTTTTGCGAACCTCCGACAAGCCAAGTCCATGGGGAAGCCAGTTTCACTTAACAACCGTGTGACTAACTGAACAACTGCAGCGATACACTTAGCAACTGTGGCAAGAAAAGTCGTTAAAATAAGGCCAAACTCCATTTACTGCCTCGCTTAGCAATGGACATTTGGGGCTGAATTGTTGTAAGTCGAGGACTACCTGTATTTATGTATGTATGTGTGTGTACACACACACACAACATAGCATTAGAACTAGCACTTAAACTTATATACCACTTTACAGTGCTTTTACAGCCCTCTCTAAGCAGTTTACAGTGTCAGCCTATTTTCCCCCAACAATCTGGGTCCTCGTTTTACCCACCTCGGAAGGATGGAAGGCTGAGTCAGCCTTGAGCCGGTCAGGATCGAACTGCTGGCAGTCAGCAGAATTAGCCTGCAATACTACATTCTGACTACTGTGCACCAAGGGAGGGAGGGAGGAAGGAAAGGAAGGAAGGAAGGAAGGAAGGAAGGAAGGAAGGAAGGAAGGAAGGAAGGAAGGAAGGAAGGAAGGAAGGAAGGAAGGAAGGAAGGAAGGAGCAACAGCAATAGCACTTAGATTTATATACTGCTTCACAGTGCTTTACGCCCCCCTCTAAGCGGTTTACAGAGTCAGCCTCTTGCCCCCAATAATCTGGGTCCACATTTTACCCACCTCGGAAGGCTGAGTCAACCTTGACCCTGGTGAGATTTGAACTGCCGGCAGCCGGCAGAATTAGCCTGCAATACTGCAGTGTAACCACTGCGCCACCAGTGTACGTCTTCAACGTACATACTGTACATACATTAAATTTATATTTACTGACAAAGAAATAAAGGGAGACTAGTACAGATCTATTTCAAGCTATTTAGTTCTCATCAGCTAGCCATACCCTTACTCGGATTCGAAACTGGGCTTGCTTGCATATTAGGCAGATGTATTATCCTCTACGCCACAGGTTCTCCTTGCTTTGTCAACTTGTATCAGGGGAGTTTAAACGGGTTTTCTATCGAAGCAACCTGATCTACCCAAATATGGGAAAGAGCATCCTGCTTCCTTTTGCCTTTCAGCCCCAATCTAGTCTCCCTTTATTTCTTTATCAGTAAATATAAATTTGATATAAAATAGTTTGTCGTGAAAGCGACTGCCTGAGGGCTCCTGGATTGGGGCTGAAAGGCGGAATATATATATACATATACATATACATATACATATACATATACATATACATATACATATACATATACATATACATATACATATACATATATATATATATATATATATATATATATATATATATATATATATATATATATGTCTTCTCCCACGTAAAATTGGAAGTGTCTTGGCGACGTTTCGACGAAGTCTCATTCGTCATCTTCAGGCTGGTGTTCTCGGCTTCGTGCTTCCAGGAGGAGAAAACATATATATATATTCTGGAAGAAAACCAAATTCTTCCCTTTCTTTTATCAGGCCACAAGAACTGCACAGATATGTCCAGGCCATTCACCAGCAATTCAACTTAACCCAAAGCCATTTTTCCCTTTTGACAACTGCTCACTGCGAATTTCCGCCATTTTTAAAATCCTGTTTTTCTTCCTCCCTCTCCCTCTCAGGTTTAGAACTGAGGAGACCAAGTTCTCCTCTCGTTGATCTTAAGCCCATCGAGTTTGGGTTTCTAGGCTCCAAAAAGGAGATTGTCCAGCCGGGCATCCTGAAGAAAACCTACACTCCAGACGACTATTTTAGGAAATTTGAGCCAAGACTCTATTCCCTCGATTCAAATAGCGACGATGTGGATTCTTTGACCGACGAGGAGATCGTAGCCAAGTACCAGCTGGGGATGCTACATTTTAGCACTCAATACGACCTCTTGCACAACTACCTGATCGTTCGGGTCATCGAAGCCAAGGACTTGCCTCTCCCCATCTCTTACGATGGCGCCAGGCAGGACATGGCCCACTCCAACCCCTACGTGAAGATCTGCCTCCTTCCCGACCAGAAGAACTCCAAGCAGACGGGGGTCAAACGCAAAACCCAGAACCCCATCTTCGAGGAGAGGTACATGTTTGACATCCCGTTTTTGGAAGCCCAGAGAAGGACTCTGCTCTTGACGGTGGTGGATTTTGACAAATTCTCACGCCATTGTGTCATTGGGAAGGTGTCCATGCCGTTGAGCGAGGTGGACCTCGTGAAGGGCGGCCATTGGTGGAAAGCTTTGGTCCCAAGTGCTCAGGTAATTTGTGGGTTCCCATTCAAGGAGTGCAATTGCAATTTTTTTTTTAAATTGTTCTTTAAATTTGCTGTGTTTGGTTTTAAGGTCTCAGTTGCAATGATGTTTCTTGGATCATTTTAGCTTATAGTTTCTCCTCCTGACTATAGTGGCCTTTCCTCTTCCTTTTGTTATCCCTTCCCCTTCCCTTCCCTTCCCTTCCCTTTTCCCTCCCTTTCCCCTTCCCTTCCCCCATTCTTTCCTTTCCTTTCCTTTCCTTTCCTTTCCTTTCCTTTCCTTTCCTTTCCTTTCCTTTCCTTTCCTTTCCTTTCCTTTCCTTTCCCCTTCCCCTTCCCTCTTCACCCTTCCCTTCCCTCTTCTCTTCCCCCTTCCATTATCTTCCTTCCCTCCTTCCCCTTTCCCTTCCCTCCCCCTCTTTCCCCTTTCCCTTCCCTTCCCTCTTCCCCCTTTCCCTTTCCTTCTCTTCCCTCTTCCTCCTTTCCCTTCCCTTCCCTCTTCCTCCTTCCCTTCCCTCTTCCCCCTTTCCCTCCCCTCCCCTCTTCCCCCTCCCCTCCCCTTCCTTCACAATTTCAAAACTGAATTTAGTTTGCGATGCATTGCATTAAAAAAAAAAAAAAGACACATCAAGAATCCTCTTTGCCGTGTTTGATTCCGCTTGCCCTTTTCTGTTGCAGAACGAAGTTGAGCTGGGAGAACTTTTGCTCTCATTAAATTACCTTCCCAGCGCGGGGAGACTCAATGTGGACATAATTAGAGCAAAGCAGTTACTGCAGACTGACATGAGCCAAGGTTCAGGTAGGGGCTGTGTTATGTATGCATGGGTGCATTTTGTTATCGGAGCATGTAGGTCAGTGGTGGGATTCAATTTTTTTACTACTGGTTCTGTGGGTGTGGCTTGGTGGGCGTGGCATGGCATGGTGGGTGTGGCTTTGTGGGCATGGCAGGGGAAGGTTACTGCAAAATCCCCATTTCCTCCCGATCAGCTGGGACTCGGGAGGCAGAGAATAGATGGGGGCGGGGTCAGCCAGAGGTGGTATTTACCAGTTCTCCGAACTACTCAAAATTTCCGCTACCGGTTCTCCAGAACTGGTCAGAACCTGCTGAAACCCTCTGATGTAGGTCAACATGGAAGTATTTTCCCCAATGGATTTATATAACACTGGCTATAGTCTTATTTTTATTATTATTATTATTATTATTATCCACATGCCCCAAAATAATAAGACCTCCCTAAAAATAAGGCCAAGTGCTTATTTTGGGGTTCAAAAAAATATAAGACAGGTTCTTATTTTTGGGGAAACACAGTATCTATCTATCTATCTATCTATCTATCTATCTATCTATCTATCTATCTATCTATCTATCTATCTATCTATCTATTATTTATCAGTTCTTTGATCTATCTATAATCAATTCATCTTATCTGTCCCTTTCCCTGTGCTGTCCCTCTGTCTGTCTGTCTATCTACCTACCTAGCTACCATCTATCATCTGTCTTTCTCTGTCTACTTACCTAACTACTTACTTACCATCTATGTCTGTCTGTCTCTCTCTGCCTATCATCCATCCATTTATCTATCTATCGATCGATTGATCTAATCTGTCTATCATCTACCTACCTACCATCTATGTCTGTCTGTCTGTCTCTCTCTCTCTGTGTCTATCCTATCTATCTATCTATCTATCTATCTATCTATCTATCTATCTATCTATCTATCTATCTATCTAATCTACCTACCTACCTACCTACCTACCATCTTTGTCTCTCTCTCTCTGTCTCGCTCTATGTAATCTGTCTAATGTCTATCTAATCTGTCTATCTAATATCTATCTAATCTGTTTATCATCTACCTACCTACTTACCTACCATCTATGTCTGTCTCTCTCTGTCTGTCTGTCTATCTATCTATCTAATCTATCATCTACCTACTTACCTACCATCTATGTCTGTCTGTCTCTCTCTGTTTATCTATCTATCTATCCTGTCTGTCTATCCTGTCTATCTATCCTGTCTATTCTATCATCTACTTACCTACCTACCTACCTACTTACCTACCATCTATGTCTCTCTCTCTCTCTCTCTCTCTCTCTCTCTCTCTCTCTCTATCTATCTCTCTATCTGTCTATCCTGTCTGTCTATCCTGTCTATCTAATCTATCATCTACCCACCTACCTACTTACCTGCCATCTATGTCTGTCTCTCTGTCTGTCTATCTAATCTGCCTATCATCTACCTACCTGCCCACCTACCTTAACAACATCTTGCAAACTGGATTGAGAGATGGAGAACAAAAAGTCTTAGTCGTTGATCCTTCTCGGTTCTCTCGATTCTCCAGGACTTCACCCAGAAGGGCTACCGTTGGGCACAGAACCTTCTGCCCCCTTCCAGGCCTTCGATAATGTCCCCCAGTGCTGTCCTGGTGCCTCGTTCTCAGGGCGGAGGTGGTACCACTGGATCTCTGAGAGCCCTCCTTGACTTCAGCCTTCAGCCCCAATCTTATTTCCTGCGCGCTTGTTTTCCCTCAAGGAGAGTAAGAGAATTGTTTTTTTCTCTCTCTTCCCAAGGTCTGATTGAAAGCAAAGAGCACATTTTGACCTCTGTTGCTCAACAATAGCTGCCTCTCCTTTTGTCATTAGAAAAATTGAAATAGCAGGCCTCCTACCCGGTACACATTTCTCAGAAATTGCTTCTCTTTCTGAGAACAGGTCTAGGCTGTTTCTCCCCACCCCACTCCTTTCGAGGGTGAAATCCAACAGGTTCTGACAGGTTCTGCAGAACCGGTAGCGGAAATTTTGAGTAGTTCGGAGAACCGGCAAATACCACCTCTGGCTGGCCCCAGAATGGGGTGGGAATGGAGATTTTGCAATATCCTTCCCCCAGGAGTGGGGTGGGAATGGGGATTTTGCAGTATCCTATCCCCAGGAGTGGGGAGGGAATGGAGATTTTGCAATATCTTTCCCCCAGGAGTGGGGAGGGAATGGGGATTTTGCAGTATCCTACCCCCAGGAGTGGGGAGGGAATGGGGATTTTGCAATATCCTTCCCCCAGGAGTGGGGAGGGAATGGAGATTTTGCAATATCCTTCCCCCAGGAGTGGGGAGGGAATGGGGATTTTGCAGTATCCTTCTGGAGTGGGGAGGGAATGGAGATTTTGCAGTATCCTTCCCCCAGGAGTGGGGAGGGAATGGAGATTTTGCAGTATCCTTCCCCCAGGAGTGGGGTGGGAATGGAGATTTTTCAGTATCCTTCCCTTGCCATGCCCACCAAGCCACGCTTACAGAACTGGTAGTAAAAAATTTTTGATTTCACCACTGCCCCCCTTCCTTCAGAAAAAGGAGCCCCCACCCCTGCAGATTTTCCACCATTTTACCATGGACGATTGTTTCCCAGATGGAATGGGAAATGTTACCCATAACCATGAAAAAAAAAAAAAGATAAGCACAAATATTTTCAGAGGAAAAACATGATTTTTCTACCCCTGACAATGAATTGCTTGTGACCTTGAAAAAGACATGTGTTTTTTCCCGCCGTCTGTTCCTTAAAAACCTGCGTTACTATACAGGTCCTCGACTTATGACCACAATTAAACCCCAAATTTACATTGCTGAGTGAGACATCTGTTTTTGCCCCATTTACAAACTTCCTTGCTGCAGCTATTGAGTGAATCCCTGCAGTTCTTAAGTTAATAACTTAAGTTGTTGAGTGAATCGCTCCAGTTGTTAAGCGAGTCACGCGGTTGTTAAGTGAATCTGGCTTCCCCCTTGATTTTGCCTGTCAGAAGGTTGCAAAAGGGGATCACATGACCCCGGGGACAACTGCAACCGTCATAAGTATGAGTCAGTTGCCAGGCATCTGAATTTTAATCACATGATCATGGGGAGGCTGCAGTGGTCGTAAGTGTGAAAAAAGGGTTGTGTGTTATTGTAAGTTTGGTCACTGAACGAACTGTTGTAAGTCAAGGACTACTTGTACCCTGTTTCCCCCAAAATAAGACATCCCCTGATAATAAGCCCAATCGGGCTTTTGAGCGCATGGCAATAAGGCCAAGCGCTTATTTCAGGGTTCAAAAAAATATAAGACAGGGTCTTATTTTTGGGAAAACATGGTATCTATCTATCAATCAATCTACAGTATCTATCTATCTATCTATCTATCTATCTATCTATCTATCTATCTATCTATCTACACTATCTATCTACCCTGTTTTCCCCAAAATAAGACATCCCCTGATAATAAGCCCAATCGGGCTTTATCTATCTATCTATCTATCTATCTATCTATCTATCTATCTATCTATCTATCCATCCATCCATCCATCCATCCATCCATCCATCCATCCATCTATCTATCTATCTATCTATCTACAATATCTATCATCCCCTGATAATAAGCCCAATCGGGCTTTATCTATCTATCTATCTATCTATCTATCTATCTATCTATCTATCTACAATATCTATCATCCCCTGATAATAAGCCCAATCGGGCTTTATCTATCTATCTATCTATCTATCTATCTATCTATCTATCCATCCATCCATCCATCCATCCATCCATCCATCCATCCATCTATCTATCTATCTATCTACAATATCTATCATCCCCTGATAATAAGCCTAATCGGGCTTTTGAGCGCATGGCAATAAGCCCAAACCCTTATTTCAGGGTTCAAAAAAATATAAGACAGGGTCTTATTTTTTGGAAAACATGGTATCTATCTATCTATCAATCTACAGTATTTATCTATCTATCATCTTTCTATCATCTATCTATCATTATCTATCTATCATCTATCTATCATCTATCTATCTATCTATCTATCTATCTATCTATCTATCTATCTATCATCTATCTATCATCTATCTATCTATCTATCTATCTATCTATCTATCTATCTATCTATCTATCTATCTATCTATCTATCTATCTACAATATCTATCTACCCTGTTTTCCCCAAAATAAGACATCCCCTGATAATAAGCCTAACCAGGCTTTTGAGCGCATGGCAATAAGGCCAAGCACTTATTTCAGGGTTCAAAAAAATATAAAACAGGGTCTTATTTTCGGGGAAACACGGTATTATGCTTAATTTTTATTATAGTATATCTTTAAGAAAAAATAAAAAATATACCAATAATGACAAATATGCATGATTATTAAAACCAGGGAGAAAGAGAGAGAAAAGATTCATACAGCGTTCATGTAGCTTAACCTTTTAACATATAATTAAATGTAGATGACAGACCTAAGAATATTGGGCTCTATTTTCTCACTCGTACAAATGCAAAACATTTTAAAGAAGGATGGAGAATATAAATCTTTTATCCACTCTTAACATCTGGCGTCTTGATTTCTTTCCACCTACACAGGACAATTCTCTAGAGAGAGCTTGAGATCTTCATAAAATGTCAAGTTCCATATTTTAGAAATATAGCTGCCTCAGATTTAATGGTTATGTGTTTTTCCCAGAGTTATATAACGTATGTTTATGGCTTGAAACCTAAAAAAAAAAAAATGGTGTATAGGAGCATGACCAAATCATGTGAGTCAGACAAGCCCTCCAATTTCTTATGGTGGGCGCCAACACACACAAAAATGGATACCCATCTTTTTTTTATGCAGTCTTCGAAGACACCAATAAAATGGAATAAAATGTCTGGGAAAATACCTTCATCATAAGAAATATGTTTCATGTTTCTTAAAATTTGAAGCCATGCTCTTGAGAAAGAGATGGGTGTGGCCATTTCTCCGTGAGGAACTGCCTCAAAAATCCTCAGCTTTTTCCTTTCAATAAATAAAGGAATATAGTAAAATAAAATAAAGAGCCAAGGTGGTGCAGTGGTTAGAGTGAGGTACTGCAGGCTACTTCAGCCGACTGCTAGCTGCACAGTGGTGGGTTTCAAAAAATTTTTGCTACCGGTTTGGTGGGCGTGGCTAGGTGGGAGGGCATGTGACTGAGTGGGCATGGCCAATTTGACGTCACTCACTTCCACGCCCACTCAGTCACATGATCTCCCCCACCTAGCCACGCCCACAGGAAAAGTTAGGAAAATATTTGGAATTTCCACCTATCAACCCCCGCCCTCCCTTCGCCAGTCGCCCCCATTTCCCCTCATTTAGTGGCCCCGGCCCTAGCCCTGCTTCCTCCCCCTCCCCCATTTCTTTGTTCGGATTGCTTATCTTCCGTGGTGGCTGATCCAGAATCCGGAAGGCAAGCTGACTGGAGTTTTCGGCGGTCCCCAGCCAGCCGCTGATGCTGGAAAGCGGCTCTCAAAGAGGGGGCTGCAGGCTGCCGAAAAGTGCCGGAGGTCACGGAAAAAGCTGCTGCCATGGCCGCCATGTTCTTCGCACAAGCGCATCCCATTGGGCTTGCAAGGCAATGGGATGCGCGTACGCGAAGAACATGGCGGCGATGAACATGGTGGGCAGGACGAGCGAGTATTCAGCCGAATATCACCTCTGCTCCCACAGTGCACCAAAGATAGGCGCATAAGTGCTGAATAGAATAGGGATAGGGATAGGGATAGGGAAGGAGAGGAGAGGAGAGGAGAGAATAGAATAGAATAGAATAGAATAGAATAGAATAGAATAGAATAGAATAGAATAGAATAGAATAGAATAGAATAGAATAGAATAGAATAGAATAGAATAGAATAGAATAAGGAAAGGAAAGGAAAGGAAAGGAAAGGAAAGGAAAGGAAAGGAAAGGAATGGAATGGAATGGAATGGAATGGAATGGAATGGAATGGAATGGAATGGAATGGAATGGAATGGAATGGAATAGAATTCTTTATTGGCCAAGTGTGATTGGACACACAAGGAATTTGTCTTCAGTGCATAAGCTCTCAGTGTACATAAAAGATACGTTCATCAAGAATCATAAGGTTTTGCGATGGGAATTGTGACTTAGCATGACGTGTGAACAGGGCATGTATTTTACCGTTTCCCCGTTTGGTCTTGGTTTAATTTTGTGCATGTAAGCCTCTCAGCAAACGATAATTATGCAAAGTGAGAACAGCTAAAACAGAGGGCCAAAAAAACCAAACAAACAGGAGCTGGGCAAGCAAAGCACGGTTTCCGTCTTTAAAATCCACTCTGACTGGTTTTTGAGTTGTTCAGTAAACTACGGTTCAAATAACTCGGAGCTTAATCTGATGCACGAACTGAGCTGTTCATTTGCAAAGCTGGAGTTGTTTTGTGTTTCCTATTCAGATCCTTTTGTGAAAATCCAGCTTGTTCATGGGTTAAAACTGGCAAAGACCAAGAAGACATCTTGCATGAAGGCCACCATTGACCCCTTCTACAACGAGTCCTTCAGCTTCAAGGTTGCCCAAGAAGAACTGGAAAACACTAGCCTGGTTTTCACAGGTATGTGACTCGTGTCTTTCCCGTGAATCTTAGAAACTTACAATAACAGAGTTGGGAGGGACTTGGAGGTCTTCTAGTCCAACCTCCTTCTTAGGCAGAAAACCCTACACCACTTCAGACAAATGGTTATCCAACATCTTCTTTAAAACTTCCAGTGTTGGACATTCACAACTTCTGGTGGCAAGTTGTTCCACTGATTAATTGTTCTAACTGTCAGGAAGTTTCTCCCTAGTTCTAAGTTGCTTCTCTCCTTGATCAGTTTCCACCCATTGCTTCTTGTCCTGCCTTCAGGTGCTTTGGAGACTAGCTTGACTCCCTCTTCTTTGGGGCAGCCCCTGAGATATCGGAAGACTGCTATCATGTCACCCCTAGTCCTTCTTTTTATCAAACTAGACATACCAAGTTCCGGCAACCGTTCTTCCTATGTTTTAGCCTCCAGTCCCCTAAACAAACAGTGAGTTTTTCTTACAATACAATTAAGGAGATCGCGGGGACCGAATTTCGACCGACGTATAAATATGACCAGACGATAAAGGCTGCCTTGTAATTGTAGCATGCAGCCTGCACTGCGCCTGGTTCCCTTTCTGGAGATCAGAAACCCTGATAATTATTGCAGGAGTGAGTCATCCCTTGCCAGCATTTGGGAAAAGGCACGATGGTCAAAATAACATTCGCTGTTTAAAACAAACAAACGAACAAAAAACAGCGATGCGGTTCCAGATCTTCTCCACCGTGTGTTTCTTTTGGGTCTACAACAGGACGGCTGTCACTTTTATTTTGTGTCACATCTCTGTGGTTTTGGCCTGGGTACAGGTTCTCTGGATGAGCTGCCCTAGCTTTGAAAATAGGAAATCTTTTATTTATTTTTTATTTTATTTTATTTCCAATTTATATACCGCCCTTCTCCCTGAGGACTCAGGGCGGTGTACAGCCAGAATTAAGAACATGAAATACAAATATTAAAAAAACAATTAAAATATATATAAATTTGGCCCCAAAATTAAAAATCACAAACCAATTAAAACATTTAAAAATTTCTTCTTAAGCCAGCCCGGCTTGCTGGAAAAAAATCAATGCACCCATGAAGAAGGAGAGAAGCTGCTGGGGTCAATGGGCCAACCCTCGGCAATTATTTAATGACGCTTTATTGAAAGAACACACCTTGAAATTTATAGTTTATGCAGCCCTCCCAAGCTCCATTTTTGCTGGCATAAGCACCATGTGCCAGTTCTTCACTGTTTCCAGTTCGGACTGCTTTGTGTTGTGTTGTCAACTTTCAAGCATCTCTCTCTTTCTTTCTCCTCCACCTTCCAGTCTATGGCCACAACATGAAAAGCAGCAACGACTTCATCGGGAGAATTGTCATCGGCCAGTATTCAACCGGTTCGCCGGAATCCAAGCACTGGCGGCGGATGCTCACGTCTCACCGTACCTCCATCGAGCAGTGGCAAAGCCTCCGTTCGCGAGCCGAGTGTGACCGCGTCTCGCCAGCGTCCCTGGAGGTGACGTGAGCTGTCAACGCTGCTCCCGATATCTGTCAGACCAGTTCCCCACACATGCACGCCTGTTACGAGTTCATTGCCTTTGGATTTACCATCCACAACCGTTGGCAGCCCAATGTTTGCCATTGATCACTTGAATTTTGGTCATCGTCAAATCTCACCTCCAAGTTTTAGTTGTCTCAGATTCATGGATGCACCCTTATCCAAGATGCTCTTGTCACCATTGAGGAAAGTGTGGGCTTTTGGAAAGATGCCCATAGTTTGAAGTTCTCCTTTATAGTTGCCACCTGGCATTACCATCTAGGGCAGATCATTAGCCATAAAAAAAATGCTAGGCTACATGGACATTTTTCTGTCTCTATTGCTCCACCGTAACTCTCCATTCCTACGATTCATTGTCTCAGACAATGTCAGTTCCCCATGTGCTCTCTTTGCTGAATGTCTGGTAAACCAGCTAGGAGCTCTGACAGTATTTTAGCAGTAGACCATAGGGCGAAATCTGTGGTGTCTAAATCCCGTCTTTTGTTCTTGTGGTGGCTTAACAAAATATCACGTGTAGCTTCTGTGTCTCAAACAGTCCGTGTGGGTGATGGCCAGTGGAGGCCGAAAGGATCTTCCTTCCCACAACCACTCTTGTTTGTCCCACATTTTATCCGACGGATGCCACACTCTACTTTGAAAAACCAGAGTGGACCTCCGCAGGGGTTGAGAATGGGTGAGCCACGTGGACTTTCTGGAGGAACCTCCGTAGGTTGGAAGGAAGAAGAGAACGCATGGTGTGCGATGAAGCATTGGAAGATATCGGTCTGGAAATGTTCATACCTGCTTCCTGACGACACACATTATGTCCAATTCCGTGAACTGGAATGAAAAGCTTGTGAAAAATTCTGGACAAATGTTTATTTTTTTAACCGTCTTGTTGTTTTGAACCTCTGGGCCAATTCGACTCGCGCGAAGATGGTACTTGAGTTTCAAAAGCCTATCTTTACTCTCTCATCTTTGAATTACAGTGTAATTAGCTGCTCCAGGACGTCAGCTTATGATGAGCTGTTGACTATTCACCTGCTGGAACAATTAAAAAAAAAACGTGGCTTAAATTTGGGGAAATGAGGTTTAGTTAGTTGCCAAACAGTCAAAAAATTACAGGTAACCCTTGACTTACGATTGAGACTAGAATTTATGTTGTTAAGTAAGGCATTATCAAGGGAATCAGGCAGAGGTGGGTTCTACTTACATTTATTATCGGTTCACAACGGGATTGCGTGCACACCTTGCTTCTGTGCATGCACAGAAGCTTCTGCGCATGCGTAGATCGCTGATGACAACATCCGGGGTAGTGGGCGGGGCCTCCCGCTAGTTTTACTACCGGTTCTTGCAAACCGGTCCGAACTGGGGGCAACCCACCACTGGAATCAGGTCTTGCTAAATGAACCAACTGCAGTTGTTAAGTGAATCACATGATCATTAAACAAATCCAGCTTCCACCATTGACTTGGCTTGTCAGACACCGGCTGGGAAGATCACAAGTGGTGATCCCATGACCCCTGGGATGTTGCAAACATCACAAACACATGCCGGTTGGCCAACCTCCCGAATTTTGATTCATGTGATCCTGGGATGCTGGAACAGTTGTAAGTGCGAGGACCAGTCATAAGTCTAAATTTTGCAGTGCCATTTTAACTTTGCTCACTATATCAGTGTTTCTCAACCTTGGAAGCTTGAAGATGGGTGGACTTCAACTCCCAGAATCCCCCAGCCAGCGCTACTGGCTGGGGGATTCTGGGAGTTGAAGTCCACCCATCTTCAAGCTACCAAGGTTGAGAAACACTGCACTATATGAATGGTGGTAAGTCGAGGAATAGATATGTGGATGGAGGGAAAACATTGGGCAGATACCAAAGTTGCTTTACTTCTTATTTCTTGAAATCAACCTACCATGGTTCCTTTCCGGATATCATTTTTGCCTCGTTATATTAAAGACATAAGGGAAGCGGTGGCTCAGTGGCTAAGACACTGAGCTTGTCGATAGGTTGGCAGTTCGAATCCCTAGTGCCGCATAATGGGGTGAGCTCCCGTTCCTTGTCCCAGCTTCTGCCAACCTAGCAGTTCGAAAGCAGGTAAAAAAATGCAAGTAGAAAAATAGGGACCTCCTTTGGTGGGAAGGGAACAGCGTTCCGTGCACCTTTGGCATTTAGTCATGCCGGCCACATGACCACGGAGACGTCTTCGGACAGCGCTGGCTCTTCGACTTTGAAACGGAGATGAGCACCGCCCCCTAGAGTCGGGAACGACTAGCACATATGTGCTAGAGGATCCTTTACATTTACCTTTTTATTAAAGAATAGTTAGATTATGTGGTCCCTTTAGTTGTGCAAACAATTCTTTCCTTTTCTTTAAATGTGAGGATTCCACACTGAAACGGTTTCACAGCGTTTCGACGTATTTTTAATAACAGCCAAGATGTTCTCGGGTGTAGGTACTTTTGTATTGGGATAATACAGGATAATATCGCTCTTCTAAAAATGCTATAGAGCAGTGTTGCTCAACCTTGGGAACATTTAAGATGGGTGGTCTAACTCCCAGAATTCCCCAGTCAGCATGGGGAGTGGCCTGGCTGGGGAATTCTGGGAGTTGAAGTCTTCAAAATTCCCGAGGTTGAGAAACACTGCAATAGAGTGAGCCCCGAACAAGAGTTTTAACATGACCAATATGGTTTTTATGTGGTGCAATTTATTGGTATGTACATATAGCCCTTATAAATGACATGTTGGTATCACCAGTAAAATCTTTGTCATTTGCGCTGAACTAAAACTGAAGACAAAACCTGAACATTTGCTGGAAAAAAAAAAATCCATATGATTTCTTTGTCAGCCTCTTTAAAGCCATCTGATTTTTGCCGGGCCGGAACTGTATTTCGACTGTGGAAATTGTAACTGGGCGAATTCAATGGAAGGATTTTGATCCTTTCTGCAACTCTTTAGTATATTTTCCAACCATACTATTCCCTCCCTTCTCAAAATGGCTCACCAATTAGACAATCCCCAGATTCTGTCGACTCCATTGAACGCTTCTGTACATCCCTCCCTTCGCCCCAAACACCCCGTATTCTCTTCAGAGTTCTATTTATGGGCAAATAAAGATCTGTTTATTTGTGTCAATTGAGAGCTGTTGTGTCCATCTTTTGTACAGCTCTTGCAAAACGAGGGCCGCCTTTGGTTCGAGAAGCTCGCAATCGTTCTCGGAGGTATGAGGAGAATACCGAAAATCTAAGATCTGTACCAGGCCACGCTGGATGTTGGTATGAAAAGAGGAATAGAATAGAATAGAATAGAATAGAATAGAATAGAATAGAATAGAATAGAATAGAATAGAATAGAATAGAATAGAGATACTATAGTGATACTATAGTGATAGAATAGAATAGAATAGTATAGTGTAGTAGTAATAGTAATAGTAATAGTATAGTATAGTATAGTATAGTATATAGTATTTTTATAGTATAGGAATAGTATAGAAAAGTATAATAGTATAGGAATAGTATAGTGATAGAACAGTATAGTATATTTATAGTATATTTATAGTATATAGTATAGGAATAGAAGTATAGTATAAGTATAGTGATACTATAGTGTAGAATTAATAGAATAGAATAGAATAGAATAGAATAGAATAGAATAGAATAGAATAGAATAGAATAGAATAGAATAGAATAGAATTCTTTATTGGCCAAGTGTGATTGGACGCACAAGGAATTTGTCTTTGGTGCATAAGCTCCCAGTGTACATAAAAGGAAAAGAGACATTCGTCAAGAATCACAAGGTACAACACTTAATAATAGTCATAGGGTACAAATAAGCAATCAAATCATACTAGGAAACAATATAAATCATAAGGATACAAACAAGTTACAGTCATGCAGTCATAAATGGGAGGAGATGGGTGATAGGAACGATGAGAAGATTAATAGTAATAGTAATGCAGACTTAGTAAATAGTTTGACAGTGTTGAGGGAATTATTTGTTTAGCAGAGTGATGGCGTTCGGGAAAAAACTGTCCTTGTGTCTAGTTGTTCTGGTGTGTAATGCTCTATAGCGTCGTTTTGAGGGTAGGAGTTGAATATTCTTTCAATATTGAAGCTGATGAAATGGTTTTGGATGAGTTCCAAGATGGGGATGTGGATATTAAAAGGTCTGAGTGCTTCCTGGATAAGGGATCAGCCACAGACCTCATGTGGGTGAGCCCGAGTTCCTCAGAAGACATGGATGCAAGATGTCGGGGAAAATAAATAAAGGGTTAGATTCAAAATCGGTACAAATTCATTCCGTGCTTCCTCTGAACGAGAATCTGAACTACTAAAATGGTCTGAAATGATGCAATGGTCTCCTGCTTAAGCAGAAGGTTTGACTCCTAGATAGAAGACCTCCAATGTCCTTTCCAACTCTGATACTCTGTTATTAATGGCCAAGGGAAATTGGCATAGATGAGAGTCCACGGAATTCAAGGAGGGCTGGACTTAGATTTTTGGTGGGTAACACATGAAGGGACTCCAGACTGATGACATCCTTGACCTCTCCCTCAGGCTCAGCCTGGTCATCTCCTACATAAGAACAGATAATGGTAACAGGTCTTCAGAGGCTGTGATTTGCTTTATGGCTCTGATTATCCTGAGTGCCGCTTCTTGGTTTAGCTACTTCCATCGGGTGCTTTTATAATGAGAAAAGCCAAGGATTCATCTACCTCAATAATATTGATTTGGAGTCTCTCATAAGATCCCCAACCATACTTAGATTAGCTGAGGATTGAGTTTACGAGACTTAGATTCACGTCGTGGTCTGCCCTTGAACTATTAGATCTTCATCACCTGCTGATGATGGTTGCTTATTCTGAAGCTTCGGGCCACAATGATAAGCCCTACTAGTGTCGGGATCCCCAAGAATCGAGAATAACATGTGGAATTACTTAAGAGTAGTTTCCTTCCTTGTTCTGTAGACAGAATCTTGCCAGACTAAATCAGCTATTTGCATAACTGCAGCTATACTCTGAGAATTACCAGGAAGGAGCTGTCTTAAGATCCTTCTGCCAAGGAGCAGTGGTGGGATTCAAATAATTTAACAACCAGTTTTCTGCCCTAATGACCGGCTGGGTGGGTGTGGCCATGGTTTGTGACAGGCAACACTCCTGCACCACTCTGGGAGCAAAAATGGGCCGTGGGGGGCCGCGCCCCCCTCCGAGCCCCATTTTGGGCCTAGTAGGGCTCCCTGCACTTACATGGGAGCCAAAATGGGGCGCGTGGCAGTGGTGGGTTTCAAAATTTTTTACTACTGGTTCTGTGAGTATGGCTTGGTGGGCATGGTGTGGCTTGCTGGGCATGGCTTG
Source organism: Pantherophis guttatus (assembly GCF_059756535.1). Classification (NCBI taxonomy): domain Eukaryota; kingdom Metazoa; phylum Chordata; class Lepidosauria; order Squamata; family Colubridae; genus Pantherophis; species Pantherophis guttatus. The sequence goes on along the minus strand of NC_142076.1, from coordinate 15,248,633 downwards.
CTGGGCGTGGCAGGGGAAGGATACTGTAAAATCTCCATTCCCACCCCACTCCAGGGGAAGGATACTGTAAAATCTCCATTTCTTCCCAATCATCTGGGACTAGGGAGGCAGAGAATAGATGACGGCAGGGCCAGTCAGAATTTTTACTACCGGTTCTCCGAACTACTCAAAATTTCTGCTACTGGTTCTCCAGAACTGGTCAGAACCTGCTGAAACCCACCTCTGGTGCGTGGGGACTCCTGGAAGAGGCGGGGCAGGAAAGGGAGGGGCTAGCCAGCAATTTAACTACCGGTTCGCCTGAACCAGCTCAAACCGGCTGAATCCCACCACTCTTTCTCTCGAACAGACTATCTAAACTTTGCTGTCTCTTGGTCCTCTGGAATGTAGCCTCTTCCTCCTGGGAATCCAGACTACATTCCACATCTTACTTTGCCTTCTGTCATTAGTCCACTGCTGTCCTTGAAAATCATTGCAACTCAAAATCCTTACAACTCTTCCTGTTCTTGTGCGATGAACCAGTTCTGCTTCTCGGATTTTGCAGACTCAAAATAGCCTTGTTCTTAAGTCACTCTAATTCTCTTATAATCAAATAATAATGTTTCCACCATAAACCACCCGGAGTCACTTACGTAAGATGGACGGTGTAGAACTATGATGAATGAAGAAATATCATCTATGGATCTGTAATCAATGATCACCTTTTGATAGCAAACGTGCCAACTTTTCAAACTTTTTAAGAGCCTTGGTAGTACAGAGGTTTAAGGCACCCTGTTATTAAGCTGATTATTAAGACCAGCTGCCTGCAATTACTGGAAGTTCAAATCTCACCAGGCTCAAGGTTGACTCAGCCTTCCATCCTTTCTAAGGTAAGTGAAATGAGGACCCAGTTTGTGGGGGCAATAAGCTGACTTTGTATAAATATACAAAAGGATGAAGGTTATTGCTTAACGCATTGTAAGCCACCCTGAGTCTTCGGAGAAGGGCGGCATATAAATCAAATTAAAACAAAAACAAAAACAAAAACAAAAACGCTAGCTTGATACAAAATTCAGATTTCTTCCGAGCCAGTTTCAACAACAATTTGTAGTTTTTAACAGATGGACTATATAACACACGGGTCGAGCACATTTCTGGTTTATCCTGTTTCTTGGCTGTCTTCCTAAAACATCTGTAGATGCAGCAGAAGAATTCTCAGTCTTTATGAGGGCCATGACAGTGCTTTATCCACTTTAATTCCAGTTGGAGGTCTGAATGTTATTGACATGGGGGAATTATAATTTTTTCTTTTGGCACAGTCACGCTAGAATTTGACAACCATTAGAAGATACAAAGATACATAGAATAATTTTAATTTTTTTTATGGACATCTGTGGCCACGGTGTGGACTGAGATATGGTCTATTATATCAAGCTTTGAATTTTATGTGGGAATATTCTGGCTAATTTAATTATTGAGAAATTTACCAATTGTACTACGCACTAAAGAAGGAATTTAAGCTGGCCTCTTAACAAGCTGAAGTTCTAGGAGCAAAATTTGAGCAAAAGCAGGAGACCCCCCCCCATTACAAAGAGATGTAAGTTGTGGATGCTCCAACACTGGAAGTTTTTAAGAAGAGGTTGGAGAACCATTTATCTGAAGTGGTGGAGGGTTTCCTGCCTAAGCAGGGGGTTGGACTAGAAGACCTCCAAGGTCCCTTCCAACTCTGTTTATTCTATTCTATTCTAAGCGTACGCACTTATGGCTGCAAAGAACACAGTGGAGATAACACGGGTTAACTAAAAATAAAACCAGGGAAATATCAGGAGACCGTGTTACAGAAAGACATCTGTTGCTTTAGCAGTGTCGTTTGAAAAGTTTAAATAAACACAGCTCCATGATTCATCTCGAAAGATGTTTTGGGCTAATCAATTTAGATGTCCCTATTTATACGGGTCATAAGTTTATTTCTCGTTACCCAAAGAAAATATGCTTTTATACCATTTGGGGTCATTTAAACAGGTTTGGGACAGGGGTGGGTTCTACTTCCCTTTACTACCACTTCGCAACGGGGCCGTACATGTTTGGGCATAAAACATTAGTCCACAACTACAGGAAATGCAACACTTGTGAGGAATAAGGTGGGTTATGGATGCTGGGTTTGTTTGTTGCTGAAGGAAGACAGAATGTCAGCTGAATAAAGAAATAAAATTAGAATAGAATAGAATAGAATAGAATAGAATAGAATAGAATAGAATAGAATTCTTTGTTGGCCAAGTGTGATTGGACACACAAGGAATTTGTCTTTGGTGCAGAGGCTCTCAGTGTACATAAAAAGAGAAGATACATTCATCAAGAATCATAGACTAGAATAGAAATAGAAAGAGAAATAGAAAGAGAAAGAAAGAAAAAGAAAGAAAGAAAGAGAAAGAAAGAAAGAGAAAGAAAGAAAGAAAGTGAGTAGAATAGAATAGAATAGAATAGAATAGAATAGAATAGAATAGAATAGAATAGAATAGAATAGAATAGAATAGAATAGAATTCTTCATTGGCCACGTGTGATTGGACACACAAGGAATTTGTCTTAGGTGCATAAGCTCTCAGTGTACATAAGGAGACTAAAATACATTCATCAAGAATAAAAAGATACAACACTTAGCGATAGTCAAGGTTACTAATAAGCTATCAAATTGTACTAGGGAACAAATAAAAACAATATAAATTGAAAGATACAAGCAACATGGTTATAGTCATAAGTGGGGAGAGATAAATACTAGGAAGGAAGGGAAGGATAATAGTAACTCAATATAAATCCAATTGTTTTTCAAATCCAGTTCTGTAAATCGTTAACTTTGCATCTTCCAGCACGGACTTCGAAATGTCTGGTGGACTTTTGTAAAAAAAAAAAAAAAAAAAAAGCCAGAAAATTTTGGGTTCAGATACAGACCCTGCTACCAAGAATGTTAACGATTAAGTGTCAAGTGAAACCAGATCTTTCTCTTGTTGGGATTAATGGAAAGACAACTCAAAAACAGTCACGGAAGACTATTTTTACATGTGATGATTGTTGAGAGACTTCTACCTAGATGCACGTCATTAATTTGTGATTTATGGGTTTGATGCTTAGAAAGGGGAGTTTATGGAAGAAGGAAATTGTGATTTAACAGAGAAGGTAAAATGTAAAGCATAAAATGCATTTACAACCAATGTTAAAAGATTAGAAGCTCTTCTTTATATATTTTCTTTCTCTTTCTTTCTCTTTTTCTCTTTCTTCTTTCTTTCTTTCTTTTTCTTTCCCTTCTTTCTTTCTTTCTTTCTTTCCCTCTCTCATCTCTTTTTCAATTTATTTTCTTCCAATTTTCTTCACTTTATTTTTTCCCTATTATTTATATTGCTCTATCTTGTTAAAAATGTATGTATGTGTGTGTGTAAGTATGTACGTAACTATGAATGTATGTAGGTAACTATGAATGTATAAGCAAAATAGAGCCTTGGTAGTACAGTGGTCTGAAGCACCCTGTTATTAAGACCAGCTGCCTGCAATTACTGCAGGTTTGAATCTCGCCAAGGCTCAAGGTTGACTCAGCCTTCCATCCTTTCTAAGGTAGGTAAATTGAGGACCCAGTTGTGGGTGCAATAAGCTGACTTTGTATAAATATACAAAAGTATGAAGGCTATTGCTTAACGCATTGTAAGCTGCCCTGAGTCTCCGGAGAAGGGCGGCATATAAATCAAATAAAAAATAAAATAAAATAAAATAAATCATAATATAGCTTTGGATGAGTTCTTTAGCTTAGCTCCAACATATTTGGAACAGTCTGAGTGTGTATCATTAGGGGGTTGTGTGAGTGAGTTTGTGTGTGTGTGTGAGAGAGAGAGAGAGAGAGAGAGAGAGAGAGAGAGAGAGAGAGAGGAGGGGAAACGGTGAGTAATTTTATGGAGTGAAGATGTTGGCTGGTGTATCTTGTTAAGTAATTTTGCTCCTGCAGACAGGACAGCTGGACTGCAAAACCTCTCTGCAGCTGCTCCAGGCGTTTCAGTGGCATTTGGAAATTCCCAGGGAGGTGAAAGAAAGGGTTCGTTGGTCAGTTAGTCTTCTGCGGCTCCGGAGAGTGAGAGAGAGAGAGAGAAATGTCCTTCAGGTCAGCGATGGTCTACGGGTTGAATTTCTGGGCAGCTCTGTCCGCCGTCTTCCTTGCAGCCCATACATTCCCGCACACCAATATTAAAATAAGCCAAGGTGAGTTGACATATTTTGATTCAACCAATTTGAGCCAAGGCAACCCTAAATGCTTTGAGGGAGAGGTTAATGTAAGGTGCCTATTTCAGCATTGGCTGCAAAACGGATCAAAGCATCCAACTCCATTGCTTAAAGGTTGTTTTTCTTTGCCTTTGGCTTCCAGTTTTGACTTACAGGTTAACAGTGATTTCCTCTGTCTTGAAAAACGTCTGTTTTCATAGAAATGTTGAATATTTTTGAAATCTTGCACCTCTCCTTAAGGTTAAAAGTGCACGGATCGATCAGTCCGATTGTGGTAGCTCTCCTGGGTTAAATTATTTTCTAGGGTTGCAAAGTAAATTGAATTAACCAAACAGAGAGGTATGTACAACAATACGTTGTAAAAAAACTTAACCAGTGGTAAAACCAATTAAGTTTAGGTGAATGCAGCGGACAGCTATTTAACCAACCTGGTGTTTTTTTTTTTAAATTTGATTTATATGCCGCCCTTCTCTGGAGACTCAGGGCGGCTTACAATGCATTAAGCAATAGCCTTCATACTTACAATGCGTTAAGCAATAGCCTTCATACTTTTGTATATATTTATACAAAGTTAGCTTATTGCCCCCACAAACTGGGTCCTCAATTTACCTACCTTAGAAAGGATGGAAGGCTGAGTCAACCTTGAGCCTGGTGAGATTCGAACTTACAGTAATTGCAGGCAGCTGGTGTTAATCACAATACTATCAGTCTGCTGAGCCACCAGGCTGGTTAAATGTATTTCCTGAAGACTTTTTTCCATGTGATTATTTTTCATTTTTTTTTTCTTGTGTAGTTGCTTGTATTCGCCTTTTGTTTATTAAGCATTTTGTGGTGGGGTTTTTTTTTTATGGCTTTGCTTGGGGAAGATTGCTTTGAAGTCTAAATAATAATTCTGGGACTTATTTCGAAAGTTTGTGGATGTGTTTGAGGCTTGGGGTCCATCAACTCAAAGAGCTGATGTATCCAAGGGAAAAAAAACATGGTTCACCGGTAGACAAATTTGACATCTTCCCAACCTTGTCCAGATTTTGTAGGCTGGAAAAGTTATACCCATTTTTTTTCCATAAACAATGTAATCAATTCTAGAATTATATGGTACATCTAACCTTGTCCGTTTTAAGATCGGTGGACTTCTACTCCCAGAATTCTGCAGCCAGCATGTAGAAGAGTAGAAGTCCACTGGTCTTAAAATCGCCAGGTTGGACACCCCTGTTCTAATCCATAAAACAGTATCTTTAAGCATTTTCACATGAAATCTTTAAATTGCATTTCCTAATACTGGGTGGATGCAGGAGTCAAAGCTGACTCAAAGAGAAAGGATCTTTTGATAATAGAATAGAATAGAATAGAATAGAATAGAATAGAATAGAATAGAATAGAATAGAATAGAATAACAGAGTTGGAAGGGACTTTGGAGGTCTTCTAGTCCAACCCCCTGCTTAGGCAGGAAACCCTACACTACTTCAGACACATGGTTATCCAATCTCTTCTTAAAAACAGTAGATAGATAGATAGATAGATAGATAGATAGATAGATAGATAGATAGATAGATAGATGGAATAACAGAGTTGGAAGGGACCTTGGAGGTCTTCTAGTCCAACCCCCTGCTTAGGCAGGAAACCCTACACCACTTCAGACACATGGTTATCCAATCTCTTCTTAAAAACAGTAGATAGATAGATAGATAGATAGATAGATAGATAGATAGATAGATAGATAGATAGATAGATAGATAGATAGATAGATGGAATAACAGAGTTGGAAGGGACCTTGGAGGTCTTCTAGTCCAACCCCCTGCTTAGGCAGGAAACCCTACACCACTTCAGACACATGGTTATCCAATCTCTTCTTAAAAACAGTAGATAGATAGATAGATAGATAGATAGATAGATAGATAGATAGATAGATAGATAGATAGATAGATAGATGGAATAACAGAGTTGGAAGGGACCTTGGAGGTCTTCTAGTCCAACCCCCTGCTTAGGCAGGAAACCCTACACCACTTCAGACACATGGTTATCCAATCTCTTCTTAAAAACAGTAGATAGATAGATAGATAGATAGATAGATAGATAGATAGATAGATAGATAGATAGATAGATAGATAGATAGATAGATGGAATAACAGAGTTGGAAGGGACCTTGGAGGTCTTCTAGTCCAACCCCCTGCTTAGGCAGGAAACCCTACACCACTTCAGACACATGGTTATCCAATCTCTTCTTAAAAACAGTAGATAGATAGATAGATAGATAGATAGATAGATAGATAGATAGATAGATAGATAGATGGAATAACCGAGTTGGAAGGGACCTTGGAGGTCTTCTAGTCCAACCCCCTGCTTAGGCAGGAAACCCTACACTACTTCAGACACATGGTTATCCAATCTCTTCTTAAAAACAGTAGATAGATAGATAGATAGATAGATAGATAGATAGATAGATAGATAGATAGATAGATAGATAGATAGATAGATAGATAGATGGAATAACAGAGTTGGAAGGGACCTTGGAGGTCTTCTAGTCCAACCCCCTGCTTAGGCAGGAAACCCTACACCACTTCAGACAAAAGGTTATCCAACCTCTTCTTAAAAACAGTAGATAGATGATAGATAGATAGATAGATAGATAGATAGATAGATAGATAGATAGATAGATAGATAGATAGATAGATAGAATAACAGAGTTGGAAGGGACTTTGGAGGTCTTCTAGTCCAACCCCTTGCTTAGGCAGGAAACCCTACACCACTTCAGACAAATGGTTATCCAACATCTTCTTAAAGGGTGCTTCAGTGTTGGAGCATTCAGAACTTCTGGAGGCAAGTTGTTCCACTGATTCATTGTTCTAACTCTCAGGAAATTTCTCCTTAGTTCTAAGTTGCTTCTCTCCTTGATTAGTTTCCACCCGTTGCTTCTTGTCCTACCCTCAGGGACTTTGGAGAATAGCTTGACTTCCTCTTCTTTGGGGCAGCCCCTGAGATATTAAAACACTGCTATCATGTCTCCCCTAGTTTGCTATACTGCTACGATGTAGTGGTTTGAAAGTTCTGCATTGGAAAAAGACAAGCCTGTTGCTGGAAAACTATTTGTAGACATCTGTTGCCTTGCACTTTTTAACCCAGCTGATATCTCTGGATGGAGGAATGTGTGTGTATGTGTGTAGTTGAGCACCACGCAGGAGGAGCACCTTAACTGAACCTGCTCCCGTCCAGCAAGACATAATGGAATTTCGGTGCAGCAAATTGTGTGAACCCAGCGAACTGGAGTTGATTTAATGAACAATGAGTTATTGTGATGTGTGCATTCAGCCACTCAAGATGTTGGGCTAAGGATTAGCAGACAGAGGGTGAGTCTGGATGCCGAACAGAAAGAAAAGACTGAAGCAGAAAAGCCACGAAGAAGAGATGAGATTTTAGGGCATGCCAGCTAGTCAATGTCTTAATTGATGCACTTGTTATTGGCAGAAAGCAGAACTATTTTTTTAATTAATTATTTTTTTCCTAAGGCGGGCTGGAAAAATGCACCCTTTCCCTAATGCTTCCTATTTTAACGGTGTGCTATGCATTTACAGGATCTCTGCTATTGCACCTTGGGGGAGCAATTTGTGGGCTTGTCTTACGAATTGTGTCTGGATGTCTGAATAATTTCCCAATGCATCTCTGTGGAAGGTGCCACTGCTGCTGATATCTCCATTTTAAGCATACATCCTTTATGGTCTTTTTCTTTTCCTTTCCTTTGTCCCTTCTCTCTGCCTCTGCCTCTGCCTCTGCCTCTGCCTCTGCCTCTATCTCTTCTCTTTTCTTCTCTTCTCTTCTCCTCTCCTCTCCTCTCCTCTCCTCCCCTCCCCTCCCCTCCCCTCCCCTCCCCTTCCCTTCCATCTTTCTCTTCTCTTCTCTTCTCTTCTCTTCTCTTTTCTTCTCTTTTCTTCTCGTCCCTACCCTTCCCTTTTTCTCTTCTCTTCTCTTCTCTTCTCTTCTCTTCTCTTCTCTTCTCTTCTCTTCTCTTCTCCTCTTCTCTTCTCTTCTCTTCTCTTCTCTTCCCTTCCCTTCCCTTCCCTTCCCTTCCCTTCCCTTCCCTTCCATCTTTCTCCTCTCCTCTCCTCTCCTCTCCTTCCCTTCCATCTTTTTCTTCTCTTCTCTTCTCTTCTCTTCTCTTCTCTTCTCTTCTCTTCTCTTCTCTTCTCTTCTCTTCTCTTCTCTTCTCTTCTCTTCTCTTCTCTTCTCTTCTCTTCTTCTCCTCCTCTCCTCTCCTCTCTCCTCTCCTCTCCTCTCCCCTCCTGTCCCCTCCCCTTCCTACCCCTCCCCTCCCCTTCTCTCTCCCCCCAACTTTTTCAGGGTCCACCAGCAAATTGGTCCAAGGGCAGATACGTCCTTTTTCATTATCATCCTCTCCTGAGTTCAAAGCTTGATGGTTTCTTTTCTAAAGACCGTTGACAATTTAACCGGACAGGTGCTAATTAAGAGGCCGGCCCGCTTGCTTCTTCACTTCTGGCACATCCAGCCCTCAAATTCCTGGGGTCACCTTTTTGCACACCGGAGTTAATCGAATTAGCCTTACCTACTGGGGTAACTGGGGCTTGAAAATCAGACAGCCAACCCGTTCAGGTGACTCTCCTTTGCATTCCAGCCTGGAGACTGAGGAGCGTTTCCGGGAGAGGAATGCCGAGGGGTGGACGAGATAGGACAGCTTAGAAACCTCTGATTAGGATTTGAACTCAGTGCCGAATCCTCTCAGCCCATTTAGGATTCTTAGAGCCACTCAGCAAAAAGATGGTTTTCCCCAGCCTTGGAAGAGGCTGGAGAACTTGGAAACTCTGCTTTCCAAGTTGGTTTTAACCACTAAACTGTGTCCCTCAAAGGGACATGGTGGCTCAGTGGCTAAGATGCTGAGCTTGTCGATCGAAAGGTCGGCAGTTCAGCGGTTCGAATCCCTAGTGCCGTGTAACGGGGTGAGCTCCCGTGATTTGTCCCAGCTTCTACCAACCTAGCAGTTCGAAAGCACATAAAAAATGCAAGTAGAAAAATAGGGACCACCTTTGGTGGGAAGGGAACAGCGTTCCGTGCGCCTTCGGCATTTAGTCATGCCGGCCACATGACCATGGAGACCTCTTCGGACAGCACTGGCTCTTCGGCTTTGAAACGGAGATGAGCACCGCCCCCTAGAGTCGGGAACGACTAGCACATATGTGTGAGGGGAACCTTTACCTTTATGTCCCTCATGAAACAAATGAATTGGGCTTGGAAACTCTTGGTGTGCTTATCTTGCAAGAGGCAGCTTTACCTTATCTGCAGAATGGGGAATTTTTAACTTTGGCATCCTCCTGCATCTCCTTCAAGCTTGTCCTCTCTGTAATTGCACGTATTCGGATGTGTAGACTCAACAGCTGGCCCTTGTCCTATCCGACAACACGGGCTTGTGGTTTGAGAGAGGGAATGGCCTCTTGACCCCTGTAATCTCCACCCTGTGATAGCAAGCGGATTTAGCACTTGCAACTACCTATACATTCATAGCAATAGCACTTAGACTTATATACCACTTCACAGTGGTTTACAGCCCTCTCTAAGCAGTTTACAGAGTCAGCCTAGGGCCCCCCAACATTCTGGGCCCTCCATTTTACCCACCTCAGAAGGACAGAAGGCTGAGTCAACCATGAGCCGGGCAGGATCGAACTCTCGGCAGTGGGCAGAGTTCGCCTGCAATACTGCACTTTAACCACTGCGCCACCATATATGTACATAAAGCTCGTAGGAAAAATAACAGGTGTAAACTACTGCTAATTATCGCATTATTATGAACTATAAAAGAGAGTGAGGAAGAGTGGGGAGGTTTGGAAAATTACCGTAAAGCAATTTTATAAGATTCTGATCAAATTGTTCAAAATATCTACCCCTCCCCCCCTCCCCCGGCCCGTTCTGGTCTCTTGTAACAACAGATCTCAACAGTCCACCATGATAAATTCATTAAAGCCATTCTAAATGATAACTCATTAGGGCATAGAAGAATTGTTTTGGCCATCTGCTATGTAAGAAAAGTCTAAAATCCATGTGTTTTGTGTGTGTTTGTATATATACATATATACAGTATACAGTATACATATACTACAGGGGTGAAATTCAAAATTTTTTCCTTACTGGTTCCGTGGGCGTGGCTTGGTGGGCATGGCAAGGGAAGGATACTGCAAAATCTCCATTCCCTCCCCACTCTCGGGCCAGCCAGAGATAACATTTGCCGGTTCTCCAAACTACTCAAAATTTCCACTACCGTTTTTTTCCCAAAACGCCATCACTCTGCTAAACAAATAATTCCTTCAGCACTGTCAAACTATTCACTAAGTCTGCATTACTATGACTATTAATCTTCTCATCGTTCCTATCACCCATTTCCTCCCACTGCATGACTGTAACTGTTGCTGGTATCCTTACGATTTATATTGACTGTTTTCCCTAATATGATTTGATTGCTTATTGGTACTCTATGATTATCATTAAGTGTTGTACCTTATGATTCCTGACAAATGTATCTTTTCTTTTTATGTACACTGAGAGCGTATGCACCAAAGACAAATACCTTGTGTGTCCAATCACACTTGGCCAATAAAGAATTCTATTCTATTCTATTCTATTCTATTCTATTCTATTCTATTCTATTCTATTCTATTCTATTCTATTCTATTCTATTCTATTCTATTCTATTCTATTCTATTCTACTCTACTCTACTCTACTCTACTCTACTCTACTCTACTCTACTCAAGTCAAGTCAAGTCAAGTCAAGTCAAGTCAAGTCAAGTCAAGTCTAGTCTAGTCTAGTCTAGTCTAGTCTAGTCTAGTCTAGTCTAGTCTAGTCTAGTCTAGTCTATAAATCTCAGGCAGGAGAAAGAACTATATGTAGATATGCCTTGAAAAACTCTCCCATCTTTTCTCCCAAGCGTTGCCAGAGTCCATCCTGTCTTATTCCTGCCCTCTCTTCTGGACCGAATATGAAGGCTACTGTTACCGATATTTTCCCATTAATAAAACCTGGGCAGAGGCTGACTTGTATTGCGCAGAGTTTTCTATCGGATTAAAATCGGCCAAATTAGCATCTATTCACAGGTAAGAACCATCCACTCGATGGTATCTGGGTTTCCTGCTCTCCATTTGTATGGCTGGTTACAGGTAGTCCTTGACTTACAACAGTTCGTTTAGTGACCGCTTGAAATTACAACGGTACTCCAGCAACATATTGATCTTAAACCGGAGCTGTTCCTTTTGGGTTATCTTACCAGAGAAATTTAGTAAAGAAAATATATATTTGATTATACATGTAATAACGGCAGCAAGAATGGTATTTGCACAAAATTGGAAAGCCGAAAAAATTCCTACAAAGGGAGAGGTCATTAAGAAAATATTAGAATGTGCAGAAATGAGTAGATTAACATTAGCAATTAAAGGGAAGGAAGAATCTTTTTCGTGAGTAACCTGGTTGTTAAGTGAATCTGGTTTCCTCACTGATTTGGCTTGTCAGGAGATTTTATAGTGCGTCTTATAGTCTGAAAAATACAGTAGTTGTATGTCAAGGACTGCCATTATTATATTAGTGGCTAGGCCTTATAGAGTGACAGTATCTTCATTAAATTGACTTTTGGATGTCTATACTCTGTTTCCCAGAAAATAAGACCCAACCGGAAAATAAGCCCTAGCATGATTTTTCAGGGTGCTCGTAATATAAACCCTACCCCCCAAAATAAGCCCCAGTTAAGATAGTCAACAGACAGAGGCATTTAGTACTGTATTTCTCCCAAAATAAGACCTAACCGGAATTTTTTTTTTTATTTGATTTATATGCCGCCCTTCTCCGGAGACTCAGGGTGGCTTACAATGCGTTAAGCAATAGCCTTCATCCTTTTGTATATTTATACAAAGTCAGCTTATTGCCCCCACAATCTGGGTCCTCATTTTACCTACCTTAGAAAGGATGGAAGGCTGAGTCAACCTTGAGCCTTGGAGAGATTCGAACCAGCAGAAATTGCAGGCAGCTGTGTTAATAACAGGGTGCACTAAACCACTGTACTATCAAGGCTCTTGATAAATAAGCCATAATGCATCTTTTGGAGCAAAAATTAATATAAGACCTTGTCTTATTTTGGGAAAAACATGGTATATGGACCAACATCTTTCGGTATCCTTTTGATCCTTAAGGACTAGAAGACTGAACCAGTTAAATAATAATGCTTTTGACTTATTGGTGAATTTGCAGTTAATGCTACCTTTTTATCTAATTTATTAACTATAATACACTTTCCTGTAACGTGTCTGTCTGGCAGCTGGGAAGAGAATGTGTTTGTCTACGACCTTGTCAACAGCAGGGTGCCTGGGATACCCACAGATGTCTGGATGGGATTGAATGATCTTAGGCAGGTAAGAAATCTCCATTTTTTGTGGGGTCTTTGGTGCTCTCTGAGCTTGATGGTTTTCTTGAAGACGTTTCATGACCACACGAGGTGACGTCACCAGTGCTAGAAGGGAGCGGGGTTTACTCTCTGTTTATATAGTTTATTTCAGTGGTGGGTTTCAAAATTTTTTACTACTGGTTCTGTGGGTGTGGCATGGCTCGGTGGCGTGGCTTGGTGGGTGTGGCATGGGAAAGATACTGTAAAATCTCCATTCCCACCCCATTCCAGGGGAAGGATATTGCAAAACCTCCATGAGCCTTGGTGGCGCAGCAGACTAAAGTGCTGTTAAATAGCACCAGCTGCCTGCAATGACTGCAAGTTTGAATCTCACCAGGCTCAAGGTTGACTCAGCCTTCCATCCTTTCGAGGTAGGTAAAATGAGGACCCGGATTGTGGAGGCAGTAAGCTGACTTTGTATAAAAAAGAACACCGCTTAGTGGGGGACCGAAAGCCCTACTAAGCAGGTATATACAAAAGTATGAAGGCTATTGCTTAACGCATTGTAAGCCGCCCCGAGTCTCCGGAGAAGGGCGGCATATAAATCGAACCAATAACTAAATTGAACCAATAAATTCCCTCCCCAATCCAGGGGAAGGTTACTGCAAAATCCCCATTTCCTCCCAATCAGCTGGGACTCAGGAGGCAGAGAATAAATACTACCAGTTCTCAAAGCTACTCAAAATTTCCGCTACCGGTTCTGCAGAACTGGTCAGAACCTGCTGAAACCGACCTCTGCTCTGTTTATATACAATGGCCCGTTATATACTAGTGCCTTTCCCTGCCAATGTTAGTGCAGTGTTTCTCAACTTATGTGGAAATGTGTGGACTTCAACTCCCAGAATTCCCCAACCAGCATGGGGGAATTCTGGGAGTTGAAGTCCACATATCTTCTAGCTGCCGAGGTTGAGGAACAGTGTTATGGTGAGTATAATAGCTTGAGGGTTTGCAACCTCCGCTTGCATTAATGTCTGAAGACTGTGATTAAATACAGAGAGTCCAGACATATCACGGCAGGGACTGGAATCTAATTTGTATGTCTGTAATTTCCTCCTACACTGAATCAGTTGCAAGCTGGATATTACTATCAACAAAACAGACCTTCCTCTCTCTGTTTGAGGTGCTACTGTGTTTCCCCGAAAATAAGACCCTGTCTTATATATTTTTTTGGAAACCTGAAATAAGAGCTTGGCCTTATTGCCATGTGCTCAAAATCCCGATTGGGCTTATTATCAGGGGATGTCTTATTTTGGAAACAGGGTAGCAATGGCTGTTTTCAGAGGAGTCGCCATTTTGTTTTTTGCTTTTTTTAAAAAAAAAATTAATTTTTTTAAAAATATAAACATTCCATCTTCTCTTAAACAGTGTGCCGTCTAGGTACAAATATCTCTGTGGGTTAAGCATCAAAATTTGCAACATCATTCACTACATTCAGGGGTGAAATCCAGCAGGTTCTGACAGGTTCTGGAGAACCGGTAGAGACATTTTGAGCAGTTTGGAGAACCGGTAGTGGAAATTTTGAATAGTTTGGAGAACCGGGAAATACCACCTCTGGCTTGCCCCAGAGTGGGGAGGGAATGGAGATTTTGCAGTATCCTTCCCCTGCCATGTCCACCAAGCCACACCTACCAAGCCACACCACGCCCACCAAGCCATGCCCACAGAACCGGTAGTAAAAAAAATTGGATTTCACCACTGACTACATTGATATTAATTCTCTAATCTTAGTATATTGAACAATTGGACAATTGGACATAGGAAACTTATTCATTTTTCCCTCTTTACGTATCTTCTAACAAGAATATAATCATCACCGGGCTGGCTTGATCCCACTGTTTTGATTAAATTTAATTGATTTTAATTGGGTTGTTTTAAATTGCGGCCAAAAATATTTAATTATTTTTAAACTGTTTTTAAATTTTGTATGTTTTATTCTGGCTGTTCACTGCCCTGAGTCCTGCTGGAGAAGGGCGGTATACAAATTAAAACAAATAAATAAATAAATAAAATCATCATCATCATCATCATCATCATCATCCTAACAGTTATCATATTGTTTACATCTCTATGTTAACGTACTTTCTACTCTTCTTTAATCTTCTTTTATTTCCAACTTCCATTTTTATTCTCTAACCATTGACACAACAATTCCCCTATCATATAATATTCAGTTTGTTCTTTCTCCTTAATTGCCAGTGTTAATCTGTTCATTTCTGCACATTCTAATATTTTCCTAATCACATTCTCATCCATAGGGATCTCTTCACTTTTCCAATTTTGTGCGAATATCATTCTAGCCGCAGTTAATACGTGAATAATTAAATACATGTTTTCTTTTCTATAAGTTTCAGGTAACATCCCCAACAAAATTATTTCTGGTTTTAAATCCAAGCACCGTATCCCATCATAGACTGGGACCTCATCCTAAAACCTTTTTTATTAAAACCGATTTATAAGGGGCCCGAGCTTGGTTGGTTTTTCTTGCAGGTATTTCATTACCTAAACTAGCACTGATGTTTTTATCTAGTTGAGTCATGAAACCTCTGCAAGAAAGCAGCCAAGCTCAGAGACAACCAAAGACCTCTCTGCCCCAAGAATAGAATAGAATAGAAGGTAGGGTAGGGTAGGGTAAGATAGGGTAGTGTAGGGTAGTGTAGGGTAGAAGAGAAGAGAAGAGAAGAGAAGAGAAGAGAAGAGAAGAGAAGAGAAGAGAAGAGAGAAGAGAAGAGAAGAGAAGAGAAGGGAAGGGAAGGGAAGGGTAGGGTAGGGTAGGGTAGGTTAGGGTAGGGTAGGGTAGAATAGAATAGAATAGAATAGAATAGAATAGAATAGAATAGAATAGAATAGAATAGAATAGAATAGAATAGAAGGTACAGTAGGGTGGGGTGGGGTGGGATGGGGTGGGGTGGGGTGGGGTGGAGTAGAGTAGAGTAGAGTAGAGTAGAGTAGGGTAGAGTAGAATAGAATAGAATAGAATAGAATAGAATAGAATAGAATAGAATAGAATAGAATAGAATAGAATAGAATAGAATGGAAGGTAGTGTAGTGTAGGGTAGGGTAGTGTAGGGTAGGGTAGAAGAGAAGAGAAGAGAAAAGAGAAGGGTAGGGTAGGGTAGGGTATGGTAGGATAGAATAGAATAGAATAGAATAGAATAGAATAGAATAGAATAGAATAGAATAGAATAGAATAGAATAGAATAGAATAGAATTTTTATTAGCCAAATGTGATTGGACACACAAGGAATTTGTCTTTGGTGCATAAGCTCTCAGTGTACATAAAAGCTATAAGTGATCAATCATGATCATAGTCATCATAAAAATACTTTCATCATGAATCATAAGATACAACACTGAGTGATTATGATAGTCATGGGATACTAAATAAGCAATCAAAATCATGCTGTCAGGGTTCCCACCGATGCCCTAATTAGGAAACTAAATAAAACAATATAAATCATAAAGATACCAGCAACAAGTTTATAAACATAAGCAGAAAAGGAGATAGGATGAGAAAAATAATACAGCCTTAGTAAATAGTTTGACAGTGTTGTGGGAATTAGTTGTTTAGCAGAGGGATGCCATGCGGGGGAAAAAAAACTGTCCTTGTGTCTTAAAGATTAAAGATCTAATGGTTTCTTTGGCAGGAGAGCAACTTCGAATGGACGGATGGATCTCCCTATGACTACAACTACTGGGATGGGAATCAACCAGACGATGGGATCCACACTATACCGGAGGAGGAAGACTGTATCCAGATTTGGTACAGATACAGCAGTGGTAAGTGGCATGATCTGACCCTCTAAGATGCCCTCTTCCCCAACACAAACCCCTGTGCCATCAGCAACATCTGGGCAGGAAGAAGCCGAAAAAAGCCCCGAAAACGGGCCATAAAAGCCTCGAAAATGGCCCTCAAATGCCTCGAAAATGGGCCAAAAAAAGCCTCAAAAATGGGCGGAAAAAAGCCTCGAAAATGGCCCCCCAAAAAAGCCTCGAAAATGGGCTGAAAAAAACCCCAGAAACAGGCCAAAAAAAAAAAAAAAGACTGGAAAAGGGCCGAAAAAAGGCCTGAAAAAAGGGAGGCCAAAAACTTTTGTTGTTGTTGTTGTTTTCCTCTTCTAAATTTAGGTGTGTCTTATAGTCAGAAGAATATGGTATGTTAGGGTGGTGCAGTGGCTCAGTGGTTAAGATGCTGGGCTTGTCAGCTGAAAAGCTGGCCGTCCAGGTTCGAGACCCGAGCACCACACGACAGGGTGAGCTCCCTTCCTCGGCTCAGTTCCTGCCAACCTAGCATTTCAAAAGCGTGCAAATGTGAGTAGAAAAAGAGGGACCATTTCGGTGGGAAGAGAGAGGCGCTCTGTGACGTCATGCTGGCCACAGGACCACAGAAATGTCTTTGGACAGCACTGGCTCAAGGACCTTGAAACGGAGATGGGCGTTGCTCCCTATAGTCACCACCAACTCTCGACTCTTGCAGGGTCAAATCCATAGGGACTCCTTTAGCCTTAGTTATGTTAATCCCAAAATCTGGATTTTGAATCCTGGGTTGTATGTATTCTCCACCTCCCACCTGTCTGAGTCAACAGACACATGATTCTTTTTCTCCTAGCCTTGAAAAAGTCCACCATCTGTCCCTTGTTTACAAAACAGCTCTCTCTGGCATGAGAGTCAGAGATTTCTGCCTTGACACAACTACAATGTGTAAATAGGCTGCTGCTGTGGGCTGATGGCGGTTTAAGCTAAGCTTTTTACCTTTTTACTTCACGTTCCTTCATTCCTCTTTAAAAAATATAATAGGTTAACTCAATACCAAAAGGAAATCACAGAAAGAGAAAACACCCTTAAAGAAGAAACCCTTAAAAAAGGAGAAACCAAAATGTATTTTTGCAGACCTGCAGAGATCAATGAGATGCGGTGGCTCAGTGGCTAAGTTGCTGAGCTTGTCGATCGAAAGGTCGGCAGTTCAGCGGTTCGAATCCCTAGCGCCGCGTAACGGGGTGAGCTCCCGTGACTTGTCCCAGCTTCGGCCAACCTAGCAGTTCGAAAGCACGTAAAAAAAGCAAGTAGAAAAATAGGGACCACCTTTGGTGGGAAGGTAACAGCGTTCCGTGTGCCTTTGGCGTTGAGTCATGCCGGCCACATGACCACGGAGACGTCTTCAGACAGCGCTGGCTCTTCAGCTTTGAAACGAAGATGAGCACTGCCCCCTAGAGTCGGGAACGACTAGCAGATATGTGCGAAGGGAACCTTTACCTTTATCTAGATCACAGATTAAGGTCCTGGAGCTTGAATATTCATTTTTCCAGGGGGGGGGTAGCTCTCTATTAACATTACACAGGGAAGGAGCGGGCGAAGCCTTTGAAATACGAGGGGAACCTTTACTTTTACCTTAGAGATCAATAAATGGAACCCATCCTTCACTGTGGTCTCCCATGATTGATGGATGATTCATTAGTGGACGGATCTATTCATCAATACCGCAAAACACTAGTATATTGTTGGAGCCTTATGTTTGTAGAAGCCTATCTGATTCTCCCCTCTTCTCCTCCTTTTATTTATTTATTTTTTTGGTCTTTTTACAGCTTTACGATCCTGGAACGACAATAGCTGCAATCGAGAATTTCCATTTGTGTGTAAGATCCCATCTTTGGCAGCCGACTAACCAGCTTCCCTGCCCTGGAGAAATGAAACATCTGACTTCAGAACGATCAGCTGGAGCGAAATGAGTGTTTGTTTTTGGTGTTGTGTTGTGTTGTTTGGTCCTTCTCCTAGGTATCCTTTAACCAAATGCTGCACTGACTCATGTCTTCCCTCCCGAGAAATCTTTCTTGGATCGGTGCTAAAAATATATCAAAGCAGGAAAACTGACGTGGGTTGGTTTACGGCAGCCCCGAATCAGGAAGAATCCGACAGCAGCACCCTTTTCTGACTTAGCCCAAGTTTATTAAAATGCACCGGCTTTTGTGAGTTTTTGTCTTTGGGTGAGCTTAGGGTCTTATTAAAAAAAGCTTTGGTGAGCTCATGCCTTTTAATAAAGGGGGTTATAGGAGGCAGAGATGCGTGACTAGATTATTGGTGAAAGATAGCAGGAGCCAAAATATTTCTGTCTTCTGGATCAAAATGGGAGTGGGTGGGAAGAACATGTAATTCCTCTGATTGGAAAAAATAATGTGTTTTTCCTTTTTTTTTTTTTTAAATGTTCACAAGTTTAGACTGATGCAGGAATGGCATTAAAAGTTTGCCTTTCGAAAATATCCTTCCAAAGTTGGTATGGGCCAATTTAGACTAGACTAGACTAGACTAGACTAAAATAGAATAGAATAGAATAGAATAGAATAGAATAGAATAGAATAGAATAGAATAGAATAGAATAGAATAGAATAGAATAGAATAACAGAGTTGGCAAGGACCTTGGATATTTTAACTGATGTTTGTCTTGTGCTTTTAATAGGCTGTACACCGCCCTGAGTCCTTCGGGAGAAGGGCGGTATAGAAATAAAATTATTCTTATTCTTATTCTTCTAATCCAACCCCCTGCTTAGGCAACAAACCCTATACCATTTCAGACAAATTGTTGTCCAATCTCTTCTTAAAACTTCCAGTGTTGGAGCATTCACAACTTCTGGAGGCAAGGAGTTCCACTGATTAATTATTCTAACTGTCAGGAACTTTCTTCTTAGTTCTAGGTTGCTTCTCTCCTTGGTCAGTTTCCATTGCTTCTTGTCCTGTCTTCTGGTGCTTTGGAGAATAGCTTGACTCCCTCTTCTTTGGGGCAGCCCCTGAGATATTGGAAGACTGCTATCATGTCTCCCCTGGTCCTTCTTTTCATTAAACTAAACATACCCAATTCCAGCAATTGTTCTTTTATATGTTTTAGCCTCCCGTTCCCTAAACATGAAGGGTGTTACTGATATTCTTATTCCCACGAGGACAGAAATACTTTAGAAATTGTTTTTTTTTTTAATTTGATTTATATGCCGCCCTTCTCCGAAGACTCAGGGCGGCTTACAATGTGCTCAGCAATAGCCTTCATCCTTTTTGTATATTTATACAAAGTCAGCTTATTGCCCCCACAAACTGGGTCCTCAATTTACCTACCTTAGAAAGGATGGAAGGCTGAGTCAACCTTGAGCCTTGGCGAGATTCGAACCCTGCAGTAATTGCAGGCAGCTGGTCTTAATAACCAGCTTAATAACAGGGTGCCTTAAACCACTGTACTACCAAGGCTCTTGTTGAAAATATTCGTAGCTCTGGTCCTAGATTTTGGCAGTGGTCTGTTCTCCGAGCTTGCTGTTTAGCTCCTGGATGTTTCATTAGCCTGGCACTCTACCAACGGACCCATCATCAAAGAAACTGACTTTGAACCAGCATATGAACCAATAAGGAAATGAACCAGTGGTGAAATCCAAATTTTTTTACAACCAGTTCTGTGGGCGTGACTTGGTGGGCGTGGTGTGGTGTGGCTTGGTGGGCGTGGCTTGGTGGGCATGGCAGGGGAAGGATACTGCAAAATCTCCATTCCCACCCCACTCCAGGGGAAGGATATTGCAAAATCCCCATTCCCTCCCCACTTCTGGGGGAAGGATAGTGCAAAATCCCCATTCCCTCCCCACTCTGGGGCCAGCCAGAGGTGGTATTTGCCGGTTCTCCGAACTGCTCAAAATTTCCGCTACCAGTTCCCCAGAACCTGTCCGAACCTGCTGGATTTCACCCATGAAATGGACCACTCAACTACCAATCGGCAACAGAACCGACCACCTCCTCACCGGTTGAATTTCGCGCCCCACAACCAACGAGTTACACGACCAACCGACCACAAAAACACACAAGAACTATATAAACAGGGAAGAAACTGGATTTCATCCAAAACCCCACTGAAGGTGTTAACTAGCCTGGGAATGAAACGCCTGGGAACTTAAACAGCAAGCTCGGAGAATAGAAGGGTGCCAAAACAGAAGATAACAACTGCGATGAAACCAAACCAGGAGTAAAATTGAACCAAATACAGGTGGTTCTCGACCTACGACCACAGTTGAGCCCCAAATGTATGTTGCTAAGCAAGATTAGCAGATTAACAGAGTTGGAAGAAGGGACCTTGTAGGTCATCTAGTCCAACCCTCCCCGGCCCAAGTAGAAGACCCTACACCATTTCGGACAGATGGCAGTCCAGTCTCTTCTTGAAAGCCTCCGGTGATGAAGCTCCCGCAAAGATGGTGGATGAGGGAGGGGATGCCCCATTTTATGACTTTCCTTGCCACTGTTGTTAAATGAATCCCTGCCGTTCAGGTAGTAACACGGCGGTTAAGTGAATTGGATTTCCCCGTTGACTTGGCTTGTCAGAAGGTGGACCAGCAACATGAACTCAGGACCCTACCACCGTCATAAATATGAACCATTGGCCAACTATCTCAGTTTTGATCGTGTGACCATGAAAATAGTGCAACGGTTGTAAATGTGAAAAATGTTCATCCTTTTCATGCCGTTGAACCTTTGAACGATCACCAAAATGAATTAGTTGTACGCCGAGAATTGTCTATAATACAGTAAAGTTGAAAGCTTCAGAAACTGGAGACCAGGAATCTTTAATTTGGGTTTTTCCCCCCACTTTCTTGAGCATTGCAGTTCCAGAAAAGAGAACTGATTTAGGATGTCTATCTTTCGTTTTTCTTCTTGGTTTTTCCTCTTCCTGTACTGCCTCCTTGACTTCATCTTCTGCTTCTACTTTTCCTTCCTTCCTCACCCTTTCTCTGACCTTCCTCCCCTCCTTTCCTGCCCCCACCCAATGGGCTGCTAGATCTGCATGAGAGCCGATCCCCCGTGGAGAGAGCTTTCCAAAGTAGACTGTCACTTCAGATTAGGCAGGGATCACAGGATCCACCAGAAGGAATTTCAAAGGCCCGATCCTTCCCTGTGTAATGTTAATGGAGAGCCACCCACCCCTGGAAAAATGAATATTCAAGCTCCAGGACCTTAATCTCTGATCTAGATAAAGGTAAAGGTAAAGGTTCCCCTCGCACATCTGTGCTAGTCGTTCCCGACTCTAGGGGGCGGTGCTCATCTCCGTTTCAAAGCCAAAGAGCCAGCACTGTCTGAAGACGTCTCTGTGGTCATGTGGCCGGCATGACTCAACGCCAAAGGCGCACGGAACACTGTTCCCTTCCCACCAGAGGTGGCCCCTATTTTTCTACTGCATTTTTTACGTGCTTTCGAACTGCTAGGTTGGCAGAAGCTGGGACAAGTCACGGGAGCTCACCCCGTTACGCAGCACTAGGGATTCGAACCGCTGAACTGCCGACCACAAGCTCAGCATCTTAGCCACTGAGCCACCGCATCCCTTAATCTGTGATCTAACTAATCAATTAAACAGGTTTGGCTCAGCCAAAGAAGCTGCCTTGATATATAAAAGCATTTTCAATGCAGCTATTTTTATCAAATGACAGGTGGCAAGCTGTGTTGTAAGAGGCATTTACTGCGTCTCTCTCTCTCTCTCTGAAGAGACATCTGTGCGTTGTCAGCAAGCAAAGGAAATGTGTCCTTCTAGAATTCTTGTGGGTTTACCAGATTAGTCATTCAGTTAAAATTCATATGATTGCCTCGAGTTTTTCTCAGCTGGGTAATAATCACCCTGAAATTGGAGTAACATGTGAGTACTGTTTACGTCCTTCAAGCCTCCCGGGGTGGCTGACTTTACACCAGCGATGTCCAACCTTGACAACTTTGAAGATTTGTGGACTTCAACTCCCAGGATTCCCTAGTCAGTCATGTTGAAATCCACAGGTCTTCAAGTAGTCAAGGTTGGACACCCCTGGTTTGCAAATTCCCTGTCCCAATGTGCCTTATTTTGGCTCTGGAGTTTATACAGTTTCAATAGGGTCTATGACTATTTGCCATGGCCAACTCTCCACGGCCAACTCTCCACGGCCAACTCTCCACGGCCAACTCTCCATGGCCAACTCACCATGGCCAACTCACCATAGACAACTCACCATAGACAACTCACCATGGCCAACTCACCATGGCCAACTCACCTTGGCCAACTCACCATGGCCAACTCACCATGGCCAACTCATCATAGACAACTCACCATAGACAACTCACCATGGCCAACTCACCATGGCCAACTTACCATAGACAACTCACCATGGCCAACTCACCATGGCCAACACCATGGCCAACTCACCATAGACAACTCACCATAGACAACTCACCATAGACAACTCACCATGGCCAACTCACCATGGCCAACACCATGGCCAACTCACCATAGACAACTCACCATGGCCAACTCACCATGGCCAACACCATGGCCAACTCATCATAGACAACTCACCATGGCCAACTCACCATGGCCAACTCACCATAGACAACTCACCATAGACAACTCACCACAGACAACTCACCATGGCCAACTCACCATGGCCAACACCATGGCCAACTCATCATAGACAACTCACCATGGCCAACTCACCATAGACAACTCACCATAGACAACTCACCATAGACAACTCACCACAGACAACTCACCATGGCCAACTCACCATGGCCAACACGATGGCCAACTCACCATAGACAACTCACCATGGCCAACTCACCATGGCCAACTCACCATAGACAACTCACCACGGCCAACTCACCGTGGCCAACTCGCCATGGCCAACTCACCGCGGCCAACTCACCGCGGCCAACTCACCGCGGCCAACTCACCGCAGCCAACTCTCCATGGCCAACTCACCATGGACAACTCACCATGGACAACTCACCACGGCCAACTCACCACGGCCAACTTGCCACGGCCAACTCGCCACGGCCAACTCACCATAGCCAACTCACAACAGCCAACTCGCTGCAGGACGAAAGAGTTACACCAATATTAAATGAATAGGGGAATGGAATCCTTAAAGGATGCAAAAAGAAGGAGAGAATGAATTGTGAATGGCAAAAATTATAATTATTTATTTTAAATAGTTAAATAGAATTGTTAAAATTGTCTTGTAGTGAGTTGTATCATGGTGAGTTGGCCACAGCGAGTTGGCCGCAATGAGTTGGCTGTGGCAAGTTGGCCCATTCTGACTTCAGCAAGACCTGAATAGGTGAAGAGAGCTGACAGAATATCAGTACCATGGACAGCTCCTGTTGGAACACTAGAATTGGGGTATTCAACTAGCTAGCCCAAAACAATGAGATAACAGAGTAACAGAATACACACACTCACACAAACACACAAAGATATCTATCTATCTATCTATCTATCTATCTATCTATCTATCTATCTATCTATCATCTATCTATCTATCTATCATCTATATAGCTATCTATCATCTATCATTATCTATCTATCATCTATCATCTATCTATCTATCATCTATCATCTTTCTATCTATGATCTATCTATCTATGATCTATCTATCTATCTATCGATCTATCTACCTATCATCTATCTATCTATCTATCTATCTATCTATCTATCTATCTATCTATCATCTATCTATCTATCTATCTATCTCATCTATCTATCTACCTATCATCTATCTATCTATCTATCTATCTATCTATCTATCTATCTATCTATCTATCTATCATCTATCATCTATCATCTATCTCTCATCTTTCTATCTATCTGGCGTGATGTGATATGATAGGTGTGGCTTGGTGGGCGTGGCAGGGGAAGGATACTGCAAAATCTCCATTGCCACCCCACTCCTGGGGGAAGGATATTGCAAAATCATAATATTGAAAATTATTCCCCAATAAAAGCAAAATCAACATTGTCCGATGTCATCAAACTCCACCTTCCATTCTCACCAGGAGCAGCCTCCATTCCCACGGGAAAGAAAGTCACCTAGCCAAAACAATCCTCACTATCTATTCCTTCCTCCCACCTTAAGAATGTGGCGAGCCCGAAAAAAACCCCTTCCAAATCAGAGAGAAAAAGAAGGAATCAATGAATATAATATAAAGCTAACTAAAATGGCTACACGTATGTCAATTTCGGGTTCGACAGTCATGTCTTTGAGAAATGTCTTCATTTTGCAGCCTCGGAACGTGTTTCTTGATCAAAGATTCTTGAGTTATAATATTGGGTTATAACCAGGGGTGAAATCCAGCAGGTTCTGACAGGTTCTGGAGAACTGGTAGCAGAAATTTTGAGTAGTTCGGAGAACTGGCAAATGCCACCTCTGGCTGGCCCCAGAGTGGGGTGGGAATGGAGATTTTGCAATATCCTTTCCCCAGGAGTGGGGACGGAATGGGGATTTTGCAATATCCTTCCCCTGCTATGCCCACCAAGCCACGCCCACCAAGCCACACCCACAGAACCGGTAGTAAAAAAAATTGGATTTCACCACTTGTTATAACACAGGTAGTCCTCGACTTACGACCACATTTGAGCCCCAAATTTCTGTTGTTAAGTGAGATATTTGTTCATGGAGTTTTGCCCCATTTATACAACTATTTTTGCCGCCGTTGTTAAGTGAATCACTGCGGGTGTTAAGTTCCTCACACAGTTGTTTAGTGAATCTGGCTTTCCCGTTGACTTTGCTTGTCAGGAGGTCACAAAATCACGTGACCCTGGGATGCTGCAACCGTCATAAATATGAGTTAGTTGCCGAGCGTCTGAATTTTGATCACATGACTACAGGGATGTTACAACATAATTGTGAAAAACAGTCATCGGTCACTTTTCTCATTGCCGTTGTAACTTCAAACGGTCACTAAGTGAACTGTTGTATGTCGAAGACTATATATTATTGGGTTACTCGTTAGTTACTTAGAGTAGCCCAGGGGTCTGCAACCTTAAACACTCAAAAGAGTCATTTGGACCCGTTTCCCACAGAAAAGAAAACACCGGGAGCCACAAAAACCCTTCCCGTGCCTGACTATTTCTTGAGCGGCTACAAAACTAGCATATGTAGTTGAATTAAATGTTCTGTTTTCTTCTGAATTTTTTATTTTTTTGGATTTATCCATGCTTAGCCTACCGGGGGTTGAAAAGCTCAATAAATCACGTGCCGGCAGGTCTCGCACATTGGCGGTTGCGACGCATAGTTTGAGTGACAAGGAAGCCTCAGCCGAGGGGTTGAAAGAGCCACATCCGGCTCCAGAGCCGCAGGTTGCTGACCCCTGGGGTAGTTTATAATTAACCAAAGTCGGAGGTGAAAAAGGTAATAAAAGAATCCTTTAGCATTTCAAACTTTTGATTTCAGATGCTCGTCGTGGCACAACAGATCTCATGCAAGTGGTTTTTATTTTGGATATTACGGAGAACGAGGCGTGTAAAATTATTCAGGTATCCAACAGGATATGGTGCAACGTTACTGATCAGGTTAACCTGACCAGATTATTGTCCAGCCTTGACATTTCCTAATGTAAACTGGCAAACAAAGAGCAGTTCCAGGTCATTTCTCCTTTATTTGTTTCCTTCTGCCTGGTCTTTATTTCTTTGGGTTAAAGCTGCATTTTCAAGGTTTCCAATGCATAAGGCCAGGATGCTCTGGAAACGGATATTAAGAATATTTCTAAATATATCTTAGCATGGGTGGTTCCTGTGATTTAAATCTCACCTGAGACCTGACATACATAAATTTGAATACACGCACACACAGAGACACACAGAGACACAGACACACACCAAAACAACTCCTTTCCTGGATTAGAGGAAGAGAACCTCTCCGGATGGGAATTGATTTTTTTCTTCCCCACTCTCATTTTTTTTTTTAAAAAAAAAATTAAACTACTCATTGAAATTAAACTGACAACTCTTAGAAATTCTCTTTCCCTCCTCCATGTAATCCTGATTTCTAATAATAGCTAATTCATCTCTTATTTCTATGACACTTAATTCCATCTGAGTTTCAATATGCCTAAGGGGATTTTTTAAATCTAATTTAGCTTTTGAAATACCTGGCCCTGTTCAAACAATGAAAGAGTCATTATTGAATCAGTCAGTCTGTCTGTCTGTCTGTCTGTCTGTCTGTCTGTCTGTCTGTCTGTCTGTCTGTCTGTCTATCTATCTATCTATCTATCTATCTATCTATCTATCTATCTATCTATCTATCTTCTGTTTTTAAGATGATGTTGGATAACCATTTGTCTGAAGTGGTATAGGGTTTCCTGCCTAAGCAAGGGGTTGGACTAGAAGACCTCCAAGGTCCCTTCCAACTGTCTGTCTGTCTGTCTGTCTGTCTATCTATCTATCTATCTATCTATCTATCTATCTATCTATCATCTATCTACTGTAATGATCTCTATATTATCTCTTTATATTATCTATTTATCTTCATCTACAGTATTTATCTTCTTCATCATCATATCAGTTTCTATTATCTATCTCTAATTATCTCTTTCTCCCTCTCTCTCTCTCTCCCTCCACCCCCCCCCGGTCTCTGTGGGACTAGAACTCACCACCTCCTGGTAATTGGCTCTAAGTTATCCAGCTGGCTTTCATGCCTAAGGTAGAACCTGAACTCAGGGTCTCCCACTTTCTAGCCTGGCGCCTTAACTATTGTACTGGCTCTATGTTCTACTCTGAGCCACAGTGGTGCAGTGGTTAGAGTGCAGTACTGCAGGCTACTTTTGCTGACTGCCGGCTGCCTGCAATTTGGCAGTTCGAATCTCACCAGGCTCAAGGTTGACTCAGCCTTCCATCCTTCCGAGGTGGGTCAAATGAGGACCCAGACTGTTGGGGGTGATATGCTGACTTTGTAAACCAGCAGTCACCAACTGGTGGTCCGTGGACCGCTGGTGGTCTGTGAGAAAATTTTGGTGGTCCGCAGAAAAATTATTTGCATTTTTTGTATTGCACTAAATCAGGGGCCCTCAAACTACGGCCCCTGGGACAGATACGTGCAATGAACGCTTGTATTGCTGCAGAGAATCTCCCCCTTCGGAGTCTTTTTGTGCTGGTCGGAGGAGGGCAGAAATTCCGACTTGGGGTCTGCTTCAGCCTCCTGGTGAGGGGCTTTGGGCGAAGGCTGGAGGGAAGTGCCGCTGGTGGCGAAGAGCCGGAGGGCCTCGTTCCAGTGGGACTGCATCATGGCCTGGAACTGGCTGACCATCTCAGCCCGCTGAGCCTCCAGGCGCCGGTACCTGGCCTTGCACTCCCGCAGGTCTTCCCTCTGCTTGGAAAGCCTATGCTCCTAGTCCTCAGTGAGGCACTTCTGCTGAGCCTCCTTCTCGGTCAGATCCAATTTGAACTGAGCAGCTGTTTTGCCAACTCTTTCTCATGGTGGCTGCTTAGCTCCAGCAACTGCTTCCTGTTGGGGCCCTAAGGCGCCCGGGCAGCAGGCGCGGAGTTGACCATGCCCACCCAGTCACATGACCACCTAGACACCCAGCTGGTCATTAGGCAGATCATATTAATGATCCGCGGGATTTAAAATTATGAATTTAGTGGTCTCTGAGGTCCGAAAGTTTGGTGACCCCTGCTGTAAACCACTTAGAGAGGGTTGTAAAACACCGTAAAGCAGTATATAAGTCTAAGTGCTATTGCTATTTTTGGCCCATGATTGAGAGCGAGGGGCTTAGAATGCAGCAGTTGGCAACGTTCTGAGCAGCTGTCCATCCACTTCTTCCATAGAGATGAATGGGGATCTGGGGGTGATTTGTTTACTGTTCCTCTGCTGCCCCCATCCCCACCCCCGCTCGGTCCAGTCCATGGATGACCTCAGTCTTTGTGTACTTGGCTTTTCTTCCCCCTGCCAAATCTGGTCCCATGGAGTTGTGCTTTCAGAAAGACGTCTCGCTGATGGATGGATGGACTGACATTTTCCGTTAATTCCTTCCAACCTTCTGTTGGGTGGGTTGGAAATTTTACAGAGGGGCCGAAGCTTGCCAAACTTTTCTGGCCACCTTGGGGGAGCGTTCTGAAGCCTTTGTATTTCAGAGAGCATTAAACAGTTTGCTTCCGCCTGACCGGTTTGTTTGAGCCGAGATTTCCTAAGGAGACAAAAATGTACATAATTGCCTTTGCAGTCTATAGCTGGCACTTGGCTGAAGTCCTGGAGCCTTTGAAGTCAAGTGATCCAGGATTTCGGTCCAGGGCACGTCAGCAATCGAAGTCTGCAAATGAAGGTTGTGAACTTAGGACTTGAGAGGGAAGCCTCGTTTGCTAAAAAGTCACACCTCAGTAATAATCCAGGCAGGTGGGCATTGAAAGCTTGGAGCCCCACATCCAGTGGTGGGCTTCCAAAATTTTAGCAAGGGGTTCTCTCTCCGGTTGCTTGGTGGGCATGGCCATGGTGGGCGTGACCTAGTTGGCTTCCTGCACCACGGTGGTGGGGGCGTGGTGTTTTTGCCCTCCCCGGGCTCCGGAGGCTTTACTTGAGCCTCCGGGAGGGTGAAAACGACCTCCCCAGGCTCCAGAGGCCCTCTGGAGTCCATTTCTGGCCTTCCTGAACTTCCGGTAGACCCATTTTTTGCCCTCCCTGAGCCTCTGTGCGTGCCTTGCACTTACCTACATCCAAAACGGGCCACGCAAGTGTGGGCTCCTGGGAGGGGCGGGGTGGGGTGGGTGGAGCCAGTCAGGAGTGGGATTTGGGGGTTTTCTGAACTGCGCAGAATCTTAGCTAGAGGTTCTCCCGAACCCCTGCGAACCCCCAGCAGCCCACCCCTGCCCATATCGCATTAAGCCATCCTTTTTTTTAAAATCCACAACATACTAAATTATCGATTAAGACAAAAAAATCTGGATGGTGGACGTGACAGTACCTGGAGACAGCAGAAGAGAAGAGAAAAGAACTGGAGAAGAATCACAAAATACAAAGACCTACAAGTAGAAGGAGAACAGCTGTGGCAAAAGAAAGCAAGGATAGAACTAATACTAATAGGCCCCTTGGGTACAATCCCGAAAACATCTGGAATACCATTTGAACCCCATCGGCATTGACATAAAATCCCCATCAGTCAATTGCAAAAGGCAGTTTTACTTGGAACAGCTTATATCCTGCGATCAGTGGTGAGTTGCTCCCGGTTTGGTCCGGTTCTTGCGAACCCGTAGTAAAAGCGGTGGGAGACTCCGCCCACCCGCCCGGCCATCATCATGGATGATCTGTGCATGCGCAGAAGTGCGGACGCTCCTGTTGCAAACCGGTAGTAAACGTAAGTAGAACCCACCCCTGCCTGCGATGGTATATTTAGCACCATGAAACAACATCTGTCTACTCCAGGTCATTGGGAAGGCCTCCATAGGTGGACAAAAAAAAAAAAGCCAAATCCAGTCTTGAAAGTCTGGCCAATTGTGTGACCAACTATAATAGCTTATTAAACATAGCTTATGAAACATTTAGAACAATTAATCAGTGGAACCACTTGCCTCCAGAAGTTGTGAATGCTCCATCACTGGAAGTTTTTAAGAAGAGGTTGAGAACCATTTGTCTGAAGTGGTGCAGGGTTTCCTGCCTAAGCAGGGGGTTGGACTAGAAGACCTCCAAGGTCCCTTCCAACTCTGTTCTATTATTCTATTCTATTCTATTCTATTCTATTCTATTCTATTCTATTCTATTCTATTCTATTCTATTCTATTCTATTCTATTCTATTCTATTCTATTCTATTCTATTCTCTATTTCTATTCCTATTATTTCTATTCTCTATATTCTATTCTCCACTCAACTCTCAACTACTTTGAGCATTAATAAATAAGTAACAGATATTTTATAGCTAATAAGGAATAAAAGATGGCTCAGCAGATTGTAGAAACTCTAGGTGAGATTCACTCATGCCAAGATAGTCATGAGCAATCTAGTGGTTTGGTTTTGTTGAGCCTGTTATGAAAGTCCTGCCATGGTGGCTTAGAAACCATGGTTTTATAGCTTACCAGGTTGGAGGAATCCTGACCGTTGTGGCTTATGGTGTCAAGGGATAAAAAGCTTGTGAAACCAGCTGATGATTGGTCAAAAGCTTGGAAGCCAAATTATGACAACATAACCTTGGGCAATATTATTTAAGAACGATCTGTATCTGTTGTTCCTCAGATGGGCTGTTTATTCAGTCCGGAAGATTTATTGCTGTTTTGAAAATTCTTAATTAAGCTTGATTCATTAAAAATCTTTTTTAAAAAAAAAAAAATTCAACAAAGAGGGAGAAGGAATGTAGCAATAATCACACTTACTCTTGATGTTAAGCAACAGGAAACGAGATAGATCAGCCAAGTTTCTAGTCTGTGGATGGTTCCTTCCTTAATCCACAAGGAATGAGAACATCTGGGCTTCAATGGGAGGTCACTGCAATTATATTAAGCTTTAGTGCATTTTCCTGGATTTAATTCATCCCTTTTGAAGCCGAACGTAGTAGAAAACGTTCAGTCATTGTTTCAACATGAGACAGACCACATCTGGAGAGAAAACCAAGTTGTGATGAGACCTAAGGGGAAACACAGCAGTTTCCTGGTTTCTAAACATCCAAGCTGCATATAAACAGAGGAGAAATAACAGGTGGAAAATGTGAGAGGAATTAATAGTTTTGCTCTCAGGCGAACTGCCATTCTGGCTACGAAACCGGACAAAAGAAGTTTTTCGGCATTGCAATAACGCTGGTCAAAGAATCCGAGCGCTTTGCATGCTGATATGCAAAACATAGGACATTTCAAAATGTTATGAATCCCGAGTGGCTGATTCATAGAGTTTTGAGCTCGGAGAAAAAAAAATGCTCATCCTCCAGAAATCTGGCCCAAACTCAGGGCCAAACTAGACATGCTGTTCCTCGGAGCTTTGAGGGGTTCCATCATATGAAGGATGGGGACACAGAACAAGCTCTTTAATTTTGATCCTAAGGTTTTGTTTCATTTCTTTCTTTCTTTCTTTCTTTCTTTTCCTTCCTTCCTTCCTCCCCCCTCTCGCCGCCTCCTTTCCTTCTTTCTTTTCTTTTCCTTTCCTTCCCTTTCCCTTTTTTCCCCTTCCCTTCCTTTTTCCTTTCCTTTCCTCCTCTTCCCCTCCTTTCCTTAACTTTCCTTTCCTTTCCCTTTCCTTTCCTTCCTTCCCTTCCTTTTTCCTTTCCTTTCCTCCTCTTCCTTTCCTTTCCTTTCCTTCCTTCCCCTTTTCCCCCTTCCCTGCCTTTTTCCTTTCCTTTCCTCCTCTTCCCCTCCTTTCCTTAACTTTCCTTTCCTTTCCCTTTCCTTCCTTCCCTTCCCTTTTTCCCCCTTCCCTTCCTTTTTCCTTTCCTTTCCTTTCCTTTCCTTTCCTTTCCTTTCCTTTCCTTTCCTTCCCTTCCCTTCCCTTCCCTTCCCCTTCCCCTTCCCCTTCCCCTTCGTCATTTCCCTTTGGGCACTGTACAATAAAATTCTGAATACAATAAAATACTAAAAGCACAAAAAAACACAGTATGTAAAATTTAAAAGAGGCAACAAATGTTATAAATTGATTAAAAGTCTTTCAGAGTGCCAACCAGCCCCCCGGCTGTGTGCTCCTCTGTGTACCCAAATCAAGGGCGAAGAGCAGGGGTGCTGTTCAGCATGTTCCGGAGAACGAGTAGCGGAAATTTTGAGCAGTTCGGAGATCCGACAAATACCACCTCCGGCTGTCCCGAGTGGGGTGGGAATGGAGATTTTGTAGTATCCTTCCCCCTGGAGTGGGGAGGGAATGGGGATTTTGCAGTATCCTTCTCCTGGAGTGGGGTGGGAATGGAGATTTTGCAGTATCCTTCTCCTGGAGTGGGGTGGGAATGGAGATTTTGCAGTATCCTTCCCCTGAAGTGGGGAAGGAATGGAGATTTTGCAGTATCCTTCCCCTGGAGTGGGGAGGGAATGGGGATTTTGCAGTATCCTTCCCCTGGAGTGGGGTGGGAATGGAGATTTTGCAGTATCCTTTCCCTGGAGTGAGGAGGGAATAGAGATTTTGTAGTATCCTTCCCCCTGGAGTGGGGAGGGAATGGGGATTTTGCAGTATCCTTCTCCTGGAGTGGGGTGGGAATGGGGATTTTGCAGTATCCTTCCCCTGAAGTGGGGTGGGAATGGGGATTTTGCAGTATCCTTCCCCTGCCACGCCCACCAAGTCACGCCCACAGAACCGGTAGTAAAAGAATTTGAATTCCACCACTGCCAAAGAGCCATGTTTTCACACCTTTACGGAAGGCCAAGAGAGCGGGAAGGAAGGGGGCTGCCTCAGTTCGGGGGGGGGGGAGAGGGAGTGTTCCACAGGACAGGGACAGAAACAGAGAAGTCTTTCTTCCTGGACCCTCCCCAGTCGGGAATTTTTTGACAATAGATGGGTGTCTTTGCAAGAAATGCACAGGCTACGCTGGGGTTTACACTCCTGAAATTTTTCCACTCTTTCTTTCTGCCAGCTTAAGAGGCTGCCGTTCCCCCTTCTGTGGAGTCGAGAGGATGCTGGCTTAAGGTTGCTCCCCCTGAATGTAAGCACCCCCCACCCCTTGCATTTTGTTTTTGAATCCCCCCCCTCAAAAAAAAAAAGCTACATAAGCAGATGAGGCAGCCCACAAACTCAGTTCTCCGCCTTTAGGCTGAATCAAGCCAAGTTACACCAAGGCTTCTATTTTTAGCATTATCACTACTCTGGGAGTAGTTGCTAAGCAGCTCACCTTTTGAACTCCTAGGATGAGCCAGGGAGCCAAATAGTTTACATAGAGGTTTAAGGGTAACCTGATAAGAGGACTGCGTGGCGATCACACATGGGGCATAGTATCCACTGGGCTAGATAAATAATTGTGGTGAAATTCGTCGGGGTGATTACGATTTGCCTTTAATTAAACAGGGGAAGCGGTGGCTCAGTGGCTAAGACGCTGAGCTTGTCGATCGAAAGGTCAGCAGTTCAGCAGTTCGAATCCCTAAGTGCCGCGTAACGGGGTGAGCTCCCGTGACTTGTCCCAGCTTCTGCCAACCTAGCAATTTGAAAGCAGGTAAAAAATGCACGTAGAAAAATAGGGACCACCTTTGGTGGGAAGGGAACAGGGTTCCGTGTGCCTTTGGCGTTGAGTCATGTCGGCCACATGACCACGGAGACGTCTTCGGACAGCGCTGGCACTCCGGCTTTGAAACTGAGATGAGCACTGCTCCCTAGAGTCGGGAACGACTAGCACATATGTACGAGGGGAACCTTTACCTTTACCTTAATTAAATAGAGCAGAGCAAAACAACAGCAGAGAAAGGATGAAGGAAGCAATTGTTTGTGCCATCAAGTTGATATTGAGATAATCTCTGTAAGGGTTTGTTAACCAATCTGGATTTCCAAATGTTCCAATGGTGCCTCCATCACTATTGTAACCGAGACCGTCCGTCCATCCGTCCGTCCGTCCATCCATCCTCTCCTCTTTCCTTCCATCTTTTGCAGCATTATAAACGTCTAAAAGGAGCCAAGTCTTTGCATAATGTACCACCAAACATGGCAATGTACAAGCCCGTTAACGCTCTAAGTTTTTGCATCTGTGCAATCTACAATTTCATCTGCAAAAAAAACCCCAATCAAGACATCTGGTGGCAGGTGCAGGAACTACATTACAAAAAGTTAATCAGTAAAAAATATACATTTTCCGCTGCTCCTGACCCAGTCTACCTGCCTGCCTGCCTGCCGCATCCATCTCTCTGTCTATCCATCCATCCATCCATCATCATGTTTGCTAATGCTTTATTTAAGCTTATATTTGCACATCGGTGATTGCACGACCACTGTAGATTCCACACACTCAAATAAAATAAAACCCACAAGAGGAGTGACATTTGAAGCCTGTGAGCCTCCATCCCAGCCTGACACCGATGAAGCTAATAAAGGAGAATATTTGTAGCTCAGGATTGAACTGTGGGGTCCTTGCTGCTCCCCAAGCTCGGTTGTTTCCTTGCAGATGTTTCATCACCCACCTAGGCAACATCATCAGTGCTAGTAGGAGGGTGGGGTTGGCAGAATGGAGGAGAACTGTGGGGTCCTTGCTGCTCCCTGAGCTCAGTTGTTTCCTTGCAGATGTTTCATCACCCACCTAGGCAACATCATCAGTGCTAGTAGGAGGGTGGGGTTGGCAGAATGGAGGAGAACTGTGGGGTCCTTGGTGCTCCCTGAGCTCAGTTGTTTCCTTGCAGATGTTTCATCACCCACCTAGGCAACATCATCAGTGCTAGTAGGAGAATGGGGTTGGCAGAATGGAGGAGAACTGTGGGGTCCTTGGTGCTCCCTGAGCTCAGTTGTTTCCTTGCAGATGTTTCATCACCCACCTAGGCAACATCATCAGTGCTAGTAGGAGGGTGGGGTTGACAGAATGGAAGAGAACTGTGGGGTCCTTGGTGCTCCCTGAGCTCAGTTGTTTCCTTGCAGATGTTTCATCACCCACCTAGGCAACATCATCAGTGCTAGTAGGAGAGTGGGGTTGGCAGAATGGAGTACTGTGTGGTCCCTGGTGCTCCGTTTCCTTGCAGACGTTTCAACACCTAGCTAGGTAACATCATCAGTGCTAGTAGGAGAGTGGGGTTTGCAGAATGAAGGAGAACTGGTGCTTGGGTCCTTGGTGCTCCCTGAGCTCAGTTGTTTCCTTGCAGACGTTTCATCACCCAGCTAGGTAACATCATCAGCCCTTGTAGGAGAGTGGGATTGGCAGAATGGAGAACTGTGGGGTCCCTGGTGCTCCGTTTCCTTGCAGACGTTTCAACACCCAGCTAGGTAACATCATCAGTGCTACTAGAACTGGGTTGGCAGAATAGAGGAGAACTATGAGGTCCTTGGTGCTCCCTGAGCTCAGTTGTTTCCTTGCAGACGTTTCATCACCCAGCTAGGTAACATCATCCGTGCTAGTAGGGACAATGCCGAGGCCTTCCTCGCAGGGTTGTCGTTCCACCAGGGAGGTGAACTCCCCCACTCCCTCCCCACAAACACGCACGCGCGCGCGCGAGAGAGAGAGAATAATCAGCCGACGTGGCCTCTTCCGTCCGTCCGCGCCGCGCCCTCAGCGAGGCCTTGTGGGGATACCCAACCCCCTCCCTCGAGTGACAAGCGGCCCCTCCCTCCCGGACCACAACTCCCGACGTGCTTTGCGTCGTCGACGTCGTCAGCGTCGGGCCCGTCTTCCCGGCGTGCTCCGCGGCAGCCCGTTTTCCTCCCCCCCCTCTCCACTCCGCGTCCCCCCTCGGTTTTTTTTTTCCTTCCCGGCATGCCCCGCGCGCTGCCTCAGCCTGACTAGAATCGGGAGTCGCTGCCGTCGCCGTCGCCGCCGCTGCGAGGAGGAGAAAAAGGAGCAGGAGCAGCAGCAGCAGGCGGGGCCGTCGTCTTTCCGCCGCGCCTGAGGGGGAAAAAAAAAAAAAAATCCCGCCCTCTCCTCTTCCGCCCTTCGGGGGGGTCCCCCTCCGTGTGTGTGTGTGTGTGACGGTCGCCCCGCCCTCTCTCCCCGCGCCGCTTCCTCACCTCCCCCCCCCCCACACGCCCCCGGCCGGCCATGCCGTCTCGGGCAAGGTAATGAGCCGCAGAGCCCCGGGGTCTCGGCTGAGCGGCGCTTCGTCCTCCGGCGGCGGCAGCACCAGCAGCAGCAGCGGCAGACAACACTATCACCCGCGGAGCTGGAATGACTGGCAACCCAGGTGGGCCCACGACGCCCCCAGGCGCGGCCTAGTGTGTGTGAGGTGTGTGTGTGTGTGTGTGTGTGTGAGGCGGGGAAATAAGTAGGCCTCAGCCCCCGCCTGGTCTTACCTAGCTAGGCCCGGGGTCCCCCCCCCCGACTCCCTCCTCCTCGGGGAGCCCTGACAGCGCCGTTCCCGCCGAGGAGGAGGAGGAAGGGAAGGCGGTGGCGCCCGGTTTCTGCGGCCTTCCCCGCCACGTTCCCCGGTCGCGGTTTTTTTTTTTTTTTTTGGGGGTGGGGGGCTTCAAGGCCCCGGCCAGGCAGGCTGCCTCTTTCTTAGGGGTCTCTCCATGAAGGGGGGAGTGGGGGGAGGGCTTTTCTTCCTCACACACGCCCACCGCCGCCCCCCCTTTTTTTTCTTCCTTTGGGTGGGTTTGTTTGTGGAAAAAGGCGGGGTGGGGGTGGGGGATGAGCCGGGGTGGGGGTGGGGGGGGTGTCGTTGTTGAGGAGCCTCGTTCGCCCGGGATGTGGTGAGGGGCTTAAGCGGGGCTAGGTTTAAACCTGGTTAATGGGAGGTGCCTTGCAAGGGTTGGGGGTGGGGCATGGACATAAAATGGGGTGGTGGTGGGGGGGGGAAAGGGTGGTGGTGGTGGGGGGAAAGGGTGGTTACAAGCGGGAGGTTTTTTTTTAGGGGTTTTAAAGTTTGGTGTCTTTATTTGGCTTTATTTTTGGGGTGGGTGGGGGTGAGTTTGGCTGTGGAGGGTCCCCTGAAGCTCATTGCATTGGTTTAATTCTTCCCTTTTTTTTTTGAAAAATGTTTAATGTCCCATAATAATAACAATAATAACAATAACAATAACAATAATAATAATGCTTCTCCTTCTCCTCCTCCTTCTCCTCCTTCTCCTCCTCTTTCTTCCTCCTCCCTCCCCCTCTTCTCCCCCTCTTCTTCAAAAGGCAAGTGGACATTTTTTTTTTCTTTGAAAAGGTTTCGTTTCTTCTCATCCAAGAAACTTCTTCAGTACTGGACGGAATTGAAGAAGTTTCTTGGATGAGAAGAAGCGAAAATGTTTTCAAAGAAAAAAAAAGTTTTCAAAGAAAGAAAGAAAGAAAAACCCAAAGAGAGCCCAGTTGCCTTTTGGGGGGAAACAACAACAACAAAAAAGCGCCTTTGGGACAATTATGACTTGGGGGATTGAGGATCGCCATAGATTAGGGTTGTGATTCCTTCCTCTGTTCCTCCAAGGAATAGGTTTAAAAAGGGTTGGATTTTTCCCCCCCTCTATTGGTTTTGTTGGGTGTGGTGGTGGGAGATTGGGGGAGATATTGTCCATCGGATGAGTAGCACACTTCAACCCCTGGGAAGCTGGACAGACAGACAAGTTGTTGTTTATTGATTATGAGCCTTAGAAGTTACTTTCATTTTGTGATTATGCACCTGGGCAGGTATATTTCGAAAGTGTACGCAAGTTGGCAAAGCGGAGTTCATCAGAACTGTGTTAGAGGGTGATTTCATAAGGTTTTTCTTTCACTCTTCCTCTTCTATTCTTTTAATTAGGCCTTTTCGCAGAGTGATTGGTTCTGCAAACTTTTCTTTCCTTGTGTGGGTATATTGTACGCCGAATGAATTAATGTGCTCTTTGTGGTTCCTGTTTCCTGTTATCTACTGCGCTCTGCTTCTTTTGGGATGGGTGAGAGAAATAGGCCAGGAAAAAGCAGAAGGCATTTTTTAAAAAAACAAGACTATTACAGGGAGAGGGGAAAGTATAGGAGATTTAAATGGTTGAGAAAGATCTGTGTTTTGATTCCAACTCTAGGAAACTTCCAGCGGAGTGTAATGTTTATTGAAATGCAGCATCTTTCATATTTGTTTCTAAAAGGTAGTAAAATTTATATTCTTTTGCTGTAACAAACTATCAGCGCTATCTCCCTGGAAATATTTCTAAATATGAAATATTTAGATACGCAGAAAATATCAAACTATCAGCGCTATCTCCCTGGAAATATTTCTAAATATGAAATATTTAGATACGCAGAAAACAGCAGTGGCATTTCAGTTTTATTTTGCAGGAACTTTAATATGAATTGGGATTTTTTTTTAATTAATTGAGGCTGTTGGATAGCTTGATCCATTGGAATAATTTCACACGACTTTCATATTGCAACTTTGTTGCCTAATTGATAACTTGGTAATAGCTTTATGAGGAGGAGAAAGTCAACGTGGTGGTGTTTGTTAGATGTTAAGGCTCATTTTTTTCTTTTTTTGGAGATTCATACTTCTTTTTTTAAAAAAAATACACTACTGCAAACTTGTGATAACGTAGAAGTGCATGCCCCCGTCTGGAACAATTTGTTATATTTGTCATTTGACATGGACGTAGACAATTCAAGTGTATAAAAACAAAAACCAATTTTGCTTTGAGAGAAAATATATATAACCCCATGAACAGCTTCCGTATTATTTTAAGATCCCAGTGATTGCTTTAGCTATGCTTGTAAGCATAGCCTTGAGCTTTTTTTTTTTTTAACTATTATGTAAGAGCAGGTCCTTTTGTGATATCATGATCTACTTTTGAAAATTCCTTGATGTAGCCTGGTGACTTGCTTGTCCAAGAGACTCAAGGCCCACCTCTCCTTGGGTGCATGGAAATGGATGCTTGGGTGGGTTCAGGGAGGGAGGGAGGGGAAATCCGAAGTCTTATCTTCTAAAGGTTTGTGTTTTTTAAAGTAAGATATATTTAGTGGTCTGTTGCTTTGAACGGGTTCAGGCCGTGGTTGGCTCAAAACCCCCATGATAAGCTTGGTCTGATGTGTTAAGATCTGCATTTCGAAAGTGGGCAAGGACCCCAAATGAGCTTGATCTTGTGGGGTTTTCAGAGGGGGAAATGGGTGACTAAGGTGGTTTTGGAAAAGGATTGGTCTGATTGGTTGGCCACATGTGGTCTGTGGATTAGATCTTTTCTGCGGTTGGGTTAGAGAATTATTGGAGGACCAGGCAAACAAAGTCAGGTTTTGGTAAACTTCTTTTTGTGTGTGGGAGACTCTGGTTAGTTTCACTCACTACAGAGCCATATTACGATGTGCCTGATGTTTGATTTAATGTGTTAATGGTGAACCCAGCCATTGCAGATTCTAAAGCATTGTTACGACTTAGAATGACATGTGAATCTAACCACTGGCCAACATAATCTTGGTGTTTCCTTCTGTATGGACAATTAAAGGTATAATACTGGAGCCTTGACAAATTCTTTGGAGTTTTCTTATACACTCCAGAACTTGTTTCTAAAGTATTGTATACTTATTTATTTTATTTAGTTAGTTATTAAATTGTTTGCCATCCATCTTGCTTCGAAGTGACTCTGGACAGCTCAACAACTTTAAAAGCAATAAAACCATAAAAGTTAAATGTATTTCTGAAAACAATAAAAATAGAATTACAACCCAAAGTATACATTGATTTTTCAAACACATAAGGCTAGATTTATTTCAGATATAGAGGTTCACCATTAGAAAGCACTGGAAAATCTATGTGGATATTCAGCCTGCATTACAAGCTCACCGATCTTCCTTATTTAGTGACCACAATCAGGACCAGCAACTCAGTTAAGCAAATAAGTTGCTAAGTGAAACCGTGACTCTGCTTATTATCTGACTTCTCAACCTTGGCAAAATGTGCGAACTTTAACTGCCGGAATTCCCCAGTCAGCATTGAGATGGCTCATGCTACCTAGATATACATTTTTTTAAAAAAATCATATTTAAATGATACAGTACAATGGTGTCAAAATGATTTAAAATTGTGAAAAAAAAAAAAGAAATTGCCCCCCAAATTGGCACATTAAAAGTTAAATCATAATTAAGGCAGGTTGTTAATAAGGTAGCAGTTGGAGATGGCTAACATTTTTTTTGGAAGAAAGGTAATGAAGAACGTGTCTACTTACGCCTATAAACTAAGACTAAACGGGTGTCAATACAGCTGTTATTGTAATGCAGTTAAGAAAATCTCTGAATGCAATTTAAATTTATTAAGTTTGAAGTCATGATTGATTCAGAACCAAATCTTACTCAGAAAAATATGTATACAGTGGCAAGAAATGCAGCTCCAATTTTAATGTAAGTGCAGGATTTTCTTTTGACATTCATCTTTTTATGCTTTTTAGAATTCTGGTCCCAGCCTTCTATTTCCAGCATTGCCAGAAAGGCTTCAGATTGGAATCTGTAGGAATGTACATCAGAACTTTCTCTTTTGCACTTCATGCTATTAAAGGAAGGCTGCAGGGAACAGAATTTATTACTTGGTGCCCTTTCACTTCTCTTGTGGACTCATGCCTGCATGGTGACTTGATTGAGAACACGATTTTGGAAGGGATTTTTTTTTTTAAAAGCTTAAAATGGTAAAATTATATTTTGTCTTTGGCAAAAGTTTTGGCTTTCTCGTTGTATTTTCCAGGGGTAAGCTTTTAAAAATATACATTAATACTCCATTTGGTTTGTGATGTTCTTTAGAATTGTATATATGATAGCGCGGGGCTATCAATGAAGGAATAGATATTTCCTTGATTCCGGGTGATTATATGAATGCGTTCATGTGTTTTTCTTGGGAGCATTGGCCATGCTGAATGAGCTGCTGGGAATTCTGCCTCAGCAATACAGGTGGTCCTCGACTTACAACCATTTGTTTAATGACCATTCGAAGTAACAGTGCCACTGAACAATGTGATTTATGACCATTTTTCACACAACCATTGCAGCATCCCCACGGTCATACGATCAAAATTCAGACGCTTGGCAACTGAGTCGTATTTACGACGGTTGCAGTGTCCCGGGGTCACGTGATCCCCTTTTGCGACCTTCTGACAAGCGAAGTCCATGGGAAAGCCAGATTCACTTAACGGCTGTGTTACTAACTTAACAACTGCACTTAACAATGCTGGCAGGAAAGGTCTTAAAATGGGGCAATGCTCCCTTAACAGCTGTCTTGCTTAGCAACCAAAATGTTGGGCTCAGTTGTGGTCGTAAGTCAAGGACTTACCTGTATTTAGAGAACCATAGGTTCCCTACCCTGATTCTGATATTTCAGGTGGTGGTTTCTTTCCCTTGCTGTCTGAAACTAAACTTTGCATGTTTTGCCTCCATGA
Organism: Pantherophis guttatus; assembly: GCF_059756535.1. Lineage (NCBI taxonomy): Eukaryota > Metazoa > Chordata > Lepidosauria > Squamata > Colubridae > Pantherophis > Pantherophis guttatus. Next base: position 15,207,355 of record NC_142076.1, on the reverse strand, counting down.
CGTCCTACTGTTTCTGTTGAAATTATTTTTAAACTGACAGGATAGATATGGTAGATGGGGCTGTAGTTGAGTAACACAGCTGTTCCACCAGGTGGACACCATCAGGTGTTGTAAAAAAAGGAAAGCACTTGGGAAATGAGGTATTTAGATTTGAGATTTCGAGAAATACTCCAGCTTGTAGCTAGGCTAGTGAATTTTCCCCCCCATCATGCAGTTTAAATTGACTCATAATCTGGCTTTCATTTCTCTTCCTAGACAACTTCATAAAGCTTGTAGAACTTTCGTAGCACCTCTCCTGATTTGCTGAGTTAGAATCCGGTGGGGAAATAAAACATTTTTTGTCTTTAATTTGATTCAGCCTGTGATTTAGGATGGCTGCTTAGTAAAAGCATGCAGAAGAGTTCCTTCTGAAACATTTCAAGTATGAAATGCCTCATTCCAAGCATCTCCCGACCCCTCAGTACCCCACCCCCCCACTGCATTTTCACTGTCAAGATGAGGCATTTGAAAATGAAATGCATTTTACGTACCTTAGTAAGTTAGTCAGTGAGGTTTTGCCTACTATGTAATCACACAAGTTTGGGCTGTTAGTAAATGGCTTTATAGCTTCTTAGGAGTATTTGTTTTCCATTGTCTGTCTGCAACAGCACATGATTTTTGCAATTTTATGTGTAGGAAAACACGTGTACAGCCCCATCCGTATTTAGTTCCCTTTTAACAGGGGCTGCATTCTTGTATCATACTAAGCCATAATATGTCTTGGCGTAGTATGTTGTATGAACCTAGGCAGTTGACTGATCTATAATGGTTTAGTTTAGTGGTGTGTGTAGATTATATGTGACAGGTCCTGCAATTGCACTGTTTTATATGAAAAAAAGACGACTTTAGACTTTTAATTAAATACTCTACTTTTATGGAGATTAAACAAATCCTCAGAATAAATAAAAACATGTCAATTGCATGATGACTCAGTTTGTATGATGCCAAAATACGCTAGAGCCCTACATTATATTAATATTAAGTTATGGTTTATTTTAACCTCTCCCCCCCCCCCCCCAATAAGCCACTGTTACTGATTTGTATGGTCATCTGAACCAAACACATCTATTGGCATAATGTGTAATACTGTCCTATGCATAGCATTCAGAAATTCTCATTCAGTTTCAGGATTATTAGCAAGGTGTGGCTGCAACTGGAAACGTTAGCTGCCTACTATTTCTGTCTGTTGGGTATATTGAGACAAAATGAGGGGTTTGAAACGTTTAGTATTTCCACACCTCTTGAAAGCGATAGCTGTATTGGCTTTTGTTTTGTCATCCATCCACTCCTTCCCAATAATCTGGGTTCATCATCATCACCACCACCATCATTGCTTGATTAAGGCAGCTTTATGTGTTAGCTATTTTTGATTCCAAAAGCCATTTTGTTTACTAAAGAAGCGTATAAAAGTCATGCTCACTTCATATTAATGTTAGTTTTTTTTTTTTACTGAGATATGGGATACACGTGCATTATAGTGCGTGACCTACATTTTATGGGTTTTAATATTTGAAAATTAATAGATCTGTGTGTTCTCTCACACCACTCCCCGAGCAACTGTTTATTTATGCATGACATAGTTTGATCTTGTGATGTGTTAACTTGGAATGGCATGGAAAAAAATATGTATTGTGCATTTTTCAGAAACCAGTATGCAGAGAATGTTTGGGTATGTGTACTTTTATAGTAGAATAAAAGAAGGAAAGTTAAAAGTGGTTCTTTATTTATTCGTTATGCTACTCATAATAAGAAAACGTTCGTGCACGGTTTTAAAATGGAATTCTGTAATGCTTCTGTATCCGTGTTATCAAGTCCCAGGGGATCATGGGCATACGAACTACAAAGCCCTGGCTGAAAGCTGTCAGAATATTCAGTGATGTTTGCTAGTTTGTCTGTAGAGTTGTGTACATTTCTGCTGACGTCAGTGTAGATACAAGCTAGTATGTAAACAGCTCTGCTTCTTTCTTGGAAAATGACCCAGTGTGGCTATTTAATAATGTACCTGCCTCGTATCTTTGCACAGTGATCTTGTTCACACCATGGGCACAATGAACCAAAAGAGGATGTGTTTTAACCCTCAATGTAATAATATAGCATCTTTTCCCTCTCTGCATGGTGCTTGTCACAATGGGATGTTCTGAACCTGCTCTTGTTGAATTGTTCTCTGCAGTGGGTGTGAGAAAAGATTGCAGAGGAAAGAGTGTTTAGTATAAATGCTGGGAACCCTGAATCCATATTTGAGAAGGAGCTCCGATGAACTTTCTAAGAAGGAGACACCTTCTAGTTTTATTCTGCTCGTGGTACATTTGCTTCTTAATGCATAGAAGAGCTCTTGATGCTAATCTTTGTGGCCAAAATTAAAAATACCATCGTCTTGGCTCAGGGGTTCTTTCTTGGCTTGTGCAGGTGGCAATCAACCATTGGTTTTGTCCATCTTAGGACATTATGAAGAACTAATATCAATCAGTTATCTCGAAGGAAAGTTCGTGAGTTCTAATTTGTAACTCATTTATTTTATTTGTCATTTTATTCAGCCTTTTTGGTTTAGATATGTTTAATGTTGTAAGCCTCCCACATTTGCCTTGTGGTGAGATGAGCAGCAAATGAATGAATGAATGAACGAACGAACGAATGACATTAGATATTCTGAATGTAAACCAACTCTAGGGGCCAAGGTTTGAAAGCACCTCACAGATTTTTTTCTTCTTGCAGAAGTGACAATCAATCAGCTGACCAAGAGAATTTAAAATACTCTTCATCCAGAGACCGGAGTAGTTCTTCCTCCTATGGATTACAACCTTCAAATTCAACGGTGGTGTCTCGACATAGACATGATGATATCAGAGTCTCCACTGACCTCCAGAATGAAGAAAAAGGTATAAAGATGATCTTATTTGATATGAAACAGTTACGGCTGTAAAAGAAATGAGTTAGTCTAGATCAAGGGTTTTCAAATTTGGCAACATTAAGACCTGTGGACTTCAACTCCCAGAATTCCTCACTCAGCCATGCTGGCTGAGGAAATCTGGGAGTTGAAGTCCCCGAGTCTTAAACTTGCCAAGTTTGGAGACTCCTGGTCTAGATACTTCATGGCTGTCACCAATCCTCTGGTTAGTTTTTATTGGAATTACTATTGTGCTATGTTGCATTTTGTTATAGATGGAGTAATTGAACCATCACATCTGTGTTAATTAGAAAAATGATTTTTATAGGTAGAAACCTTTTTTTAAATAGCGAGGTATAAGGAATATTGAAATACTGACCACTTTCTGTCCTGGCTTGTTTCCTGGAGGAGGAGGTGTAAAATATTTTTAATTTGGGAGCAGGAGAAATGATTGGCCAGATATGATGACAGCTTCTTGCAACATCAGGAACTAGTGTTATTGGTCAATGGGGGTCTTTTACCCCCCACCCCCCAAAACATTGTCATCTTCTGCTTTAGGATATGGTGCAATTTCCAAGTGATTCTAATGCTTTCCTTAAAAAAACTGGTTTTAATTCCAGGTGGCTACAGTGTCAATGGAGGATCTGGGGAAAATACTTATGGTCGGAAGTCGTTGGGGCAAGAGCTGAGAGTTAACAATGTGACCAATTCTGATTTTACCAGTGTTCAGCATGGGAATCGTGCTTTAGTCACAAAAGACATGAGGAAAACACAGGGTAAGAACTGAGTGTGCCAGTAGAAAAGTGGGCTGTTGCTTTGAGCTGGTTTTATTATTATAGTAACCATAGGAAATGTCTCCTAAAATTAGAACCATGTTCAAGGGCTTGAAAATATGAAATTCTAATACTGGGTATAATTACACTACGGTTTATTTTAAATCAAGTGAACTGTTGCCCTGAGAACATTGTAATAAAAGGGTTTCTTTCTTTCTTTTTAAATTGGGGTGGCCCTTTTTACGGGTTTTGGTTCCTTTCTGAGCAAAAGTCGTACAGCATAGTTGGTTGAAGCTGTTTACCATTAATTGTGACAAAGTTAAACTAAATGTAGCCGATCTATTTTCATGGGAATGGATTGTTTATTATTATGGGGATCGGTCTGATTCTGGGAGAGAAGGACATGCGTGTGTGCCATTATCTCAATTTCTAGAGCGATCATTGTCTTACTCTGATGAGTCTCGACTGTCAAATCTTCTTCGGAGGATTACTCGGGAAGATGACAGAGATCGAAGACTGACTACTGTAAAGCAACTGAAAGAGTTTATTCAGCAACCAGAGAACAAACTGGTTAAGTATTGTTATATATGGCTTTTTTTTTTCCTTGACGTAAGGGCTCCTTTGCTTTAAGCTTGACTTCATGCAAAGGATCATCCAGGTTTCTACATAACAAGACTATGTTACTTTCATCTTTTTTCCCTTTTCTCCTTCTTGGGTAGCCTTTGTGTTTTAAGATAGGCCTTGATTTGAGACCATCATTTCCATTGCTAACCAAGGTGGTTGTAAAGTGAGCTGTGCTTAATTTTACGCCCGTTTTGGCCACAGTTGTTAAGCAAATCATTGCAGTTAACTCATGCGATCATTAACTGAATCTGGCTTTCCCCCCATTGGCTTGTCAGAAGTCAGCTGGGAAGGTCACAAATGGCGATCACATGACCCCCAGGATGCTGCAACCATCCTAAAGGACATTTGTCAAGTGCCTAAATTTTGATTGATTGGACCATGTGAATTCTGCAAGAGTCATAAGCGCAAGAACCAGTCATAAGTGCACTTTTCTCAGTACTGTTATAACTTTGAATGGTGGCTAAATGAATGGTTATAAGGACTGCTTATAGTTCCTTTTGTCTCTATATATATTTTTTTAAGTGAGAGACAAGAATTCTATATTTATCCTCCAGCTTACATAAAAAGATGCTGACATGCTAAAGAGAGAAGGGAAGTGGAGGGGAAAAAAAGCTGGACCTATTAACGCTGAAGGCCAAAACAAGCTCATCTCTCATAAGCAAGCATTTATATTCTGTTCAGGCCAGACTGAGCTCCCCTGGCCAGCGGTTGAGTTCATGTAGCATCTGATGGCCAGTTGGACCAGTGGATAGGAAAATAAATGGTAGTAGCAGTTGCCATGAAAGAAGCCTGCATGTCTGTGCAGATTTTCAGCCGTCCAGGTCATAGCTTGTCTCAAAGGCGCTTTTATTTTTTTCCTTCAAAAGGCGACTGGATTGGGGTTTTTTTTTCCCTTGAGGAAGAAGAAGAAAACGTTTCACTTCTCATCCAAGAAGGTTCATTAGTTCTAAAGGTGGGGTGGGGGGAATGAAGCTTCTTAGACGAGAAGCAAAACATCTTCTTCCTCAACAACAACAAAAGTCCAGTTTCCTTTTGAAAAAAAAAATCACACCTTTGAGAAGACAGCCTGAATTTGCTTTGCAGTCACCCTGTTAGTGAAACTTTTCTGTGTTGACTCTTACAGGTACTTGTTAAACAACTGGATAATATCTTGACTGCCATACATGATGTGCTTAATGAAAGGTAAGTTGGAATAAGACAGCTTTGAAAGAATGATCATTTATATTGATTGTTTCCTAGTATGATTCGATGGCTTATTTGTACCCTATGACTATCATTAAGTGGTGTACCTTATGATTCTTGATGAATGTATCTTGTCTTTTTATGTACACTGAGAGCGTATGCACCAAAGACAAATTCCTTGTGTGTCCAATCACGCTTGGCCAATAAAGTATTGTATTGTATTGTATTGTATTTCTGATTCGGGTCCATCTGGGAATGGACAGCTCCGGAGATCTCTGCAAGCGTTCTGTTTCCCTTTCGGAGCGTGCCAACAGATGGCTTGGCAGCTTCCGGAAAGAAAATCCTCCAACCTGGAAGTCACTCAAGCTATTCTGGGGGGTAATCTGGCCCCGAAACAAGCCAATTTAGGGGATCATCTGAAAGCTGCCAAGCTGCGCTGTCCCCAAATGACATGATCCACAGGGGGCGGAATGTTCTGGCATTACCCTAAAAAGATCAATGAATTCTGCGCCTCCTTTTAGCCTCAGTGATGAGGAAAGGAGTGGTCAGAAAGCATCAAGAAAAGCTCTTGCCTCTTATCCGATTGCTCAGAGGGCTTGGTACAAACCATCAGCAGAAAAACGGCTTCTGAAACCCGCCACTCCTTAAGTTTATTTAATGTCCTCCTGCTTCGAAGGTGTTTGTTGAACTGAGGGGCAAGGATGGGAGTAGAAACATACAGGGAGTCCTTGACTTATGGCCACAATCGAGCCCAACCTTTCCATGGCTAGTTAAGTGAATCCACACCCCGTTGTACAGCTTTTTTTTTTTTTTGCCACTTTAGCCATCAGTGAATCACTGCCGTTGTTATGTGAATCATGCAGTCATTAAGTGAATCTGGCTTCCCCCCAATTAACTTTGCTTGTCAGAAGCTGGCTGGGAAGGTTGCAAATGACGATCACATGACTCCAGGACAGGGCAACAGTCACACGTATATGCCAGTTGCCAAGCGCCCAAATTTTGATCGCGTGACCGGGGGGTTTGCTGTAGTGGTAAGTGTGAAAACTGGTCACAAGTCGCTTTTTTAATGCCATTGTAGCTTTGAGCGGTCACTAAACAAATGGTTATAAGTCGAGGACTACCTTTATGTATAAATGGGAATTTACTCCTGTGCGAATGAGATGCTGACTTGAATGTGTGAATCCTTGTAGTTTTTGTGTCTACCGTTTTTCACAAACTAACCTTCAGGAGCTCTAACGATCAGTTCCCTGCCATTTTAATTCCAGGCTTGTCACTGGTTGAGATGCTATATTTCATAACCAACTGTCTTTTTTTCCCCTTCCTCTTCATAAATGCAGTAGCAAATTGCTTCAAGAATTGAGACAGGAAGGGGCTTGCTGTCTTGGCCTTCTTTGCGCTTCTTTGAGCTACGAAGCTGAGAAGATCTTTAAATGGATTTTTAGCAAATTTAGTTCCTCCACTAAAGATGAAGTTAAACTGCTTTATTTGTGTGCAAGTTACAAGGCATTGGAGACTGTGGGCGAGAAGAAAGCCTTTTCATCCGTAATGCAAGTAAGAATAAAATCGGAGACTATTTTGCTTTTCATAAAAAGATTTAAGTCCCAGCTTGTGTCTAAGTAAAAGTTTGTTTGGCTAGTGACATGCAAATGAATGAGAAATTATCAGTCAATGGGAATTATTCTCTTTCTCTCTCTCTCTCTCTCTCTCTCTCTCTCTCTCTCTCTCTCTCTCTCTCTCTCTCTCTCTCTGTGTGTGTGTGTGTGTGTGTCCATCCATCCGTCCATCTCTGTCTCTCTGTCTCTCTCTCTATCCATGTCTGTCTGTCTAGAGACATGGAATAGAGTGTATCAAAAGTACAGGCTCAAAATGAAAAAAAGGGCAGCTCATTCTAACTTTGCAAGCAGCTTTTCCGAAATCCTTGCTGCTGACAATTACAGTTTTGTTCTTCTTAGTGGATTGAATGACTTTCGTGAATTATACAATAAATGCTGCATTCATCTCCCAATTTATTTAATTGCTTTTTGGATAGTTGTAGCCATGTTTGTTTTACACGTATTTACAGAACTGTGTTTTTTTTTCTCCCTCTCTCAAAGCTCGTCATGACTAGCCTGCAGTCTATCCTAGAGAATGTGGATACCCCCGAATTGCTGTGTAAATGTGTCAAGTGCATCCTTCTTGTGTCTCGTTGTTATCCTCACATTTTCAGCACGAATTTTAGGGTAAGAGCCTTGCCTTCTCTTTATGCCTTACGGGCTCCATTATGTGTTCCAGGTGGATTAATTTTTGTGTATTGCTTTCCAAGGACACAGTTGACATATTAGTTGGGTGGCATATTGATCACACTCAAAAACCTTCTCTGACCCAGCAAGTTTCAGGTAAGCTTGAAAAATAAAATAACTTTATGAGATGCCCTGTAATGTGCTCTGATTTCCTTGTTGGGCGATCAAGAGTTATTTCTCATATATGCTTTACATCAAGTTAGTGCATGCAAAGGAAATGCTGTTACTTGCAAGGTTTCAGTTAAACATTTCAGCTTATTGAAAAACAAATCTGGCTACACTAAATTTCATTTTGATCAGAATCCTACCTGCTTTTCTTCCTCCATCCCCCTTCCCTTCCCTTCCCTTCCCTTCCCTTCCTCTTGAATAGTTATAATAGGTGTAACATTGATTTCTAAAGCTGTTGCCTACCAAAATCATAATTTAGGTTGTTTATACCAATATAGAGACTGTCAACTACCCTGTTTTCCCGAAAATAGGACATCCCCTGATAATAAGCCCCATCAGGCTTTTGAGTGCATATGCTAAAATAAGCCCTCCTTGAAAATATTTAAAAGCATGTGCAGCCGGTCCCCACCATTTCCTTTGGTTAGGGTTAGGGAGACAGAGATTGAAATCAGGTAAGGCAGCAAGAGGAGCCCTGTCTTGCTCCACGCGCCCCAAAATAATAAGACCTCCCTGAAAATAAGGCCAAGCGCTTATTTCGGGGTTCAAAAACATATTTTATTTATTTTATTTATTCTATTTTATTTTAAATTTATTTACCGCACCTTCTCCCAAGGGACTCAGGGCGGTGTACAGCCAGATAAAAACATACAATACAAACATTAAGAACAATCAAAAGAATATATATTAATTTGGCCCCAGTTTAAAATGATAAACCAATTAAAAATTTAAAATTTAAAAATATGTTAAGCCATATAAAATATAAGGCAGGGTCTTATTTTCGGGGAAACACGGTAAAATGTGACTAGTAATTATTTTTTTCTGCAGTCATTCACACACGATGCATGGTTTTATTAGCTAGCGCTGGTAGTTTTGTTTGCTTAATTTTTATGCCGCTTTATTTTTTTAGATGAACCAGATATACCTTTAACCTGACCATGTTTTTCATTGCTCCGGCCCTTTCTACAGGATGGTTACAGAGTCTGGAACCATTTTGGGTAGCCGACCTGGCCTTTTCTACCACACTCCTGGGTCAGTTTCTAGAGGATATGGAAGCTTATGCTGAGGTAATGAGGCCATCAGTCTTGAATCGGAAATAAATGCTTGGGGGGAAAAGTGAGATACTTTCTAGGGAGTAACTCGGGTTCTTACCTGTGTCTCTGTTGGAAAGTTTTATGAATACTGTGAACACTGTAGCTAATTCCCTGAAGGATCTTCTTTCACTCTTAAAGGGCTCTCCTCTTCTATACCCCTTTATGTCATGTCCCAAGGCTGCTTTTCCAAAAGGCTTTTCTTGGATTTTTTTCCCCTTGAAAACATTTTGCTTCTCATCCAAGAAGCTTCTTCAGTTCTGAGATTCATGGATGAGAAGCAAAACATCTTCGGGGGTGGGGGGAAGTCCAGTTGCCTTTTGGAAAAGCACCTTTGGCACAATCATGCCCTGGACCAGGGGTCAGCAATCTGTGGCTCTGGAGCCTCATGCGGCTCTTTTGTGGCTCCCTGTTGCTGGTTGGTGCCACAATTTTGAGAGGACCTTCCAGTTGGTGGTGGTGGGGGAAGCACAGTGCACCAAGAGGAGACTCTATGGCAAGGGGCGGGTTTTCCGGTTGGTTCCAAAATAGGACTTTCGGTTAGGACAGGTAGAGGAAAAAGGACACCGCGCTAGGAGGAGACTCTGGTGGGGAAACCGGACTTCTGGTCGGCTCCAGAATTGAATGGGGGGTTTCCGATTAGGACCTTTGTGACTCCCAGTGTTTTCTTTTCTGTGGGAAATTGGTCCAAGTGGCTCTTTTGAGTGTTTAAAGTTGCCGACCCCTGTCCTGGACGATTGAAAATCTCCATAGACCTTTTCTATCATGAATTATCTGCTGTTATGGTTGCTTTGTTCCTTAAATGTACCTGCAAGATTAATTTAAACGAGTGTTTCTCAACCATGGCAACTTGAACTTGCTGGCTGGGAATTCTGGGAGTTGAAGTCTCGGACAAAACCGAGAAACAATTCTTTGAACACACCCTTGCTAAACTCCTGCAGAATTTAAATGCATCACTAAAATCTGTAGGGGTTTTACTGACATGAAAAGAAACGTGTGTAAGCAGGGAGATTTGAAGACTAAGTATCCCTGCAATTCTGAGCACAACCTCAACGAGGACCGGCGTCTTTATATATTTCTTCATGTAGGACCTCGGCCACGTCGCTTCCGGAGAGTCCGTTGATGAAGATATTCCTCCTCCTTCCGTTTCGTTGCCCAAACTGGCAGCTCTGCTTCGTGTGTTCAGCACAGTAGTGAGGAGTATTGGGGAGCGGTTCAGTCCCATCAGAGGGCCGCCGATTACTGAAGGATATGTAACCGATGTAAGTCTCTCTCAGGTGGTTGAGCAGTTTCATTGGCCAATCACGCCAAGCTAATCTAAACATTAAATAATTGTGACTTCGGTGTTCCGTTTTCCGGTGTAAAAAAACTTGAAAAATGTGTTGCTTTCATCTAACACACCTCATTGTGTATATGTAGCTCTCAACATGACTTTTCAAAGTTGCAACAGACTGACCTTGGGGCTACTTCTGACGGATGGAAAATTCCAAAGGTCCGCCCCCTTCCAAGTCACATGACTGAGCTTTGGGCCTCATTTACGATTGTTGGTAGCATCCCACAATCATGTGACCACATTTTAAGACACGTCTGCTTTTCTACACAATTACGCCCATAGTGAACCATTGGTTTGCTTAACAACCACGGCGTTTGCTTAATGACTGCCACAACAATATCTTCTAGGGCACCTCGCTCGTGAACTTTGGTATCTCTAGCAATTACCGTAATTTTCAGAATATAAGACATCCCACCCACCCCACCCACCCCCCCAAAAAAGAGGTTGAAAATTTGGGTGTATCTTATACACCGAATGTAGCCAAAAACGTGCACGGGCACGGAGGTGGTGATGGTTTGTGGCAATCCCTGCAGCCTGGAACAGCTGATTCAGGGTATTCCAGGAGGCCAGTCCACCCACTGAATTAGGCTGCAATAATGTGCTGAAGCTGACCTGGCTGTTTGCTATTTGCTGCAAGGACGTGTCAGAGTTTGCAGCAGCAATCACATCCAGCAAGCACACACAAGTAACTGATTCAGCAGGATTCAATAACTTCTCTTTATATATAATATAACACATGAAGTAAATATACAATACCGAAAGCATGTTTTCCAACGTGGTAGTAAATACAAGCAAAACACAAGCAGAGGAGAGGAGTTTCAGTTTTAGTTTCAGAGCAACATGCAGCTTTAGTACAGAATAGTTGAGCTAAGACACGCCCAGGCTTCTTGCTGTCTCCTTGTTGCTCTCACAGCAAATACTGTTTCAGTTTCCAAACAGCCCTCAACTTTCTCACACACTGACAGGATGCTAGCCAGATGAATACTGATGGATGCTGGTAGGCAGAGGCAGATTTTTTTCCCCTTATTTTTCTCCCCAAAAACTAAGGTGCGTCTTATACTCCGGAGTGTCTTATACTCTGAAAAATATGATAAAACATCTTTATTTTGCTGGGATCAGCTTACCTTGTGAGATAGAGCTTTAGTTGCCTCTATGGTAACTTACACATATGGTGCATATTAACAAAAAAATTGAATATGCTTGATTAAAATACTTCAGACGGACAGCATGAGTTCAAAGGGGTGACAGTGTACTTTCACTGTAACTAAATTCTCTTTTTTTTTTTCCTCCTTCAGGTTTTGTACAGAGTAATGAGGTGTGTGACAGCCGCCAACCAGGTCTTTTTTTCTGAGGCGGTATTGACTGCTGCCAATGAGTGTGTCGGTGTCCTGCTTGGCAGTCTGGATCCCAGCATGAATATACATTGCGATATGATCATCACTTATGGATTAGATCAACTTGAAAATTGTCAGATTTGTGGTACTGATTATATCATCTCGGTGTTGAACTTATTGATGCTGGTACATACAATCCTCATAATATCTGCATTTAATGATAACAGTTTTGTTCATTTAAAAAAATGTAAGGCCACAAGTGATTAAAAAAAAAAGTAAATTGGAAACCTAAAGTTAATCCTTTGGCTTTGTTTGAGTTTTAAGGGATACATGTTTTGGCCTTAAACAAATTAGTGTTTGCTATCTATTAAAAAATCAGGATGAACAATTCCTTTAGCATGTACTGTAAATGCTGTACAAATTATGGTCTCTACATAATAAACAATATATTTTCTTACTGGATATAATAACACTAAGAAGAAGACCAGTTGGGAATATGTATTAAATATGCTTTGCTATAGTTTGATGCCAGTAATTGTTCTTGAATTACATTTCAGAGCTCCTTCATAACTATTTGTAGGGCTTGTCAAGTATTTTTTAAAGAATTGGTAAGCCTAGTAGAAATCTTTTCCTGCTACTAATAAGCAGTAGAAAATAAGGGAGCAAATGAGAGGGCTGCTTTGGATTTTCCACCCAGGAAAAGTGGCATAAAACTACTAACTTTCATAGTTTTAATTCCAACTTTTCTGGACCTCATCCCATATTTAAGAGGTTCCTAAGGGGGTGTGCGTAAGTGCCTATCGTGCCTGTCACATTTTAGTTTTTACATTTAGTTCATTCAATTTTGTAATTTTTGTTTGATGAATAAATAAACACACTGGTTAAATAGGAAACAAATATTTCAAACAATTCATGATCCATGTTTTAAGTCAAAGTGAAAATTTACTCACGTAATACTAAAGCCCCTTTTTGTTTTGCCTAGATCGTTGAACAAATAAATACAAAACTTCCATCATCATTTATAGAGAAATTGTTTATACCAGAATCGAAGCTTCTTACACTCCGCTACCATAAGGAAAAAGAGGTAAGCAGCAAATTAAATTTCACGCCACGTGAAATGAAACCTTAGAAGATTTTGTTTTAAGAATAACCTTTACATTAAGAGAACACCTCTATCATTTTATTCTTGCATCAGCAAATCAGCCTCACCTGAGACATCACACCTAGCTATAGAGAAGGAAACTAAACTGTGGCTTGAAGTATGTCTTGAATCAGCGTGAGTTACAGGAAACGTTTAAGGGGCAGGAGCCTTCCTGACATGTTGTAATTTTCTGTTTTCAAGGTGGTTGCTGCCGCACACGCTGTATATCAAGCAGTGCTAAGCTTAAAGAACATTCCCGTTTTGGAAACAGCCTACAAGTTGATTCTGGGCGAAATGGCATGCGCCTTGAACAGCCTCCTTTGCAGCCTGCAGCTTCCCCAAGCTTGTTCGGAAATTCTCCACGATGCTTTCAAGAACCACATTTTTGAAGTGGCCAATGCAAAGTTTGTTGTCATATTTGATCTCAGTGCGCTGACTACAATTGGAAATGCCAAAAATTCGTTGATTGGGGTGAGTTATCTCTGCCGTTGGGGTACGAATGATTTTTGTGTTTCCAAAGTGATGTGGCTGTGGAAAACGTAAAGCAGCCTTGCACCCGTTGTGCAAAGTAAATGTACCTTTGTGGGACCTTGGAGGTCTTCTAGTCCAACCCTCTGTTCAAGCAGGAGACCCTGTATCATTTCAGACAAGTGACAGTCCTGTCTTTTCTTAAAAACCTCCAGTGATGGAGCACCCATTACTTGTGGAGGCAACTTCTGTTCCACTGGTTAATTGTCCTCACTGTTAGGAAGTTTCTCCTTAACTCCAGGTTGCTTCTCTCCTTGATTAGTTTTTATCCATTGTTTCTTGTCCTGCCCTCTGGGGCTTTGGAAAATATGTTGACCCCCCCTCTTTGTGGCAGCCCCTCAGATACTGGAATGCTGCTATCCTGTCCCCCCAATCCTCGTTTTCTCTAGACTAGCCAAACCCAAATCCTGCAACTGTTCTTCATATGTTTTAATCTCCAGGCCTTTAATTCTAAAGTTATTTAGAACTAGTTTAGAAAGAAGTCCATTTATTTATCTTAAGCTCTGCAATAGTTAGCAGTGAATGCATGGCTCTAAAATAACTACAGGTCTTTATTCACACACAAAAAAGAAAAAGTAACTTTTATTTATTTTTAGAAGCCCTTCAGTGAGTAGGTCTTGTATTTTCTAGGTACGTCTTTGTATTGGTATGTTTCCCTTTGCACTGGAAATACAGAAAAAAAATTGCCTCCGGTGCTCTCAATGTACATGCAAAGCAACAGAACAATGATATCATCATAACACCAATAAAAGGGGGAGTAAAGAATAAATAAATACTACAGCCACATTACATGGGTAAATACACGTAGTCATTAGACAGTACTGTGAGAATTAGGTATTCAGAAGAGTGATGGTCTGAGTGAAAAAACTATCTCTGTTGTTTTGGCTTTTAAAAAAAAAAAATGTATAAACTATCCAGGTTCATCTCTGCCCTGCCCTTATATCACAGTTTGTAAGATATTTCTCATGACTGCTCTAGCCTTTGTCTCTATTTATTATCGGAAAGGGTTTTAGAAAAATCTTAACTCTGTATTTTGTCATTTTCAACCCTAATTCTGGTAGGAACATACAGTGGTACCTTGGTACTCAACTGCTTTGAAACTCGTCGATTTTGGTACTCAATGCATTTTGACACATTTTGTCCCGGTTCTCATCGTTTGTTTGGTACTCAATGCACAAGCTCTACAACTTGTCATCGGCTGCCTTGTGGCTTACTGCATTATTCCTTGTGGGGAAAATTTTGTTTGGTACTCATTGTTTTTGGTGCTCATCATGCCTCCCGGAACCAATTAACGATGACTACCGAGGTACCACTGTAATTTCAATTTATGCTTTACACTCTACCACGGCTTGTTTTTCAGATGTGGGCTCTGTCCCCGACGGTCTTCGCTTTGCTAAGCAAGAATTTGATGGTTGCCCACGGTGATATAGCCGTTCACTTTCCAGCCGTCCAGTATGCAGTGCTGTACACCCTGTATTCACACTGCACCAGGTGCGAAGGGCTTCGTTCTTTAAATAGGAAACTGTGGTACTTACATCAGTTTACAAACAATTTCGATTTTTGTTCTCCTAGCGGGAGATCCTGCTGGACTCTTAAAACAATCCTTGCTGTAGAGTAGAATTCTTTATTGGCCAAGTGTGATTGGACACACAAGGAATTTGTCTTTGGTGCATATGCTCTCAGGGTACATAAGGAGGTTAAAATACATCGAGAATAAAAAGATACAACACTTAGTGATAGTCAAGGTTACTAATAAGCTATCAAATCGTACTAGGAGACAAATAAAAACAATATAAATTGAAAGATACAAGCAACATGATTATAGTCATAAGTGGGAAGAAATAGATACTAGTAAGAAGAGAATAATAATAATAATACAGTCTTAGTAAATCATTTGAATGTTGTGGGAATTAGTTGTTAAGCAGAGTGATAGCATTCGAGAAAAAACTCTCCTTGTGTCTAATTATTCTGGTGTGCAGTGCCGTATAGCAACGTTTTGAGGGTAGAAGTTGAAACAATTTATGTCCAGGATGTGAGGGGTTTCTCTCCCTCCCTCCCTCCCTGTGTGTGTGTAGATATTTGTAAGTACTATTGTGCCTTCTCCAAGATCTCTCTGTTTGATAAGAGGGGCTGCACTATAAGATCCCTTGCAAAATATAAGGATTATTTGATAAAAGGATAACCAAGGCTTTGCACGTGCTGGAATCGGAGAACTCATGCATTTTCTAAGAATTAAAAAGGGAAGCTTAGAATTTGCACAGGTTTTTTTTTTTTCTTTGTGAAGGAAATGAGATGCTTGGTTGTCGAGAATGAGCCTTTCAAGAGAGAAGGAAACACTATTGATAAGGAGGAAGGATTGATACATAGAGAGTAGGGAAGAAATAGACTAGACTCATTGTCAGGGAAAATGTGGCTTGAATCAAAAACAAGAAGAATCTGCGCAAGTGACTCAAGCAAACACTCCCCCCCCCCAATTTACATGAATATAAGAGAAGCTGGGGGGGTGGAAGTAAAGCAAAATCAAACGGGCAAGATTCTTTTTATACAGCCTTCTTGGGGAGTTGATTTCTTGGTCTGGTGTGCAGTGGGACTATCAATGCTGCATTCTTAGAAGGCAGCGAATGAAGATGGTCCAATAATCTTCTATGGGAATGTTGAGCTTTGGGTTTCAATAATTTTAACATTTATGAACACTGTCAGGCTATACCGCAACATGTGTTGCCTCCCCAAATATACAGTATTTAGCTGGTTGTATGACTAAAATCTAATTCTCTGTCCCTTTTCCAGGCATGACCACTTCATATCTAGCAGTCTCAGCTCCTCATCGCCTTCTTTGTTTGACGGGGCTGTCATAAGCACTGTGACCACAGCTACAAAGAAACATTTCTCTATCATTGTAAACCTTCTGGGACTTTTACTTAAAAAGGATAACCTGACCCATGATACCAGGTAACTAGTAGTTTCATCCGGTTGAAATATTGTTTTCTCTAATAAAATGACCAAAAAATAATTAATGATCAGTGCATGTGAAAAGAGGGCAGGGAAGAAACTTGATATATTTAAGGGTTGTTCCTCAGGGAGAGGAATTAGATTCCTGGATATTTGTAATATGTGCCTGTTTTTTCATTTAAATCTTGGGTATCGAATTTAATTCCAGAGCAGTGTTTTTCAAGGTTGGCAACTTTTAAGGTTGTGTGGACTTCAACCCCCAGAATTCCACAGCTAACATGCTTAAAGTTGTCGTTTGAAACTGCCATCTTTGAAAAGCACGGCTACTCTGGAGAAAGGCATTAGATACATAGTATAAAAATTGAAGAGGATGTTTGTGTTTTTAGGAAATTGCTCATGACTTGGGCTTTGGAAGTAGCTGTTCTGATGAAGAAATCAGAGACCTACGCGCCCTTGTTCTCGCTCCCCTCCTTCCATAAGTTTTGCAAAGGACTTCTGGCAAACAGTAAGAGTTCGACTTTTCTAATTTAAAAAGGGATAAGCAAAATGTGTATCAATTTTCTTGTGAATCTGTTGTTAGAAAACTAGCAAAGGACTTGCATTTTATATTTTTTTAACTGAGAACGTTTTACAGTCAACAACATAGCATAAATCACAATTAATTCATTATTTCCATTAGTTAAAGTCTTGCTAAAATATAAATTATATTCATTTGCATACAAATTTTTCTGATCTGATAAAATACATCTTACCCCTCTGCAAACTTAATGCTTTAATTTTCCCTAGATTGGTTACAGTAAGTAACTTAAACTGAAGATATCTAGGAATTAAGATGTGTAAAAATTGAGGAAATCAAGTACAACTTCTGCCATTCATTGCTCTTAAATACGCTTTTAATATTAACAGTCATTGCTAAAAGATAAATGGATAATATCATTCTGGTGGATAATAAAACTGCCTTAATTCCAAAACGCAGCTCTCTTGGAAGATGTTAACATTTGTCTCCAAGCATGCAACAGCCTTCATGCTTTGTCATCCTCTCTCCCAGAAGACTTACTCCAGAGGTATTTAGCCCATTAACCTTTTTGTAAATTCATTGTTCTGTTCCACTATTGTGTGAGTGCCTGCGTTACTGTGTTGTTTTCACTGTTTTGTGGCACAGGTGTGTCGACGTATGCCGCGTTCAGCTGGTCCACAGTGTTGCTCGGATCAGGCAGGCATTTGGGAAGCTTTTAAAGTCTATTCCTTTGGATGTCATATTAAGGTAAGTAAGTGAGTTGCCTTGGGTGTAAATTCTTAGAATTGGTGTGTGGAAAAACAAGATCAAGTGACGTAGTCGGATCAGGTGTGAAATCCAGCAGGTTCTGACAGGTTCTGGAGAACCGGTAGCAGAAATGTTGAGTAGTTCAGAGAACCGACAAATACCACCTCTGGCTGACCCCAGAGTGGGGTGGGAATGGGGATTTTGCAGTATCCTTCCCATGCCATGCCCACCAAGCCACACCCACAGAACCGGTAGTAAAAAAATTTGAATTCCACCACTGAGTCAGATACTTCTAGTTCTAATCTTAAAATCAATTGCGTGCTGAATAGGGAATTCTGGGAGTTGAAGTCCACGCATCTTAAAGCTCCAAGGTTGAGAAACACTGCCCTAGATCCTTTCCCAATCCATGGTGAGAATTTGATGGATTGGGAGATACATTCTTCAAGATGTGAGGGGTCTAATGTGCTGCGCACTGGGTCAGAGCTCTTTTTCTACCTATTCTACATACCAAGTCGTAGGTCATATAATGTGAGGCCCATGTAAAAGCCATTTTTTGTGTGTGTGTGGAGGAGAGATTGACATTTACAGGTGACAGCTGGGAGGAAGCTTTGTGTCTGTATATTTGCCTCTCAAGTTCTCACTAAACAATTTGTGTTTTTTTTTTCTTGTAATTTTTAATAGCAATCATCACCATGCAGAAATCCAAGAAATCTCCCTAGCCATTCGGGGACACATGAGCAAAACTCCAAGCAACACATTTCACCCACAAGACTTTTCTGATATCATCAGTTTCATCCTGTATGGAAGTTCTCACCGAACAGGGTAAGAAGCACCTGTGAATTTCAAAGCTACAAAAAAAAAAAAAGAAAAGAAAAGAAAAAAAAAAGAATATTATTTGGTGAGGTGGAAGAACAAGGAAAAATGGGTACATTGGCAAGAGATAGTCAGTTACTGAGAAATTATACATAATATATTGTATTAAATAACTTAGCCTCTACGAGAGGGTTTTGCTTGTGGCTGCGGATGGAAATGAGGAACTGACACCCCGAGACATATAGATAGAACGAAAAACTTAATTTTATTTGATATTAAATCTGAGTAGAGCCACTGAATACTGTTGTACAGTAACAGCTGCTGTTACTGTAGATAACATTCCTCTCTTAGTCTAAATGAAATATAATTCAGTTACATTGTGTTAACTTTTGCTCACCTGCCTTAACCAATTCTGTTTCAGGAAAGAGAGCTGGCTAGAAAGGTTATTTTATAGTTGCCAAAGATTGGACAAACACGATCAATCCAGTATTCCACGCAATTTATTGAAAACAGAGGCTGTCCTTTGGCAGTGGGCTATTTGGGAAGCAGCCCAATTTACTGTCCTTTCAAAGTTAAGAACACCCCTAGGCAGAGCTCAGGACACGTTCCAAACTATTGAAGGTAACTGAAAAGATTTATAGTATATTTTCACACTTTCTATCTGGGATGACTAGACATTTTTAAAACATGTTCATAAACAGTATGCATGTGTGCTTCCCCAAAATTGAGGGGCATTTTGGAAATAGTGTGCTTACTTTTTTAAATCGAAACCTGCCTTAACTTAAAACGCATAATGTGAAATTGCATTTTTAAAAAGGATTCTAGTTCACGTATTGCTGAAATTTACAAAAACATTTCATTGAATTTTTTTTTCTAGACAAGGCACAGCATACATAAAATTCCTATGCATTCTAATCTGGTTATTTAAAAAATTAAAAATCCTTTTCTAATGGGATGGCAAATCAGACATAAGATTGTAGCCTTGGTTTTGTACAAACAAATTAGTGAATATTCTCATCAGAGCTCTGTAAAGGATGCACTTTTCTAGTATTTTCCTAGCTAGTTACACCTTTATCCTTATTGTTTTCTATGTGAGATAAACTCAGAATTTAAACAGTCATTATAATTACGAATCTATGGACAACTTTCGTAAACTTGTATATAAGGATGTCTGTGCATTCAATATGATTCAGTTCAAAATGCTCAGTGTGGCCATGGGATCTTTTCTGCAATGAAGGAATTGCCTTTTTCAAGTTTGGGTAGAAATAGTTAGTCTGAAACATTGTACCCTGATCTATTCTGAATCGGCACTGCTTCCAGGTATCATTAGAAGCCTTGCGGCTCACACCTTAAATCCGGATCAAGACGTCAGCCAGTGGACTACAGCTGACAACGACGAAGGTCACAGCAGCAACCAACTGCGGCTGGTTCTGCTCCTTCAGTACTTGGAGAACTTGGAGAAACTGATGTATAATGCTTATGAAGGATGCGCCAATGCTCTTACGTCCCCACCAAAGGTAACTCCAGCACCCCCCCTCTCCTACTTACGTAGTAGCCTTAAAACATCCAGTTGCTGATCAACAGATCAGTTGTTGATTGGGGTTGTCTTCATGATCCAAAGCTCCTTCTGAAGATAGACTCTCCACAGTTATGTTCCAGTTTGTTTGTTTTTTTGTTTTTTTACTGTTTTTACGGTGTATAGGTAAATCTTCCTGTTGTACATCCGTGAGTAAACAAGCAGTAAGTGAGATTTCTCCCTCTCCATTTACAAAGGTAATCAGGACCTTCTTCTACACAAACCGTCAGACCTGCCAAGATTGGTTAACTCGTATTCGACTTTCCATCATGCGCGTTGGGTTATTGGCTGGACAGCCCGCCGTCACGGTCCGTCATGGTTTTGATTTGCTGACAGAAATGAAGACTAATAATATATCTCAGGTAATGACACTTCTGGGCATAATATTTCAGAGTCTTCTGAATAAATCACCAGGGTAGCCAAAGGTTGCTGGCTTACTTATGTCCCATTTCCCCACCCCCATGCAGAGTAATTATGTGAGGTATCACTCAAGACAGACTTGTTATAAGAATCACAAGGACTAAAATTTGTTGCTAAGTAGTGTCCGATTCTTGGTGACCCTATGGACCATAGCACGTCAGGACCCCCCCGTCCTCCATGGTCTCCCACAGTTGCTCTAAAATTCCTGATCACTGCATCTGTCAGAGTATGAATATTCATGGACTGGAATAGATCAGCCAATGGGACTGAATGAAGACAAAGTAACAAGGTCAGCCAATGAATAGGCAGGGTAACAGGCTCAGCCAATGAGGCTTATTTTGAAACAGAAACTGAAGTCTCGGCTTGGCATAGGCAACTGAGTCTGTGCAGAAGTTTAACTGCCCTGTATAGAGGAGGCTCTCTTTGTATTAAGCTCTGTGCTCAGCTCTGAAATGAAACAAGCCTGGGCTTGTCTGTCTGCTGAACTGAAACTGGAAACTGATCTCTTTACTTGTTACCACATTGAAAGAACTCTTGTAAAATTTACTTCATCTGTTATGTAGATAAAGAAGTTAATGAATCCTGCTGCATCAGTCTGCCTGTGTGTGCTTTCTAGATTTGATTTTTGCAACAAACTGATAGGCTCGCTGACCTTAACTAACCATCTGATCCTCTTCCATCCTCCTTCCCCTTTTGCCTTCAATATCTTTCCCAACATCAGAGTCTTTTCCAGTGGCTATGGAAATGTCTTCGGACAGTGCTGTGGCTGAGATGTGCACTGACCCCCTAGAGTCAGACATGATGGGATTAAACTAATAGATGAAACTAACCATTTTTTGATATCTCTCCTCCTAGGGAAATGAATTAGAAGTAACTATCATGATGGTCGTAGAAGCCCTGTGTGAACTTCATTGCCCCGAAGCCATTCAAGGTATAGCTGTCTGGTCTTCAGCTATAGTTGGCAAAAACCTCACCTGGATTAATTCTGTAGCTCAGCAGGCTGAAGGACGGTGAGTGGTTTATACAACAATGGTGAATAAATATACCGTATTTTTCAGACTATAAGATGCACCTAAATTTAGAAGAGGAAAACAAAAAAGTTTTTGGCTTCCCTTTTTTTGGCCCTTTTCCAGCTTTTGGGGGCCTGTTTGGGGGATTTTTCGGCCCATTTTCAAGGCTTTTTTCAGCCCGTTTTGGGGGGTTTTTTGGTCCATTTTTGAGGCTTGTGTTGGCCCATTTTCCTCCCAAAAAAGGGCCAAAAAAGCCCTGAAAAAGGGGCTGAAAAAAGCTTCAAAAAGTGGCTGAAAAAAAAGGTGTGAAAACGGGGCGTGCGGAGGCCAAAAAAGCAGCTGGTGGGTGGGTGGGGCTTCAGCAATATTCGGTCTATAAGACGCACAGACATTTTCACCCCCTTTTGGGAGATAAAAAAGTGCTGCTTATAGTTCGAAAAATATGGTAACTTTTTCCCCTTTTCATGTTTAGACCCTTCCATGAGGGGAAGGGAGATCAATTGGCATCGTGTGGGTTATCTTATCTTTATGGATGTGATGTCGCAGTAGGCGTCCATTTATTGGGGTGCATACTTTTCCAGAGCATCTATATAATCTAGAAGAACAGAGAGTGGTGCTCGACATCTTTTGAAGAACTGTTTTAAGATATAGTGTGCTTGCTTTGATGGGTGTCATTTATTCTCATCATAGGCTACTGTGGTTATGTGGGGCAGTATCGTAAGTACCCTGTTTCTCCTAAAATAAGACATCCCCTGATAATAAGCCCAATCGGGCTTTTGAGTGCATGGCAATAAGGCCAAGCGCTTATTTCAGGGTTCAAAAAAATAGAAGAGAGGGTCTTATTTTTGGGGAAAACATGGTACCAGCTGGGAGTAGATTTAGAACAGCAGTCTCCATAGTCATTTTATCCATCTCAATGACTATGGAGTTGAAAGAGAGAGAGGATTTGGACTATTATGAAATATGGAATAAAATATACAGTTGGCTCAAAAACAGAAATCAGAACAAGAAATGTTTAATTTAATACTGATGAAACTCAAAATGGGTAACTGAATAACATTAAATAAAGAGATGTAAATATAAACGAATATAAATATGTAGATGAGAACAATGAATATTACAATGTATGTATATATACATTGAAATAATGTGATTATTCTACTATTGAGAAGTAAATAGAAATGATAGAATAGAGAACTACAAAAGCAAAATACGTATGTCGATACAGAATGCTGTAAAATTACCATTGACGGTATGTAATGTTCAATACGTTATGTCTTGATGTGTTTTATTTTATATATGTGTGATTGTTTTTTGTGTTGTTTTTAAAGACAAACTGTTTAATAAAAATTATTAAAAAAGAAAAAAGAACAGCGGTCTCCAAATTTACTAAGTTTAAAACTTGTAGATTTCAACTCCCAGAATTTCTCACCTGGCGTAGAATTCTGGGAGTCAAAGTCGGAAAGTTGCCAAGTTTGGAGACCCCTGGTTTAGAAGCTAAGGGGTGGTGGGAAAATATAAATTTGTAGCGTTTTTCTGAACAGGAGAACAGTGATGAACAGGATGGTGGGTTCATTTACCGCTCTTTCTCTCCCTTTACTGGGAAGAGCAGCTGGAAAAGGCAAATTTGTGGGCTAAATCTGTGCTTCTGGTCTGCTCGTTGCCAAGCTATATGTGGGGCCATTCCTTTCCAACGAGGAACATTCTATTATGGGATGGATTAAAGCAGCATAAGTAGTCATGGGAAGTTTTTCCTAATTCCTGCAACTGACATTCTTGAAGGTTTGAAAAGGCGGCTGTTGAGTACCAGGAGCATCTCTCTGCCATGACGGGGGTTGATTGCTGTGTTGCCGGTTTCGATAAAGCCGTCCTCAAGTTGGCCAATTTGAACAGTGGCAATAATGCCAGCCCGAAACACTCCCTAAATGGTGGGTATTATTATTATTATTATTATTTTTGAGAGACTGTGTTTAGTCAGTTACTGACAGTCTGGGACAGTCATGAGTGCAGCATAGAAGGAAGGGTGGTATGTCTCTGTGTGCGTAGGTGGAAATACTTAGAAATGAACATGCCCATAAGTCTAAAAAGAGTAAACTGCATGTTCCTTAAATGGAACAAGCAAGAATATAAAGTTGGCACCTTTGACTTGATAGGATCTTATTTTGGGGATAGTTCATGTGTGATGGTTCTCCATAGGAAGCAATAATGCAACCTCTTTTTAAGGAAGAGAAAAAAGTAGCAGTGTTGTTTTCTGTACCTTTGCCCAAGAAACAAATATTGCATTGACCAAAAGTAGCATAGGTGAGAATTGTGAGGCAGGAAAATAAAACTCTTTCCAAAGACCACAATAGATGGTCGAGCTTTCATCCCAGAAAATGAATTCCAAGGTGTGTGTCGAGAGATAACATATTGAATTAAATAAATAAAATAAAACATTTGAAAACACTGTGTCTTAAGTTTGTGGAGGGCACTAATGGTAGACTTTGGCTTATGCAGGAGATTCGCGGAAGATGGTGCTGACTAAGCCAGGGGATTCTTCCCCTGAAGTCATCAATTACCTAGGGAACAAAGCTTGCGAGTGTTACATCTCCATCGCAGACTGGTCTTCGGTGCAGGAATGGCAGAACGCGGTGCATGACTTGAAAAAAAACAGCAGCAGTGGCTCAGTAAATTTGAAAGCAGACTTCAACTACATCAAGTAAGTTCTGCTGGCTTGTCAGCCGTGCCATGCCACGAGGAAGTCTTTTTCAGGCAACAGATGTGCTTAGGACAGCTCACCTGTGTGACAGACAAAAGGAAACCAAGAGGAGATGATAGTTGAGGTTTTCCTGGCGAGGGCAGACTTCTGATTTTGAGCTGTAGTGGTTCTGCGCCCTGCTGTTACATTTGGTTCTGCCTCCTGATTCTCCATTACTAATTAAGATTAATATATATATATATATATATAGGCCAGCCTCCCAAACAGAGGTTTAAGAAGATAAGCAGCGTCCTTCTAAGTCACACCTCTGGCCCAGAGGTAAAATTCGACCAGATTGGACCGGCTCGGACGAACTGGTAGGGAGGATTTGAATCAGTTCACCAAACCGATAAAAATCACCCCTAGTTGGCCCCGCCCACACCTGCCTGCTCACCGCTCACCTCTTCCGGCCGCTCGCTCGGCCCTTTCAACCACTTGATATTCCACAGAATTCAACGTTAAATGCAGCAGAGAGAATCTGAACTTTTCTCCTTCCATTCACAGTGGAGCTGCTGCAGCCTCTCCCTTTAAGGTACTTTGACCCCTGGGAGGGAGGGGGCCGGGGGGGACCATAAAGGGAGCAGCAGCTCCGCTGTGAATGGAGGGAGAAAATTTTGGCTTATCTCTGCCACAGCATTCACTATGAGCCTTTCTAGTGCTCATACACACATTTTTCCTACCGGGTTCTGTGGGCGTGGTTTGGGGGTGTGTCATGTGACTGAGTGGGCGTGGCCATGAGTGACATCGAGTTGGCCATGCCCACTCAGTCACAGGACACCCCCCCCACACACACACAAAACCACACCCACAGAACCAGTAGGGAAAAAATTTGAATGTCACCACTGCTCTGGCCCATCTAGTCTAGCAGCCTGCTCTCACCGTGGCCCACAAACTGCACAAGGAAGCCTCTCAGAAGGTAGCCTTCAGAGGCAGTCCCACTACCTCTCAAGAGCCATGGTCACGGATCTCCAGGCATTAATCCAATATAGCAGCTCCTTTTTTGCCCATCTAAACTTGAAATAGTACTGTAATAGCAATAGCCCTTAGATTTATATACCGCTTCACAGTGCTTTCCAGCCCTCTCTAAGCGGTTTACAGAGTCAGCCTCTTGCCCCCAACTATCTGGGTCCTCATTTTACCCACCTCGGAAGGATGGAAGGCTGAGTCAACCTGGAGCCTGGTGAGATTCGAACTGCCAAGTTGCAGGCAGACGGCAGTCAGCAGAAGCAGCCTGCAATACTGCACTCTAACCACTGCGCCACCGCGGCTCATAATATGGACCACTTGCAAAGATTTTGCACTTTGCTCATTCTGAACGGCATACCTTGTGACCTTGCCAAAACGGATTTAACTATTTACATTTTAGGGTAATCACTCCAAAAAGCAATGCCCTCTGGTGTAAAATTCTGAAGGGCAAGGTTGAATGAAAGGAACAGATGAGGCCACAGAGAAAAGTAAAAGGGAAAACCCATTATTTTCCTCTCTTTCTTTTTCTAGCATGTAGACATTCAACCAACCAATCAATCAATATCTTCCTCTCTCCCAAATAGTAGCCTATCACAAAGAGAAAGACCAGTCTTTGTAGAAGTTGGAAGTGACAATTGCAGAAATAAAAGCAGAAAGCAGCTTGTTGCTGGGCTAAATTAAGAAGCGGGTTTCATTTTATCGCAGGTCCCTGAGCAGCTTTGGAGCTGGAGAACTTGCCGAATGTACAGAACAACTAGAGCTGCTTCCTGGGGAGGACATCAACCTGCTTATTGGAGGGGCCAAAGAAAAAATAGGTACTCCAAATTAAAGCTTATGTTGACTCACGGGGGGGCGGTGTTCAGCTTAATTTCCACACCCATCCATTGGTGGTGGTGGCTTTATTGTGGGATTAAAAACAGCCAGCCTGAAGTCGATGGATATTAGCAACTCTATATCTGCTGACGCTCGTTGTAGATATGAAGAAGCTCCTTCCAAACGTGTTGTCTCCCGATCCCAGAGAACTTCAGAAAGCCATTGAGGTTCAGCTGTTGAGAAGCTCCGTCTGTTTGGCCACGGCCGTAGGCTACCTCGACCAGGACCAGAAATGGCAGCCCATGACAGAGTGAGCATGGCGTGGTGGTCGGGATGGTTGGGATAGGTTTTATGGAAGGCTAGCAGCTCGAATAATCCTTGGGTGTGCCCGCTTGGTTTTCCAGGAACTTGACCAAGTATTTGAAGCAGACGTCCCGCATTGCTCTTGGGCCTTTACGGCTGTCCACCTTGACCATTTCTCAGTCTTTGCCCGTCCTCAGCACTCTGCAGCTGTACTGTTCGTCCGCTTTGGAAAACACGGTCTCGAGCCGGCTGTCCTCCGAGGTATTTGTCTTTGCCCCTCCTGAACAGGACAGGACATCAGATACGGAGGGGTGCTCTTGCTTGTGACCTGCCCTGGTCAAGTGTGTGAATTTAGAAATTCCGACCTTAAAAGACCTCATTATACGATGGAGAACAAAATCCATACCAGACAAAATACTTTGAGAATAACCACCCTAGACTCTTTTAAATATTAACATGCAGCAATTAGGTTTATGGGGTTAAGATCAAAGTCCTATTCTGCAGTTACCGTGTTGCTTTTCTTTTCTTTTATTTTTTTTTGGGGTGGTGGTGGATTTTATTGTCATAACCAATCTTGCTTTTTTCATAAAAAACATTTAAAAGATCTGTATGGTTGACTGTCTTAAATAACTCTGGGCAGGTCACAATAGCAGTAAAATCCTAACTATAATTCTAACTCTAAAAACATGATCATGAAATGATAAAAATACAACTACTACTATAATACCAGAAGTCAGCTGGCATCACCACTGACTTTTCATTAGTGTATTATCAAACACCTATGATTAATGAAGAGGTGTGCTAGCGGAGGTATGCAGCACATACTTTAAGAATGTGTCAGGATCCGTGTAGGACTGATTCTATTAGAAACTGGAGGAAAAGGTGCCTTGCAGCCCATCTACTCACACCCCTTTGTTTTTTACAGGATTGCCTCATTCCCTTGTTCAGCGAAGCCTTGCGTTCATGTAAGCAACATGATGTAAGGCCGTGGATGCACGCTTTAAGATACACCATGTTCCAAAATCAGTTATTGGACAAGCTGAAAGGTATAAACCCACGTGCATTTTGATAAGGAGATCCTAGAATTGTCCCTTTGACAAAAGTGTAGCAGTTCTATTAATCTGCAGTTTTGTTTCTTAGAAACCATCATATTATCTCATGAAGGTCTGTTCTGGGAGAATCTAAAGCTATTCCCCCCTATGGTATAGTTAAACAGAATTGCAAAATCTCTCCACCTGATTATCTGCATTAAAGTTTAAAAAGAAGTAAAGACTTACTAAACCAGGATTAGTTACTCTTGGATTTAAGAGAACCTAGAAGTTGAGATCATACTTTTAAATAAAGGGAAACACTACTTAGATCCAATGCTTGGCAATGTTACTCAAGAGGAGAGATGAGATATCTTTAATCAGAATAAGAGGTGGAAGGGACCTTGGAGGTCTTCTAATCTAACCCCCTGCTCAAGCAGGAGACCTTATACCATTTCAGATAGCTGCCTGTCCAGTCTTTTTTTAAAAACCTTCAGTGATGAAGCAGCCACAACTTCTGGAGGCAAGCTGTTCCACCGGTTAATTGTTCTCACTGTTAGGAAGTTTCTACTTAATTCCAGATTGCTTCTCTCCTTGATTAGTTTCCATCCCTTGTTTCTTATCCTGCCTTCTTGGTGCTTTGGAAAATAAGTTGACATCTACCCACCCTTCTTTGTGGCAGCCCCTCTTCTCTTCTCTTTGTAATTTGTCACATCTGATTCTTTTTAGTTCACCACTTTTGGACTTCTGTGTTTTCAGAGCAGAGTATTCCAGTTAAAAGCCATTTAATGGAACTGGGGCTGACTGCTGCAAAATTTGCTAGGAAACGTGGGAACGTGGCCCTGGCGACGCGATTGCTTGCCCAGTGTAGCGAAATTCAGCTAGGGAAAACCACCACAGCCCAGGATTTAGTCCACCACTTTAAGAAGCAGCTGGCACCGATTCAGATGGATGAAAAATGGGGCCCTGAGCTTGAAATAGAAAAGACCAAACTGTTATACACAGCTGGTAAGTGATGCTTGTGTAACTTTTTCAAAAATCACTTTTCAGTACTTGTCATGTTTTCCTTAATTCATTAAATTTATATGTTGCCCATCTCACTATCTCAGGGGGTCCCAACCTTTTCTATACCCCACACCCCTAGAACGCTTCTGATATATTCTTGAACCCTTAAAAAATAATTATATGCATATCATTACACATATACACTATAACTTTGAAACTTCTAAACCCAAGTTTTCACATCCCCTGGAATATTACCTTGCACCCACGGTTGGGAATTCCTGCACTATCTGAAGCGACTCTGGATTTATCCAGCTTTAATGAAATTTTTAATGAAACTGATAACTTGAGAAATTAACCTATGTCTAATTTTCCACATGGGACTCAGATTACGATGAAAATTTAAATGTGAGTTTATCTAAATTCATGGTAAGAGTCAGATTGGTGTACTGATGAAGGCACCAGGCCAAAGCCAGGAGACTGAATTCTAGTCCTGCCTTAGGCACAAAGCCAACTGGGTGACTGAGACACTTTCTCTCAGCCCTAGGAAGGAAGCAATGGCAAACCATTTCAGAAAAATCTCGCCAAGAAAACTGCAGGGACTTGTCCAGGCAGTCTCTTGAGAAGGGAAAAAAGATACAACAGTCCTTTGTTACATTGGTAGAATACCAAATGAGGATTTTAAACTCCTTTTAAGATGACTCTCAAATTCTCTTCCAAGTTGGAAAGTGGCAAGACATTTTGAGAAACGCCTCTGCATCCAATATTCTGGGTTAATGCAATGAATGTTACAGTGTTTTGGTTGTTATCAGTGATGCTTTATATCTGTCTCTTTGTGCCCCCCTGTGGGTTGTTAAGGCAACCTTCGTCTCTGAAATGTGCAGAGCTGAAATGCCAGTTTCTCGTTCTACCAATGTCTGCCACTAAAACGGCCTTCCCTGTTTTCAGGCCAGTCCACCCACGCCATGGAAATGCTGAGCTCCTGCGCCATATGCTTCTGCAAATCTGCCAAAGCTGAAAGTGCTGTGGCCAAGTCCATTCTGACCTTAGCCAAGTGGATCCAAGCCGAGTGGAAGGAAATTTCAGGACAGTTGAAACAAGTGTACCGAGCGCGACAGCAACAAAATCTTGCGGGCCTTTCCATGCTATCTAGAAACATCTACACCTTAATTGATCTGCCATCCGTTAACTCCATGGACGAAGAGTATCCAAGGATTGAAAGTGAATCCACAGGTAAAAAAGACCCAAAGCTGGGCCTTTTTTTTTTTGGTGCTTTGTCTACATAGGAGGTAGAGGGGATGCGGTGGCTCAGTGGCTAAGATGCTGAGCTTGTTGATCAAAAGGTAGGCAGTTCAGTGGTTCAAATCCCTAGTGCCGTGTAAGGGGTGAGCTCCCCTTACTTGTCCCAGCTTCTGCCAACCTAGCAGTTCGAAAGCAGATAAAATTGCAAGTAGAAAAATAGGGACCACCTTTGGTGGGAAGGTAACAGCGTTCTGTGCACCTTTGGTATTTAGTCATGTCAGCCACATGACCACGGACGTCTTCGGACAGTGATGGCTCTTCGGCTTAGAAACGGAGATGAGGACCGCCCCCTAGAGTCGGGAACAACTAGCACATATGTGCAAGGGGAACCATTACTACATAGGAGGTGGTTGATGGACCAATAGCAGATCCCACCTCATCCCCTGCACACCCTGTTCCTATTCTCCCCATTTTTATACAGTAATTTTAATCATAATTTATATTTTTATTGCTACTATACCCATCCATCTATCCATCTTCCTTTTTTACGGCCCTGTAATCCCTTAATTTGGGGTAGAGTGGATGGAGCTGAGCGTTTACTGGTCAGATGCTCTTTTCTGACGCCACATGGAGTTCACAGCAAATATTTTTTCTTTGTGTGCCCTAGGAGAGAAATATCTACTGCTATCTACTCTCAACTTTCTGAGTGGGAGGCGAGAGTCTTTACCACTAGGCCACCACACTGCTCTTTGTCTGTCTGTCTGTCTGTCTGTCTGTCTGTCTGTCTCTGTCTCTGTCTCTGTCTCTGTCTCTGTCTGTCTCTATCTATCTATCTATCTATCTATCTATCTATCTATCTATCTATCTATCTATCTATCTATCTATCTATCTATCTATCTATCTATCTATCTATCTATCTATCTATCTATAGTTTTATTATTTTTACCCTTGTAAGCCACCCAGAGTCGCCTTGTGGTGAGATGGAGGGCGGCAGAGAAATCTAAATACATAGGTCTTTGATAGTCTGGCATCATGCCATTCAGCTGACATCTTT
The DNA here is from genome assembly GCF_059756535.1 of Pantherophis guttatus. Lineage (NCBI taxonomy): Eukaryota > Metazoa > Chordata > Lepidosauria > Squamata > Colubridae > Pantherophis > Pantherophis guttatus. The sequence continues at coordinate 15,176,805 of NC_142076.1, read as the reverse complement.
ATTCTCTCTGCTTGTTCAAAAATAAGCACTCAAAAGGTGGACCACTGGCCTTTCCCCCCTTGAGATAACCACACCATGCTTTGTTCTCTTTCTCCAGTCAACATCGGTGTTGGAGAACCTGATTTCATTTTGGGGCAGCTGTATCGTCTCTCATCAGCCCAGGCCCCCGAAGTAGCGAAATCATGGGCTGCTCTAGCTAGCTGGGCTTACAGATGGGGCCGAAAGGTGGTGGACAATGCCAGGTAAATCCAGTTCTTTAAATTGATGTGTGCTGTGAATACGTCTCAAGAAGGGGTGGAATTCAATTTTTTTTACTACCGGTTCTGTGGGCGTGGCAGGGGAAGGATACTGCAAAATCTCCATTCCCACCCCACTCTGGGGTCAGCCAGAGGTGGTATTTGCTGGTTCTCCAAACTACTCAAAATTTCCGCTACCGGTTCTCCAGAACCTGTCAGAACCTGCTGAATTTCACCCCTGGTCTCAAGTTAATAACTTTCTGTAAATGGACTTCAAAGTGGAATCAGTATAAGCCTGTCTTGTCTAAAGCAGGGAATGGTAATTGAATAAGCAGACTGAACAGTAGGATATTTGGAAAAAAAAATTAGTTCTGGCAAAGCTGTGTTAGCACCACCCAAATAACTTAACTTTTGGAAAAATTCTTTGATGTTACAGTCAAGGAGGTGTGCGCTTGCTGCAAGGAGAAAAATCTGAAGTTCAGAGCCTACTTCCGGAAAATATTGCAGAAGACGACAGAGAGAAAATCTACAACATTCTTGGACAGGCAGTCTGCCGGCCTGCTGGGATTCAGGTTAGTCTAAAATTTGCAGCTGAATAATGGTTGAAAAGTCAGATACGGTACTGTCCTTGGTTACAGACTTAGAGTTGATTAACAGTTTTATGTATGGATCTGCTAAATGTTAAATCAAAAGACCAATGTTACTAGATCACTGTTGCATGGGTATTTCTTTATATAACTTATTGTTTCCATTTCTATACCGCCCTTCTCCAAATAGGACTCAGGGCGGTGAACAGCCAAAGTAAAAAACAAAACATACAAAATTTAAAGAACAGTTTAAAATAATTAAATATTTTGGCCGTAAATTAAAACAACCCAATTTAAAATCAATTTAAAATTTGACTCAAGCCAGCCAATTTATTTGAGGGCCATGCTCTCTTGTATAATCAGAAAGGAACAAGATATGGTACTTAAAGTATTGAAAATGTAAAAGATGTCACTTTGGTGTAAATCAAGGGACACCATGAACCTGCCTAAAACTGGCTTGCTTTAAAAATTGACTGAAATAGGACGAAGAAAGTTTTTATTTGCCAACTTGTAATCTGCTTTTGGTGTTACCCGGGGGAGTAATCTTTACATTAAATCTCCCTTCAGGATGAGGATATAACCCTTCAGATTGCAGAGAATGAAGACAATGAGGAAGATGATATGGTGGACGTGATCTGGCGCCAGTTGTTGACAAGTTGCCCCTGGCTCTTGGACCTGGAAGAGAACTCAACCGAGGGACTCATCAAAGTGTGGAGGAAAGTTGTAGACAGGATCTTCAGCCTTTATAAACTTTCCTGTAGTGCCTATTTTACTTTCCTGAAACTTAATGCTGGCCAGGTAGGCAATTGTGCATTTTGATCAGTTTGCCAAGAGAGCTGTTAAGCCGCCGAGGTTGTAAAAAGAACTGTTCTCTCAGCAGAGCTGGTTTCCTCTTTTGGCCCTGTAGGTTCCTCTGGATGAAGACGATCCCAGATTGCACCTCAGGAATATTTCAGAACAGAGCACTGATGATGTCATCGTAATGGCCACCTTGAGGTTGTTAAGGCTGCTTGTGAAACACGCCGGGGAACTGAGGCAGTATCTCGAACACGGACTGGAAACGACTCCTACAGCTCCATGGCGAGGTATGGACATTTTTAGCAGTTCAGAATTCTATTCTCTTCGTTTCTCTTCAAGCTGTTTGAGGGAAATAAAACCGACTTGAATTAATAGGCTACAATTAATTGATTGTAATTATCCCCATGCTGATTATCTTTGCATTTCATGGGGTTAAATTTTGAACATGATAGACCTGGTAAAAATAGTTTTCCTCCCTTCCTTAAGGAACTTAAGGAATTTTATTCATTTGTTAAATTTATATGCTGCCCATCTCATTGTTGACTATTGAATTGAGTGTTTTCTTTTGTGATATTGTGGGGTACTTCACAATTGTGTGTCCATTTCTTACCCTGAGCTTCACAGCTTCACGGTACAGAAGTGGAACCTTTTGTGCATTTGGAACTCAAAAGATATTTTCTTGACAGGATGTGAAAGTGTATGATAAATATAGAATACAAGTGGGACAACATTGCTAAAAAGGCCAATGAATTTTACGGATATATCAACCAAAATACACGCTTCAAAATATTGGCTATATTCTGCCTTGTTTTGAGTTCACCCCTTAAGAGGTCTGCACAGACTGGCTTCTGCTGGGCAAGATAGCTATTTACAGTAGCACTTCTAGCTTACAAGCATTTTCACGCTTGAGCTGTAAGACAGTCTAGGACAGTGCATGTGCTAACAAGAGATTATACTCAGTAGCAGGTTTTTCAATAAGACTTAATTGCAGTTTTAAGTGGTCAAACGCAAAAACAACAATCTTTCGGTTGCGGCGTGTCAATCAATTCTTTACGCTGTCTGCTTTTTGTCTTCGTAAAGGCATCATTCCTCAACTCTTCTCGCGTCTAAATCACCCGGAAGTATATGTTCGACAGAGCATTTGCAACCTTCTCTGCCGAGTAGCCCAAGATTCTCCTCACCTCATCCTGTACCCTGCAATTGTTGGCACTATTTCTCTGAGCAGCGAATCTCAAGCCTCAGGTATATTTGATTCGTTATCTTTTGAAGTGCCTCATTTCTCTAGGTCGTTTAATCTTTTAGCCATGTTGCAAGTCTTTTTGCCAGCAAATGGTACGTATTGCAGGCTTTGTATCTATTTCACAATGTTTCTTTACAAATTGTACAGGTAGTCCTCAACTTATGACTGACCTGAAAAGGGGCACGTATGACTCATATTTGAAGTTCTGACGGTAAGTCCCCTTCTGCAGTCAGGCTCCATTATGGTTGTATGTTGAGGACTACCCGTATTGATATTCCGTTGGAAAAATGACATCACCCTTGCGGGTGAACACTGATTGTGGCTCGGATCCTCCATAGCTTATCTTTATGTTGGACCAATATGGGCTCACACTAGTCTGAGGATGTGTAGATAATCTAACCAAGTTTAAATCTGGCAATCTCTGGTCGACCTTTGGATTTTTGCCTAGTAAGGCTTAACCCTCTTTTCTCTTGAAAACCTAGGGAGCAAATTCCCCTCGGCAATCCCTACCTTTTTGGGCAACATTCAAGGGGAAGAACTGCTGGGCAGCGAGTGTGATGGGGCAAGCCCTCCAGCTTCTCAAGAGAGCCTAAAGGATGAGGCCAAACTGGGCTTAAATGAAGACCAGGCAATGATGCAAGACTGCTACAGCAAAATTGTCGAGAAGCTGTCAGCTGCAAACCCAACAATGGTGTTACAGGTATAGTTTCTGTCTTACTTTTGCTGCTTGTGTTTAATTCCATGCTTTAACAGTTCTGTCTTAAAGCAGGAAGGAATCAGTGTTCTTTAGCTCTGGGAAAAAGAGCCTTGGGAAATCCATTTCTGCCTTCTGATCTAGGCTTCCCCAGCAGCACCAAGCCGAGTCCTTGTCCCGATAAACCCCCTTTATTTAATTTAACAGTGAATTTAACATTCAAGATAGTTCACAATTACCAACCTTTATCAGGCTTGGAGAGTGGCCAGGCCGATATCTTTCAGACACCACAATACTTGGCAAGAATGCAGGAATGAAGTAATTGTCTCCTGCAAACTTCCCTCCCCTTTCGCTCCTCTATTATTCCCTATGGGAGGGGCCCTTCATTGTCCACCTGTGGCCTTACTCCCAAATTGACCCTTGTTCTTTAGCTGTTTCCTTCGTCTGGCAACTCTGTGCATGCACACACTGGGAACAGGTTCCAGCTGTTCATCTGCCCCACTGATCTCCGACTCCGAAGGCAGCTGATAACTGGCATACGGCCCTGGCCCCCTCTCTGCCTCTGACGGAGAGCCCTCATCGGAGCCTTCCCAGACTCCAGGACTGGCCCAGGTTCCTCCCCAACCTCCTCACTGTCCGAATCTGCTGCCAGATCCGCTGGTGGGCCACAACAGTACCATTAAAAGAAACTTTTGTGTTGATGTCAATCTAGGTTCAAATGCTTGTAGCCGAGCTGCGCCGAGTCACCGTTCTCTGGGACGAACTTTGGCTGGGTGTCCTTTTGCAGCAACACATGTACGTCCTCAGGCGGATTCAGCAACTGGAAGATGAAGTGAAGAGAGTCCAGAATAACAACACTTTACGCAAGTAAGCTTTCTCTCCCAATGCACAAGATGACGCGCTGCCTCCTGAAATGTCCTCTGAGAAATTAGTTGGATAGTTTCTCAAAGAACTTTTAGCAAAAAGAAAACCTTCCGAGTTTCATACTTTTCCCTGAAAACAGGATGCTCTACTTCCAGAATTTGCAGACAGGTTAACTGTAAATCACAAGAGACGTTGACATCTGTACAAAAAGTCCATAGTCTCTTCTGCATACAGGTAGTTCTCAACGTATGGCTTTAATTGAGCCCTGAATTACTGTTGTACATTAAGTGGGTCACCACAAAGACAGAGCCTATGTTATGACCTTTGTTGTGAATCCATTTTCCACAATGGGTGATTGTCAGCTGTCCAACTAGTGAGCCCAAAATAAGGAAACTTCGGGAGCTTTGAAATCACAAAAGTAAAACTTTTATCCGATAACACCATTTTGGTACTGAAGAAATAAAACCAGCTCTTGTTTTCCCGGGCAAAGGCTTGCTTAGTTTAAACAGTAGCTTCCCTTTCTCCCATCCCTGAGTGATCACATTGTCTAATTATGAGACATCCTTTTGTTATGGGAACAGTTCATCTCTTTCTCTAGCACCTGCAGTGGTGACCTTGATGGTTTCCAGGCTCTCATGATCTGTGCACAGCTTCTCAGCATTCCATTCCATCCTTCCCTGTCCCCCAGTTCATTGGCGAGTTGAATAGGGATAAAGAGTTTGAAAAAAGCAAAGTGGTTCAGTCTTGACAGTGGTTTTGCCAGAAACAAAAGCCTAAATTTGGAGTCATGTGAACACAAGATGCTGCAAACCATAAATGCGGGTTAGTTGCTGAGCATGGGACCTTGTCATCACATGTCCTTAGATGGGGCCAAGATGTCGAAACTTTGAATCTGGGTTATAAAGTAATCCTGGGGACATCTGTCCTAACTTTGAAAGATCACTGAGTGACCAATCATAAGTCGAGGACTACCTGTGCCTTTTTATGACTAGGTAGAAATTAAGGCTCAGCTTTTTTTTCCAGATTTGTAACGGAATGCTAATAAAAGCTGCACAATTTTTAGGGGGAGGAAATGGTGCCGATAATATCAGTTGTTCTTCAAACCAAGTGACAGTTTCCCCTAATTGCTCTTTGTTTCTCCCCTCTTCCTTTAAGAGAGGAAAAAATAGCCATCATGCGCGAAAAGCATACAGCCTTAATGAAACCCATCGTATTTGCTCTGGAACACGTGCAGAGCATCACAGCCGCTCCCACCGAAACGCCCCACGAGAAGTGGTTTCAGGATAATTACGGGGATGCCATTGAAAACGCCTTGGAAAAGCTAAAGAATCCTTCGAATCCCGCAAAGCCGGGAAGCAGCTGGATCCCTTTCAAAGAGGTAGGGTTCCCCCCCCCCCGCTTATTTAGTTGATGTAGAAGCAACTTCACTGATGTAGAAGCAACTTCACTGTGCCTTAGATCAATGGTCCCCAACCTTTCAGGCACCAGGGACTGGTTCTGCGGAGAGAGGTTTTTCCATGGACGGGAGGCGGCATAGTTTCGCGTGTTGCCTGCATCCCACAGATGGGGCTTCGCTTGTTTGTGTGGCCTGGTTGCTGCCACGCCACGGACCGGGGACCCCTGAATTAGATAATTGGGTGGGGATACAACAGAGTATCAAAGAGTTCATTCTCGATTTGCAAAGTTTGATGTTGCATCCAAGTGAATTCTGATTCTCAAGAAGAGGGACTTGGAAAGGTGACTAACGTAATCCATAGATCCCAAGATAAAGCTTCAGATCGAGTGAAATTCTCCCTATATCATGAGACAAAAGATTTTTTTTAAATGGTTCCTTTATAGAATGTAGAGTTAATACATCAACTGGAATAGTTCAACATATTGGATCTTTTCCCCCCCCTTCTTATTAATAATTTATTTATCTCCAAAGTTAAAATATAAAATTGGGAAAGAAAAAACAAAACAAACAAACATCAAATGCTGACAGTGAAAAAAAAATATGTGTACAAAATAATAACGGAATAAGGAAAGGGACCTTGGAGGTCTTTTAGTCCAACCCCGTGCTCATAACGGACCTTTTCTTAAAAAAACAGGTGATGCTCAACCTTCAACAGAGAGCCCAGAAGCGGGCCAGCTACATTTTGCGCCTAGAGGAGATCAGCCCCTGGCTGGCTGCCATGACCAACACGGAGATAGCTCTCCCCGGAGAAGTGTCTGCCAGAGACACCGTCACCATACACAGCGTAGGAAGCACGATCACCATTCTGCCAACCAAAACCAAACCGAAGAAGCTCCTGTTTCTGGGCTCTGATGGGAAAAACTACCCGTATCTTTTCAAAGGTAAGGCTTTTAGGGCTAAGGAATTATTTTAGCCCTGAGATAGTGACTAGAGATGCCACTGTTCTCTTAGTCTGTTCTGACCTAGGCTTCCCAAAAGCACGAAGCAGACTCCTTGTCCCAACGAAACCCCTTTTTATTAAGCTAATATGAATTCCTCTCATTCACATCCAGCAACGTCCTGGCAAACAGTCTTTCCAGGGTGAATTTACAACCACAGACCTTATCAGGCTTGGAGAACTGCCAGGCCGATATCTTCCAAATGCAATGCTGTACAAGAAAATACTTGGCAAGGAGTCTCTGAGAGTCACAAATATATCTTCACTCTAATGAAATGAACTAATTGTCTCTTGCAAACTCCCCTCCCCTTTTGCTCCTCTTTATTCCCTATGGGAGGGGCCATTCACTGTCCACCTGTGCCTTTACTCCCGAGTCAGCCCTTGTTCCTTAGCTGTTCCCTTCTCCTGGCAGCTCTGTGCATGCGCACATTGGGAACAGGCTCCAGCTGTTCTTCAGCCCCACTTATCTCTGACTCCAAAGGTAGCTGATAATTGTCGGATGGTCCTGGCCCCATCTCTGCCTCCGACGCAGAGCATTCATCAGAACCTTCCCCAGACTCCAGGACTGGCCCATGTTCCTCCCCAGCCTCCTCACTGTCCGAATCTGCTGCCAGATTCGCTGGCGGGCCACAACATAGTCTCTATTACTCCCATTGGCCATTGGATCACTTTAATTATTAAGTTGGCAGGTGCATGTGGCTTACAAGAACCCAGTACCACTTTTAGGAATCTGTAAATACCCAGGCAGAGTGCTGAGCAGGAAATATTGACTGTACAAAGATACAGGTAGTCCTTGGCTTACAACTATTTGCTTAGCGAACATTCGAAGTTGCAACAGCGCTGGAAAAGTGACCTTACAACCAGTCCTTGCACTTAAGACTGTTGCAGCAGTCAGGTGATTTGCGATTCGGGCGCTCGGCAACCAGCATGTATTAACGATAGTTGCAGCGTCCTGGGGTCACGTGATCGCCATTTGTGACCTCCCCAGCCAGCTTTACTACAGAAATTTTGGGCCTCAATTGTGATTGTAAATCGAGCACTACCTGTACACAGGCCTCAAATCCCAAGGGAGCCTGTGCTGGGACCAAGGAAGGAATGTCACACATAACCCTCCTCCTCTGCTTTTCTGCGCAGGCCTTGAAGACTTGCATCTGGACGAACGCATCATGCAGTTCCTGTCCATCGTCAACACCATGTTTGCTACGATCAATCGCCAAGAGACGCCTCGTTTCCATGCCAGGCATTACTCGGTGACTCCCCTGGGAACAAGATCAGGCCTGATTCAGTGGGTGGATGGAGCCACACCTTTGTTTGGGCTCTACAAAAGGTGGCAGCAGCGGGAGGCGGCGTTGCAAGCCCAGAAGGTAACACAACGCAGGAAGGGGGTTCCCACTTTTGAAAGACCGTGCATTGTTTGGCATTCACACAGATGGGGCTTCATTTGTTTTCGCGGCCCGGGTTGGTGGCATGGTGCAGACCAGTGCTGGTCCATGAACTGGAGGTTGGGTACCCCTGGCTGAGAGCTTAGTAATCAATATGGTATTATTTCTCCATTGCATAATAAAGTGGATACAAGATGGATCAGCTGACAGGCAAGCCACATAATCTTTAATTTAGAAGTGCTGTATTTTCTTGTCCCATCCAGAATAATATGGTTTGAAATGGGAATAGTAAAAGGGTAAATCCTTAAAGATTTATTATCCATCATTAATTATTGGGTAGCTGATAATGCGTAATATTACATTCAACGTGCGGCACCATTATTCTAATCACATTCTTTGGATTGGAGCTGAGCTGGGCAAAGCACATTTAACAAACTGTGGTTTTATGTGCAGGATTCTTATCAGGCCCCACAGAACCCAGGAATCGTACCCAGACCCAGCGAACTCTACTACAGTAAAATTGGACCAGCCTTGAAAGCAGTTGGACTTAGTCTGGACGTCTCCCGTCGAGACTGGCCCCTGAATGTCATGAAGTCCGTTTTGGAAGAGTTAATGGAAGCCACACCACCCAGTCTTCTAGCTAAAGAGCTTTGGTCGTCTTGTGCCACACCTGATGAATGGTGGAGAGTGACCCAGGTAACACACTAAAGACTTTGGATGTATGTTGTGTGTGTTAGATAACACTGCACACCCCCCCCACACACACTTTGACACTCTTTCTCAAGGCTCTGGTTTTGCCAACAGGCCTGGAGAACCCAGAGTGCGATGGAGCCCATCAAATGGCTTATTTGACCAATTGTTGTCACCAGGGGTGGAGGGTTATTGCTTTTTATTATTATTTTTTTTTTAATGAAAATTTTTATCTTTGTAAGCCAGCTGGAGCCACTGAGTGTGAGTTAGGCAGCCATATATATTTTCTTAAATAAAAATAGATTTATCTGTACCGCTCAACTTTTCGGTTGGATTTGCTAGACCTTTCTTTTTTAAAAAAACGAACAAACAAACATTCAGAGTCATTTCCAAAATGGTTTCTCCCCCTTCATAAAGATATAATAAACAGACATGATTTCAGAGTTACGTAATGACTCTGGAGGTCCATTAATTTTTATTGCAACACTGGCAGTTCTACCAAACGCTTGTCCATGTGCAGGAGGGGGGCTTGGAGGACGATTCCAGGTCCAGGTATGACAATTCCCCGGCTGTTCCACAATCCTGGAAATGGGAGAAACAGGCACACACAATTCTCCCTGTCTGTATGACACACACACCCCAAAGACATGATTTCATTTACCGTGAACGCATTCTGTGCATGTGTTGACCTTGTTCCCTTGAGTGGTTTTCCTATTCAGAACGCACTTAATGTAAGCATTGGTGAGCAGGGGTGTTTGGGGAAAGGAGATGGTGAGAAAATATATTTGTTTACAGTTTAAATTTTTGTTTCCTCTTTCCAAGTCGTACGCAAGATCGACTGCGGTGATGTCAATGGTTGGCTACATCATCGGTCTCGGAGACAGGCATCTGGATAACGTGCTGATTGACATGACCACAGGAGAAGTTGTGCACATCGATTACAACGTTTGCTTTGAAAAAGGGAAGAGCCTGCGAGTGCCAGAGAAAGTCCCCTTCCGGATGACCCAAAACATTGAAACTGCCTTTGGAGTAACAAAAGTGGAAGGGGTTTTCAGGCTTTCTTGTGAACAGGTAAGCGGGAAGGATCAGGGCTGAGAAATGGAAGATTAGATCCTTGAGAACCTTTCTTTTTTGAACATTTTAGCCAAAAACCAGTATTTCAGTAGTTCAGCAAAAACATCCCCTAGCAAATAATGGATTCACTTCATAACTGTAGTGTTTGCCTTCGGAAAAAGATTGCTAAATCTGATCCGGTTACATGATGACCCGCTTTACAATTGTCATGACTTATCGTCCATAATGGGTGGTCTCCATTATGGTCATAAGTCGAGGACTGGCAGTATCCCCTTTTGAAAGAGACCTGCCTAGGCCTTGCTGCTGCTAAGATGTTGATCTGGGCTCACGGGCAGGGTGGGCTGCTGGGGGTTTGCAGGGGTTCGGGAGAAGCTCTAGCTAAGATTCTGTGCAGTTTGGAGAATCCCCAAATCCCACTCCTGGCTGGTCCCGCCCACTCCGCCCCACCCCTCCCAGGAGTCCCCACCCAGCCCGTTTTGGATGCAGGTAAGTGCAGGGTGTGCATGGAGGCTCAGGGAGGGTGAAAAATGGGCCTACTGGACATTCGATAGGCCTCCAGAGCTTGGGGAGGCTTTTTTTGCCCTCCTGGAGACTCGAGAAAAGCCTCCGGAGCCTGGGGAGGGCAAGAAGCCTCCTCCCCCCTGGCCGTGGTGCAGAAGGCTGACTAGACCATGCCCACCATGGCCACACCCACCCAGCAACCGGGCAGAGAACCCCTTGCTAAAATTTTTGAAGCCTACTCCTGCTCATGGGTAATGCAGCTGCTCTTGAAACAGGTCCTGCACATCATGCGCCGAGGACGGGAAACCCTGCTGACATTACTCGAAGCTTTTGTCTATGACCCGCTCGTCGACTGGACCGCAGGTGGCGAAGCAGGGTTTGCTGGAGCTGTGTACGGTGGCGGGGGGCAACAAGCAGAGAACAAGCAGAGCAAAAGAGAAATGGAGAGGGACATTACCCGCAGCCTCTTCTCCTCGAGAGTCGCAGAAATAAAGGTAGCGGTGTCCCTTGACACGGGTTTGCGTTTGAAAGACCTAAATGTACTAAATTTGAGGAGTACCGTGCAAATATTAAGGGACACGGTGGTTCAGTGGCTAAGATGCTGAGCTTGTCGATTGAAAGGTCAGCAGTTCAGCGGTTCGAATCCCTAGCGCCGCGTAACGGGGTGAGCTCCCGTTACTTGTCCCAGCTTCTGCCAACTTAGCAGTTTGAAAGCATGTAAAAAATGCAAGTAGAAAAATCGGGACCACCTTTGGTGGGAAGGTAACAGCATTCCATGCGCCTTTGGCATTGAGTCATGCCAACCACATGACCACGGAGACTTCTTCGGACAGCGCTGGCTCTTTCGGCTTAGAAACTAAGATGAGCACCGCCCCCTAGAGTCTGGAGAGAGTGAGAAAGAAGCTCAAGATTGCCCCTCCTTGATTCTCTTTCATATAGGGGGGCGGGGAGAGAATCTCTGTTAGGCTTTCTAGATTTTCTTATTCTACCCATTAACAATAAAATAGAGTAGCAACTAGTCCTTGGGTAAACTGTTTCGTAACCTGGCTTATTTTTAAGGGTTCACCATTACACTATTTCAAATTTTCTTTCACACAAAAGTCAATATACCGTATTTTTTGACTGAAAAATGTCTCTGAAACCTCCGTTTGAGAGGCTGAAAAAAGCCTCTGAAACCTCTGTTTGAGAGGCTGAAAAAAGCCTCTGAAATCTCTGTTTGAGAGGCTGAAAAATGTCTCTGAAACCTCTGTTTGAGAGGCTGAAAAAAAAGCCTCTGAAAGGGAGGTTTGAGAGGCTGAAAAAAAAAGTAAGGCGCAGCGCTCACAACCAATGAACCTGTTGCTAAAGTTCACCTCCGGGAACAGTTGATCAGCTTTTTTCTTATTTTCCTCCCCAAAAACTAAGGTTCATCTTATACTCCGGTGCGTCTTATAGTCTGAAAAATACGGTATATATTTTAAATTTTAAAATGCTTCTCCGCTACAGATGTGGAAACGAAATATCCTAAATTATTGCCATAATAAGAATGAAAGGATTCTAATTGCTGAGCCATGGTGGAGCAGTGGTTAGAATGCAGCATTGCAGGCTAATTCTGCCCACTGCCAGCAATCCGATTCCCACCAGCTCAAGGTTGACTCCTCCTTCCATCCTTCTGAGATTGGTAAAATGAGGATCCCAGAGTTTTGGGGTCAATATGCTGACTCTGTAAACTGCTTAGAGAGGGCTATAAAACACTGAGAAGTGGTATATCAGTCTTATTGCTATTGCTATTTTGTTAATTTACATCCGCTAAAACCCAGGAAACTTACAATACTTAGTTTACCTTACTTATAATGTAACATTTGTTCACAGGTCAACTGGTTTAAGAACAGAGACGAAATGCTGACTGTCATTCCCAAACTAGATAGCAGTTTAGGGGAATATTTACATTTGCAAGAGCAGCTGACAGATATTGAAAAATTACAAGGCAAACTATTAGAAGAGAGTGATTATCTGGAAAGTGCCGAAGGAGTTGAGCATCCATCTCACACACTGCAGCACAGGTAGTTATTTTTGCTAAATGATGCTTACGTTTGGTGAGTCTCAAAATAATTTATGAAACCCTAGGCAACTATACTTGATAGACCATGCTGTGGGTCTTTAAGATGAGGAGACCTGGATACTAACTTGTTTAGTACTCTATCTATCTATATCTATATCTATATCTATATCTATATCTATATCTATATCTATATCTATATCTATATCTATATCTATATCTATATCTATATCTATATCTATATCTATCTATCTATCTATCTATCTATCTATCTATCTATCTATCTATCTATCTATCTATCTATCTATCTATCTATCTATGAAAACTGTCACAAGGCTTGCAGTCATATCAGTGAAGTGTTCAAGGATTTTAGAAAAATGTAAAAAAAAAGTTAAGGAATCTGGAAGTTCATTATGTTGGGCTTGGCTGTTTACTTATGGTTGATCCCTTGTGAAAACACTCTTGATCAACTGTTTAAGAACAATTTTCACCTTGCAGGGAGATGAGTGGCAAACAAATTTAATTAAATAAACGGAAATGTTATGATGTGATTCAATTCAGTATTTTTAAAAGACAATTGCTAAACCAGCTCTAGATTTTTAAAATGGTCTGTTCAGAAATCCACTTAACAGATGTGTCCAAAGAATAATATATCAGATGATGTAAAGTTGATAATAGCTCTCTAGAAATGTTGAGTTCAGCTATATGTCTTCATACCCCCCTCCTTTTTTTTAAATTCATAAATACAGATATTCTGAGCATACACAGCTGCAATCTCAGCAGAGAGCAGTGCAGGAAGCAGTCCAGGTGAAACTGAACGAATTTGAGCAGTGGATCTCACACTACCAAGCTGCATTTAGTAATCTGGAAGCTACTCAACTTGCAAGCCTGCTTCAGGAGATCAGCACTCAAATGGATCTTGGTACGAGATGGAGGGTTGGGCCTATTCTGAGACAGCATGTGGGGATAGGCCAACTTTTTTTTTTTAAAAAAAAATGTGTTTGCTTTATTTCGTACATGCTCACAGTAAGGTGCAGTCATTGCAAGTAGTGGTTTCAGAGGCCAATATAGGGAGTCCTTCACTACAGCCATTCATTCAGCCATTCATTTGGTTGTTAATTAAGTTGTTAATGGCCAGCTATTAAATTTGTTTTGTTTCAATAATTTTTGCTTGGTGCAGAGTTCTACTGACAACCCTTTGAATTCCAGAGAGCATTTCTCTCTAACCCGAAGGTGCTTTTTCCAAAAGGCAACTGGACTTTCTTGGGTTTTTTTCTTTGGAAACATTTCGCTTCTCATCCACGAAGCTTCTTCAGAACTTTTTCAGAACTCAAGAAGCTTCTGGGATGGGAAGCAAAATGTTTTGAAGGAGGGGGAAAAAAAAAACACCCCAGGGAAGTCCCAGGTGCCTTTTGGAAAAAGCACCTTCGGGATAACCATGACCGGGATGATTGAAAATCTCCATAGACCAGGGGTCCCAACCCCCAGGCCGTGAGCTGTTCAAAAATGAGCCGGCTAAAGCTGTGCAACCGCGGGTGCATGCATGCGCGAGTGGCTCACGCAAATGCAGCTGAGTGCATGCGCACACTGAACCATCCCTTCCCCCAGTGGTGGAATTCAATTTTTTTTACTACCGGTTCTGTGGGCGTGGTTTGGTAGGCGTGGCAGGATACTGCAAATCCCCATTCCCTCCCCACTCCTGCAAAATCTCCATTCCCTCCCCACTCTGGGGCCAGCCAGAGGTGGTATTTGCTGGTTCTTCCGAACTACTCAAAATTTCCGCTACCGGTTCTCCAGAACCTGTCAGAACCTGCTGAATAGCACCCCTGCCTTCCCCCCTTCCCCTCCAAGATGGTTCAACAAAGCCGAAAAGGTTGGGGAACTCTGCCATGGATGTTTCTCTCTTAACATGAGTAGATTTGAATGGTTTCCTCTGGTGTTTCATTTTTTTTTAGGTCCTCCAAGCTACGTGCCTGCCACCGCCTTTCTCCAGAACGCGGGCCAGGCCCACTTGATCAGCCAGTGTGAACAACTAGAAGGAGAGGTTGGTGCTTTTCTCCAGCAGAGGCGCTCAGTTCTACGCGGCTGTCTGGAACAGCTGCACAACTACGCCACTGTCGCGCTACAGTATCCCAAAACAGTGTTCCAGAAGCACCGTGTCGAGCAGTGGAAGGTCTGGATGGAAGATCTCATTGTAAACATGACCATCGACCGTTGCCAGGAACTCTACCGGAAGTAAGTTCTCTCTCTCAAACCTACAGAAGCGAGGATCAAAATAATTAATTTCCTCCAACGTGACTCATTAAAGTGCATTAGATCACTATTGGCATGTGATAATACGCATTATTTTCCTAAAGTATTTTGACCCCTGCCTCAATTGTGCACTTTAAAGAGTGGTACGGTGGCCTAGAGGTGGAGTTCTCGCTTCACAATCTGGAGGCTGTGACTTTGATCCTAGGAGAGGCAGATATTTCTCTCTCTGGGCACAATGAGAATGTATCTGCCGAACAAAACTCCGCATTGGTGACAGGAAGGGCATCTGGCCAGTAAACACTCTGCTAGCTCCATTCAGTTGCCCAAACTCCACCCCGCAAGGGATTATGGGGTTGTTAAATGATGATGATCAGTTGTGCACTTTAACTTTGCCAAGCTCAGCTGCTTTTTATTACTCTTTTATTATACCATTTCCAATGTTTTCTCTGAGCAGATTATAGCGTTTTAACAATGGGACACAGCTCGTGGTCAGTGGACCAGCATTGGCATTATAGCAAACCATGTAGTGGAGTGTTCCTTTTTTTTAAAAAAAAAAATCGTTTATAATTTTGTTGCTTTCCCAGGTATGAAATACAATATGCCCCTCAACCTCCTCCGGCGGTGTGTCAGTTTATCAGTACGACAGAAATGACTTTGCAACGCTATGCGGCGGATATCAACAGCAGGCTGATCCGGCAGGTAGAACGGTTGAAGCAGGAAGCCGTCACGGTTCCAGTGTGCGAAGAGCAGCTAAAGGAAATTGAGCGTTGCATTAAAGTCTTCCTCCACGAAAATGGAGAAGAAGGTTCCCTGAGCTTAGCGAGCGTCATCATCTCTGCCCTCTGCAGCCTCACCAGGTGAGATGCTTGGCAAAAATGGACTCACAAGTGGCTCATGCATTGAGGGGGGGGGTGCTCTTTCTGTTCTCAAAACGTCTTTGCTCTTCTAGTTTTACAGGTTATAATGTTTAAATTAGATGAATAGCTTACCTCCATTTTTATTTATCCTGTATAGTGTTTAGTGATTTATATTAGGATAACCAGGTTTTTGTTGTTAGTTGTGAAGTTGTGTCTGACTCATCGCGACCCCATGGACAACGTTCCTCCAGGCCTTCCTGTCCTCTACCATCCTCCGGAGTCCATGTAAGCTCACGCCGACTGCTTCAGTGACTCCATCCAGCCACCTCGTTCTCTGCTGTCCCTTTCTTCTTTTGCCCTCAATTGTTCCCAGCATTAGGCTCTTCTCCAGGGAGTCCTTCCTTCTCATTAGGTGGCCAAAGTATCTGAGTTTCCTCTTCAAGATCTGCCCTTCTAAAGAGCAGTCAGGGTTGATCTCCTCTAGAACTGATCGGTTGGATCACCTTGCAGTCCGAGGGACTTGCAGGAGTCGTCTCCACAACCAGAGTTCAAAGGCCTTAATTCTTTCTTATGGTCCAAGGACAACCAGGTATTTGTAATCTGAAGTTGAACAATGGTTTTTACTTTAAAAAGTGACATACTGATAATCGTTGACTTGCGACCACAATTGGGATCAGAATTCTCGTTGCTAAGTGAATTAGTTGTTAAGCAGGCTGCATCGAATTTTATGATCTTTTTGCCATAGTTGTTAAGTGAATCATTGTAGCCTTTTAAGTGAATTGTGCGGTTATGAAGTGAATTTGGCTTCCCCAAATTGATTTTGCTTGTTGGAAGTCAGTTGGGAAGGTTGCAAAATGAGTCAGATGACCTCAGGACACTGCATCCGTCGTAAATTCATGCCATTGCCAAGCACCTGAATTTTGATCCTGTGATTGTCGGAATGTTGCCGACAGTTATAAGTGTGGAGACTGGTCTTAAATCACTTTGTTTCAGTGTTGTAACTTTGAAAGGTCAGAAATGAATGGTTGTAAGTCGAGGACTACCTGTAATACTTTCTCATAATTTCATAAATAGCTACTGATATATCGTAAAACTATGACCTCAATGACATTTTAGATGCCACATTTTCTTACTTGCATTTTACTACTCGTACTTTACTCTTTTATTTTACTTATTTCCCCTTTGTCTTGGTTTATATTCTTTCTTTCAAATGGTCAGTAACAAACTGCCTCAGATTTCATTTTTAATACATCCCATCAGCTTTCAAAATAAAAAAAAACTCAAAACAGGGTGGGGAGGGAGAACATCTGCCTTTACCAACCAAGTTAATTTCTTACCTAGGCGTAATTTAATGATGGAAGGGGCCGCATCCAGTGCCGGAGAACAGCTTGTGGACCTGACGTCCCGTGATGGAGCCTGGTTCTTGGAAGAACTATGTAGCATGAGTGGCAACGTCACTTGCCTTGTCCAGCTACTCAAACAGTGTCACCTGACCCCTCAGGATTTAGATATTCCTAACCCTGTTGAAGCATCAGAAGCTATTCACCTCGCTAATGGAGTTTACATCTCCCTTCAGGTAAAATGTGCTTTTAATACATCTGGTTACTCTGCAGAGATTCTGTTGGGATAAATCATAACAGAAGAATACTTTGATTGAATTTGTGTTACTGGTGGCACAGTGGTTAGAATGCAGTACTGCGGGCTAATTCTGCTCACTGCCAGGAGTTCAATCCTGACAGGCTCAATGTTGACTCAGCCTTCCATCCTTCCGAGGTGGGTAAAATGAAGACCCAGATGGTTGGGGGGCAACAGGCTGACTCTCTAAACCGCTTAGAGAGGGCTATAAAGCACTATGAAGTGGTATATAAGTCTAAGTGCTATTGCTAGTATACCGTGGGAGATTCTAGGGAGTGGCTGTCCTAACTCTCTTCCTCTGTCTCCTATCCAGCTCCAGGCTGTGCTGCCTCTTATCTCGTCCCTCCCCTCTTTCTGGAAGGTGCTCTCCCCTTCCTGGGAAACTCCTACCTCACTGTAATTCTTCACACCATCTCTCCCTTCATGGGCTTCTTCTCTCACAACCATCACCTTAAAATAAAAATTATTTGAAAATAGGGGATCAAGCTCATGCATATATGTACACGTGTTCTCCTATCAATTTGCTTCTTCAGACGTATTTAAAACACTTGAGGCTGCAGGTTTTTTTTTGCTTCACATGACCTGCCAGGGAAGATGTGGAAAAAATACCTAATTTAAGCGCTGCTGACTCTTTCTGTTTGGATGCCCTATGGATTTGAAAGTATTTGTGTTTTTTCCGACAGGAACTGAATTCAAATTTCCGTCAGATCATCTTTCCCGAGGCTCTTAGGTGCTTAATGAAAGGCGAATATACCTTGGAAAGTATGCTGAATGAGCTTGATACCCTCATTGAGCAAATAACTGATGTTCCTTTGCAAAACCTGGTGGAGTCTCTCCAGTCTTACTTAAGGAACGCAGCCATGGGTCTGGAGGAAGAAACACATTCTCACTACATTGACGTGGCAAGGTAAGGAGCGGACGGCTTATCTTTCATTTGACCTTGAATATATATCCTTTTAATTGTTTTTTTAATGTTTGTATTGTATGTTTTTATCTGGCTGTACACCGCCCTGAGTCCCTCGGGAGAAGGTGCGGTATATAAATTCGAAATAAAATAAAATAAAATAAATAAAATTCATTCTATCGAAGGAGGAGAGGCTTTTTATGAACATCTGGAGAAAATAGGATGGATAAAAGAATCAGAAACTCACATCCTGACCTTTTTTAAATAGGTTCTACATAGGGCTACCTTTGTAGACTGCAAGTCCCAGTTGATACATAATGCTACAGCCCACTCTCTGATGAATGACAGTCATAAAACACGAGAGATTGATTGTCAATGAGCTGACTGGAGGCTAAAACATAATAAAGAATGGTTGCAGGAACTGGGTATGTCTAGTTTAATGAAAAGAAGGACTAGGGGAGACATGATAGCATCTTCCAATATCTCAGGGGCTTCCACAAAGAAGAGGGAGTCAAGCTATTCTCCAAAGCCCCTGAGTGTAGGACATGAAGCAATGGGTGGAAACTAATCAAGGAGAGAAGCAACTTGGAACTAAGGAGAAATTTCCTGACAGTTGTAAATGCTCCAACACTGGAAGTTTTTAAGAAGAGATTGGATAACCAATTTGTCTGAAATGGTCTAGGGCAGGGGTATCAAATTCAAGGCCTGGAGGGTGGGGGATGCGACCCACAGGTTGCTTTGACCTGGCCCGTGGGGCCGCCCTGGAAACAGGGAAGGACTGGCCTCCGGTGCCTTTGCCAGCGAAAACGGAGCTTGGAAGGGCCACGTGCGGCTCTCCCGAGCTCCGTTTTCGCTGGCAGAGGGTTGCAGGAGGCCATCCCAGCCGAAAACAGAGCTCAGGATACAGTTTTCGCTGGCATAATACTCGGGCCACCATAGGTGCTCCCGACATAAGTGACGTCGAGCTGGCCACGCCCACATCAGCCCCCCAAGGTTAAACACAACCGTGATGTGCCCCTCAATGGAATCGAGTTTGACACCCCTGGTATAGGGTTTCCTGTCTAAGCAGGGGGTTGGACTAGAAGACCTCCAAGGTCCCTTCTATTCTAAATTCAATTCAGAGTGTTGAATTTTAATAGAATAGAATAGAATAGAATAGAATAGAATAGAATAGAATAGAATAGAATAGAGTTCAGTTCAGTTCAGTTCAGTTCAGTTCAGTTCAGTTCAGTTCAGTTCTTTATTGGTCATGTGTGTTTGGACACACAAGGAATTTGTTTTTGGTGCATGCCCATGTACCTTCAAAGTCATTTGCTTATTGTTTCAAATAGGGATGTTCAGGGCGAGAGAAGAGGAGCCAGTGTTTTTCAGTTATGGTACCCCTCCCTTTAGAACAACATCCCTCCCCCCCCATCCCCCAAAGTTCTGTATGACACCTTCTCTGCTGACATTTAGAAAGTGTTTAACAGAGAATTTCACAGAGTTTTTAAATGGTCAAGCAAATGGCTGGGAGGACTGTGAGTAATGCTTCTAACCTTGTGGAATTTGACTTATTGGTGTCTCTTGTGCTCGTGGTTGATTTTAATTTCTATTATAAACCACTAAGAGTCTTGGAGGAGTATGGTGCTTTTATAAATACAGCTAGTGAATAAGTGAATTTGTGTAGGCAGCAGCCTCAGGGCAGCCATGGCCACTCGTCCTATCTACATGTCTGTTCAAGATAAGACTAGCTTAAAGTGTAAAATGCTTCTTTCTTTAGGATGCTTCATGCCCAGTACGGCGAACTGATTCAACCCAGAAATGGCTCTGTTGATGAAACCCCCAAAATGTCAGCAGGCCAGATGTTACTGGTAGCATTTGATGGAATGTTCGCTCAAGTGGAAACAGCGTTTGGCTTATTGGTTGAAAAGGTATAGATTTACTTGCAATTTTTGGGGGGGTGGGTGGGAAGTACTTTTGAGTCAATCTTGACTACATGGATAAGTCCTAGCAATGTTTTTTTTCAAAACAAGTTTGCCAATTCCTTCTTCCTAGGGTTGAGAGAAAGTGACTGGCACAGTCATCCAGCTGGTTATATGCTGAAGGCAGAACTGCTGGTCTCCCAATTTCTAGTGCAGTGTTGGCGAACCTTTTCGGCAACGAGTGCCCAAACCGGAACGCGCGTGCATGGGTGTGCATGTATGCGCGCTGCAGTGCCGGAAACCTGAAGATCAGCTGGGCAGTGCGTGTGCCAGCCAGCTGATCTTTGCGCACGCCGGAGCATTGGAAACCCGAAGACAAGCTGGCTGGCGACTGCAAGCAAGCCTGTTTTATGGGCTGTTTTTAGACCCTTTTTTTGGTCTGAAAAAAACGGCCTGAAAAAGGCCCAAAAAACAGCTTGTTTTTTGGCCATTTTTTTGGCCATCTTCTGGTGCTCCGGCACCCACAAAGCCAAGGTGGCCAGCATGCCGGAAACCAAAAGAGCAGCTGGCGATGGCATTCGTGCCCACAGAGGGCTTTGTGTGCCACCTCTGGCACGTGTGCCACAGGTTCGCCATCCTGGTTCTAGTGCTTTTAACCACTGCAGCATCCTGGGTCTCAGCAAGACTTATTAAAGTAGGTATGAGGCAAGCTAACCTTCTGCTTAATTTAATTGTCCTACAGCTAAACAAGATGGAAATTCCTGCCGCCTGGCGCAAGATTGATATCATCAGGGAAGCCCGCAGCACTCAAGCCAACTTTTTTGATGATGATAACAATCGGCAAGTCTTAGAAGAGATTTTCTTTTTGAAAAGGCTGCAGACCATCAAGGAGTTTTTCAGACTCTGTGGCACTTTTTCTAAGACTCTTTCAGGTAAATGTGCATAGTTTTTCTTAAATGTTTTTTTCCACTACAGACCTGCTTAAATAGTACTACTTGCCTTGGGCTTTTGAATAAAAAAGCAACTCGGAGGCAAATATTACTAACTTTAGATGGAAAAAATAGTAAGTAATCAGAAAATTGAATCGCAAAGCTGTGATCTACCTTACTAGCAAAGTTGAAAATACGGATTTGTGAGTGTTGAAAGTTGCAATGGTAGTGGAAAAAGTGACTTATGACCGTTTTTTACACTTATGACTGTTGCAGCATCCCTGTAGTCACATGATCAAAATTCAGAGGCTTGGCAACTGGCATGTATTTATGACGGTTTTGGCATCCCGGGGTCATGTGATCATCTTTTGCAACCTTCTGACAAGCAAAGTCAAAGGGGAAGCCAGATTCCCTTAACAACCGTGTGACTAACTTAACAACCACAATGATCCACTTAACCACTGTGGCAAGAAAAGTCATAAAACGGGGCAAAACTCACTTAACTGTTCTTGCTTGGCAACAAAAATGTTGGGCTAAATGTTGGTCATAAATGGAGGACCACCCGTATTGTCCCATTACGATGTCTGCTTGATCTAAAACATCACCATTGATGGTCCTACTGACAAAGTTTTGGGGGTACGCTTGTTCTAAAGGTGTCACCCTATTTTTTCCCCCCCTCCTGCCTCCCCAGGTATCAATTCAATGGAAGATCAAACCACTGTGAATGGACCGGTGCCCATGGTCAATGTAAAAACCTTGTATCGGAATTCTTGCTTCAGTGAAGACCAGATGGCCAAGCCAATCAAAGCTTTCACCGCTGATTTCGTCCGCCAGCTTTTAATTGGCCTCCCCAATCAGGCTTTGGGACTCACCCTGTGCAGCTTCATTAGCGCCCTGGGGGTGGACATCATTGCTCAAGTCGAAGCCAAGGACTTCGGAGCCGAAAGCAAAGTCTCGGTGGATGACCTGTGTAAGAAAGCCGTGGAACACAATATCCAGATCGGCAAATACTCGCAGCTGGTTATGAACAGAGCCACCGTACTGGCCAGTTCGTATGACACCGCGTGGAAGAAGCATGACCTGGTCAGGAGGCTGGAGACCAGCATTTCTTCATGCAAGACCAGTCTCCAGAGAGTTCAGCTGCACATTGCCATGTTCCAGGTTGGTATGGTTCAGGTCTAAATCAGGGATGGTATTCACTTACCTTCGCTACCGGATCGCAAATGTGAGCTCGTGTGTGCCTCCTCCACGCATGTGCAGAGCCTTATGCACATGCACAGAGGGTCAAAAATGGGACGTGATGACATCCGGGCAGGTGGGCGGAGCCTCCCGATGCCGGTGCTACCAGATCACGCAATCCGGATAGAGCCGGCTGAATTTCACCACTGGTGTAAATCCTTCCCATAAACCAGGGAAACTGGATAATATTGGAGAAAAAAACCGTGCTCTGTAAAGAAGAGATTTTCCCAGATCGGAGCTCCTTGAGACCACAGCTCAGAATACTTGCCCTACAAAAATGGACCGTGTCGAATTAAACAAGGCAGTAAATAACCTGATTATTTACCTTATTTTTCAGAGTATAAGTCCCCCCCCCCAAAAAATTGAGTGAAAATCTGGGTGCGTCTTATACTCCAAATGTAGCCCCGCCCAGCCTCTCAAACGGAGGTTTCAGAGGCTGAAAAAAGCCTCAGAAATGAAGCTTCAGAAAAAAAGCCTCCAAACAGAGCTTCAGAAAAAAAGCCTCCAAACAGAGCTTCAGAAAAAAAGCCCCAGAAATGAAGCTTCAGAAAAAAAAGCCTCCGAAACAGAGCTTCAGAAAAAAAGCCTCTGAAACAGAGCTTCAGAGGGTCTTTTTCTGAAACTCTGTTTCGGAGGCTTTCAGAGGCAGAAAAAAAAGCAAGGCACAGAGCTCACAACCAACCTGTTGCTAAAATTCACCTCTGGGAACAGCTGATTGGGAGTATTCTGGGAGGCCGATCCACCCGCCAATCAGCTTTTTCTTATTTTCCTCCCCAAAAACTAAGATGCATCTTATAATCCAAAAAATACAGTACTTCCTTGTTTAATTCCACACGGTCCATTTTTGTAGGGCAAGTATTTTGTGCTGCGGTAAATAACCTGATTATTTACTTATTTATTTGAATTCTACAGCTGCCCATCTTAGCAAATGATCCTGGGCATGAAACATACATGACAGCTAAAATCTGAAAAAACATTTGAAAGCAGTAAAAACCATTAAAACACTAAAAAACATTAAAACATCTAATTCAAGTACATACAAAGGAAGATCTCTGGCCTGTTAACAATACATCCAGGAGGCGAGATCCTTGGTGCACGTAGCACCCATGGCTCAGGAGATTTTCTTATAATATAATTTGCTGGCAGCACATTTTTTTATGTTATTGCTTATTCTGCTGCATTGGGATTTGTTTTTTTGAATCTGAGTGGATTCCCGCATCATGCTAATAAGCTACAATGTAATTTGTTTTCTTTTGGCTCAGCATGTTATAAATAAGTTGTAATATCCGTCACTGTTACAGTTACTACTTCTAATTGTTTGTTTTTAGCAGCTTTGGTTGGTAATCTTTTTTTATCTTGTAAATAACTGGGAGTGATTTTTTTTATTGTTGAATCCAGTGGTATATTATGTTGTTAGGTTGCCCAGTCAGCCAGATGTTTAGCCTGGATTTGGAGGGTTTTTTTTTTTAAAAAAAATAAATTTTATTACTTTTCTATTAATTACATTTCTTAGTGCTTAATAAACATTGTGTTGTCTGGGTATTTAATTTACTTATTTTACCAATGGTTGGAAAAATGGGATGGAAAGCAGCGGTGGGTTCTACTTACCTCTACTACTGGTTTGCAACGGGACCACGCATGTGCAAATCACCCATGATGTCGTGGCGGGTGGGTGGAGCCTCCCGCCGGTTTTACTACCGGTTCTATAGAACCGGACCGAACCGGGAGCAACCCACCACTGGTGGAGAGTAAGAATGGAATCTGCATTGTTAAGCAAATTGAATACCCTGGATTTTGGAGTTTTTGTCCACCCATTGAACCCTTCCCAAGGACCAGAGATAGACAGATGTTTGTTGTTTGATGCTGTTAGAGGTATTGTGAAAGACGTAGATGTTCCAAATAAAGCTGCCTTTTGGTGATGATGATGATCCCCAGATATATGGTTTTACACAGTAGTTAAATGAACCATAGCATGGCACAGTGTGCAAACCAGGCTTACGTATGCCATCGAGGTGGCAACTGTAGAACTGTAGTAGCGACGTTGTAAATTGCTGAATCTCTACAAGGCTGAATGAACATGGTCCTTTCTCCCCCCTCTTCTTCCAAAAGTGGCAGCATGAGGATCTCCTCCTCAACCGCCCACAAGCCATGACAGTCACTCCTCCACCTCGTTCTGCCATTTTGGCCAGCATGAAAAAGAAACTTCATACACTGGGACAGATTGAAGCTTCCATTGCAGCAGTTCAGGTAAGCTGCATCATCAACCCCAGCTACATGAGGAAAGGCAGAATAAGACATTAATGTGTCAGGCGCTTAAGAAAACTGAAGCTGGTCCCTCACATAGGGGAAAGGTGCTTCCAGATTATTCACCCCCTCCCCACTATGGGTTAACACAGCTCTTTTCCTACAAGTCTGCACCTTGCTTCTTTTTTTGAAAAGGCTATCCCAAAGGTGCTTTTTTCAAGAGGCAACTGGACTTTCTGGTTTTTCTTTGAAGATGTTTCGCTTCTCATCCAAGAAGCTTCTTCTGCTCTGACTGGATGGTGGGGAATGGAGTCAGACCTGAAGAAGCTTCTTGGATGAGAAGCGAAGAAAACAAAGTCCAGTTGCCTCTTGAAAAAGCACTTTTGGGACAACCCCAAGACCTGGATCACTGAGAATCTCCATAGACATTTTGAAAAGGGTGTTTTTAACTACGCCAAGGAAGTGGCCATGCAGATGACTCGAACACTTGATTCCTCTTAACTAAAAAAGAGAGAGAGAGAGAGAGAGAGAGAGAGAGAGAGAGAGAGAGAGAGAGAGATTACTTCTGCACAGGACCCAAGTCTAAGCAAAAATGTTCAGACTTTTAATCCGTTTCATACTTCCTGCAGGAAAAACTGGCCGCCCTTGAAGCAAGCATCGAGCAACGTTTGAAATGGGCTGGCGGGGCCAATCCAGCATTAGCTCCCGTTTTGCAGGATTTTGATGCCACAATTGCTGAAAGAAGAAATCTTGTTCTTAAAGAAAGTCAAAGAGCCAACCAGGTATTGGGAATGGCGTGATTGGGTTAGCTTTTTTTGTGTAAGCGATAAAAATCAGCAATTCAATATTTAGGACAAATTTTGTGTGATGTAAGGATAGGAGGCTGTAGAAAAGGACCCGATCTTTTTGGCTATAGAGCTGAATTCCATAACACGATGTCAGAAATAACATGGTCATTGCATAGAATTGCTGTTACAATCTAACATAATTCATTAAGTAAAATTTTAAAAATAATCTTTGGGAGTCACTTTAGTTTTGGGATGAAAAGATAATGACTTTTTTAAAAAAAGGATGCTGTAGTTTCCCAGTTCATTATAATACGTACATCATTCAGTGCCACTTAAAGCCTAAATATCAATTGCAAGAATAGGGGGACTCAATATTTAGGCGACACTTTTCTTATCCTGAGAACAATTTGATTGAGTTTTGTGGACTGCGGAGAATGACTGAGAAGGAAATCACATTCTTTGGTTTCCAGATAACATTTCTCAGAGAATAAGAAAAACTATCCAGGGGAGATGGAAGAACTAAAGATTTCCTCCCCCCCCCCGCCAAAAAAAAAAAGAAAAAAAAAAAGCTTTGAATTAAGTTTCAGAAAGATCTTAAGAGAAAGTTTTATGGTTTAAGATAAACCCTTTCCTCCCTTTCCCCCCCCCCCCCCATCTTGCAGGTCACTTTCCTTTGTAGTAACATCATTCATTTTGAAAGCTTGCGTACCAGAACAGCAGAAGCCTTAAACCTCGATGCTGCTTTGTTTGAACTTATCAAGCGTTGCCAACAAATGTGCTCCTTTGCATCCCAGTTTAATAGCACCGTTTCTGATCTGGAGCTCCGATTGCTTCACAGAGTGGTACGTAGGGGAAAAGGGGTAAGAAAAGAAAAGGGGGTGGCCACCTTAGAACAGTAGGTACTTTCAGTGGCTTCCTCCCTTACAATTGATTTCCCTACACTTTTTCCCCCTCTTCTGACCCCTGAGCGGTTTGATTCTGTTTTTAACAAAGTTCAAATCAGTGGTGGAATTCAATTTTTTTTACTACCAGTTCTGTGGGCGTGGCTTGGTGGGTGTGGCCTTCCCCCATTCCCACCCCAGTCCTGGGGGAAGGATACAGCAAAATCCCTATTCCCACCCCACTCTGGGGCCAGCCAGAGGTAGTATTTGCCAGTACTCAAAATTTCCGCTACCGGTTCTCCAGAACCTGTCAGAACCTGCTGAATTTCACCCCCGGTTCAGATGTTCTGCAATGCTGTGCTCACTGAATAAAAATGTATTTGTTGGTTGTCTTGGTTACATTTTTCTGAGAAACTGAATGACTCATACTGGACTTTTTGTCTTAACCTTCACAAGAGCCTGACCTAGCAGACAGCCATCGGCTTAAAGCGGCTTGCAACTTGTGGCTTGAGTGGGCTCCTTTCAGGGTAATTTGATAACCTCGAATGCTATCGGAATATTCCTTTTTTCTTTAGGGTACCAATCACGACCATCCCATTGGTAGCTCCGAATGGCTAGTCATAGCTCACAAGCAGCTGACCCAGGACACATCAGCTCAGAGGACGGCACAGGCCGAAAAAGAGCAGCATATAGACACTGTGTGCGAAACCATTCAAAATCTGGTTGATAGTATTAAAACTGTGCTCACTGGGCACAATCGACAACTTGGGGATGTCAAACATCTGCTGAAAGCCATGGCTAAGGTAAGATCCGCACTACGGAGTAGCAGTAGTGGACTCATTGTATTGCTGAGGACAGGATCCCTGAAGCTAAGAGGAGATCCTGTTAGAATTTCTCTTTGAGCTTTCTGAAATTTTAAGAACGGCACCTGGCACCCAGCAGCCACTGGAATTTTGGGTGAGTGCCCGATGCGTGTGTATAACGTTGACCCACTTCATTTTATTGGGAAGACTACTCAAGTTTGCCTCAATCTGAGTAACTCCAAATCTTTTATCGAAAGAAGCTAGAAGTGTTATCTACCAAAAACTGGGAAAATGTGTAGAAAACACATAGAGAAATAATAGATATTTTCTAGAATAATCTGATCCTGCAATAAGTCGTAAGTATCCCAGCAGTGTCGAAGGCTTCTTCAACCAAATCTTTCCATACATTATGGGTCCTAAACAGTAAATAATGTATTTAATTGAGGGTTTTAAAAATAAATAGTTATGGTCATTCATTTCTTAAAAGTCCTTCATGGGTGTGATTTTTATTTCAGGATGAGGAAGCTGCTCTGGCTGATGGCGAAGATGTTCCTTATGAGAACAGTGTTAGACAATTCTTGGGAGAATATAAATTATGGCAAGACAATATTCAGACTGTTCTGTTTACACTAGTTCAGGCTATGGGTCAGGTGCGCAGTCAGGAACATATTGAAATGCTGCAAGAAATTACGCCCACTCTGAAAGAGCTGAGAACTCAGAGCCAAAGGTAAGCAGATGTCCCTGTTTATCTGTCCATAAATTAAAACGCAATTGTTAACTGTATCGGAGGTGTAGTTGCCGTTAGCAACTGAAATTGCTAGACTGCCCAGTGCAAATATGATTTGGCATTCTCCGTGACGAGCATTTCAACAAAACCAGAAAGCCACCCTGGCAATAAAAGGCATCTTCGTAATACATCAGGTTACAGATGTGCAGTTAAAATGGTCGGATTGAATTCCTTTAATGTCCTTCGGAGCTCTCTCAACCTCCAAGGTTGAGGTTATTGACTGATTCTTGTTTTGTTTGTTTTAAGTGTCTACAATAATCTAGTGAGTTTTGCATCGCCCTTAATCACGGATACGCCGAATGAATGCTCCAGCCCGACGTCTGTTGCTGTGTGCCAGCCAACATTTGCCGCAGGTAAAATTGGTAGCAGATTTGATCTCCCAATTCCCCTGATCCCGAGCATCAGGGCCAGTGAGAATCATCATTCACTTTCAAGTAGGAGAAGGATAATAAAATAGGCTTTCTCTCCTCCTGGAAAAATGGGAAAGGTAGGAAGCTGTTCCTTGAGAGGGTTAACCTCCTCCCCTTTGTGCAGACATGGTTTAGGTTCTGATTCCTTTTTTTGGTAAGTGAAAAATAGTTCCACCTGGTGGCCTAGGGGTGGAGCCCTCGCCTCACAATCAGGAGGCTGTGAGTTCGATCTTAGGTAGAGGCAGATATTTCTCTCTGGGCACACTGAGAATATATCTGCTGAACAAAACTCCTCATTGGCGACAGGAAGGGCATCCGGCCAGTAAACACTCAGCTCTATTCAATTGCTCAGACTCCACCCCGCAAAGGATTACAAAGTCATTAAATGACCAAAAAAAAAAAAAAAAAAAAAGTACGGAGGAAGAACACTTTGCAGTAATAATCAAGCTGTCAATTTAACTTCCTTTTGACTGTTGTGCTACAGTCAGTATCAGCCTCTCCACAGAACTATAGGTAGTCTTTGAGTTAATGACTATAATCGGGATTAGAAAATTCATGCTTGAGCGGTACGGTCGTTAAGTGACTGCACCCAATTTTACAATTTTTTTGCCACGGTCATTAAGCGAGATAGCGCACGGTCATAATTTGCAACCTTCCTCTGCCAGCTTACCCATTGACTTTGCTTGTTGGAAGGTCGCAAATGGTGAGCATTGGTCATAAGGCATTGTGTTCAATGCTGTCCTAACTTTGAAATTGCTACCTATTAATTTCTGAGGGATTAATGGATGTGTCGGCCCCCATATATACTATGTTTTAGCAATTGGTGCCAGATATTTGCTGCTAGGTTTGGGGGGTTTTCTTTGGAGGACGGGGTTGGATCTGTCGTAACACCTTTCTTGCTTTTTCTCTTTGACTGTAACTCAACCTTAGTTCATTTTTACAACCTTTTCAAAACTTTTAAATTGCCTTTTATTAGCGGTCCGTAGCAATACGGGACAGAAAACCCAGCCAGAGATCATGTCGCAGAATACAAGAAAACTAATTCAGAAAAACCTGGCGCCGTCGGCAGATACTCCTCCAGGCACAATTGCAGGAGCTGGGAAGAGTGTTATCTCTAGCCCTAAAAAGGCCATCAGAGATCCTAAAACAGGCAAAGGTAAAAACAGAACAGGCTTAAAAGCATCTATTAATATATTGTGTTGCTAGCATGAATTTTCATATAATGTGCGTTTAACACATGGTGGGGGTGTTTCTCTCTCTCTCTCTTTTTAAAGCTGTGCAAGAGCGGAATTCGTATGCTGTAAGCGTGTGGAAACGTGTCAAAGCCAAGTTGGAAGGCCGGGATTTGGATCCCAACAGGAGAATGTCTGTTGCTGAACAGGTAAGTTCAAGCACTGTCCAAAATCCAGATGGTAGCTAAAGACCTTAATTACTAATTTACATTCTAGCATGAAAGAATGGACTTTTCCCCAATTAGATTTCCTACAGAAGCTCGTTATGTAATTGAAGAACAATCTATTGTATATTAAGGCTACAGTTTAATATGTCAGCTATTTAACCACACTGTCAATGGGACCTGCTGACTTGATGATAAACTAAAATATTTTGGACTTCCACTGCTGGCCAGATCTAGACACAAAATTAGACAACCTTCGTTTTTCTGGGTATAGATAGACCTTTGGTTAAAAAGAGGTCTTAGAGATAGGCCTCTGGGGCATCTTTTTTGCTGTCCCCATAGACAGGTAGTCCTTGACTTATGACCATCCAAATTATGCCACTGCAAAAAGTTACGATAGGTCCTTGCACTTACGACCATTGCGGTATCCCTGTGGTCGCATGATCAAAATCGGGACACTTGGCAACTGGCACATATTTAACACGATTGCAGAATCCTCAGGTCATGCATTCAACCATTGGCGATCTTCCCAGGGGGGCTTCCTAACAAGCAAAACCAGTGGGAGAAGCTGGACTTGTTTAACGACCGTGCCGAAAGGTTGTAAAAGGGGGCCCAGCTCACTTAACCACCCACGTCACTTAGCGGACGGAAGTCCCCGTGCCAATTGTGGTCATAAATCAAGAACTATTAAACGTCGTCTCTAGCAGGGAGTGGATGAAACTGGGAATCGGTTTTTAAAAGCTGATTTTTATTTTATTTTTTTTCTCCTAGGGAGCATCGGGGGTTGGGTTTTTTCTAATCAAACGTTCAAAGCGGCCGGTCGTCTCTCTGCTCAGGAGGGCTCTAACTTTCTGACTTGCCATTCCTTAGGTTGACTATGTGATTAAGGAAGCCACTAATCTAGATAACTTGGCTCAGCTGTATGAAGGTTGGACAGCCTGGGTATGAACAGGAAGAGTTCGGGTCAGTTTGGTTCAGCGAGGCGAGCGGCATCCATCAGAATCAACCGGGCCTCAGGCATGCATAGCAGCACCCACAGCTGGTGGTAACGCCTTTCTGGGGCTTACTGTGAGGAGACCTCAGCAATCTCGGTGCACTGGGAACGTCAGCCCTGCAGAGTAGCTGCACTCAGGGATCTGCTAAACACAATGGCCTGGAAACCCCTTCCCCCATCCTCCCACCCTCTCTCTCTCTCTCCCCCCCCTCCCACCCCCTCCAAGGTCAAGAGTGTGGAAGCTCATCGCCTGAACACGCAGGGCCGTCTTTCTGCTCCAGAAGAACTGCAAAAGGTGTCCAGGGTTTTGGGGAGGGACTAAGCTGCAGAAAAAAGGGAATTTGGGAAACGCTTACAGACCGCAGAGTGATTTGGAACTCAGTTCCACCTGACCCTGTGAACAATGCAGGAAAAAAACAACGACGACGACCACGACGACAACAACAAGTGCGCACCCTCTTCCCCCTCCACCCTGGGTGGGGGAAAATAAAAAAATAAAAAAAAAGGAAAGGAGGGCAGGGCGTGAAGAAACTGCAGCAAAGGAAGATTTGAGAGATTTGAGTTCCTTGTCGCTCTTAGTTGCTCAGCAACGGCGCTGGTTGAGTCGACCAGTTGGTGCAAAACGAATAAATTAAAAAAATTAAAAAAGGAAAAAAAAAGGAGGAAAAAAAAAATAAACAGCTACACGAGATGAACTTCAGAAATAGACTGAAATGCAAAAAAAAAAAAAAAAGCTGTACATCAGCTGTATTGGAAGAACCCTCTGAGAAGAGAGCCTTTTGTCTTTACTTTTTATTTTTTGGTCTTTTTTTCAAGTTCTTTTTTTTCCTCCCCTGGTGTCTTCTCTATAACTTAGTTCGGTTATTTTTTTTTCTTTTTCCAGAGAAGCGTTGATTTCAAATCCTTGGTAATTCACTCTTTTCAGTCAAAGGAATCTCTTTTTTTGTTTTTTGTTTTGGGCGAGCCAAATTTTCCCAAAAAATAAAAATAAAAAAGCACAGGGAAGGCTGAACATTTTAAAGCCATTGCCTTCTGAATGGGCTGATCCAATGCCATTTTTCTGGGGGGTTGGTTTTTAAAGCGAGGGTTTTTTTTTTCCTGCTTTCCTTTTGGTGATCCTATCATGTACAGTTTCCCCGGATTCACTGTGCA
The DNA here is from genome assembly GCF_059756535.1 of Pantherophis guttatus. NCBI lineage: Eukaryota > Metazoa > Chordata > Lepidosauria > Squamata > Colubridae > Pantherophis > Pantherophis guttatus. The sequence goes on along the minus strand of NC_142076.1, from coordinate 15,145,135 downwards.
TTTCAAATAACACACTGAACAGGCATCCAATGTCCATCTGCTCCTCTTCCTGCTTGCAGTGCGTACTCCTTTGTTTAATTCAATCCTCGGCCTGCCTACCGAGCTCATTCTGTTGTGATTTGCTGTAGTTTCTTTTGTAAACGTAAGCTACTCCGATGTAACTTTTTACCTTTTGCAAATGAGGAAGGGGAAAAAAAAAACACACACAACACACGAAAGCAACTTACAATATCTTAAGTAGCCTATTTTATGTTGTTGACAGAAAAAAAAAATCAATAAAAGTGAAGTTTTAGTGGAGGTAGTTTTATGCTGATTCACTTCGAATTTTTGATTTACACACGGACGTAGAGTGTTTTCGATTCGATCTGGGGATTTAAAGGCAGACGTATAAACTGGACTTTGGGGGGTGGGGTGGGGGAAGGGAGGCGGGTTCTTTTCAGATAAAATCGTATAAAGGTTTTGTGTGGCGTTATTTTTCCATTTAAGACTTCCGAGAGGTGGTGTTCTGTATAATAGATTTCATAGTGGGGTTTTTTTCCCCCCCCAACCCGTTTTCCTAAATCTACCGTGCACTTTTTGAATGGTGGGTGTGAGAGATGTTGCGTATTTTAAAAAGGCACTTTAAACCAGTCTGTTTCCATACATCTTCAGTGTTTTGCGTGGCTGTGAAATAAAAAAATTCGTTACTCACGAGCTGGTTTTAGTGTTGCCTAAGGAAAAAAAGAATCAGGTTGCTTCCTGATTTCACTTATTGGTGGTGTCCGTGGACTTGACACCCGAAGGGCTCACATCCTTCCTCCCCCGCCCCTCCCACCCCAACCTCTGTATGTGAATTTAAATCTAATTTGAAAGAGCAAATCAAGATTCTGCACATTGTCTCTCTAGTATTTTGAAGATTTAAAAAAAAAGCTTTTCATGGGAGGAGGAAATATTCCTGTACAGTAACGCCCACCTATTCATCAAAGGTAATGCTTAGGCCTCTCTTTTAAAAACAGCCTATGACATAAATAAGGAGTTTTTTTTTAAAAAAAAGATCATTACCAGTATTTTATAATGTAGAAAGCCCTTTGGCTTCGTTAGGGCTATCTGATAAAGAATTGACTTGATGCTGTTACGGAGAAAAACCTTTCGACCTCCTCAAAAATATCTAAAGATTGACTTGATGCTGTTATCTATTTTTCATACAGGCTTTTTGTCTTTTTTTTCTTTCTTTTTTTTTTTTGGTAACTTGCCCTGAGTTGTCGTGTGCAACTGCCAACATATTTGCTAATGCTTGTGAGTAAATGTATTTGGATCTGATACTCTTAACCCCTTTGCCACGTTTTGCAAAAATGAAGAGACGAGTGAATTTCTCTTAAAAAGCCGAGTCGGAATTCATCCAGCTGGCGACTGCAGTGTTGTTATCCTTCCCAGCGTGAAGCATCATTAACCAGCAGTCTGCGTATGGACAACAGTTGGGATTAAGAGGATTACATATTTTATTTCTTGGAAGCTGTGAGTGGAACAGGCCACTTACACCCATATTTCATGTATGCGTATACTTTTGTTCAAAAATGAAACTTGTACCGAACGGGATCTTTACTGCATAATGTAATAAAAAATTAAAAAAAAATCTACCTGTATTAATTCTCTGTATGGCTTTGTTTCTTTCTTTTGGAAACAAGTTTCAGAGTACGAAAGCTGCTCTACTGGATGTGTGTGGAGATTCTCAATCATCCAGGTCATGGTTGTCGTGAAGGTGCTTTTTCCAAAAGGCAACTGGACATTCTTGGTTTTTCTCTCTGAAAACTTTCGCTTCTCATCCAAGAAGCTTCTTTAGTTCTACTAGTTTTAGTTTAACTAGAACTGGAAGAAGCTTCTTGGATGAGAAGTGAAATGTTTTCAAAGAAAAAAGCAAGAATCCAATTGCTTTTTTTGGGGAGGAAAAAGCACTTTTGGGATTTCTCTACTGGAGGATTATGAGCATCTTTGGGTGACTTGGTACCAACTTGGAATACTATGAAAATCTCATCCCATCATGGAAAAGATTGAAACTTTATGTCTTATCGCACAGAGTTTCTACTAAATTCCCAGGTATATACCGGATATATAGGAACACCTGTCATATCTCTGACTTAATTTGGAAAAGACAATCTCTTGTTCTTCCACTGCCTGTTCCAGATTTCAGCTTTTTGGAGGTAAATCCTCTAATGTGCCAGTGACATTTGGTGCTTCAGAGATCTCGAAGATTGGCAGGTTGTTGGCACGAGTAGAAGAGGAACAAGGCTTTGGAATTCTTCAGAAAGTTTTGTTCCTGGAAGATCTGATTTTACACGTTGCTCATTTGGAGTAAAAAAAAAAAACAAACTTCATTTCCAATCGGCTATTTTTTAATTTTTTACTTGAGGATGTTGCATGAACCATTGTTAAAGGTATGTTTCCCCCCCCCCTTTGGAATGCATAATCACAAATGAATTTATACAAAAGTTACTGTTTTCTCACCCACCCACCAAGCCTTTTTGCAGTGTAGAAAGTTTTGCCCACTTGGAGGTCAGGACTACATCCTTTAAAAACACAAAAATACACGAATACAAGGTGAAAACCTAGTTTGCGTCACCCTCCCGTTGTGCTTTGCTTTTAGGTACACATCCTTTTCCTGTTGAATGCAGGTTCTGGTTTTTGGCCACGCGCAAAAGTAGGCCTACTCATAGTACCATCATTAAAACAATGTCGTCTGGTAGTTCCAAGGGAGAGAGCCTTCTCTGTGGGAGCGCCTACTCTTTGGAACAAAATACCCCCTGGAGTACGAATAATCCCAGATCTTCCCACTTTCCGACAAGCAGGGCTAGCATAAACATCTAAATTCTATGCCAAGGTCTTAGCAGATACACCAAGTTGACTCAATTTATTATTTACTGTTTATAAAAAAAAATAAATTATATGTACATGAAATCTTAATCTGTTCACCGCCCTGAGTCCTTTGGGAGAAGGGCGGTATAGAAATTCAATAAATAAATAAATACAAGTAGTAAGCTTGCATTGGGAAGCATCTTCCCACTCTGGTTTTTCTCTCTCGCGTGCTTCCGACTGAAATTTTGCTAGTAAAGGAATCGCGTCCTCTAAAAGTGTCCAGTCCTTGGTGCTCTCTGAGCTTGGCTGTTTTCTTGCAGACGTTTCATCACCCATCTAAGTAACATCATCCATCTCCGCCTTTAAAGGCACTTTTGTCTTGCAACAAGTCAAAAGCACCTCTCTCTCTCTTCTTCACCAAGCCACCCAACGGGCGTACAAGTTACTTAGACGGCAAGCCGATTCAAAAGGCAGGAGGACAGTTCCCATCATGCCCGCTGGCTGGGGCTTATGGGGGCTGAAGTTCAAGCCCCCTTGCGGGCGTCCCCTGACTTCCCTCAGCCGTTAAAAGGCGTTGTTTTTTTTTTCCTCCTCCCCGAGGGCGGGGCTTGTCTGCCTCCTCCTCCTCCTCCTCCTCCCCCCCCACCTTCACGCGCCAACCCGACCAACGGCAGAAAAGGAAAGAAAGCCGGAGATCGACCCCGCCTTCCGAGCAAACGGATAGCTCTCCCGTCCAATAAGAAAGAGGCGTGGGGAGGCGCGGTTGCTTCGGGGGGGAAAAAAAAAAGGGGGCGTGGCGTGGCGTGGCGTCGCGAGGCCAGAGGGAGCGACGGGACGACGAGGCGCGCTGCTGCGGCTGCCGCACAAAATGGCGGAGGGCGATAACCGGAGCACCAACCTGCTGGTGGGTGAGGGGGGAAGCGGCGAGCGACCGAAGAAGGGAAGGAAGCGGACGCGGGGCCGAGCGAGGAAGGGCAGGGGCGACGGCAGGAAGGAAGGAAACGGCTGCCCGGAGCCCAGGCGGTTGCGGGCAAAGAAGCCCGTCTGAGGCGGACGGGAAAGAAACGAAGGCTGGTTAGCCTTGGGGCGTCTCTGCCTGAGGCGCCCCCCCCTTTTTTTCCCCCTTCCAGACGCCGCCTCAGTCTCTCAAACCGTTGCGCAAGACGGCGTGGAAGATGGTGGGGGGGGAGGGAGGAAAGGAAAGAGCAGAACGTCCGCAGAGCCCCCTCCCCGACGTGTGAACGTGCGCGCGCGTTAGATGCGTGTATTCCCCCCCGTGGGGGGCGGGGGGGGTTTGCTTTCGGCATTCCGTCCCGCCTTGCCTGGTGGTTTTTTTCCCCTTTAAAAAAAAACAAAAACCGAGGGAGCTGACTCGCTCGACACGGGGCTGGATTTGCATTAAGAGTTTGGAAAAGGGTGGTGGGGGTGGGTGGGTGGGTGGGGGAGGAGAAGGAAGAGAGGGATGGCCTTGCCAGACAGAGCAGCAGGTTGTGCCCCATGGGTTTGCTTAGCTTGTAATGGACACGGGAGTTATGCAAACTGAGCCTCCCAACACCCTCCTTGCCTCCAGAAATGGTGAGTGCTCCCAACACTGGAAAATGTTAAGAAGATTATCTATCTATCTATCTATCTATCTATCTATCTATCTATCTATCTATCTATCTATCTATCTATCTATCTATCATCTACCTATCATCTACCTATCTATCTATCATCTATCTATCTATCTATCTATCTATCTATCTATCTATCTATCTATCTATCTATCTATCTATCTATCTATCTATCATCTACCTATCATCTACCTATCTATCTATCATCTATCTATCTATCTATCTATCTATCTATCTATCTATCTATCTATCTATCTATCTATTCATCTATCTATCATCTACCTATCATCTACCTATCTATCTATCATCTATCTATCTATCTATCTATCTATCTATCTATCTATCTATCTATCTATCTATCTATCTATCTATCTATCTATCTATCTATCTAAATTTATATGCCGCCCTTCTCCCGTAGGACCTGGGGCGGCTCGCAAGATAAAAACAATACAACAATGCAATACTAAAATTAATCAATTTAAAAATCCCCGAACGATTAAAAAAGTCTCGCAACAGATTGGACAACCCTTTGTCTGAAAGGGTATAGGGCCGTGATGGCAAACCTATGGCACGGGTGCCACAGGTGGCACGCGGAGCCATTTTGGTGGGCACGCAAGTATTGCCCTAGCTCAGCGCCAGTGCACATGCACGCACCAGCCAACTGATTTTCAGGCTTTTTGGTCCCACCGGAGGTCGGCAAACTGGCTGTTTCCGGCCTCCGGAAGGCCTCTGGGGGGATGGGGAAGGCTGCTTTTGCCCTCCCCAGGCTCCTAGAAAGCCTCTGGAGCCTGGGGAGGGGGAAAAATGGGCCTGCCGGGCCCACCGTGCCATCGCGTGCCAAAAGCAGGGGGAAATGGGGGGGTCGCATGCGCGGGAGGGCGGGGTGCATTGAATTATGGATGTTGGCACCTGCACTCGCAACCCCCCCATACTCCCCCCGCTTTTGGCACGCGACGGCAAAAAGGTTAGCCATCACTGGTATAGGATTTCCTGCCTGAGGAGGGGGGTGGGTGGACTAGAAGACCTCCAAGGTCCCTTCTAACTCTGCTATTCTATTCCACTCCACTCTCTGTATTCTATTTCTATTATTCTATTCCACTCCACTCTATATTCTATTCCTATTATTTTATTCCATTCCACTCCACTCTCTATATTTCTATTGTTTCTATTATTCTATTCCACTCCATTCTCTATATTCTATTCCTATTATTTATATTATTCTATTCCACTCCATCCTCTATATTCTATTCCTATTATTTATATTATTCTATTCCACTCCATTCTCTATATTCTATTCCTATTCTATCCAATTCTACTCCACTCTCTATTTTCTGTTTCTATTCTCTTCTGTTTTCTATTCTCTTTCTTTTTCTTTCTATTCTAGTTCTGCTTGATAAAGCCCTGCCAGACCAGTTTCGTTGTTTCCTGCCTTCCAGATAGCCTGCAATGGCAAAGCCAATCTGGAAGTTTCCAAGATCTTTTAAATAGCCCGAGGTTGTTTTCCCCCAACATAAATGCAGATAGCCCTCGACTTATCACCACAATTGAGCCCAGAATTTCCACTGCTCAGTTAGACTGTGATTAAGTGAGTTTTGCCCCATTTTGTGACTTTCTTGCCACAGTTCTTAAGTAAATCACTGCTGTTGATAAGTTAGTAATACAGTTGTGAGGTGACTCTGGCTTCCCCATTGACTTTGCTTGTCAGAAGGTCCCAAAAGGGGAGTTGTCAAGCCTCCGAATTTTGATCATGAGACCACGGGTATGCTGCAATGATCGTAAGGGTGAAAAACGATCATAAGTCACTTTTTTCATTGCCATTGTAACTTCAGTCATTAAGTAATGGTTGTAAGCTGAGGACTACTACTAAACATATCACAACATACATTATCCTGTTTTTATCCCACTTTTTAAATCTATAACGCAAATGGATAGCCACATATCAGTGTTCTGTTTTGCTGTTAGCTCTACATCCTACCTTAACTCAAATGGCATGGAAATATTTCAGAGAGCTATCGAGGTTTAAATGATGACATATTTTCCCACTAGAATGCAAGTTTGTCCTGATTTACAGAATACGGAATAACAGAGTTGGAAGGGACCTTGGAGGTCTTCTAGCCCAACCCCCTGCTCAAGCAGGAGACTATACCATTCCAGACAAATGGCTGCCCGATCTCTTTGTAAAGGAGGCAGACATGCCTAATATTCCTGCTGCCTTTTTTCCCCCTATGACCACCACCTGCAGGGGGGTTAAGAGAAGGACTGGCTCAAAGTCGCCCAGCTGCTTCCATGTCTAAAATGGGTCTAGAGCTCACCGTCTCCTGGTTTCTAGTACCTTCACCCCTACACCAAAGTGGTTCTTATGGGAGTTATTCTCCCCAGGTCTTGAGATAATGCCTGGAGGGCCGCATTCCCTGAAGCAGGGGCTGAGGATTGTGGGAGTGGTGACCTCCAACTGTTTGGAGGATACCAGCTTTCCTTGGAAATGACGATTATTAGATTAGGTTGAACATGCCCAAGGCAAGCCTAAAACTGACACTCATCTGGTTTCTCGGTCAGAATGTTTACCATTACACCAAACTGGCTGTCTACTTGCATGTGGGTTGCCAACGAGTGCTACAGAGCATAACCACTTTCACTTCCCAGGCCCATTTTTTAGGAATCTCATTGCCATTTGATTGACAGTTGTTGTGAAAGCCTGCAACCATACAAGATCACCGAAGGTGATAGAACCTTAAGAAGGAATCACTTTGAAAAATGCAGCATTTGGCAGCTCTTCCTTACATGTCTTCCTGCTGGATTATATAACACCCACCATATCCCTTTTCTGCAAATGTGATCACAATGTACTTCTTGCTTGCTGAACTAATATATGCCCAGAGCTATTAAAAAAAAAAAAAAGAACATGAGTTTCATTTTGCTGGTTTTTCTGATAGAACTGTAGATCTTCCTCTGTGGTTTTTCTGTGATACTTACTAAGCTAGCTATGATAATAGGAAGAGGAACAAGCAAGATGTTTTGTTAAGGGTGCCAAATTTGCTTCAGTGATTCAGCAAGGTCAGGTACACAACATTTAGCTAAACTCATAGCTTTCACCTTTTTTTTTTTTTTGAAATTACAAGTCTTCAGTTATAAATTATTCTAAATTTAACATCAAGAAATAAATCTTGCAGACGTCATTATTTAAAAATGTCCTGCTTATGGAATGTACGTACCTTTTAATATTTTGCTGCAGGCTGCAGAGACAGCTGGCTTGGAAGAACAGTTGCAGGGATGGGGTGAAGTGATTCTGGTGACTGACAAGATCCTTCGTTGGGAAAAAACATGGTTTCCAGCTGCCATGCTTTCGGTCGTGTCTCTTATCTTTCTGTAAGTTACATCACTTCAACATTACTTTCCAACAACTCTTTTAACTAAATTAGTAGGTATGTTTTCAAGACACCTCAGTGCTATACCGAAGTGAAGAGGGTTTATTTATGTAACTAAAAGTAGGCTGCCACAGAACGTCTTGGGGTCGACTTAGGGTGCTGTCTTAATTTTCTTTAAAAGAAAGATTGGCTGGGAAATCGGGAAAGAGCAAAACAAATAATGAGAAGGGGTTTCTCTAAAACTAATCTGCATTTTAAAGCAAACTTGGTGCTAGTACTGTTTCATAAATTGGCGCCACAGTTTCAATTAGGTGTGCAAAAGATTTAGTCCTCTTAAGCAGAAGGGCTCTGAAAATGGTTTGCAAATATCAGTACCAAACGGAGGTGTACAAAATGAGAATCTTCCGACACCTGAAATAGACTGGAATTTAGGATTTGGGCCAGTTTAGAATATTCTATTAGTAGAGCTGGTACTTTTTATAAGACATACTACAGAAAGAATGATGTGATGGGAGGGAAAAAAAGACGGACTTACGAACCAGATTGTAAATTTACACTTCATATTACGGGCAGTCTCAACTTACAACCACACACACCTGAGCCCAAAATTACTGTTGCTTAGTGAGACGTTTGTTAAGTGAGTTTTGCCCCATTTTAAGACCTTGCCACAGCTGTTTAAAAGAAGTTAAGTTAGTAACATGGTTATTAAATGAATCTGGCTTCCCCCTTGACTTTACTTGTCGGAAGGTCGCAAAACATGACCCCAGGACACTGCAATCGTCACAAATAGGAGTCCATTGCCAAGCATCTGAATTTTGATCAAGTGCCCATAGGGATGCTGCAATGGTTGTAAGTGTGAAAAATGGTCATAAGTGACTCTAGAGTGCTGTTGTAGCTTTGAACGGTCACTAAATGGACTGTTGTAAGTTGAGGACTACCTGTATAGCCAGTTAGTATAGAAATAGTTGAGGAGGCTTAACGGAATGGCTGCTTTGTGAGATTTGAGGAGAGTTTGGTCTCTCAACAGAGGTAACACAATAGCCTGTTTTTCTTCACTGAACTCCTGACATAAGACCTGCTGGCTGAGTGACAGCTGAAGTAAGCCGAAGGCAGCTGATCTCTCAGCAGAACTTATGAAATAAGATGCATGACTGATTGCAGATACGGGAAAGGCTGGTACTATTCCCTTAGAACACATTCAGGGTAAGAGCCCTGGCTTATATAAACTGCTGCCAAAAGTGGGGGGTGGGGGAATCCGCAATAGCAGCATAAAATCTGAATTTGGAAAGAACAGATTGCTTGTGTTAAACTTTGCCGTGACTAGAAATCACACGATGAAGTTAAAAGAGATTAGAATAATTTATTTAAGTACAAGCATTCTAAGAACTCAACAATGTTACATTTCCTTATTTGGCAACTGTTTGCAGTCTCCCAGCCCTGTGTTGTACCAGAGACATAGTAAAGGTGATATCAATCACACGGCTGCAGTTATGTCCGGTGTTAAACACGTAGCAGCTGGGTCCGAGGGTTGTAGGAAAACCTTTTTTGAACCCGTTTTTTTCACTGAACAGCCTTTCTATCCCAGAGGAATCTTTTCTTGGATGGCAGTGAATTCTGTTTGCAAACATGTAGCTGCTTTAAGTGTCAAAATAGATTATACAACTTGCCCCTTGTAACATACTTGCTTTTTAAAAAAATTAGAAGTGGGAGCCATCAGTGACTGAATCTAGATTTTTTTTTAAGTGGCTAAATCTACCATTCATTTAATTTATAGCAGCGATATTCACAAACAAATATAGAAATCTTAGCAGGATTTATAGTTCTGATACTTTAATGTCCATTTTTGTTTGAGACGTTTATGTAGGCTTGTAAGTCTTAAAAATAATGCTGCCTGGGGGTGATGGATTACAATACATTTAGAGAATATCAGGTTGTAGAGGATACCAATTGTTACAATTCAGTCCTAGTTTCTTTGACAGGTTGGTAATGAACTTCTGTGTCTTTCAAAGTCCAATAGGTTTTCTCTTTGCTTCAGCTCCCTCCTAATACCTGCTAAGCTTGTTCTCCCATTAGTCAAGTTATGTTTCTGTTGCAGAAACAAGATACGTTGCAAAACAATTTTTTTTCAGAGCTGTACTTGTACTTGTACCTGCCCCTTTCCCTCTCCCTCCAATGCACTCGTTATTACATATCAGTTGCAATTTTTAATTAAAGTGCACCATGCATATTAATCCTTGTATTTTGCCTCCTAGGAGGTAGGTAGAATTTCATGTTATTTAATTACAAGTGCTTGTGGAGATGTTGGAGGTGTGTTTGTAGAACATGAATGTGACTTGTAATTTCGCACGCAGATGATATTGTTGGCTGAGAACCCAGCAAATGATTGGTAACAAATACTGGATCAATTCTGATGCAACGAGAAATGTTGCATTAGTTAAAATTAATCTGATTCTAAATTAAAATTTAATTAAAAATTGAATTGCTGTCCCTTCTATTTGAGGTGTCTAATGGATAAAATTGCTTGAATCTGGTTTGAACTGAACGTTGCCTTGTATACAACAGTCTAACTTGATTACCTCGTTTGAACTTGTTGGTTTTAAGGAAGTGGACATGAGGCGGCAAGCTAGATATGTTTGGATGACTGCAATGTGCTGTACATAGGACTGCCCTTGAAGGCTGTTTGGAAGTGGCAGCTGGTCCAGAATGCAACAGATTAGTTAGGAGTATAACTTACCGTAGTATGCTTAGGTATCATCACAACTGAAGAAACTACGCTGGGTTTCAGTAGGCTTCTGAGTGTAATTCAAAAGTGCTGGTTGTTATTCACCGGGTCCTCTATGGCCCAAGGTCGGGTAAGTTGCAGGTCTGCCTGTCTCGTTTGGATTACATACCTTTTGCTTTAATTGTTGAATTACTATCTCAATTTTCCCTTTGTTTCAACAGGTTGATCTACTATTTGGACCCCTCTGTTCTTTCAGGTGTTTCCTGCTTTGTCATGTTGCTTTGTCTGGCTGACTATCTTGTACCTGCTCTTGCTCCTAGAATCTTTGGCTCCAGTAAATGGTATGTTTGAATACTAAAATCCACGAATGGTTCCTCTTTAAAAAGAAATAAAATCAAAAAATCACTCAAGAAAAGAAAGGAGCGCTGATCAGCCCTTTGCTGTGTGAACTGTATGTGTTGGTACTTGGGAATAAACAGCCCTTTGTGAAAATAATCTACCTACTCCTGACTTCCCACTGTTGCCAGCATGGCCATTGGCCTGAGTCATGGGTGGGCAACTTTACAACTTGTGGACTTCAGCTCCCAATTCCTGCTCGCTCAGGAATCCTGGGAGTTGAAGTCCTCTGGTTGTAAAGTTACTATAGTTGCCCACCCCTGGGTTGAGTCAATCTCCTCTTCGATTTTTTTCTCTTTCTTATTTTGCTTACTTCATAAACAGCAGTCTCAGAACATTTTGAGATAATGCAGCTAAGGGACTTCCCTGCTGCAAATCATCGTTTGCTGACCCAACTAAATAAAATGGAAGGAGGGAGCACTATGTATGTTAACCCCTTGAGTTCCTGTTACAAAAAGTAGGATACGAACCAAATAAACATTCAGTGGGAAACTACCATCTTAAATTAAACTTCAGCTTGCAGTTTGTGATACATTCTTCATCCCTATGTGGTCAGTGCAAATTGATGCAGGTTCTATAAAACACAGAAAATTATAGAGAATATATTGGATCAACTTAGATCTTAAATGTATGGAAAACCTCTAACAGATAATAGCCAGGGGTAAAAAGGCTAAGGAGATACTTTGTGGGTGTAGGAAAAATGGAAGGAGAGTAAATGAAGGATGAATGTGTATGCAGGGTTGAATGTTTTGTTCAGGAGAGGAAAAGTATCAGTGTCTTGCTTTGAAAACTTTCTTAAAGGACAACTGAACAACAGCAGCGCTTCCATGAAATCTGCAGCAACCTGGTGAAAACACGTCGCAAAATCATTGGCTGGTGGAAACGCCTCTTCACATTTAAGGAAGAAAAGCCTAAAATGGTAATTTATTTGTTTTTCGGAAGGTGTTCCAATCCCATAACATGATTAACTCAGTCTAGATTACAGTCTGTGTAGTAAAATCAAAGTCTATGGAAATTTTCAGTCGTCCATGTCATGGTTGTCCCAAAAATGTTTTTTCAAAAGGCAACTGGACTTCCTTTGTTTTCCCTTGAAGACATTTTGTTTCTTATCCAAGAAGCTTCTTCAGTTCTAACTTCATCCAAAAACTTCAGTTCAGTTCTTCTCATCCAAGTAGCTTCTCCAGTTCATGAAAAACTGAACAGAACTGAAGAGGCTTCCTTGGATGAGAATTTGCCTTTTGAAAAAGCACCTTTAGGATAATAAAATCAAAGGCTTTAATCGCTGCACCTGATTTGCATTTGTTTAACGGGCATCCATCTTTATTTAAATGTAAGTTTTGAAATGCGGACTTTAAAAAGTGTACCTACCATCTAATAATTATATTTTGTTTTTACTTGATAGCAATAACTTTACCAGGAGTCCCTGACAGGATTTTTATGCATTTATGTTTTGAGGATAATCAGATTGTCATCTCTTTGAATCAGTACGTAAAATAAAATCTTCCCCAGAATGAGCCAATGAGCTATCCGTATTTATTTTGTTAACAGCCAGGAAGAACTGCTGAACTGAATAAAGCATTTTATAATGCCTTCAGAAGCTGTATTTGATAATGATTATGATCTCTCTTCTAGTACTTCACAACTATGGTGTGTTTGTTAGCTGTGATCGCTTGGATAGGACAGCAAGTTCATAACCTCTTCCTCACTTATCTTGTTGGTAAGCAATAGATAAAGCTGACAGGCCTGGGGGAAAAAAAATCGGTAGTTTTCCTCTGCCAGCAAGTGGGAACATTTAAATTAGCAAATGCGGGAAACAAACTTGGAACAGAAAAAGACTTAAAATGATAACTTGTTTTTATTTTGCTTTTTTTTTTTTTTTTAAGTGTGCTTCGTCTTGTTGTTCCCTGGATTAAACAAACACGGGGTAATTTCCAAATACGCTGGAATGGCAAAAAGAGAGGTCAACAAACTCCTGAAGCACAAAGAAAAGAAAAACGAATGAAGTGTTGCTTGCTCCCTCACCCAAATGTATAATTCTGTTCTGGGAACAATTCAGATGACTCGCTGCGTATTTAATAGTATAGAAGTGCTTATACCAGCCATTGCCTTTTTTAACTTTAACGTGGGACCCTTTTCTGCTGTACAACTCCCAACCACATGGTCCCCAAACCCCACATTAAATACAGTGTGTTAACACAGACTGTCATTCTTTTTCTAGTAAGTGTGATTAGCAATCTCTAGTGTAATAAGGCTGTGAGATCAATAATTATTGGTGATGGTTAAGCTGATTATAATTGTGTGGAGCTATCCCGTGTTAATATTTTCGGTGTAAAAGATAGCTAAACTTCTGTATTCCTTCTAAGTGTTTTATGGACACACACACTGGACTGACCAGATGTATTTGGCAATATCCTCCAGATTAAACAAATACAATTCGTATTTTAAATTGTGGATTACAGTGATTTGAATAAGCAAGGCTGCTAGAATTGTGCATCCAAGTTAACCCCTATCTCCGTAATAAAAATGTATTGCACTGGAAACTATACAGGAAACAGGCTTAGGAAGCGAAATCAGCTTTTTTTGTTTGTTTGTTTAAATTGCTGTAATTTTGATGTCGTGTTCTGATGATTTTAACAAACAACACATTCTAAAAAATGTGTTGAAAAATACTTGATGCATCCATCTTGTGAACATGTTTCTCTCTTTGTTTTATTGCTATTTTGCTTTTATTTTGAATTAAAAAAACTATGTCCTATTTGTCTCCAATATGAATCTAAATTTCATAATTTCAAATGAATGAACAGTATTATTCCCAGTTTGAAACCAGTCTTGAGGACACTTAATACTTTGTGTTTTTTTTAAAAATTACATTTAGGCTTTCTTTCCAGCAAAATAAGGGTTGTTAGGAAATTTAATGCTTTTTCATTATTGCCTTAGATCTGTCTCCTTCAAATTAATAAGTCATCAGTATAAATTTTTACAGTTTTCTATTAAATAAAGGAGTACATTTTTAAAAATCTGCTTTGGGCAAAATTGGTTTGGCTGGGTAAGTTGAACTGTGTTTTTCCTTTATTTGCCTAGAATTAATACGAATATATCATAGGGACTGGATGATGATCAACACACAAACTGGCCAGATCAGTCAAAAGTATTATTCTTTGCTGGGCTTAAGCACATCTGAATTATCTTGATTCTTTTTTCCATGGCAAAATTTGCTTTTGCCAATGATACCAGTTGCTTGACTGTTAAGTGCGGGATGAGAGAGAGGCCCAAGGTAATTATTACCTATATATTGGCAATGCAGATATTTGGTTGAGAGATTTAATTCAAATCAGTTGTAATAACTTAAAATTATTAGAATCTATTTAGTGCTGCACAGAGCTCCAGATAAATTAATTTCAATAGGATACCAAACTCACGGCAGTTTGTGGTATTAGAATTTATTTTTGGAGAAATTAAACTTGGCTGAGATCCTGCTTCTCCAAACCAATTGAAACCTTTTCGTTTTGAGGATGCCAAATTGGTTCAACATTGTAGGAATGACTTTCACTTTTATTAACGCCATCTTTACTTTTAGATATTGGATAGATACTTAAATACTACTCAACGTTCCTATAGTAAGAAAGGCTGTATCTTCGTCGGGTGAAGACTTTGAGATTAGAACCCCGTCAGAGCAATTTATTTCTCTAAAATGTGCGCCCTTTCATTGTAGTAAAACATACAATAGCAGAAGCACAAGCAAATGACAAAAAAAAAATGTTTTGATAAAATGATTTGAAGAAGTCATTTTTAATTTTTTTTTAAAAAGCACACACTATATTTACTGTCACTCCCCTTCTCTTTTTAATCATTTTTTTCTTGGATTGTAATGCAGTGTTTTAAATGAGCAAAATGATATTGTAAGAGGAAAAAAGCTCACCACATGTAAAAAGTAGGACAGATACATGTGGAGTGGAAGTTAGGATAAGTTTTGCGTGCTGGTCATTTTTTGTCCTTTCCTTTGTGTTAAATGTGTAATATAGATGGATGTTAATGTATATTTAGGAAACTAAAAGTTGAATAAAAATGTGAACAGAAGAAAAATGTGAGTAATGTTTTATTGAAGGTCAATGCCAGCCCCGTCTCTAGTTATTTATCCAGAAATCCCCCAACGAAACGTGTCTGCTACTCTCAGGACAGTAAACCGCTGAGATCTTGATGATTTCGGTTTCTTCTCACTTTTTCTTAATTTGCTCTTTACTTGTTGACAAGCTGGACACCATTTTTGTGTCAATAATGTTGAACCCCAGCTTATTTCTATAATTGCACTTCGAACACAACGTGAAGTTAAGATGAGAGAAGGTCTATCCGGGTTAAAAACTCTGACTTTTAAACATCCCACAGGTGCTTTTTCAAGAGGCAACTGGACTTTCTGCATTCTGCAGAGAATGCAAATGACCAGCTGTCTGCAAGGAGTATAAATCCTTCCTTTCCCCACCATCCAGTCAGAGCTGAAAAAGCTTCTTGGATGAGAAGCGAAACGTCTTCAAAGAAAAACCAGAAAGTCCAGTTGCCTCTTGAAAAAAGCACCTTTGGGACAAACCCATGAACTGGAGGACAGAATCTCCATAGACATCTGACTTTTAAATTAAAAAAAAAATCATTGAAGTATTCCCCAAACATTTCTTTGTGCTACAAAAACAACCAAGAAGCCAATCTCACATTTAATTAGCCTGCTGCATATCCCCAACCCGCATAGGTTCAACTTGTTCTGCAAAATTACATTTAGATTGAGTAAACCATGGTTTGTTCGACATGGCTACCGAAGTTCATCAAGAACAATTCACTTGTGATTTCTCTCCCTAAAATAGTGATTGAAGTCCACCAATCTTGAAGTTGCCAAGTTTGAAAAATCTTGCTTTAAAATTACTACAAAGTACAGTCTACCATTCACAGTTAAGTCAAACTGAACTTTAAATTCCCAGGACAAAGTACCGGTAACTTATATCATAGAATTATTAGAATTCTGCAGTGCTTTGTGGGATGCAGGGCAGCCATGTTGTCATTGCAATTCCCTTACATTAAAAAATAGATACAGATAAACAGTTGGATGGGACCTTGTAGGTCATCTAGTCCAACCCCCTCACTCAAGCAGACCCCACACCATTTCTGACAGATGGCTGTCCAGTCTTGAAAGCTTCCAGTGATGAAGCTCCCACAACTTCCAAAGGCAACTTCTGTTCCATGGGTTGATTTTTCTGTCAGAAAATTTCTCCTTATTTCCAGGTTGAATCTTTCCTTGATCAGTTTCCATCCATTATTCCTTGTCTGGCCTTTAGGTGCCTTGGAAAATAGCTTGACCCCTTCCTCTGTGGCAGCCCCTCAAATATTGGAAGACTGCTCTCATGTCTCCCCTGGTCCTTCTTTTCACTAGACTAGCCATGCCCAGTTCCTGTAACTGTTCTTCATATGTTTTAGTCTCCAGTCCCCTAATCACCTTAGTGCTTTTCTCTGCACTGAGTCTCCACATCTTTTTTACATTGTGGTGATCAAAACTGCATGCAGCATTCCAAGTGTGGCCTTACCAAGGCATTATAAAGTGACTAACACTTCACGTGATCTTGATTCTATCCCTTTGTTTATGCAGCCTAGAACTGGGTTGGCTTTTTTGGCAGATACTGCACACTGCTGGCTCATATTTAACTGGTTGTCCACCAAGACTCCAAGATCCCTTTCATAGTTATTGCTATTAAGCCTGGTTTCACCCAGTTTATATGTCTGCTTTTGGTTTTTCTTGCCTAAGTGCAAGACTTTGCTTTTCTCTACATTGAATTTAATTTACATTTCTACATCTCCCCCCTTCCCCTCAAAAATCCCCTGAGCTGGAGTTTGTAGCTTTGAGACAGAACTGAAAGCAACCCTCCTTTTCAGAGCCAGGGAGTCAAGCTATTCTCCAAAGCACCTGAGGGCAGGAAAAGAAGCAATGGGTGGAAATTCATTAAGGAGAGAAGCAACTTAGAACTAAGGAGAAATTTCCTGACAGTTAGAACAATTCATCAGTGGAACCACTTGCCTCCAGAAGTTGTGAATGCTCCAACACTGGAAGTTTTTAAGAAGAGGTTGGATAACCATTTGTCTGAAGTGGTGCAGGGTTTCCTGCCTAAGCAGGGGGTTGGACTAGAAGACCTCCAAGGTCCCTTCCAACTCTGCTATTCTATTCTAAAAACAAAGATCGACCCCTCTTGCCTTTCCATTCTCTATAGTCTCCAATCCATTCCCGACGCGGGGGTGGAGAATCCGGAAGACTTGGATCCGGAAGTTCTCTGTGTATCCGCTCCTTCCTGGTTATCTTGCCGCCTCGAATTCCCATAATACCCCGCGCGCGCGCGGCCGCCTTCCTTTTTCCGCCATCTTGCTGCCCTGGTGAGTAACGAGACGCTTTGGGTCCCCGCTAAGATCCGTCCCGCATCGTCTCCATCCCGTTTCCTCGGGCCGTTTGAACGCCGGTTCCGGCAAGCCGGGGCTCCGCTCGATTCGTTCGCTTCCTTCGGAGGAAGCCGCGCGGTTCCTGGCCCTGGCGGCGCCGGCCTGAACCCCCGGCCGGGGGTGGTGGCTGTGGTGGCTGGTTAGGAGAGGAATGCCTGAGAGTGGAGCTTGGAAGGCAAGCTCGGGAAGCGAGCTGGGCTTGAGCCGGCGGCACAGGCCTCAGGTGGGAAGGAGGGACGGAAGCCGAGAGGGGCTGGCCAGAACTTCAGAGCCCTGTTCGCTTCCCACTAGATTAAACACGTGTCGTGTGAACCCAGGATTCCCGGGTTAATCACATTGTGGGTAATGCAGGGCAATGCAAAAGACCCCCCTCTAAAACCTTGCTTGAGGGGGGCTGGAAAGGGGGCAATCCTGGCTAGTGAAACCCCTCCACCAATTTGGGCCAGGAGGCTGGGATTGGAATGCAGCAAAATCTAGGTTTGCATTGGGGCTGAGACGCCTTGGATATTGTTGCAGGGATGGTGGTGGTGGCAAGCAAGCTGGGTCCCCCCCCCTTTTTTTTTAAACCCGTGTCCCAAGTTTGCAACGTGGGCTGTCCGACTTGTTGCCCCAAGTGCCCGTCCTGTGTAGCCTTGTCTTCCATGATGGTTGAGGGCAGAATTAATGGCACATCCCTTCCATCCTTGCAGGCGTGGGTTAAGAGTTCAAAAGGATGGTTAGCTTGCCTATTCAAGGCAAAAAAAAAACCCCAAAACTATATGAAGCCTCAGATATTTTGCAATTCGGTGCTGAAATCCAGTTTTACATCCATGTCACCCTGCACATGGATCTATCCTGTGTTCCCCCAAATGCTGGACAAACTCCCCGGATTCCCAACTAGCATTGTGGTTGTGGTGTGGAACATGTAGTGACATGCAACTGGGAGAGATACCAGCTTGGGATGGTCTGTTTTGTAGAAAAATATACCAGCTGCCCATGATTTTAATTTTTAATGGTTTGATTTTTGCAAATATTTAAGGGATAAATCCAAAGGATAGGGACCAAAACTTGCTCCCTGTTCCAACTTTAGTCTCCCCTCCCCAAATGTATCTTTGTGTATATATGCAAAATAATAGCTTTCAACACAGACAAAACCAGTTCATGTTTCTGGATAAGGAAAACGTGATCCTTTCTAAATTCAGTATTTAATGAGATGTTTCAGGAAGATAGTACCAGTTTAATCTCTGCATTTTGGTGCCAATTAATTCATGGAGTTCACAGCAAGTTTCTGATAATATATACCAAGAAAAGGTTCTACAGTTCTGTTTTAAGTCATCTTGATTTGCGTTTGAAAAGTTTTCTTTGATCTGTATTAAAAGGAGATGAACAGAATCACAATTCCTTGTGAAGTCAAGATCTGAAAACTTTTTTGTATTCAAACTTACTATTGCTGAAATAACAACTGGATTTAAATAGTGTTTGTTGACTAGCTCGCAAGAATGAGCTAAATTTATATTTTATCATCCTGGATTGATGCAACGTTTTGCAAATAGATATTCACACTTTGGGTTATTTTTGTGCGATGCCTTTCAAACTTTCTAATGGAGCTTTTTTTTAACATAGCACTTCATCTTTTTTAGTTTTTGTTTAGTGATTCTGGGTACAAGCCGGCCAAACTTTTAACTGGAGAAAATAAGCAAACTGTGTTCCATTAACATCTGTGGAACTTTATCCTTAACTTGGGCTAAATTAGTTTATTGTAAAGTCAGTACTTTAGATGCTGAACATAATTTATAGACAGAATTACTAATTTTAAAAGGAATCCGATGAAAAAGCAACTACTTTTAAGAGAGATGATTTAGCTTGGTAGAACTGTAACATGCTTTGGATGTTTCCTCTGAGAATTGAATTTACAAATAATTCAAATAGTGCTTTCTTAGGAGTTCTGTTTTCTTTCATGTTTAATCTCTAAGCTTTATAATATATTTGCTGAGTTTGGAAGAAAGCCAGTTTGCTTTGTAAGTAAGCTGGGCCTTAGTATGGAAAATTGCAACCCAAACAGGCCCATCCTACCCCCATTCAACATTACTTAAAGAATGAAATTACATTTAATATGTCTGCTGAGTTCATTATTTTGTTGTCTACAACATACTTCTTGGAGGTTAGAGATTATGTATGTAATTTATTGTATCACTTGTCATTTCTAAAGCCTTCATGTGTTCAAAAAGTGGAATTTTGAACAATTTTGCAGTGTTTTGTGTCGCACTGAACATTCGTAAACAACCTGTTAAAACCAATGTTTCTTGCACTTTTTTTCTCTCAGGATCCCTTTCCTCTTTTAAAAATTATGGAGAACCCCCAAAAAGAGTTTTTGTTTGTATGAGTTGTATTTATTGAGGGAGGGAGAGAGAGAGAGACAGACAGACAGATGTCACTACTGCTTCTCAGTAGTTCAATGGGATTTTAATAATCCGTGGAGGCTGGCAAATAATTTTGAATTTGTAAAACCTTGAGAGGGTCTTGGGGGACCCCAGAGATCCTCAGACCACCCTGTGTTAAAGCATCATTTGAAATTCCAGACTCCTAACGAGCTGTATTATTCACGCAGGCATCATGGTGCGCATGAATGTTCTGGCAGATGCGCTTAAAAGCATCAACAATGCAGAGAAACGTGGAAAGCGTCAAGTTCTCATCAGGCCGTGCTCCAAAGTAATTGTCCGGTTCTTAACCGTGATGATGAAACACGGTAAGTACCAGTACGTACAAACTCACCTGTAATATTTAGGAAAATACCCTTGTATTTTCAACCTGGGGCTGTTAGAAATGGTCCAAAATCATCAACCTTTGTGTTGGGAAGACGGATTTTAAAAAATTGGAAGACAGAGCTTGTTTAAATGAGTCGCCTCCCAATTTTACAACTGTTTTTGCCACAGCTGTTAAGCGAATCATAAGGTTGTTAAGTGAATCCGGCTTCCCTCATTAACTTTACTTGTGGGAAAGTCGCAAATGGTGATCTTGTGTTCTCAGGATGATTGCAACCATCGTAAATACCGTCCAATTGCCAAGCACCCGAATTTTGATCATGCAGGGATGCTGCACTAGTCATAAGTGTGAGGACGAAATCACTTTTTTTCAGCAGCTGTGTAACTTTGAACAGTTGTTAAATGAGTGGCTGTAAGTCAAGGACTACCTGTATTGGTGTCTGAATGTAGATCATTTCTGGTGATCTTTTATGAGCTCTTATAATCAGGGATTTGAACTTGGAACTTAGAATAGAGCTGGAAGGGACCTTGGAGGTCTTCTAGTCCAGCCCCCTGCTCAAGCAGGAGAACCTATACTATTTCAGATAAATGGCTGTCTAGTCTCTTCTTAAAAATCTCCAGTGATGGAGCGCCCACGATTTCTGAAAGCAACCGATTCCACTAGTTACTTGTCCTCTGTTAAACTGTTAAGAAGTTTCTCCTTAATTCTAGATTGCTTCTCTGATCAGTTTCCATCCATTGCTTGTTCTGCCTTCAGGTGCTTTGGAAAATAGGTTGATCTTTGTCGCAGCCCCTCAAATACTGGAACACTGCTATCATGTCACCCCTAATTCTTCTTTTCTTTAGAGTAGCCCAGGGGTCTGCAACCTTAAACACTCAAAAGAGACATTTGGACCAGTTTCCCACAGAAAAGAAAACACCAGGAGCCACAAAACCCTTCCCATGCCTGACTATTTCTTGAGCAGCCACAAAACTAGCAAATGTAGTTGAATGTTCTGTTTTCTTCTGAAAATTTTCTTTTCTTGGATTTATCTATGGTTGGCTTACCGGGGGTTGAAAAGCTCAATAAATCGTGTGCCGGTGGGTGTCACACGTTGGCGGTTGTGATGCATATTTTGTGTAACAGAGCTACAGCAGAGGGGTGAAAGAGCCACATGCAGCTCCAGAGCCGCAGGTTGCTGACCCCTGGATTAGCCAAACCCAAATCCTGCAGCCGTTCTTCATATGTTTGGGCTTCCTGATCCAATCTGGTATTAGCATTTATTCTAGAACGGATCTCACTAATTTAAGGAACGCTACTGTGAAATGATAAATGATTGGGTTTGTTTCATCCCATGTTTTGGTTCTCAATTTCGATGAAGATGTTGAAAGTAACGGATTGTGTGTTCTTTAAATTCACAGGCTACATAGGTGAATTTGAGATCATTGATGACCACAGAGCTGGGAAAATTGTTGTGAATCTCACAGGCAGGCTTAACAAGGTAGGAATTCATGCTCGGTTCAAATTAATTTTGGGAAGATGTACATTTTGCCTGTCTTTAAATTTATCTCACTTGGAGGAAAAGTCCTACTGTGCATATTTTTGTCTGCGTGTCACTACAAAGTGTCCAATGGGTTTGAAGCTTTTTGCTCTTGTGCTTTGACCTAAAAGAACGGTAGGTCCATCTCATCTTCAGGGGTAAAAGACAAATCACACAGACGGAAGACAGATGGAGAGCAAGGAGAAGGGCGTGTTACAGCCAGTTCCATAAAATTAGCAGTGTAAAATTGTGTGGCTCCTTGCCATTAGCAAAAAGACAAGGACAGATCTCCCAAATCGGATTCCGAACATCAGTCCCTAATGTTCCTTAGACTGCCAGGATAAAGAAACATTTCTAATAATACCATAAAATCCGGTAATCTTTCTTCAGGCTTCGGGCTGTTAAAGATCTCTAAGCCTCCACGAATGCTTAAACTTCCAGGATGGGGCGTCTATGGAGATTCTCAATCACACAGGTCATGGTTGTCCCAAAGGTGCTGTTGTGGTCCACCAACAGCCTGCGGAGCTGGCTGCAGAGTCGGTCAGTGAGGAGGCTGGGGAGGAACATGGGCCAGTCCTGGAGGCTGGGGAAGGCTCGGATGAGGGCTCTGCGTCTGAGGCAGAGATGGGGGCAGGGCCATCTGGGAGTTATGTGCCGACTCCGGAGCCTCCAGAGTCAGACATATAGAGAGGCAGAGGAACAGGAGGAGTCTCTTCCTAGTGCGTGCATACGCAGAGCTGCCAGAAGGCAAGAACAGTTAAAACTAAAGGGACGACTCGGGAGTAAGGCCTGGAGTTGATTGGCCCCTCCCATAAGACTTAAAAGAGGATCAAAGGCACATGGGCCCTTTGCAGGAAAGCAACGTTAATTCTGTTCCCAGTCGGCATCTCTGTTTCATTGTGGACTCCATGTGGCTTTGCCAAGTAGGTCTTTGGCAGTGTGTCAAGGGAGATAAAGGTTGGTGATTATCCCGATGAACTTCTCTGGAAGGACTTTCTGCAACTAATTGGGACTCAGCTGTGAATGAACGTAATTCACAGCTGTTGCAATAAAAGGGTTTTGGGACTACTCGTGTGTTTTAATGACTCAGGAAGCCGAGGTCACAACAGGCGCTTTTCCAAAAGGCAGCTGGACTTTCTTGGTTTTTGAAGAAGAACTGAAGAAACCTGGATGAGAAGCAAAATATTTTCAAGGAAAAAAACCCCAAGAAAGTCCAGTTGTCTTTTGGAAAAAGGTCTTTGGGACTGTTCAGGATAGAGGCAACCTTAAGCGACCGTGTCACCAGCCTCGTGCTTTGCTCCATGTCCTGGAATTCAATGCTCATGTAGCATCGCTAACAGGCCACATCAGAAAATAAGGCCATCAAATTTCATCAAATTTCTTAGTGGCTTCTTAAGTCGTCTCCATCCTAGAAGTCCGAAAGGTGCTTTTTCAGAGCTGAAGAAACTTCTTGGATGAGAAGCGAAACGTCTTCAAAGAAAAACCAGAAAGTCCAGTTGCCTCTTGAAAAAGCACCTTTGGGACAACCAGGGTGGATAAAAATCAATGATTTTTTTAAAAAAAATCAAAAAAAAATCAAGTTTTTTTTATTTAAATTGGATTTTTTTGATTTAAATCAGATTTTTTTTATTTTTATCAAATTTATTTTAATAAACTTTTGGGTAAAAATCTATCGTAAGTTAGTTTTCTATTTAAGATACATAAATAATTTACTTTATTCAGCATGAAATGGAGCTTAGTTATGTAGCAGGAGGCTGTATATTCTGCAACACTGGGACTATCGGTGAGTCAACAGCGGGTCAAAGGAGTAGCAGAGATGACAGTTGCTCTTTAAAAATTATGATTTAAATTGAGTTGATTTAAATCAAGCCTTTTTACTAGTGATTTAAATCATGATTTAAATTGTGATTTAAATCAACTCGATTTAAATCAAATCCACCTCGGGGACAACCCTGACCTGAAGGATGGAGAATCTCCATAGACTCCATCCTGAAATTTAAGCGTTCGTGGAAGCTTAAGAGATCTTTAACAACCCGAAGCCTGAAGAAAGATTGCTGGATTTTACGGGATTATTGGAAATGTTTCTTTATTAAGTAATGGACTGCCCAGAAAAACCGAGGTGACATGTTTATGGAAAATGCCTAGGACTGTTAAGGAGATGAATCTTTCACAACTTCATCTGTGGATTCTGCATTTCTGAGTCAGATACAAAGAGAGTGATTGCTTTTTCTAGTTTCCCGTAAAGGTCAAATGGAACAGCTCCAGTGATAAATTTTGAGTTCTGTGCCGAATTATTAGAATGATAAATCTGTTTAATCTACACAGGCATTCTTCCTTCTCCCATGCATGAGCAAACATGAATTCTGAACAGTCTCTTTTATATAACTTGCTAGAAGCCAGCCCTTAAAAAAAAAAAAAAAATTAGATTGAGGTTCTCATAACAGGAAGATTTTCTAGACAGCCTTGTTGCGTCAGAGATTCGTTTTTAGGAAATTTGAAACAAATAGTGTTTCCCCAACATTGCTTTCGCGCTATTCCTGGAGAATTGCTAGTACATTGTTGTCAAATTCAGCGTCTGTTACCTCGATTCTACCCTTTTTTGTACAGATCAAAATTCATTGTGTTAATTTGTCCCAAAGTTCTGAATTATTTCTTACTGGAGTAACTCCAATGTGACTAGCTGTGGGCTCGTATCACCCTAATTAGCACTAAGCAATATACCGTATTTCTCTGAGTATAAGACGCACTTTAGTTTTCGGGGAGGAAAATAAGAAAACAGCTGATTGGTGGGTGGATAGGCCTCCCGGAATATCTCCAATCAGCTGTGAATTTTAGCAACATGGTTTGTTGGTTGTGAGCCTTGCTTTTTTTTTCTGCCTCTGAAACTCCATTTCAGGGGGGAAAAAATTGCCTCTGAAAGCCTCTGAAACAGCTTCAGAAAAAAAGCCTCTGAAACTTCCTTTCAGAGGCTTTTTTTCCTGAAGCTCTGTTTGGAGGCTTTTTTTCTGAAGCTCTTTCTGAGGCTTTTTTCAGCCTCTGAAACCTCTTTGGGAGGCTGGGCAGGGCTACATTCCGGAGGGGGGGGAAGATGCGTCTTACACTCCAAATGTAGCCCCGCTGAGGCCCTTTTCTATTGGTGCAAGCAGGAGGTTGGAGTCCCATTAGCTTTTCTTGCCAGGATTGCAATATAAAGGTAAAAATTTCCCCTGTCCAGCCATACCTGACTCTAGGGGGCAGTGCTGATCTCGGTTTCTTAGCTAAGGGAGCAGCATTGTCTGAAGACACTTCTGTGGTCATGACTATACCTCAAGATGCAGAAACGCTGTTACTTTCCCACCGAACGTGATACCTATTTACCTGCTTGCATTGGCAGACTTTCAAACTACTAGGTTGGCAGGAACTGGAGCAAGGAAAGGAAGCTCAGCCCATCACGCAGCGCTCGGGTCTCGAACCCGGGCTGTCAGGCTTTCCAGCTGACAAGCTCAGCATCTTTAATTGTTTAGCTTTTCTTGCCAGAATCATTGTCCAGGATTACAATGTATGTCTCTGCAATTCTGAACCATCCTTTCTGCCACATTTGGGGCCAGGGGTCTGACCTAGGCTTCCCCAGCAGCACGAAGCTGAGTCCTCGTCCTGATAAACCCCTTTTATTTAATTTACAGTGGATTCCTCTCCAGCAAAGTCTTTCCTCTCCCACAGTCTTTCAAGATAGTTCACCATTAACGACCTTTATCAGGCTTGGAGAGTGGCCAGGCCGATATCTTTCAGACGCCGCAATACTTGGCAAAAATGCAGGAATGAAGTAATTGTCTCCTGCAAACTCCACTCCCCTTTCACTCCCCTTTTATTCCCTTCATTGTCCACCTGTAGCCTTACTCCCAAGCCGACCCTTGTTCTTTAGCTGTTCCCTTCGTCTGGCAACTCTGCGTATGCACACATCGGGAACAGGCCCCAGCTGTTCCTCTGCCTCACTGATGTCTGACTCCGAAGGCAGCTGATAACTGGCATACGGCCCTGGCCCCCTCTCTGCCTCCGATGCAGATCCCTCATCGGAGCCTTCCCCAGACTCCAGGACTGGCCCAGGTTCCTCCCCAACCTCCTCACTGTCCGAATCTGCTGCCAGTGGACGAGCAGCATTGGTCAGTGCCCAGCTGCTAAGCGATGTCTTCCTACCTCTGCAGCGTTGGCATTGGGACGGGAAGGTTAATTGCTAATTCAGGTTGCCAGGAGTGAGTGGAGATTCTTTTCCCTCTGAAGTGCAGCTATAATGCCAGCAAATGCTACCTCTGATTCTCTCTCCTGGCAGAACTAAACACTCCTGCAGTAGCTTTTGAGATTCACGACTGCTGTCGTCTTTGTGTCGGATGGTTCCTTTCACTCAAATTGCAGACCGGCTCGCTTGTGGATTTATTAGGCTAAAAGCACAGTTGTGTGCTAAAGCTAGAAACAAGCTGATTTTGTACTTCACAGTTTCTTTTTGGTGCCTGCCGGGGTGTTGGGAGAGTTTATTCTGCTTTAAATTCAGCATCTTTAGAGCTAGAGCCACGGAACTCTGTAATTTCATATCCTATCAATATTCAGTGGCTGTATAGAACTCTGTTGTGAGCTTGTGTTAGTGGCTGAGTGGTGTCTGAAAAACGGTTTTTTTTTCTTCTAGTTGCTGAGAGGGGATGAAAGAATCATAGGATTGGAAAGGATTTTCTACCAATGCAGGAATCCTCAGATCATTTCAGACAAGTGTCTGTCCAAATCTTCCTTTTTTTTAAAATAGAAAACCACCAGTTTTCTCCAGAGTGCTTACAAGTCCAGGAAGCAGCATGTTCTGCTCTTAATCCCTTTCGTTAGTCAGGACAACTAATTCTGATTCTGAGTTTGAGTCATGCTAAAGGGAAATCATATAAAATCATGTAAAAAGGGACGCAATGGCTCAGTGGCTAAGACACTGAGCTTGTCGATCGAAAGGTCAGCTGTTCGAATCCTTAGTGCCGCGTAACGGGGTGAGCTCCCATTACTTGTCCCAGCTTCTGCCAACCTAGCAGTTCGAAAGCAGGTAAAAAATGGAAGTAGAAAAATCGGGACCACCTTTGGTAGGAAGGGAACAGCGTTCCGTGCACCTTTGGCGTTGAGTCATGCCGGCCACATGACCACGGAGACGTCTTCGGACCGCGCTGGCTCTTTGGCTTTGAAACGGAGATGAGCACCGCCCCCTAGAGTCAGGAACGACTAGCACATATGTCTGAGGGGAACCTTTACCTAACCAGCATCCTTGCTTATTTGTGTTGCCGCAGTCAGGCCCAAACCTAAATTAGTTCCTTTACATTTATATCTAAAAATAAATAAATTAATAGAATTACTTTCCAGATATCTGTTCCATTATGCCTTTTTCTGTCCCCTTGTCTGTTGCATTACCACTTCACAACTACTTATAAAAGTCTCTGGGTAGGACAGAAGAGGGAAAAGGCTGGGAGGATTTATCCATAGCTCTGAGGCCACTTAACTCCACAGTCAAACAGGGACAGTACAATGGCATAAGCCACGTTGTGTGCACCAGTATCAATCTTCTTCCTTGCTTTCTTCCCATTTGGACAGTGCGGTGTGATCAGTCCCAGATTCGATGTCCAGCTGAAAGACTTGGAAAAGTGGCAGAACAACCTGCTGCCTTCACGTCAGTTCGGGTAAGCAGGAGTCCAAAAAAAAAAAAAAATTGCTGAGAAAAATGAAATTGTCGACAGGTTGGGAAGGTGATCTACTGTTTTGAGCCCTGCCTTTTGTTTTAATTTAGTTTACTTTATTGCCATTGCACCTTGCACAATGAAATTAAATGCCAATATTCAGTGTACATTATAACTATAAAAATAAAACATAAAGACACATCCTTTGCATTCTATACAATTGAATTGAAGACCCCTGATGCTGCATTAATATTGCACTACACAGTAGAATTCAATATATTTATTTATTTATTTATTTATTTATTTATTTGTATGCCGCCCTTCTCCCGAAGGACTCAGGGCAGCTCACAACAATAAGAAACAGAGAATACAAAAGTTAAAAGACAAATTAAAACAGAATATCCAATAAGTAAGGTTAAATGTGGGAATACCAATCCAAATTTAAGATTTAAAAATTTAAAAGGCTACAAATCAGTTTACTTTGGGTAAATCACTCAGGAGACTGAGAGTTCTAGCCTGCCATAGGCATGAAAGCTAGCTGGGAGACTTTGGGCCAATCACCAGGAGACTGTGAGTTCTAGCCTGCCATAGGCATGAAAGCTAGCTGGGTGACTTTGGGCCAATCACCAGGAGACTGTGAGTTCTAGTCCTGCTAAAGGCATAGCAACTGGATAACTTTGGACCAGTTCTTCTCTCTCAGCCCAACCCCCACCTCACAGGGTTGTTGTGAGGGAATTTTAGGAGGAAGTTTTGCTAGACAAGTTCGCCACCTTGAATTGTAAAAATAATAAAGGAATAAATGAATAATGTGCAATTAGGATCCCTTAAAGCAGGGGGTGTCAAACTCGCGGCGTCACATGACGTATCGGGACTTTTTCCACCTTTGCTAAACTGGACGTGGGCATGCCCAGCGCATAACTCATCCGGCCCTTGGGCCGGAAGTTTGGCAGCCCTGCCTTAAAGCTTATCAGAAGCTTTAGAATAGAATAGAGAATAGAACAGAATAATAGAATTAGAATAGAATAGAATAGAATTGGAATGGAATGGAATGGAAATGGAGTGCAATGGAATGGGAGTGGGAATGGAATGGAATAGAATAGAATAGAATAGGAATAGAGAGGAATAGAATAGAGGAGAGGAGAGAATAGGGATAGGATAGGATAGGATAGGATAGGATAGAATAGAATAGAATAGAATAGAATAGAATAGAATAGAATAGAATAGAATAGAATAGAATAGAATAGAATAGAATTCTTTATTGGCCAAATGTGATTGGACACACAAGGAATTTGTCTTTGGTGCCGAAGCTCACATTGTACATACTTTATGCCTCTGTTTTGGCTTTCTTTCCTCCCAAAATTGGAGAATTCAATTGCCAAATTTGCGGTTGCATTTAAAGCGCTACCAACCACAGGGTGCTTTGAGGGGGGGGGGCTGCAAAATTGGCACCAGTGGATGTACGCAGCCCCTGTGGCAGAGCTTTATTCTTCTAAGAGGGGTGGGGTGGGGATCAGTTCTTCCAAGCCAGTCACGATTTTGTCGCCTGGGACTAAACAGCAGGCCACATTTTTCACCGGCATCTCCCTCCTCTCTTAATAGGTACATTGTCCTGACCACGTCAGCTGGCATCATGGATCACGAGGAAGCGAGGCGAAAGCACACAGGAGGGAAAATCCTGGGTTTCTTTTTCTAAACTTGTAAAAAAAAAAAAAAAAAATCAGACAAATTAATAAATTGTTGAAAAGGACACTTTGCAGCCAGTGTCTTGAAGTGGATCCTTATGGGTCAGCATTCCGCAGGTGCCTAGAATATTTTCTCTTTCAATGTGTCACCCTACCTAAAGTCCCCATGTTTTTTTTTAGATAATAGCAATGACCATACAAAGTGTCAAAGTAAATCCGTGCCTGGGATTTTAACATACTTTATGCAACTAGTGGTATTAGTCTCCACCCTGGTGGTTGCAGAAGGACAATTCTAGCTCTGAATTTAAAGAGCCATGGTAGTACAGTGGTCTAAAGCACCCTGTTATTAAGAGCAGCTGCCTGCAATTACTGCAGGTTCGAATCTCGCCAGGCTCAAGGTTGACTCAGCCTTCCATCCTTTCTAAGGTAGGTAAATTGAGGACCCAGTTTGTGGGGGCAATAAGCTGACTTTGTATAAAAATATACAAAAGGATGAAGGCTATTGCTTAGCGCATTGTAAGCCGCCCTGAGTCTCCGGAGAAGGGCGGCATATAAATCAAATTAAAAAAAAAAAAAAGTGTTCTCTCTCTGCATAATGATCTGGCTGATCACAGGAAGCCCTAAAGTTAAGTATTCCTCTGTATTCACATTTTTTCCATGTTTTCTGGCAAAGCTCCTTGCATGTAATGGTTATTGCAATATTCTCCCTCCTGGTGGAGGCCCCACCAGAAAAATGGATTGTATTTCTTCATTTTCTATTATCTCAGGGTTTTTCCAAGTTAAACTGTGAAACGTGCGATGGGAAATTTATTTTTAATAGTATATGGATTGTTTTTGGTTGCAGGATTGACTTCTGTATCTTCTAACTTTCTTTGTGATGTATTTGTAATCAAAATGAGAGTGATATTTTTTTTTCCTCTGCCAGGCCAACTTTTCCGCATACACTAACTTTCCTTGCTTTTCATATAACTTGAGCTCAGTTTTTCACAGAATGGGCCACCCTCATCGCCCATCAATGTCCACTCTTTTCTGTATCACACTATACAGGTTGTCCTCGATTTACAACCATTCGTTTAGTGACCGCAATGGCAACAACACTGGAAAAAGTGATTTATGACATTTGGGGTCATGCTCAAACGGAAAAGTGGGTGTGCATGCACAGACATGCACTAATGTGCGCATGTGCAGCAGAGACCCAAAGACCAGCTGTCCGGCGGGAGGCAGGGCATCCCTACACCGGCAGCGCGCAAGAGGTAAGATCTTGTTTTTTCGTCAGCTTCTGTTTCGTCGTTTGCAGGGAAACAGAAGCTCATGAAAGAAATGCCGCAGAGATCGGACCTGAGGCTTTGGTGCACGTGCCAGCAGAGAGGGCTCTCCGTGCCACCTCTGGCACGCGTGCCAAAGGTTTGCCATCACACCTCTTAAGATGTGTGAGTGAAAACAATTCCCATCCCAACAGAGGGCGCTCTTGGCCTTAGAACGGCTCCGAGAGATTCAGAAATGGTTTTGTAGAAACTTTATACTTTTTTTTTTTCACCCTTTCCCTAAATCTGGTATTGTGTCCAAGACCCCAGAGCTCAACAAAGCAAATGTGTCAAAAGAGTTAGGTGTTTTAGCACCTGTGTTGAAATATGCAAAATTAATGGCAGTTTTGAATGTGCAAATTTCCAAAAGTCCTCTCAAGTTTGTTGATAACTTCTTTCAACCTTCCCCAAGTGTTCTCCAAATGGGTAAGGATTATAATTCTGGGATTACCCAGCCATCTGACTTCCATGCTGATGAGACATTTGGGGGCTTTATAAATTCCAGGTTATCTGGAAAATTTATTTGGAGCGGGTAAGTTTACAATAAAATTTACAATAGGGATGCGGTGGCTCAGTAGCTATGACGCTGAGCTTGTCGATCAAAAAGTCAGCACTTCAGCGGTTCGAATCCCTAGTGCCGCGTAATGGGGTGAGCTCCCGTGACTTGTCCCAGCTTCTGCCAACCTAGCAGTTTGAAAGCAGGTAAAAAATGCAAGTAGAAAAAATAGGGACCACCTTTGGTGGGAAGGGAACAGTGTTCTGTGCGCCTTTGCCGTTTAATCATGCCGGCCACATGACCACGGAGACGTCTTCGGACAGCGCTGGCTCTTCGGCTTTGAAACGGAGATGAGCACCGCCCCCTAGAGTCGGGAACGACGAGCACATATGTGCAAGGGGAATCTTTATCTTCAATCTAACGAAGAGAAGGACTAGGTGTGATATGATAGCAATCTTCCAGTACTTGAGGGGCTGTGACAGAGAAGAAGAGGGTGGACCTATTCTCCAAAGCACCTGAAGGCAGGACAAGAAGCAACGGGTGGAAACAATCAAGGAAAGAACCAACCTAGAACTAAGGAGACATTTTCTGAAAGCAAGGACAATTGATATGTGGAACGACACCTCCAGAAATTGTGGGAGCTACATCGCTGGAGGTTTTCAAGAAGAGACTGGATAGCTGTTTGTTCAGAATGGGTCTCCTGCTTGAGCAAATGGTTGGACAAGAAGACCTTCAGGTCCCTTCCAACCCTATTATTCTATGTTCTAACCACAGAAGACCTCTGGAGGATTTGAGACAAGTCTTTCATACGCAAGGACCACTTATGTTGGTTCTTGCAATGGATTGGGACAGCCTGGTTCTGGATCCCACTCAGCCACAGATAGCAATAACACAGACTTATATACCGCTTTATAGTGCTTTACAGCCCTCTCTAAGCGGTTTACAGAGTCAGCCTCTTGCCCCCAACAATCTGGGTCCTCATTTTACCCACCTCGGAAGGAGGGAAGGCTGAGTCAACCTGGCGCCTGGTGGGATTCGAACGGCCAAAATTGCAGGCAGCCGGCAGTCAGCAGAAGTAGCCTGCAGAACTGCACTCTTAACCACTGCGCCACCGATGCTTTCTGGGAAACCTTGGGCCAGTCCAACTTTTTTCCAGACTCTTTAATTGTAGGGAAAATTGGTTCCTATGAATAACGATTTCATCTGTGGAATGAAAGTCAAGAAAGTCAAAGAGCCTTGATAGTACAGCGGTCTAAGCACCCTGTTATTAACACAGCTGCCTGCAATTTCTGCTGGTTCGAATCTCTCCAAGGCTCAAGGTTGGCTCAGCCTTCCATCCTTTCTAAGGTAGGTGAAATGAGGACCCAGTTTGTGGGGGCAATAAGCTGACTTTGTATAAATATACAAAAGGATGAAGGCTATTGCTGAGCACATTGTAAGCCGCCCTGAGTCTCCGGAAAAGGGCGGCATATAAATGAAATTTAAAAAAAAAAGATATAAATATCATATTTAAAAATGTTTTGCTTCCATCTTCCCTATCACGGAATCAATTCTTCAGTTCAAGCTTGTTTTAGGCTGCTCCGTGAACTGTAACAGAAGAGAGTCAATGGACTATGAAATGCGAAGGGACGTTGCCATGTTTTTGAAGCCGAAATAAAGGGCTTGCTGGCCACTTCCATCCCAGGGAACGCAGCTGGTTGACTGCCTCTGTGGAATATTATTGGAATTCCCAGTTTTAAGTTTTCCACTTGGTCCCATAAAAAAAAAATCTAAAAAGCAGATGAAGTCGAGGTATGCAGTTGAAGGTTCATATAATAAACCAAGTATTTCTAACTTGTAGACCGCAGGTCTCATTTTTTCCAACATGCCAACAGAATATATATAACCTGATATTTTCAGATATGGCTTTGATCTAGCTTATTTTTCCTTCATGCAGTAGTCCTCGACTCTCAGCTATTTGTTGAGTGACCATTCAAAGTTACGACGGCACTGAAAAGTGACTCGCAGTTGGTTTTCACATTTATGACCGTTGTAACATTCCTATGATCATGTGATCAAAATTCAATCGCTTGGCAACTGGCATGTACTCGTGACAGTTGCTCTTATTCGAGGTCACATGACCACCCTTTGTGAACTTCCCAGCAAGCAATGTCAATGGGGGGGGGGAAGCCAGATTCGCTTAATGACCGCATGATTCCCTTAACAACTGCAATGAGTAGCTTCACTGTGGCAAAAATAGATCGTAAAATGGGACAAAACTTACTTCGCAACAACTTTAGTTTAGCAGCAACTGCAATTTTGGGTTCAGTTGTGATCCTAAGTCAAGTACCACCTATCTATACTTTGCTCCCAGATCAGAAATTGGGTTCTTTGGATATACCAAATAGAACAGACTAGAGCAGGGATCAGCAACCTGCGGCTCTGGAGCCGCATGTGGCTCTTTCACCCCTCTGTTGCGGCTCCCTGTCACTCAAAATAGCTCTCGTTCCTCGTCCCAGCTTCTGCCAACCTAGAAGTTTGAAAGCAGGTAAAAAAATGCAAGTAGAAAAATAGGGACCACCTTTGGTGGGAAAGGAACAGCGTTCCGTGCACCTTTGGCATTTAGTCATGCTGGCCACATGACCACGGAGACGTCTTCGGACAGCGCTGGCTCTTCGGCTTTGAAACGGAGATGAGCAGCGCCCCCTAGAGTCAGGAACGACTTTAATGAGGCCAAATTCTCTACTACACCTCTAGTTCTGAAGGACATCTTGGTTTATGATCTTAAGGGTTCGTTTTAAGACTGGGAAGGGATTTTTCCCCGCCCTAACCTATGTATATCTAACATTTCTTTCCTGGTTTGTTTGCCTGTTCAGATGGATGGCCTTCACCTCCAAGTCCTTAACCATGGCCATATTGCTTGGGGGGGATTTTGGGAATTCAGAAGACCTGATGGGCATCCAGGATGGATAAAACTAATTTAATCTCCCCAAGCGATAATATTTTGCTTCCTAATAGGGGCAGATCCAACGTGATAAAAAAAACAATCTATTTGTATATAACATACTAAGTCAAGGTTAATCAAACTTCTAATAGACTGGAGTCTTTTTGTTATTTTATCCCAAAGCCAGGCAGTTCATCTGGATGATGGGTAATTTCCACAATGCAATAAGATATGTCATAGTTTGGGTGACATACCTTTTTGGCAGAGACACGGGAAACGAAGTGCCCCATTTATTTCACAGGAAGCTATAAAGAGAGGCCTTGATTTAGTGCCATTTTAATCAAAATTCTGGCTTCGCTTTAAAGTACCTCTTCGGCAATTTGCTAGCTTCTAATAAAGACTCAATTTTCAATAACCTTGTGTGGGGTTTTGCTTTTTTTTTTTTTTCCTTTAAAAAAATGTATTAGTCTTTTAAAAAGGCTGCCTTTTGTTTCTTTACTATTCTCCTTATGAATATAATTTTCATCAGCGTTGGTCTTGTTTCCTTAATAATCTCTGGCAGGAAGGTTTTACATAACAAGACATAATGAAACGCAGAAGGAAGAGTTAAGCAAAGTCAGATGGCTTGAAAATGGCACATGCTTTAGAAGAGAGACTGTTTTCTTGGTTTTGGGTATTTTTTTAAAAATTAGCACCACACCAAGCAGCCTTTTCTAATCTCTGCATCCTCCATATGGTTTGGATTACAAAACCCTTCCCTGCCCAGATAGTGCAGCCAAGGAGAATTCTAGTTTAACTCTCTCTCTCTGTCTCTCTGTGTGTGTCTTTGCTTTTAAATCACAGGCTCTTGGCAACAATCTGGATTAGTCCTTGCAATTTTCTTGAAAAGGCTTGTTTTTTTTTTGGGTGGATGGGTGTTGCCATTACCTCCTTCCTAGGGCTGAGACAGAGTGACTGGCCCAACGTCACCCAGATGGCTTTCATGCCGAAAGTGGGACTTGAACTCACAGCGTCCGGGTGATTGGTCCAAAGTCACCCAGCTGGCTTTGTCTCTAAGGCAGGACTAGAACTCACAATCTCCTGGTGATGGGGCCAAAGTCAACCAGCTGGATTTCATGCCTAAGGTGAGACTAGAACTCACTGTCTCCTAGTGATTAGCCCAAAGTCATTCAACTGCCTTTCATGCTGAAGGCAGTACTAGGTTTCTTTGCGCCTACTCTACCACCTTCAAACCAAGCCAGTGTTTTGATTGAGAGAGAAGGACTGGCCTGAGATCACTTGTGTGCCTAAGGTGGAACTAGAACTCACGGTCTCCTGATTTCTAGCCTGACACCCAAAGCCATTCAACTGGCTTTCATGCTGAAGGCAGTACAAGGTTTCTTTGCGCCTAGTCCACCACCTTCACTTCTAAACCAAGACAGCTTTGATTGAGAGGGCTGGCCTGAGATCACCTGTGTGCCCAAGGTGGAACTAGAATTCACAATCACCTGGTTTCTAGCCCAATGCCTTAACCACAGCACCGAATGAACTCTCTTCCTCTGCATCCTCCTCAATCTTGTAAGAACTGGCTTTCTTCCAACATCACTTAGCTTTATTTAGCTAAAATGAAAAGTACCATTTTCCTAATTCTCCGGAGAGTTAATGTCCACCTTTAATCCATTTCCCCTGAATGAGGACGCTGGAATCCAGCGACTAAATCCCAACTACTCGTTTCCTGTGGTTAGAATACGGCAACCTGCCCTCTGCCCATCAGCTGCCATATCGACAAGATTAGCTGGTAATTAAAGACTCAGCCCAATCAAGGAGAATTGTGGGGGAGGGAGGAGGACAGCTCAATTAGCGGAATGTCACTGAATCTAATTTACTTTGTTTACTACCATGAATGAGCGAAGCAGAGCAGGTCACCTTGGGGAGAGTCTTCAGGTCTGAAAGGCTGCATTGCTTCCCACGCAGGCAGAGACAATATGTGCGTGAAACACACCTAGGAGATGTTGACACGAGCGGATCCTGCAAAAGGGTTCATTCCTGATAGAGAGGGATGCACACGGAGAGGGAAACGGAGGGAATGGAGTCAGCCAGGAGATAAATATTTATATATTTGTAGCCATATTCACTTACTTTACCTACAAGTTCGCAATTGTCTGTTGTGGCCCACCAGCACCCTGTGGAGCTGGCAGCAGAGTCGGACAATGAGAAGGTTGGGGAGAACCATGGGCCAGTCCTGGAGTCTGGGGAAGGCTCGGACGAGAGCTCTGCATCGGAGGCAGAGATGGGGCCAGGGCCATCTGGGAGTTATGCGCCGACTCCGGAGCCCCCAGAGTTGGACATGAGAGAGGCAGAGGAACAGGAGGATCCTGTTCCTAGTGCATGCATGCGCAGAGCTGCCAGAAGTCAAGAACAATTAAAACTAAAGGGACGACTCAGGAGTAAGGCCTGGAGATGATTGGCCCCTCCCATAAGGTTTAAAAGAGGAGCAAAGGAACGTGGGCCCTTTGCAGGAAAGCAACATTGTTAATTCTGTTCCCAGTCGGCATCTCTGTTTCATTCTGGACTCCGTGTGGCTTTGCCAAGTAGTCAAGGGAGATAAAGGTTGGACTTCTCCCGAAGTACTTTTTGCAACTAATTGGGACTCAGCTGTGAATGAACGTAATTCACAGCTGTTGCAATAAAAGAGGTTTTTGGGACTACTTGTGTGTTTTAATGACTCAGGAAGCTGAGGTCACAATAATGTTGATGCATTATTGATGCATGCACCTAGTCTTCTGCGCATGTGCTTTGCTGGTGCGCATGCCTTCCGCGCATGCACCCGACCTCAAAAACGTGCCTAAATAACCCAACCAGAAAATAAATCCTAGCATGATTTTTCAGGATGCTCGTAATATAACCCCTACCCCCAAAATAAGCCCCAGTTAAGATTGTCAGCCAGATGGATGCATATAGTATCGTATTTCCCCCCAGAATAAGACCTAACCAGAAAGTAAGCCCTAATGCGTCTTTTGGAGCAAAATTTAATATAAGAACTCGGTCTTATTTTCGGGGAAACACGGTATTTAGAGGGCTGGTGAGCCACCTGGTTGAGAATTTCAGCATCTGTCTCAGTTTTTTTCTCAATCTCAACAATTTAAAGATGTGTTGGACTTCAATTCCCAGAATTCCTCAGACCACCAGACTTCTGCAGTTGAACAAAATGAGCTGTGAAACCGACGAGGGAACTAACCATACGTGCTGGCTGGGGAATTCTGGGACTTGAAGTCCACGCACCTTAAAGTTGCTGTGTCGATCGATGTAGATTTTGCAGAAACAGACTAAGTGGAGATATTCACTATATTCTGTCTTGGTTGCAAAATGTTCCTTTTCTAGGAATGTGGATCTCTGGCTTGATTCACTGTGGCTCAGAAGCAAAGTAGTTAAAGTTGATATTTCACCCCCATTCTCATCCCTCTCCTCCTTCAATTTTGATTTTACAAGCCTCTAATGCACCATTGTCTGACCACTTCAATATTTTTAGTGGTACCTGGTGCTCC
The DNA here is from genome assembly GCF_059756535.1 of Pantherophis guttatus. Taxonomy (NCBI): domain Eukaryota; kingdom Metazoa; phylum Chordata; class Lepidosauria; order Squamata; family Colubridae; genus Pantherophis; species Pantherophis guttatus. The sequence continues at coordinate 15,107,883 of NC_142076.1, read as the reverse complement.
ATAAATCTAGCTCTAATGCTCTGCTGAAGGGAGTAGCCTGGCATTACCGAAGATGAATTCACAGCTGCACACATCAGCCGATTTCCCATTTTTAATTTTATTGCTTAACTGAATCTGTGCCTTGAGCTGGGAAGACTTATTTTTCATGTCCCAAGTGCTGGAAATTAGCCTCTGAGCGGTGAAATGCAATCCGTGCGTTACATGCGCCATCCGCAAATTAAATTAATTTTGAGGATGTGACCTCTTTCATTTAGTGGGCCATTTGTGGGCTGGGCTGGGTGGGTGGTGGAAAGCAAGGGATGAAATACGCACGATCAAAACAGAATCGCTTGACTGCCACGACGGAACACATGAATGTGTATAAATGCCAAAAACAGATTGCAAGGAGTCCTTCTCTGCAGATCCTTAATGAATACTTACTTTTGGAAGAGAAGCCTGGTTAATTAATTTATTTTTTTGGGGGGGGGGGTTAAATCCAATATTCTATGAAAAGGAAAGACTTACATAACCCTTTTCTCACATTATCCTTTTCTGCTACCTGATCAAGATCCTCCAGGCTTCAAACCATCAGTTCCAAATACCATGTTTCCCCGCAAATAAGACCCTGAAATAAGCGCTTGTCCTTATTGCCATGCGCTCAAAAGTCCAATTGGGCTTATTATCAGGGGATGTCTTATTTTGGGAGAAACAGGGCAGATAGATATTGTAGATAGATAGATACTGTAGATAGATAGATACTGTAGATAGATAGATAGATAGATAGATAGATAGATAGATAGATAGATAGATAGATAGATAGATAGATACAAAGATACATAGATACATAGATACTGTAGATAGATAGATAGATAGATAGATAGATAGATAGATAGATAGATAGATAGATAGATAGTGTAGATAGATAGATAGATTGATAGATAGATAGATACTGTAGATTGATAGATAGATACCATGTTTTCCCGAAAATAAGACCCTGTCATATTTTTTTTTAATCCTAAAATAAGCACTTGGCCTAGATATTGTAGATAGATAGATAGATAGATACTGTAGATAGATAGATAGATACTGTAGGTAGGTAGGTAGGTAGGTAGGTAGGTAGGTAGGTAGGTAGGTAGATAGATAGATAGATAGATAGATAGATAGATAGATAGATAGATAGATAGATAGATACCATGTTTTCCCGAAAATAAGACCCTGTCTTATATTTTTTGGAACCCTGAAATAAGCGCTTGGCCTTATTGCCATGCGCTCCAAAGCCCGATTGGGCTTATTATCAGAATGATGTCTTATTTTAGGGAAAACAGGGTAGTCCTCGACTTAAAGCTGCAACTGAGCCCAAATTTTCCATGGTTAAACTAGGAGGTTGTAAAGGGAGTTTTGTCGCGTTTTACAACCTCTTTGGCCGCAGTTGTTCTGTGAATCACTGCAATCGTTTTAAGTGAATCATGCAGTTGGTAAGCCAATCTGGCTCCCCCCCCGTCTTTGGATTTGCTTGTCAGAAACCGGCTGGGAAAGTTGCAAATGGGGATATCACATGATCCCAGGACAGTGCAACAGTCATAAGCACATGCCAGTTGCCAAGTGCCTGAATTTTGATTACGTGACCATGGGGAATGCTGCAAGGGTTGTAAGCCTGAAAACCTACAGTTAGGTTTTTTTTTCAGAATAGGATAGTATAGAAAATATGGAATAAAATAGGAATAGGAATAGGAATAGGAATAGGGTGGAGTGGAGTGGAGTGGAGTGGAGTGTAAAGTAGTGTAGAGTGTAGAGGTGTAGAGTAGAGTAGAGTAGAGTAGAGTAGAGTAGAGTAGAGTAGAGTAGAGTAGAGTAGAATTCTTTATTGGCCAAGTGTGATTGGACGCACAAGGAATTTGTCTTTTAAATTTGTTTAAATGAATAGAATAGAATAATAGAATAAATGAATAGAATAGAATAGAATAAATGAATAGAATAGAATAAATGAACAGAACAGAACAGAACAAATGAATAGAATAGAATAGAATAGAATAGAATAGAATAGAATAGAATAGAATAGAATAGAATAGAATAGAATAGAATTCTTTATTGGCCAAGTGTGATTGGACGCACAAGGAATTTGTCTTTTAAATTTGTTTAAATGAATAGAATAGAATAATAGAATAAATGAATAGAATAGAATAGAATAAAATAGAATAGAATAAATGAATAGGATAGAATAAATGAACAGAACAGAACAGAACAGAATAAATGAACAGAACAGAACAGAACAGAACAGAACAGAACAGAATAGAATAGAATCCTTTATTGGCCAAGTGTGATTGGACACACAAGGAATTTGTCTTCGATGCATAAGCTCTCAGTGTACATAAAAGCTATAAGTGATAAATCGTGATCATAGTCATCATAAAAATACGTTCATCATAAATCATAAGAGACAACACGGAGTGATAGAATCAACATAAAACCGTACTAGGAAACGAAATAAAACAATATCAATTGTAAAGATACAAGCAACAAAGTTATAGTCATAAGTAGGAAAGGAAATAGGTAATAGGAAAGATGAGACGAATAACAGTAATACGGACTTACTAAATAGTTTGACAGTGTTGTGGGGATTAGTTATTTAGCAGAGTGATGGCATGGGGGGGAGGGGGAGAAACTGTTCCGGTGTCTAGTTGTTGTGGCGTGCAATGCCCTATAGCGGCGTTTTGAGGGTAGAAGTTGAAACAATTTGTGTCCAGGATGTGAGGGGTCTGTAGGTGCAGTGGCCTAGAGGTGGAGCTCTCTCCTCACAATCAGGAGGCTGTGAGTTCGATCCTAGGTAGAGGCAGATATTTCTCTCTCTGGGCACACTGAGATTATATCTGCTGAACAAAACTCCGCATTGGCGACAGGAAAGGCATCTGGCCACTAAAACACTCTGCTAGCTCCATTCAGTTGCCCAGACTCCACCCCGCAAGGGATGAGGATGATGATGATATTGTCAGCGATCTGTAGATATTTTCACAGCCCTCTCTCTTTTTTTCGAATGGTCGCTAAACGGATGGTTGTAGGTCGAGGACCACCTGCACCTCACAAGGGCTGTCAGGCGTTGCAGTATCCCAATCGCCCACTGGGGCGGGGGTGGGGGGCCCAGTCAGGCACAGCCAAAAAAATTAAAATAAAAACCAACCCATTAGCGGTAGGATGTGCTCCGTTCTGCGATCGTTTTGTCTCAAGCTTGGTTTCTCTTTTGAAGGCTTCCTGTCATGTTTCCCTGCAAAGGATATTGCAACCCTGCCTTGTTCAACACTGATTAAAACTCGAGTGTCTCTTGTTTGCTAGATTTGCTATTGATCGCGACAGAGGCTCAACAAAGGAAGGCCGCCGCTTGGCTTGATGGAGACAGTCCCCTTCCCCAGCAACACCAGAGCAATGTTCCGCGCGATATTAAGTCGGGAATGAAAACAAAAAAAAAACGGAAGGCTTTTTCGATCCCTATTGTTACGGCCGACAAAAAGCTTTGGATAGAATTAATAGACTCTTGCTTATTCTAAATCTTCGTCTTCTCTATACTGTCCTGAGGTAGTTCCTTTCCTTTCCTTTCCTTTCCTTTCCTTTCCTTTCCTTTCCTTTCCTTTCCTTTCCTTTCCCTTCCCTTCCCTTCCCTTCCCTTCCGTTTCTTTTCCCTTCCCCCATTTCCCTTCCCTTCCCCTCCCCCATTTCCCTTTTCCTTCCCTTCCCTTCCCCATTTCCCTTCCCCCATTTCCCTTCCCTTCCCCTCCCCATTTCCCTTCCCATCCCAATCCCATCCCCTTCTATTCATTTATTCTGTTCTGTTCTGTTCTGTTCTATTCATTTATTCTATTATTCTATTCTATTCTATTCTATTCTATTCTATTCTATTCTATTCTATTCTATTCTATTCTATTCTATTCTATTCTATTCTGTTCATTTAGTCTATTCTATTCTATTCTATTCTATTCTATTCATTTATTCTATTCTATTCTATTCTATTCTATTCTATTCTACTCTGTTTTGTTCTGTTCTATTCTATTCTATTCTACTCTACTCTACTCTACTCTACTCTACTCTACTCTACTCTACTCTACTCTACTCTACTCTACTCTATTCTATTCTATTCTATTCTATTCTATTCTATTCTATTCTATTCTATTCTATTCTATTCTATTCTATTGATCTTGTCCTGGAAACACACCTGAGAAAAAGGAATGCCTCCCCCAAATTTGGAGCAGACCAAACCCAACCATCCTTGATCCCTGTGGTACACAACACACACGAGCGCGTGCACGCACCCGCACACACACAAAAACACAGGTATAGACGCCATTCTCCAGAAGGTGGCAGACTCTAGGTCCTATAATCCCCTGCCCGTGTGGATAAGGATAAGCCTCATGAGATGGTGATCTGGATTCTGCAGGAAACGTAGCTGGCACGATTTCCCCTCTCTTAATTTTGATAGCTCCTGTTTAATGTTTTTTTATCCAGCCTGTTCTTCTTTTACAGCCCATTGTCAGAAGAAATGGCCAGGTATTTTAATAATCGAGAGGATTAGAATTCTCGCCGTGATTTATGCCACAGGAGCAGAAGTTTGATCAATGATTCCAGGGCAAGAAAAGTGAACAATGCAAAAAGAGACACACATCACATGTAGGGGCTGCACCGGGGCAAAATAAAGGAATGGAAACTGCAAATTTAAGCGAGGAGATTTATGTATTTATAGCTTTGCTGCTTCACAAACAGCACTCAAGGGCAATACAAATAGCCTAGGTTGACTAACACTGCAGCTCTCTCTCTCTCTTTCTTTTTTTTAACACAACAGCAACAGCAACAGCCGTATTTCAAGGGCAACTTTTAGGAAGAGAATTGCATTTTCAAACACCTCTCTCCCAAACCATCTTTTTCCTTCCTTCCTTCCTTCCTTCCTTCCTTCCTTCCTTCCTTCCTTCTTTCTGTCTTTGTCTTTCTTTCTTTCTTTCTTTCTTTCTTTTTCTTTCTTTCTTTTCCTCCTTCTCCTCTCTCTCCCTCCTTCCTTCTATCCTCCTTTTCTTCTTCCTTCCTTCCTTCCTTCCTTCCTTCCTTCCTTCCTTCCTTCCTTCTGTCTTTGTCTTTCTTTGTCTTTCTTTCTTTTTTCCTCCTTCTCCTCTCTCTCTCCCTCCCTCCTTCCTTCTATCCTCCTTTTTTTCTTTCTTTCTTTCTCTCTTTTTTTAAAATTTGATTTATATGCCGCCCTTCTCCGGAGACTCAGGGCGGCTTGCAATGTGTTAAGCAATAGCCTTCATTCTTTTGTATATATTTATACAAAGTCAGTTTATTGCCCCCATAATCTGGGTCCTCATTTTACCTACCTTAGAAAGGATGGAAGGCTGAGTCAACCCTGAGTCTGGTGAGATTTGAACTTGCAGTAATTGCAGGCAGCAGATGTAAGTGGATGTTAATTAGTCTGCTGAGCCACCAGAGCTTGCTTGCTTTCTCTCTCTCTCTCTCTCTCTCTCTCTTTCTTTCTTTCTTTTCCTCCCTCCCTTCTTCCTTCTATCCTCCTTTTCTTCTTTCTTTCTTTCTTGTTTGTTTCTCTCTTCCTTTCTTTTCCTCCTCCTCCTAAGAACCAGGCAAAGTTTGAAAAAAAGGAAAGAAGATAAATATAATTTGGAAAAAAAGAATAGAGAAAGCAATAGAGGAGGAAAAGTAAAGAAAAGAGAAAGAGAAAGAGAAAGGAAGGGAAGTGTATTGAAGTGAAGGGAAAGGAAGTAAAAAGTTATATAGAAGTGGCTTCCAAACTTCATAACATCAGTTACATTTACATTTTATCTTCTCTCTCTCAAGTTACAACACAAATCCCTTCTTTCCATAATCTACACTGTCTAATCATCAAATCCATAAATCGCAAGGTTATTTTCCCCCTTTTTTTTCAGCAAAAAGGCCATAATCAGGTTTCCAATTACTAATACATGTGGCTTTTGTCCTCTTTCACTCCTCAAACAAGTCCATTTTTGCCATCTCCTCTAATTCTGCGATCTTCACCAGCCATTCCTCCCTTGTGGGAGAGTTATCTTTCCATTTTTGTACATAACTGTATAATAATCTCATTTCCCAAACCATTTCTGATTCAGGAAAGATAGGTGTCGTCAGCCCCCTTCCCCCTTCAATGGAGAACTTCATTTTGGGGGGTGAGGAACCCCAAAAATCTGCTTTGATTTAAATCCATGAAAGATTTATCTCCACTCGTCCAATTTTTGCAATTTTGCACAGAATCAATGGATTCTGGAACAAAGTTCCTCTTTCTTTCTTTCTTTCTTTCTTTCTTTCTTTCTTTCTTTCTTTCTTTCTTTCTTTCTTTCTTTCTTTCTTTCTTCCTTCCTTCCTTCCTTCCTTCCTTCCTTCCTTCCTTCCTTCCTTCCTTCCTTCCTTCTTTCTTTTCTCTTTCTTTCTTTTTCTCTTTTCTTTCTTGAACTGGGGAAGAGAAAATGTCTGAGGTTTAATCAAAAACTTTTCCTAATCCCATTGAAGGCACAGAACGCTAAATTCTGCCATCTGATAATTATCGTGAGGGCAACGCTGGAGTTGCGCGCAACCATTTTAGCCTGCCGAAGAGATACGGTAGGTGTCCTTTGTGCTTCCGTATTGCATTAGGATTTGTTTGTCTGTGCCAACATTTAATTTTTGTTCTCCGCTTCCCAGCCCTCTTTCTCTCCCTCGTTCCCTCTTTTCTTTCCCCCATAGATCTATTTGCTAAAATAAATTGAGGCCGGCAAAGAATATAAGGCACAATTTGTACTAGATATATCTGCAATTACTAACTCTGAATTAAAGACATCCCTTCATGAATAATGAAGCAGAAACGGTCCACAGGAAGGAACGAGATAAGAATCTTCAAGCTGTGTATTTTTTAATTGCTTCATTATCTAAAATTTGGTATGAATAGATACACAGGCAGTTTGTGGTTTAATAAGCCCTCATACATAAAGAAAAAAACCCCTTTTTAAAAGAAGTGTGTGTGTGCGTGTGTGATGGAGGATGAAGAGGGAATGATGAAATGGGGATTTTAAGTCAATTCGCAAACACCTATCAAATATTAATTCTCTGGGCTGAAATCCCTAAAAATACAACGCTTCTGAAGGATGGTACAGACTGGCAAACTCTGTTTTCCCCTAACCTTGAGCTACGAATTCAGAATGCCAAAAAAGAAAAAGAAAAAAAAAAGGCCGCTTTTAAGGACTTCAGCTGTTCTTTCTCATAAAAATGGAAACCTAAATCAGTCAGAGGAGCCAATGTTGATCTGGTTTTCTTTCTCTGGATTCCACGTCCTTTCAGAAGGTCACAAAAGGGGATCACAGGACTTCCCCCCCCCACACCCCAGGGACACTGCAACCGTCATAAATAGTCAGTTGCCAAATATCTATCCAAGGCTCTGGAGGCTGCGGGACAGCAAAAAACGTCACTTCCTGTCCAACCGGAAATTGGGAAATGGGCCGTTTCGGGCCTCCGGAGGGCTTCCAAGAGGGTGGGGAAGGCTGTTTTTGCCCTCCCCAGATGCATAGAGAGGATCTGGAGCCAGGTGAGGAAGAAAAACGGGCCTTCCCCACCCACCCCCAGGCCCTCCGGAGGCAGGAAACAGCCTGTTTCCCTACTTCTGGTGGGCCCAGAAAGCCCGAAATGGAGCTGAGCTGGCATGCCAGGCGACATGGCTCTGCGTGCCGCAGGTGGCACGCATGCCATAGGTTTGCCATCACGGGTGTAGGGTCTCCTGCTTGGGAGGGAGGTGTTCTGTCCCTGTACCACGCGCACACCCCCACAGACGGCCTGGAGTTAATAAGCCACACGACAAAACTCTGATGATAAAGCTGGCAGCAACCCGGTGGCTAGCTGCCAATTCAGACTTTACTCACAGAAAACAAAGATTAGTCCAAATGCAGTCCGATAAAGCAGGCAAAGTCCAGTAACGCAGAGATCATGGAGTATTTCCAGTTTTTTGCTCGTCACAAACTGAACCGGCCACCACACCCACATTTATACCCTGTGGGGTGTGGTCCAGTGACTCAGCTAATCTCTGGCACACCTTCCCCTCTGCTGTGCACGCTTCTCCCTGCGCCTCTGTCGAGGATCCAGCCAGCACTTATCTCCTTCATCGCTGTCCACCTGTGGCTGCGGGGACGTGCTTGGCTCTGAGCCTATTGTTTGGCCTTCGGTGTCCTCCGGAGGCATTGCCAGAGAGGAGGGTCCTGGAGAGGGAGGCCTTGCCAACTCCTCCCCCTCACTCTCAGAGTCTGCATCTGTCGATAGCCCAGGCTCAGGCAACGGAGCCACAACAGGAGGGGGGGTTGGACTAGATGACCTACAAGGTCCCTTCCAACTCAGGCACTTGGATTTGTGACAGTTTTAACAGATGAACAATCTGTCAAAACTGTCACAAATCCATGCCAGTTGCCAAGCACCTGAATTCAGATCACCTGACCATGGAGATAGTGGAGTGGTTTTAAGTGTAAGGAGGACCGGTTGTAACTCTCTTTTTAAAGGGTTGTTGTAACTTTGACTGGTCGCTACATGAGTGTTTGTAAGTCCAGGATTTCAGGATCTTTTCTAAGGATTTGGGGACATCAGAATGCTTCGATCTTCCTGGATTATTCTGCACTTATAAAAGGACCTGGTGCCGGATGGCTTTGCTAATTTCTACGGCCCTCCAGCTGCTCTTAAATGGCTCTCTGGTGATCTATTAGCAACGATGGCAGGTTTAATGGCTAATTATAATTAACTCATTGGCATTTATTAGCACAAAGGGTGCTGATGGCCATTAAAGTTGGTTGGTTTTAAAAGGGGATGGGATGCCGTTTTGGAGAGCACACGTCTTTAAGGCTATATCCCTGAGCTCTCAATGTTCACTAGCTGGGCCACAAAATGTCTGTAAAAAAAAAGTTGGAGAAGCTTCTTGGATGAGAAGCAAAACGTCTTCAAAGAAAAAAAACAACAGAAAGTCCAGTTGCCTCTTGAAAAAAACACCTTTGGGACAAACCCAGGAAGTGGATGACTGAGAATCTCCATAGACGTCTGTAAGAAAACCGCCAAACTCAGAAAGCACCACATTCCTCTTCCTCTTCCTCTTCCTCTTCCTCTTCCTCTTCCTCTTCCTCCTCCTCCTCCTCCCCCCTGCAAACCCTGCTCCCTTCCCCCCCTGATGATATTACCTATTTGGGCCATGAAACATCTGTAAGAAAACCTCCAAGCTCAGAGAGCACCAAGGACCCCACATTCTTCCTCTTCCTCTTCCTCCTCTTCTTCTTCCTCCTCCTCCTCCTCCTCCCCCCTGCAAACCCTGCTCCCTTCCCCCCCTGATGATATTACCTATTTGGGCCATGAAACATCTGTAAGAAAACCTCCAAGCTCAGAAACCACCAAGGATCCCACATTCCTCCTCCTCCTCCTCCTCCTCCTCCTCCTCCTCCTCCTCCTCCTCCTCCTCCTCCTCCTCCTCCTCCTCCTCCTCCTCCTCCTCCTCCTCCTCCCTGCAAACCCTGCTCCCTTCCAGTCTGGATGATATTACCTATTTGGGCCATGAAACATCTGTAAGGAAACCACCAAACTCAAGAGAGTACCTCTGGTTCAATGTTCTCTCTGGGTTGGGACCATGTGTTTGCCTGGATTAGGACTAGGGATGGCATGCTAGCAATGTTCCAATATTTGAGGGGCTGCCACAAAGAAGAGGGAGTCCAGCTATTCCCCAAAGCACCCAAGTACAGGATAAGAAGCAACAGATGGAAACGCATCAAAGAGAGATCCAACTTAAAACTAAGGAGTCAGTTTTCAGTGGAATGGCTTTCCTTCAGAGGTTGTGGGTACTACATCCTGTACTACCCACAACCTCTTACAGATGGGGAGGAACAGGTCAGGCTCAACCCATCCAAGACCGATGGCTGTGGTTTCCGACGTCCCGATATAGTCAGTTGACGCCATCGCTGACTATTGGGGACGAATCGCTGGCCCCCACGGAGAGGGCTCGCAACTTGGATGTCCTCCTGGATTCACGGCTGTCTTTAGAAGAGCACTTGACGGCCGTGACCGGGAAGATTTTTCATCAGGTTCGCCTGATTTGCCAGTTGCGTCCCTTTCTGGATCAGGACTCCCTACACACAGTCACTCATGCCCTCGTCACTTCCCGCCTGGACTACTGCAATGCTCTCTACATGGGCTCCCCTTGAGGAGCACCCGGAGGCTCCAACTGGCGCAGAGTGCGGCCGCGCGGGTGGTTATGGGAGCAACATGGCGCTCCCATGTGACACCTCTCCTGCGCGAGCTGCACTGGCTCCCGGTGGTCTTCTGGGTGCGCTTCAAGGTTTTGGTTACCACCTTTAGAGCGCTCCATGGCTTAGGACCTGGTTATTTATGGGACCGCCTACTACCACAAGCAGCCTCCCACCGGCCGGTACGCTCTCATAGAGAGGGGCTCCTCCGGGTGCCGTCAGCTAAACAATGTCGACTGGCGGCCCCCAGGGGGAGGGCCTTCTCTGTGGGGGCACCCACTATCTGGAATGAGCTCCCCCCAGAGATACGGAGGATCCCGGATCTACACACTTTCCGCCGTGCTCTTAAGATTCTCCTATTCCAGCAAGCCGGCCTGGCCTAATTTTCTCCCCTGTTTTAAAGTTCTTTTAAATCGAAATTTTAATCTGTTTTAAATTATTGGGATTTTTTAATTGTCTCGGGCTAAATTATTTAATCTGGTTTTAATTATGTCTTTTAACTTTTGTATCTATGTATTTTATTTTGTGCCTGTACACCGCCCTGAGTCCTTCGGGAATAGGGCGGTATATAAATCTAATAAAACAAACAAAACAAAACAAACAAACATCACTGGAGGTTTTCAAGAAGAAATTGGACAACCATTTGTCCAGATTGGTATAGTATTGCGGGATGGACTAGAAGACCTCCAAGGTCCCTTCCATCTATTCCGTAGGATTGAATTGAAACTTCTAGGGAAGTGCCTTCCTGACTAGGCCAAGAAACAATGGACGGAAACTAACCAAGGAGTGAAGCAACCTGGAAATAAGGAGAAGTTTCCTAACAGTGAGGACAATTAACTAGCAGAGCAACTTGCTGCCAGAAGTTGTAAATGCTCCAACACTGGAAGTTTTTAAGAAGAGGTTGGATAACCATTTGTCTGAAGTGGTGTAGGGCTTCCTGCCTAAGCAGGGGGTTGGACTAGAAGACCTCCAAGGTCCCTTCCAACTCTGTTATTCTATTCTATTCTATTCTATTCTATTCTATTCTATTCTATTCTATTCTATTCTATTCTATTCTATTCTATTCTATTCTTTATTGGTTCGATTTATATGCCACCCTTCTCCGGAGACTCAGGGCGGCTTACAATGCGTTAAGCAATAGCCTTCATACTTTTGTATATTTATACAAAGTCAGCTTATTGCCCCCACAAACTGGGTCCTCATTTTACCTACCTCAAAAGGATGGAAGGCTGAGTCAACCTCGAGCCTGGTGAGATTTGAACTCGCAGTAATTGCAGGCAGCTGGCAGCTAAGTGCTACTTAACAACGTTTTAGTCTGCTGTGCCACCAAGGCTCTATTCTATTCTATTCTATTCTATTCTATTCTATTCTATTCTATTCTATTCTATTCTATTCTATTCTATTCTATTCTATTCTACTCTACTCTACTCTACTCTACTCTACTCTACTCTACTCTACTCTACTCTACTCTACTCTACTCTACTCTACTCTATTCTTATTCTATGTTGGAACCATGGGTTTGCAAGCACTGTGTACCACTTTCAGGGGAACTTTCCTGCTGATGATCATCTAATTGGCTGTTCCAGACAAACCAAATGCTAAATTAACTCCAAAAGGGCTACCTGTTCTAAATTTTAGGTGCGGAGTGTCCTTTTGCTACTTAATGCTTTAGCATCCCTTTGATGCTAAAAATGTGATGAGTTGAGCTGGAAATACCGAAGAACATTAGGTAGACATCACAGGTTTGGAGGGTCTATTCAAGCCATCATGGATGATTATCCCTAGACCTTGAGTTCAATGCTCTGTTGTCTTCTGACCCATCAATTTGCAGTTCTTATTAATCATGTTGGAGCCTATAAAAAAAATCCTCCACTTAATTTTCCCGGGATTTCTCTAGTTCAGATGAGTGCTTGGATCTCACTCTTCTTAATGAGGGTCCTCATTTGGATTCAGCTAGCAAACGTATTTTCATGTCCTTCCATTTTATTTCAGATTAAAATTCCAGTTCTGTCTGCTACTTTCTGACCTCATTAGGTCCTTCCTCCCCCCTTTTTGTGGATTGCTTTTTCGGTCCATTTCTGGGCAGAAAGAGTTATTTTGCTTCATCTCTTTAACCTCTCCGTTCCTTCTGATTCTTGCCATTCTGTTCTTGGGGATTCTTTTTTTCCCCCCACCCTCAGTCTGGTGCTATTAAAAATAGCAAACCTAAAGAATGATAAACATCCCTAAGCAAGTGCCAAGAAAAGACCAACAGTTGGCAGGGAAGATTGAGGAAAGAACAGAACAGAATAGAAGAATGGAATGGGATAAGGTAGGATAGGATAGGATAGGATAGGATAGGATAGGATAGGATAGGATAGAATAGAATAGAATAGAATAGAATAGAATAGAATAGAATAGAATAGAATAGAATAGAATAATGGAATGGAATGGAATGGAATGGGATAGGATAAGATAGGATAGAATAGAATAGAATAGAATAGAATAGAATAGAATAGAATAGAATAGAATAGAATAGAATAGAATAGAATAATGGAATGGAATGGGATAGGATAGAATAGAATGGAATGGAATGGAATGGAATGGAATAGAATAGAATAGAATAGAATAGAATAGAATAATGGAATGGAATGGAATGGGATAGGATAAGATAGGATAGAATAGAATAGAATAGAATAGAATAGAATAGAATAGAATAGAACAATGGAATGGAATAGAATAGAATAGAATAGAATAGAATAGAATAGAATAGAATAGAATAATGGAATGGAATGGAATGGGATAGGATAGAATAGAATAGAATAGAATAGAATAATGGAATGGAATGGAATGGGATAGGATAGAATAGAATAGAATAGAATAGAATAGAATAGAATAGAATAGAATAATGGAATGGAATGGAATGGGATAGGATAAGATAGGATAGAATAGAATAGAATAGAATAGAATAGAATAGAATAGAATAATGGAATGGAATGGAATGGGATAGGATAAGATAGGATAGAATAGAATAGAATAGAATAGAATAGAATAGAATAGAATAGAATAGAATAGAATAGAATAGAACAATGGAATGGAATGGGATAGGATAGGATAGAATAGAATAGAATAGAATAGAATAGAATAGAATAGAATAGAATAATGGAATGGAATGGAATGGGATAGGATAGAATAGAATAGAATAGAATAGAATAGAATAGAATAGAATAGAATAGAATAGAATAGAATAGAACAATGGAATGGAATGGGATAGGATAGGATAGAATAGAATAGAATAGAATAGAATAGAATAGAATAGAATAGAATAATGGAATGGAATGGAATGGGATAGGATAAGATAGGATAGAATAGAATAGAATAGAATAGAATAGAATAGAATAGAATAGAATAGAATAGAATAGAATAGAATAGAATAGAATAGAATAATGGAATGAAACCAGGGGTGGGATTCTACTGGTTCGGATGAACTGGTAGCTCCGACAGTCAGCTGTGCCCGCACCCCCCTGTGCTTTACTTACCTATATTTTCGCAGCTGACACAGACAACCTACAAAGTTACTCCTTGCATGGCCCCATGGGAGTCTGACAAGCAATCAGAATACAAGCTCAAATTCAACGCCCAACAGAGGGTATAAATCTCTCTCTCTCTCACCCATGTCCTTCTTTCTTGCCCAGGACCTCAAAACCATGTGGTTTCTGTCCACCATCTTTTCAAGCAGTCTCCATGTTTCCCAGTGTCTTTCTCCCCATTTGGAACTGAGCCCACATTTCTTCCCAACAGATGGACGTTAAGCTGCTCTCATTCTTTAATTTTTCCTGATGCAGTTCGGCAGTGTTAAGGTAATGTTAAGGACTTGATAGCTGAAAATCTGAAATGACGGTGATCAGGGAAAAAAAAGAAATCCTCCTGCCCTTCTTTTTATCGGTTCTTCGTTCCCTGATGAAAAGGACTTCCTTCATCACGGTCTTTCAAAGGGGAAGGAAACTTAGGTAGCGCCCGGCGATGCTTTGATTCAAAGGTTCAGCAATTTCATCAATTCAGGCACTTTGAATCAATCAGCTTGATGGGCCTTTTCACATGCAGGCACCCATGTCAATCAGCGCGAATCCAATTGATATGATGACTCGGATGACAAGCTCATGGAGAGTCAACTTGACCCTTCAAATCACAGTGTGAATCTTAGTTGGGTTGTATGTCTGAGGATGAAACAGATATATTTTAGAATAGAATTATTAGAATTAGAATTAGAATTAGACTAGAGTAGAGTAGAATAGAACAGAAGAATAGAATAGAATAGAATAGAATAGAATAGAATAGAATAACAGAGTTGGAAGGGACCTTGGAGGTCTTCTAGTCCAACCCCCTGCTTAGGCAGGAAACCCTACACCACTCCAGACAAATGATTATTCAATCTCTTCTTAAAAACTTCGAGTTCTTGGAGCATCCACAACTTCTGAAGGCAAGTGGTTCCATTGATGAATTGTTCAGGAAATTTCTCGTAAGTTGCTTCTGTCCTTGATTAGTTTCCACCCATTGCTTCTAGTCCTACCCTCAAGTGCTCCCAATTTGTGTTGCTGTCTTAATTTTGAGGTAGCCAAGTGAAGCGTTGGGGGGGGGGGCGTAACTTTGAACCGTCACTAAATGAACTGTAAGTCCAGAACTAGCTGCACTGGTTTTTATGGCCTGGGACAGATGAAATGTTTCCTGTGCAGTGTTTTCCTTAGCAGTGATAAGGTAAAGGTTTCCCTTGCACATCTGTGCTAGTCGTTCCCGACTCTAGGGGGCGGTGCTCATCTTTGTTTCAAAGCCGAAGAGCCAACGCTGTCCGAAGACGTCTCCGTGGTCATGTGGCCGGCATGACTCAATGCCAAAGGCGCATGGAACGCTGTTCCCTTCCCACCAAAGGTGGTCCCTATTTTTCTACTTGCATTTTTTTTACGTGCTTTCGAACTGCTAGGTTGGCAGAACCTGGGACAAGTAACGGGAGCTCACCCTGTTACGGGGCGCTAGGGATTCGAACTGCTAAACTGCCGACCTTTCGATTGACAAGCTCAGCGTCTTCACCTCTGCGGATATCTCCCAGCCATCTTGAGTGAGCATTATTCTGCAAATTTCCAAAGGCTGCATAATTACCACTCCAGTAAGCATCCCAGACGTTTGTGCTAATGTCATCTCCTTCATTTCAAATTTTCTCTCTCTTTTTTTCCTCAGTTCTCCCCATGAATGCTTCCTTGGCTCCGAGAGCATCAGAAACAGCTGGTTTGAAGGGTATTTAAACACTAAAAATACCTATTTTTTATTGCCTATTACAACAATGGAACAAGCGGCATGCTTCCACCCATCGCGGAACACGTCAAATCCCAAGCGAAAACGGTTTTTGTCTTTAATATTTGTTCCAGGTGTGCTTAAACAAGAAACAACAATGAACTAAGTTCCGTAGGGAGCAGCTCATGATGTTTCAAGATATAGATAGATAGATAGATAGATAGATAGATAGATAGATAGATAGATAGATAGATAGATAGATAGATATAGATATAGATATAGATATAGATATAGATATATAGATATACAGTAGATAGATATAGATAGATAGATAGATAGATATAGATATATAGATATACAGTAGATAGATATAGATAGATAGATAGATAGATAGATAGATATAGATATAGATATAGATATATAGATATACAGTAGATAGATAGATATAGATAGATAGATAGATAGATATATCTAGATCGATATATATACAGTATATCTAGATCGATAGATATATACAGTATATCTAGATCTATCTATCTATCTATCTATCTATCTATCTATCTATCTATCTATCTATCTATCTATCTATCTATCTATCTATCTATCTCGTTCAGGATTTCTTGATCCTTCTTAAAAACCCAAACTAGCAAACAAGAATGGAGAGAGGGAGGGAGGGAGGGAGAGAGGGAGGGAGAGAAGAAATGATTCAACCATGGGTCTGAAATTAGTGAAAACTCAAGAATGAGGTTTGGTTTGGTTTGGTTTATTTCATCCTGGCCAAAATTTTGACTTCCTGGCTGAATATTAAAATAGGATTATTAGGTCTGGGTTGCAAATGTGCAGACAACCTCTGATGGATGGATGGATGGGTGGGTGGATGAATGGATTGATTGTCTGATTATGTGTCGTCAAGTCAGTATCCGTTCTTAGCAGCCCTATAGATAGATCTTGATCAGGCGCTCCTTCGGATCTTCTGACGGAGCACCCAATGTGTTTGCCTTTGATCCCATCTCCCTTATTCCTGGTTGGGTTCTTCGTCTCATTACTTCCGCTTTTTCTAACATTAAGAACTTCTCAAAGGAGGTGATGGGTTCTTCTCTAATGTGGCCAAAATCTGGTAACTTGAGGCTGAACAAGGCTACCTGTAGATGGCAGCAAAGCCATTAAAAATATATAATATTTACTGCCATTAGCGGCGATTCAGGTCACTGCAGCCCAGATGTGCTAGCACTATTAAAGCCCATTGCTAGCCAGTCCTGTTACCCTTCCTTCCTTCCTTCCTTCCTTCCTTCCTTCCTTCCTTCCTTCCTTCCTTCCTTCCTTCCTTCCTTCCTTCCTTCCTTCCTCCCTCCCTCTCTCCCTCCCTCCCTCCCGTCTTTCCTCTCAATATTCTTCCTCCTGCTCCTTCCTTCCTTGCTTGCTCCCTCCCTCCCTCCTTTCCTCTCTCTTTCCCTCTCAATATTCTTCTGCTCCTGCCTTCTTTCCTCCCTCCCTCCCTTCTTTCCTCTTTCTCTCAATATTCTTCCTCCCACTCCTCCCTCCCTCCCTTCTTTCCTTTCTCTTTCATTCTCAATATTCTTCCTCCCGCTCCTTCCTTGCTCCCTCCCTCCCTCCCTTCTTTCCCCTTTCTCTCAATATTCTTCCTCCTGCTCCTTCCTCCCTTTCTTCCTCTCTCCCTCCCTTCTTCCCTCTCTCTTTCCCTCTCAATATTCTTCTGCTCCTGCCTTCTTTCCTCCCTCCCTCCCTTCTTTCCTCTTTCTCTCAATATTCTTCCTCCCACTCCTCCCTCCCTCCCTTCTTTCCTTTCTCTTTCACTCTCAATATTCTTCCTCCCGCTCCTTCCTTCCTTCCTTCCTTCCTTCCTTCCTTCCTTCCTTCCTTCCTTCCTTCCTTCCTTCCTTCCCTCCCTCCCTCCCTCCCTCCCTCCCTCCCTTTTTTTCTTTTCTTTCTGTATTAAAACATTGTAATATATATCCATTACAAAGAGGCAAACCAATTTTTCTGAAGGCCATCCATGCCTCCATTGTTGACCCCTAGTTCCAATACGGCAAATAAAGACAGTGTTATTTGCCAGGAAGTAGGGAGAAGGAGAAACCCCCCCCCCAACCACAATAGGGTCTTTGATCTTGTACTTAAAATTACCATCATGACTGTTTTTTTTTAAAAAAATCCCCTTCCTCTTTTTTAATGGCTCTAATGGCTCTGGATGAGCTTTTTTTTCAAAGGAGCACAATGGAAAATTCAGACGGAAATAAAAGTGCGCTTCTTAAAAATTGTGTACTCAAGAGTTGTTTTCGAGCTTGGCCCGAAGTCTGGATTTTCTTCGGTTTAGCTAGCACGAAGGGAAAGACTGGATGGCTGGGGAAGACGGAAGAGGATAAATTAAGCAATTTCAGGATTTGGCAATTTTGTCTTATTAGCAGTCAGTTCCTTAAGGGGAGAAACTGTGGTGGAGTAAATTGCATTAGGAGAAACAGCTGAATTGGATTTACAGAAAAGAGAATCCAGGTCTGAGTTCTTTTGCTGTCTTAAAAAAAAAACCAGTAGTGTAAATGTGTTGTCAAAGAGGATTGTTATATTTTATTGGCTGGCTTACTTTGCACACTTTCCCTATCTAAGTTCCATCAAAGGTTATCCACCAACGCAACTCATACTATTATACTTTTTTTGTTTTTCCAATGAAAAGGCTGTTGAGCTTTTTTGTGTGGCTGAGTCACAAGATGCAAAACTAATTTGAACCTTAAGTTACCGAGAAGAGCTTTTATTGTTCAGCGCCGTGCAATTTTTTATTTTATTTTTTTTGAGAGAGAGGGGTTGCGTTGTTAGAAAGAGCGACATCTCTGTGTATTCACGAGTTACTTGCAGCACTGCAATTGAAGCTTTATGGAAATATATTTGGGCTATGTCATTTGTGTTATATTTGCACTATCGAGATGTAGAGACTCTACAATTAGTGCAAAGAAGAGCAACAAAGCTGATTAGGGGACTGGAGACTAAAACATACAAAAACAGTTGCAGGAATTAGGTAGGTCTAGTTTAATGAAAAGAAGGACTAGGGGAGAGATGATAGCAGTGTTCCGATATCTCACGGGCTGCCCCAAAGAAGAGGGAGTCAAGCTATTCTCCAAAGCACCTGAGGGCAGAAGAAGAAGCAATGGGTGGAAACTGATCAAGGAGAGAAGCAACTTAGAACTAAGGAGAAATTTCCTGACAGTGAGAACAATTAATCAGCAAAACAACTTGCCTCCAGAAGTTGTAAATGCTCCAACACTGGAAGTTTTTAAGAAGAGGTTGGACAACCATTTGTCTGAAGTGGTGTAGGGTTTCCTGCCTAAGCAGGGGGTTGGACTAGAAGACCTCCAAGGTCCTTTCCAATTTCTATTCTATTCTATTCTATTCTATTCTATTCTATTCTATTCTATTCTATTCTATTCTATTCTATTCTATTCTATTCTATTCTATTCTAGTTTCTATTCTAGTTTCTATTCTATTCTATATTCTATTCTATTCTATTCTATTCTATTCTATTCTATTCTATTCTATTCTATTCTATTCTAGTTTCTATTCTAGTTTCTATTCTATTCTATTCTATTTTCTATTCTATTCTAGTTTCTATTCTATTTTCTATTCTATTCTATTCTATTCTATTCTACTCTACTCTACTCTACTCTACTCTACTCTACTCTACTCTACTCTACTCTACTCTACTCTACTCTATTCTATTCTATTCTATTCTATTCTATTCTATTCTATTCTATTCTATTCTATTCTATTCTTATTGCAAAGTAGCCGGATTGTGAACAATCAGAAATGCTTATTTGGTCTACCCTCTTTCCCAACCACAGGGACTTCAAGAGGTTTACAGGTAATAACAACAAACATTAAAGCCACAGGTAGCACTAACATCAAAATAAACAGGGCCCATCATATTTTTCCCATCTGTTTTTAGTTTTCAGGCTTTCCGCTGCTTGCCAGAAGCCTGATTTGTTTAAACGTTGGGTCATTGCACTCATAACATTGCATTACTCACGCTTGTTCTGTTTCCCGTTTTAATCGAAGGCATAAACAGTTTTTAATTCCTCCTCGTGACGCCATCCTGGAATTTGGTTGCAAGGCTCTCCCCGGGGTCCCCCCCCGCCCCCCGAGCCAGCCAACACTTCCTTGACTGGGATGGTTAGTCACCGCTCCCTGCTAACCTAACCCAAGCATCCTCATGGCGAGTCCCATTTTCCACGGTGGATTTTACACCTCGAAGAAGGCATAAGTTCTGTTTGTAAGTGTGCACGCTCCATTTATGAGATGTGCGCTGGCTTAACGGATGCTTGCTATTGGAGTGCTCGTGCAGGTCCCAGGCCGTGGCCGTTTTCTCTTCTCCAAATTAGATAATTTGCAAACCTTTGGAAGCCACCTCATTGTTCCAACATCCTGCAAACTTCAGAACGGGCTGGTTGAGATTTACGATGGTGGTCTAACGTGGACATTTGGGCTTCAGGGGTCTTTAGAAAAACCCCTATTTTATTTATTTATTTATTTTTGTCAATCATGTATTTTTTAACAGATATAAGTGTAAACATAATTATAAATACATGAAAAGGATACAAATAAAATAAAACATTAGGACAGGGACGGAAGGAACGCTGGTGTGCTTATGCACACCCCTTACATACCTCTTAGGAATGGGGTGAGGACTACAGTAGACAGTCTAAGGTTAACGTTTTGGGGATTTGGGGAAGAAACCACAGAGTCAGGTAGTGCATTCCAGGCATTGACCACTCTGTTGCTGAAGTTGTATTTTCTGCAATCAAATTTGCATCGGTTTACCATGAGTTTGTATCTATTGTGTGCTCTTGTGTTGTTGAGGTTGAAGCTGAAGTAGGACATTGTAGCAGATGATTTTATGTACTACGTTTAGGTCATACCGAATGAGGCTAAGTACACCTAGTTACTGGTTACCAGTTCTTAGTCACATACTCCCCCCGCACTTAAGACGACAAGAAGCTCTCATTCGGGAGTATAGTAAGATCCTGTTAAATTCCTCTCTACCCATACATGGGTACATTCCTAATCTCTTAAGATGCCGATTAAAGTCAAGAAACCCACCAATCTTGACAGCGTGTAAATTGATGGCCGATCATCAGAACACCACACAAAAGTGGATGGAGGTGTGGAATAGCTGTTCCCCCCAAGATGTCTCCGAGCATATCAGTCCTAGTAGTCTACCTCCAGGATTTAGCCTACCCCGACACATATGGGTGACATATAATAGAATTAGAACAACTCATGGGGTGTGTGCTGACTCCCTGTATAAATGGGGAAAGACACCTTCAGCACAATGTGATTGCAGGGCCCCTTGACAGACTATCCAGCACATAGTGAGGGAATGCCCTCACAGAAGGTATCCAGGAGATTCTAGGGACTTCCTCTGCATAGCAACGGCAGCTACTGACTGGATCTCCAAACTCGACATTAAATGTTGAAATGTTATTTCTGTTTTCCTCTTAGGTTTTCTTACTGCTTTTTTATTGTTTTAATTGTTTTTAACCTGTAAAAATGAAGTGTTTTAATACTGTGTGTGACTAACCATATGCTAAATAAATAAATAAGGTCATACCGAAGATGGCAAAGTTCTAAGTTGTCTAAACCCAAAATTTCGAGTCTGGTGGCATAAGGGATTTTGTTGCGAGCAGAGGAGTGGAGGACTCTTCTTGTGAAATATCTCTGGGTTTGTTCGATTGTATTAATGTCCGATATGCGGTGCGGGTTCCAGACAGATGAGCTGTATTCGAGAATTGGTCTGGCAAATGTTTTGTATGCCCTAGTTTGCAGTTCAAGATTACCGGAGAAGAAGCTACACAAGATTAGGTTAACATCTATCTATCCTTCCTTTTATATTCTGGGAGTTTTGCCGTGGATTGAAATGGAGTTTTACGCAGTCAAATCCTGTTATGAATTCTGACAGGCCCGAAGAAAAGGCATCCGTATTCCGGAGCTTTGATGTTAAAATGTGTTTCAAGGAACTGATGTTTCCTCCCCCCTGCCCGTTTCTCCCTCCCTCCCCACTTTGCATTGTAAGGATAGTTTAAAAACCGTGACTTTCTGGTGGGATGACACATGACAAAGGGGTTGTGGGTTGGGATGGAGAGCAGATTGACTTGGAAAGGTTCTTGATCTTCTTAGGTGGCAGCTTATGAATAACAGAAGAACAAAGAACTGGCTAGTTTACTCCTAAAGTCCTAAGATGTCCATGAAAGCTCAGTTATTTCTTTTGTAAATCTCAGTACTTCTGAGCCAGAATCTTGCCCTTGGGAAAAGTTGGGAAATTCTCTTTCTCTTGTAAAAAATCCATCGCATCCATCATAACTCCATAAAGCTACCTGGAGATGCTTGGGATAATGAGATGAGTGGGATGTAAATTTAGTAACTAACTAACTAACTAACTAACTAACTAACTAACTAACTAACTAACTAACCCACCAACCAACCAACCAACCAACCAACCAACCAACCAACCAACCATTTGTGGGGTTCTTGGTGCTCTGCAAGCTTGGCTTTTCATTACCCAACTAGGTAACAGCTTCAGTGCTAGCTAATGCATCGTCAGTGTTATGATGTTACCAGGGATGGGGTTTACTTACCATTATTACCGGTTCGCAACGGGAGCGCACACACTTCTGCACATGCACAGAAGCTTCTTGGCCAATAAAGAATTCTATCTATCTATCTATCTATCTATCTATCTATCTATCTATCTATCTATCTATCTATCTATCTATCTATCTATCTATCTATCATCTATCTATCTATCTATCTACTATCTATCTATCTATCATCTATCTATCTATCTACTATCTATTTATCTATCTATCTATCTATCTATCTATCTATCTATCTATCTATCTATCATCTATCTATCTATCTACTATCTATTTATCTATCAATCTATCAATCAATCAATCATCTATCTATCTATCTCTATTATCTATCTATCTATCATCTATCTAACTATATCTATCTATCTATCTATCTATCTATCTATCTATCTATCTATCATCATCTATCTATCTCAGTGGAGCCTCCACTCCCTCCATCTATGAAGTTTGCTGCAGCTTATGAAAATATTTATAATAAAATTTGTTAGTTGGAGATGCTCTCCGTTCTGTTGGTGGCTCTGTGCTGGGCTTCAGACTTCACTTCTGGAGAAGACATTCTGGGAGTTTTTTTTTTTTTTGGAGCCGTATTGTGTCCTGAACTCTCTTCCAGTTTCCTTCTCTTCCGCCAAAGCTCTTAACAATCTGATAATCCCCGTGAATGACTTCGGATAAAAAAGATTGAGTTTTTTTTTAATGTGGTCTAATTAATTTACAGCATTCCTTGGTGAGGGACACTGGCTTAGGCAGTTTTAGGAAAGGATTAGTTGACGCTACGGTGGATAAGTTTTATATTAGTGGTTCTTAGGGACTGCGGTGGGACGTGGTGGCTCAGTGGCTAAGACACTGAGCTTGTTGATCAAAAGGTTGGCAGTTCAGCAGTTTGAATCCCTAGTGCCGCGTAATGGAGTGAGCTCCCATTATTTGCCCCAGCTTCTGCCAACCTAGCAGTTCGAAAGCACGTGAAAAATGCAAGTAGAAAAATAAGGACCACCTTTGGTGGGAAGGGAACAGCGTTCCGTGTGCCTTTGGTGCACTTTCCCGACTCTATGGGGAGGTGCTGATCTCTGTTTCAAAGCCGAAGAGCCAGCGCTGTCTGAAGAAGTCTCAGTGGTCATGTGGCCGGCATGACTAAATGCCAAAGGTGCACGGAACGCCGTTATTTTCCCACCAAAGGTGGTTCCTATTTTTCTACTTGCATTTTTTACCTGCTTTCGAACTGCTAGGTTGGCAGAAGCTGGGACAAGTCACGGGAGCTCACCCCGTTACGCGGCACTAGGGATTCGAACCTTTCGATCGACAAGCTCAGCGTCTTAGCCACTGAGCCACTGCGTCTGTTTTTACTAGTCTAGACATATCCATTCTTTGTTATATTTTAGCTTCCAGCCTCCTAATCATCTTCGTCACTCTTCTCTGCACTCTTTCCAGAGTCTC
This sequence comes from Pantherophis guttatus, assembly GCF_059756535.1. Taxonomy (NCBI): domain Eukaryota; kingdom Metazoa; phylum Chordata; class Lepidosauria; order Squamata; family Colubridae; genus Pantherophis; species Pantherophis guttatus. Next base: position 15,084,323 of record NC_142076.1, on the reverse strand, counting down.
AACATCTTTTTCTTTTTATATGGCGGTGACCAGAATTGGAAGCGGTATGCCAAGTGTAGCCTTGGATCAGGATGCTTGAGAATCTCCACAGACTTACGGTGGAGAAAAACCAACTTGGTGGTGCAGTGGACTAAGTGCTGTTATGTAGCACTTAACTGCCAGCTGCCTGCAATTAGTGCGAGTTCAAATCTCACCAGGCTCAAGGTTGACTCAGCCTTCCATCCTTCCGAGGTAGGTAAATTGAGGACCCGGATTGTGGGGGGCAATAAGCTGACTTTGTAGAAACACCACTTATGGGGGGGGGGCAAAAGCCCTAATAAGCAGGTATATACAAAAGAATGAAGGCTATTGCTATAAGTGCATTGTAAGCCGCCCTGAGTCTTCGGAGGAGGGCGGCATATAAATTGAACTAATAAATAAATAAACTTCTTGTATCGGGACCTCCTTAAAATGGATAGGAAGCCAAGCAGCCTCAGCCAGTCATAAAACAAACAAGCCAGAGATTTAAAGACAAAACCTCGATTGACTCTTTTGTTTCAGGACATTGCATTGTGCAACTACAGACAGTCGGTGATGGTTTAGTGCGCTGAGCCAGCAAATTGTAAATAAACGCTGTGGGTTTTTTGATCACCTTATTATAGGCATTCTGCATTTGGAGAACGCAAGTGGCCCAGCGCTAAAGTCTTTTTTTTTTTTTTTGACACGATGCAATTTTTTTTTCCTGCAAATGTTCGCTGCGTCAGATCGTTCTATCTTACCCTTCTACCTCTCCCCCCCTCCCCCCCACAATTGAGTCTCTGGAGTCCTTTTGGAATAGCTAAAGCACATAAGGCATCAGCTAAATGATTTTTAAAAAGATGACTACGCTAATTCATGCAAACGGGGTCGTTAGCAGTTAAGAGGCTTGGCGAGATGAACATTTAAAATAGGTCCCCATTTAGCTGGAAAATACAGCGGATAATGATGACCCAATCATTCTGTCCTAACCTCGGGGTTTGTTCATAAAATTAATTGAGGGGAGGCGGGAAGAAACTCCTGAATGCTTTTATATATATATATATATTTTCTTACTTCTTCGTAGGGTTTATGTGTGTTTTTCTTCTAGCCAGGTTTTCCCTACGTAACCAAGGTTTTTTTGTAGCTCCAGCTCAGTAGAATCACATCTCAAAGCCCAGAACCGAGTAGATGTGATTCTACTGAGCTGGAGCTACAAAAAAACCTTGGTTACGTAGGGAAAACCTGGCTAGAGGAAAAACACACATAAACCCTACAAAGAAGTAAGAAAATAGATACTATACCTTTACAGGGAGGATACATAAGATGTGGGTGTGGCCTACTGATGAAAGCAAACGAGCTGGAAATAGATCTATATAGGTCTCCCACCTAGCAGGAAGAGCTTGCTGGCTGCTAGAAAAGAAAAAAGCCCAGAATCGAGTGGATGTGATTCTACTGAGCTGAGGCTGCAGAAAAACCTTGGTTACCTGGCTAGACGAAAAACATATCTATCTCTATCTCTATTATCTCTATCTCTATCATCTATCTATCTATCTATCTATCTATCTATCTATCTATCTATCTATCTATCTATCTATCTATCTATCTACCTATCTATCTATCTATCATCTATCTATCTAAAGGTAAAGGTAAAAGGTTCCCCTAGCACAGGGATCTGCAACTTTAAACACTCCAAAGAGCCATTTGGACCCGTTTCCCACAGAAAAGAAAACACCGGGAGCCACAAATCCTTTCCCGTGCCTGACTAATTCTTGAGCGGCCACAAAACCAGCACATGTAGTTGAATTAAACATTCTGTTTTCTTCTGAAACTTTTCTTTTCTTGGCTACCGGGGGTTGAAAAGCGCAATGAATTGCGTGCCATCGGGTGTTGCACATTGGCGGTTGTGACGCAGATTTTGAGTCACAGGGAGCCGCAGCAGAGGGGTGAAAGAGCCACATGCGGCTTCAGAGCCGCAGGTTGCTGACCCCTGCCCTAGCACATATGTGCTAGTTGTTCCCGACTCTAAGGGGCGTTGGTCATCTCCGTTTCAAAGCCAGAGAGCCAGCGCTGTCCGAAGATGTCTCCATGGTCATGTGGCCGGCATGACTCAACGCCAAAGGCGCACGGAAGGCTGTTCCCTTCCCACCAAAGGTGGTCCCTATTTTTCTACTTGCATTTTTTTTACGTGCTTTCGAACTGCTAGGTTGGCAGAAACTGGGACAAGTAACGGGAGCTCACCCCGTTATGTGGCACTAAGGATTCGAACGGCTGAACTGCCAACCTTTCAATCGACAAACTCAGCATCTTAGTCCCTGAGCCACCGCGTCCCTGCACACATACACACACACACACACACACACACACACACAAACACAATATTTATATTTTTCACTGCCCAATATATATATATTTTATATATTTTTATATTTTTCACTGCCCAAAGTCCTTCCTGGATGGAGATGGCAGTCTAGACACATGAAATACAAACACAGGTAGCCCTCCACTTATGACCACAATTGAGCCCATCATTTCGGTTGTTAAGTGAGACAGTTGTTAAGTGAAGTCTGCCTTCTTTTACAACCTTTCTTGTTAAGTGAATTCTCTGCCGTGGTCAAGTCTGTCACACGGTTGTTAAGTGAATCTGGCTTCTCCGTTGACTTGGCTTGTCAGAAGGTCGCAAAAGGGGATCATGTGACTCTGGGGGGGTGAGGGGGAAACGGCTGATGCTGCAACCGTCGTAAGTACGAGTCAGTTGCCGGGCATCCGAATTTTGCTCACGTGACTACGGAGATGCTGCGACAGGTTGTAAGTAAGTGCGAAAAAGGTCATAAGAGCCGAGGTGGCGCAGTGGTTAGAGTGCAGTACCACAGCTACTTCAGCTGACTGCTAGTTCAGCAGATCAGCGGATCAAATCCCACCGGCTCAAGGTTGACTCAGCCTTCCATCCTTCTGAGGTGGTAAAATGAGGACCCAGATTGTTGTGGGGGGCAATATGCTATTTAGTATACTGTCTTTGGTGTAAGCCGCCCAGAATCCTCAGAGAGTGGGCGGCATAGAAATATGACTAATAATAAATAATAATAAGTGACGTCGTAACTTTGAACGGTCCCTAAACGAACCGTTGTAAGTCGAGGACTACCTGTAATCTTTAACACGATGCGTCGGAGGCGGTAATTACACAGGAATGGAAGAAGAAGAAGAAGGAGAAGAAGAAAAAAGAGATCACAGCCGTTTGAAAGCGGTATTTTTTTCCCCGTTTTTCGTTTTAATACATTGACAATTGTCCAGAAAGAAAGAACATACAACAGCTAAAACTTCCAAACACGATTGTTATTTATTTATTTTATTTTATTTTATTTTTTTAAGGCCACGTTTAAAAAAAAACAAACAAACCAACCAACAATCACCACGATGGAGGACCTTAAGGCTTCTTTTTTAAAAAAGGAGCAACTCATTGGATGCCATGGCATGAAATACTGAGTTGGAAATAAGGATTCCCATAGGGAAATCTGTTCAACCCACAGCCTCCCAAGATCTCACAAACTTTTGAAAAACAAGCTTTTCCGTTGTTCTTAATGGCAACTGACGGACCAATGGAGCACGTATCCAGCATATCCAGCAAACAGAATCTCTATATTTTTTTTTTGTGGTTTTCTTTTTGTGTGTGTGTGTGTGTGTGTGTGTGTTTTAAACCCATCAAAGGTGATATATATATTTATATCTATATATATATTTCCTTAATCACAAACGGAATCAAAGAACGAGCCAGTATTATTATTATTATTTTTTATAATATACAAAGGCAGCACAACCAATTGCGCCGGATATGAAAGAGCTCTGCTATCAGAGACGACTGTACAGTATCTTGCTGTTTATTTGGCAAGGTTTTTTTGTGTTTTTTTTTTACAAATCTAATACTTAAGAGAAGTTTTTTCTTTCTTTCTTTCCCCACCTTCTACTTTTATTGATTACCAAAATAGAGAAAAAAGAGACGGAGAGAAAGACACAGAGAAAGAGAGAGAGAGACAGAGAGAGAGAAAGAGAGAGAGAAAGAGAGAGAGAAAGAGAGAGAATTTGCATAGATTGTACATTCAACTCAAAAGAGATTTTTTTTAAAAAAAACCCCCGTTTTCCTCCCTCGTCCGGTTTTCTGTTTTTCCTCAAACGAACGTAATTTTTTTAAAAAAATTATCAGTGAGGTAGTACCTTTGGTAGCACCCGTGAGCAAAAGAAGAAGGCAAGAAACGATTAAAAACAAAACAAAAAACCAGAAGGGACTGAAACGAGAGTTGGTCGGCATGGGAAATCGGCCTTCCTTTCTAAGATTGTACGTCCATAGTGGAAAGAACTATTCAAACCATTTGGAAGGGGGGGGGTCTCTACAGGTAATCCTCGACTTACGACCACAACGGAGCCCCAAATTTCGGTGGTTAATTGAGATGTTTGAGTGAGTTTCGCCCCATTTTGTGACCTTTCTTGCCGTGGTGGTTAAGTGAATCGCCGCGGCTGTTACGCTAGCAACCCACATCACCCCCGAGACACCCCAACCATCATAAAGAGGAGACAGATGCCAAACGTCTGAATTTTGAATCACATGACCATGGGGGAATGCCCCGACGGTCGGAACTGTGAAAAAAACACGGCCGTAAACCACATTTTTCTGTGCCGCCGTAACTTTGAATGGTCACTAAATGAACTGTTGTAAGTCAAGGACTGCCTGTAGTTGTCACTCCCCCCCTCCTTCCCGCCCCCTCCCCCCACCCAATTCACAGCAACTGTTTTGGTCGAGAACTTTAGCTGCTCAAATTGCTTCCAATGGCTGGGGTTTTTTGGAGGAAAAACAATGCTTCTGAATCCCAGGATGAAAACAATGATTTCCTATTTCACGTGTCCTGCGATTATCGGATATTTTCCACTTGGCTGAATCTCAACCCTTTTGGCTCGCCTTGCGTTTGGGAACGGCAGGAAGTGAGATCAAAAGAGCTTCTGACTCGCAATTAGATGGGTCAAGCTTTGGGTTTGTTATCTGCCGGTGGGACTCCTGGCTTCTTGACAGGACCTTCACAAACCATCTAGGGCATGGGCGCCCAAACTTAGTAATTTTGAGGACCTGTGGACTTCAACTCCCAGAATTCCTCAGCCAGCATGAAGTTGGAAGTCCCCCAAGTCTTAAAAATAATCAAAATTGAATATCCCATATCTAGGGTTACTGGGTTTGCACCATCAATTCCAAAAACCATGGAAGATAGGAAAGCAGAAAGTCAGCAGGAGCAAATCTGAAGGGATAGGTTCCTTTAAAATAAAATAAAATAAAATAAAAATAAAAGCTTGTGTAAGATGCAGAGGGGAAGCAGTCGGGGTGGGCTTCTGGGGGTTCGCAGGGATTCGGGAGAACCTCTAGCTAAGATTCTGTGCAGTTCGGAGAACCCCCCAAATCCCACTCCTAGCTGGCCCTGCCCACCCTACCCCGCCCCTCCCGGGAGTCCCCACGCAGCCCGTTTTGGATGCAGGTTAAGTGCAGGGCGCACGCTGAGGTTCGGGGAGGGTGAAAAACGGGCCTACCGGAAGTTCAGGAAGGCCGGAAATGGGGCCTTTTCCGGCCTCCGGAGGGCCTACAGAGCCTGGGGAGGCTATTTTCGCCCTCCCAGAGACTCAAGAAAAGCCTTTGGAGCCCGGGGAGGGCAAAAACATGCCCCACCGCTGTGGTGCAAGAGGCTGACTAGGCCATGCCCACCATGGCCACGCCCACCCAGCAACCGGGCAGAGAACCCCTTGCTCAAATTCTGGAAGCCCACCCCCTGGAAGCAGTCTTGACCACTTGGTGTGTCCTCTGGATATTTAGGTCTGTGACCCCCCTCCCAGTTTTGACTGGAAGGCATATTTGGAAGGCACTGACTGGAGTAGAGTAGACCCATATTGTATAGTAGAGTTTCTTAGATTTCAGGTCTGGAAAGGAATGTAAGATCCATGCAACCTTTCTTGGCTCATAATCTCAGGAGGAACCTTGTTGCAAGGCAGATTGTAGATGGTGGAGACACGAGGTGTACCTCTTCTTCACTAATTTCTGAAGCGGATCTTTCTTCTGAAAACAATCCCAACAGCCCTACCCCACAGAACCTCCTGCACCCTCCAGATAGGTGGACGTCAACTCTCGTTCTTGTTTCACCACACATGATGCGCCTCTTAAATTTGTGCTGCATTCAACTCGTTCTCCTGAGCTATCTCTCCACCACCGTATCACAACAGGGTGCCTTTATCCTGAACTGTATATTTTGCTTCCTTCGACAAATACACCTTGCAACAGACCAAAATTGAAGATGACGGCATGATGGGAGTGTTGATCTGAAACTTATTGGTCCTTTAGAATGAGAACTTTGGGTCAGAAACAAAGGCCATCTGATCACCATCGTCTGATCTTCAGCAGAGACTTAGATGTTTCTCTGTTTGGATCAGAGGAAAGTTCTCTATGGAAGAAACAAGGCAATGTCTCCTTGGACAGGTGTCTCCAACCTTAGCAACTTTAAGACTTGTGGACTTCAACTCCCAGCTGAGGGTTGAAGTCCACAAGTCTTAAAGTTGCTAAGGTTGGAGACACCTGTCCTAGGAGACGTCTTGTGACAGATGTGGATGGCTGAATGGACAGATGGAGATACCACATGAAGGCCACAGAAAGCTCTTCATGATGGAGATGCCCGTATGGAATGATACTTTTGGTTGGATGGCTTGGGATGGAAGAGTTGTCTTCTCACTTGGAGCACCTTGAGTAAAATATCTCCCGGTCTTTAGGAGTCTCCCCCGAAGGCAAGGAGCGTAACTCCTAAAAGCTCCAACTGTATAGATCCTCCTCGACTTACAACCCCAACCTAGCCCAACATTTCTGCAGCTAGGTGAAACAGTGGTTCAACGAGATTCGCCCCGTTTTACGACCTTGCTTTGCCACAGCCGTTAAATTGATTGCGGCAGTTGTGACGTTAGTATCGCGGTTGTTAAGTGAGTCTGGCTCGTGTGAAAAACGGCTCGTAAATCACATTTCCAAGTACCGTTGAAACTTTGAACGGTCCCTAAAGAAACTGTTGTAAATCGAGGACTACCTGTACATGCTTGGAGATGATGTCATTCCTACATTGGGGGACCTCCGTTCTAGTGATTATTGTCAGTAATTGGGGGGGGGGGGCAGAAGTCGATCAAAAGCAAAAATGGGGGGAACGGAAAGAAGAAGAAATGGGTAAAAAACCCACCTATTTTTCTTTCGTTTTAAAGGCCTTTGCTGAACAGAGACAAGCACTAGTTCGCAAGGGAAGATCCCTCCCTTACACTGCGTGTAAGCAGTGCTCTAACCATTGGTCATTGACTTAAAAGAAGAAATAAACACGTAACATCCGTTGTCTCCTTTCTAACTCCGGCTAAATATTTAATGCTCTGCCTTTACGCCTCCCAGAGCTGACGCTGCCGTTTCAAAAGTCCAAAAAGCAAACTCTCGTAGCTTTAAACCGAGGAGGAAAGGGGTAGAATTCATGAGCCAGTCTTCCCAATGTCAGGTTTAAATCTGAACTCGTTTTAAAAAGGGCAACCCGGTTTTGCTGTTGTTTGTTGTTCCTGGTTATCTTCTCAGCCCTTCGGCTCTTCTCGTGGTCTTTAAATGTGAGCTGGGTTCGAAATTAGAGGAAGGGACCCAAAAAGGAGAAAGACCGCTTTTGTTAAAAAACCAATCGATCGGATCCCAGAGGATCCCATCAGTGGATATATGAACTGAAGATCCAGAATAACAGAGTCGGAAGGGACCTTGGGAGGTCTTCTAGTCCAACCTCAAGTAGTGTATCTCCGCACAGAAACTTTCGTCCCTCTGTTGTCCGAGGGCAATTTAGGCTAAAGTAATTCACTAAAGATCAGTTAGGATGAGGTCATTTAATCAGGAATAAAATTTGGCTTTTTTTTCTTTTTTTTTTTGCACCCTTGACTTAATCTCAACAGGTCCCAAAGCTAAAATATGACTTGGACGGAGCCTGCAAAGAGTTAAAAAAATAAATAAATACAAAACTGGATTCAAACGGATACTCCTTGGTTTTAGTCTGAAAAATGGCCTTTTCCATTTTTCTCCGTCAGATGGAATGCTGTGTTAAGAGTAGAAGGCAGCTAATTTCTTTCCAGCTAACCGTTCCCCGTCTGAACTTTTTTAAAAAGCACTTTCTCCTTTGTTTACGAGGCACCGCACAACAGATAAAAAACTTAGCATTGGCGTTTGTGGGGGTATGTGTCTGTGTGTCAAAGGGATATATTTCTCTCCAGCCTGCCACTCTGCGGAGCATATGACAGCGTGAGTTTGGCTTATGCTGTCTCATCTAGCCTTGGTTTGTCAGGGTTCACACAACAGAATTAACCTGCTTCTTGAATTGAGCCCTTTCTAGCTGTCGGCAAAAGATGGAACCACAAGCTAACGAAACAGATCGGACGCCTACCTACCATCCCTAAGCCACGATTAGCCAAGTTGAAAGCCCACAAGCTTAGCACGTTATTGAATTGAATCACTTGATCTAACCTGGTTAAAAAGATGCTGAACACAGCTCTTTGAACATGATCCATCACTAATGATTACTAGAACCAGGGGGGAGGGGAGGATAGTTATCGGTTGCTTTCTGAGCTCCCCCCCAAAAGAAAATACTGAGATTCAGATGGTAACAGTCTAGTGTCTAACTAGACACACAGAAATCCCTAGACAAAAGGATTTTTTGGGGGGGGGGGCAGGGATTTCTGGAAAACTACTTTCCAATCTGAGCTGTGGATGTGAAAAGTTCAACACTCCGGATTGACTTTCTCCTTTGAGCTGGCTCTCTCAGTAGCTGTATTTGGAAGAGCAGAGGTCTCCAAACCTGGCAACTTTTAAGGCGTGTGGACTTCAACTCCCAGAATTCCTCAACCCGCTAAGAAATTCTGGGAGTTGAAGTCCACACGTCTTAAAAGTCGCCAAGTTTGGAGACCCCACCCCTTTAGTCTAGAGAAGATCTTGGGTGATCATTAGCTCATCGGGAGGACCAAACTCTGAATCTCTGTTGGCACGAGAGGGTGAGATTAACTCTCTATAATATTGTACCGTCTGTGGATTCAATATAACCAAACTTGCAAAGTTTGGCTATCTGGAGTCATGATGTCAATGCTTTTTGTGAGATGTCAAAGGCGGAGGTTTGAATAATGAGGACCACTGGGGGGGGGGACGGGAAGAGGAATTTTAGCAATTGTGGCTAAGCTGCTTTGCTTTTGGGGAAATGAAAAAAAATAATAGGGGCCGGGATACAGCATATTAGTGTTTGAGAAATAAATTAGGTCCAATCAGAGCTGAAAATATGCTGCCCCCGCCTTTAGAAACTTCAGTCGTTTCCTACAATTGGTTTCGCCTTTCCTGCCTCTTCCCCGACTTCCAAAAACCTTTGAGATGGCAAAACTGGTCAGTAAGAGAGGCTGGGATTTTCAGCCCCGGCCGTCTTGAACATGGATTCGTAGGTTTTCTTAAAGACTCCCTCCATCAGCTCACCAGCAACCTGTACCAACCCCATCCGAAGGTGATCACGAGAGCCAAACGCTCAGGTTCCTTTTTAAAGCCAGCAAAAGGGGTACCAGGTGCTACCTCAAGCGTCCATCTGGTCTCACGGGGCCCAACTCGGACTTTGGATCGGGGCTGAGGGAACTCCAGGATGTCTGGCTGCAGGCCTGCATGACAGGACAGGAAGTTGGGCCTGTAGTACAGACATCAACCGCTGACCACACGCTTCCCACCAAACTGTCCACCCAGCTCTCCAGCTTGGTGCCCGTCAACATGGCGTTCTTCTTCAACTGTTCCAGTTGGCCAGTGCTGACTGGAATGTTTAGCACAGGATTGAGCCCTTGGAAGCTCTGCTCCATGTAGGAGTTCTTCGGAGGTCCACCATGCAGCTTTGTGGTTTCTTCTAAAGGCAAGAGAGAAGTATTTGGGTTAAAAAAATAAAAAAAAATCTACTTCCAGAATAACAATGCTAAGGAGTCGATCTAGACTGTCATCTGCACCTCCATAACTGTCTGGTTTGGTTCTGCAACCCAACAAGACAGACACAGACTTCAACGGATAATTAGAACTGCAGAAAAAACCATGGCTACCAACCTGCCTTCCATGGAGGACCTGTCTACTGCATGAGTCAAAAAGAGGGCTGGGAAAATATGTACAGACCCCTCGCATCCTGGATATAAATTGTTTCAACTCCTACCCTCAAAATGACTCTATAGAGCACTGCACACCAGAACAACTAGACACAAGGACAGTTTTTTCCCTAACGCCATCACTCTGCTAAACAAATAATCCCCTCAACACTGTCAAACTATTCACTAAGACTAGTATTCTTCTCTTCCTTCCTAGTATCTATCTCTTCCCACTTATGACTATAACCATGTTGCTTGTATCTTTCAATTTATATTGTTTTTGTTTCCTAGTATGATTTGATATCTTATTAGTAACCTTGACTATCACTAAGTGTATCTTTTTATTCTCGATGAATGTATTTTAGTCTCCTTATGTACACTGAGAGCATCTGCACCAAAGACAAATTCCTTGTGTGTCCAATCACACTTGGCCAATAAAGAATTCTATTCTATTCTATTCTATTCTATTCTATTCTATTCTATTCTATTCTATTCTATTCTATTCTATTCTATTCTATTCTATTCTACCCTACCCTACCCTACCCTACCCTACCCTACCCTCTAACTCCTATTCTATTCTATATCCTATCCTATCCTATCCTACTCTCCCTACCCTACCCTACCCTACCCAAAACTCTAACTCCTATCCTATCCTATCCTATCCTATCCTATCCTATCCTATCCTATCCTACCCTACCCTACCCTACCCTACCCTACACTACATTACACTCTAACTCCTATTCTATTCTATTCTATTCTATTCTATTCTATTCTATTCTATTCTATTCTATTCTATTCTATTCTATTCTATTCTATTCTATTCTATTCTATTCTATTCTATTTTCTGCTCTGCTCTGCTCTGCTCTGCTCTGCTCTGCTCTGCTCTACTCTATTCTATTCTATTCTATTCTATTCTATTCTATTCTATTCTATTCTATTCTATTCTATTCTATTCTATTTTCTGCTCTGCTCTGCTCTGCTCTGCTCTGCTCTACTCTACTCTACTCTATTCTATTCTATTCTATTCTATTCTATTCTATTCTATTCTATTCTATTCTATTCTATTCTATTCTATTCCTGATTGATCCCTTCCCAAGTTCCTAAACCAGAAGGAACCTCTTGGCAAAGAGGTCTACCTAGAGTTCGTGAAACCAGGTTAATTCTTGGCTTCAGCTCTTGAAAAAGTGCACTGAAGCTAAGTGAGATTCTGATTTAAGATGGGGCTCTCCAAATTTGGGAACTTGAAGGCTTGTGAAGTTCAAGGGCCAGCTATGAATTCTGGGAGTTGAAATCCACAAGTCTTCAAGTTGCCAAGTTTGGAGTTACCCTGACTTAAGACCTAGAGACCATCTCTAAGAGTAGAAGGCAGCTAATTTCTTTCCAGCTATCGGTTCCCCGTCTGAACTTTTTAAAAAAGCACTTTCTCCTTTCTTTATAGGACGCCACACAATAGATCAAAACTAAGTATTGGTATGTGTGCGTGAGTGTGAAAGGGATATTTCTCTTCAGCCTACCACTCTGTGGAGCATATGACATGTTTTTCCTGTGCGCTGCAGAATGGAGAAACTGCTTGAGTTGACTTATGCCGTCTCATCTAGCCTTGGTTTGTCTAGGTTCACACACACAACAGAATTAACCTGCTTCTTGAATCAACCCCTTTCTAGCTGTTGGCAAAAGATGGAACCACAAGCTAACGGGACAGGTCGGATGCCCAACCATCCCTAAGCCACGATTACCCAAGTTGGAAACCCACAAGCTTAGCGCGTTATGAAGTTTGAAGAGATACCCTGACTTAAAACCTAGAGACCAGCTGTAGAAGAACATTCAAAGAAGCTTCCACTTCTGCTTTGAAAGCCAGGCTATCATCCAGGGAAGGTTGGAGGCCAGGAATGACATCATGACTCATCTACAATTCATGCCACGTTGCTTTTTTGACCCTCTAACAGCAAGCTCCAATTTTCCGGAAAGTCAACATTTCTGCATCCGCTGGAACTTACAAAGTCTCGCCTTGCTCAGCCTGTGAGCTCTTCCTGTTGAGCCGTCGAACTAAAGCTTGATTAAAGTTTCAAACACGGAGCACCCCAATTATTTCAAGGTCATCATCTATTAAATATGTGCTGGGGGGGCGGTTTCTCCTCCCCTACCATTAATGACAGCTTCTGGCCTATAATTTGTCAAACCCTTCCTTGCTTGGCTTAAGGATAACTCTTCCCAGCGTGTCTCTCTATTTTTTATTTTTTATTTTTTAAAAAAGGGCACTTGTTCTTGCGTGCAATTTCCTGTAAATTTTAACTTTGGTATGTAAGTCATTTGTAAGCTTGAGTGGAAGTCCCAAGCCACAAGCTGAGCTGGAGAAATGGAGGCGGACAGTTTACTTGTCGGCTGAGCTTTTCTGAGTAGCAAAATCCGCTCCATTAATTCATAAAACCGAACCCAAAAAGTAAGGGATCCTGCCGAGAAAAGATCACAACGGGGTCTGCAGGGGGAGGTCGAAAAAGTCAAGAAGTGCGACACACATCAAAAGTAAGTAGAACTTCAATCCCCGCCGCCACAGCTGCCTTCCTAACCTTTTGATCACACCCTGCAGACACAGCTGGAAGAGCAAAAAAAGAGGGTTTTAAATGTGTGATTACAGGGGGAAAAAAAGAAAAGATCTACCTTTCAGGTAAGTATATTAAAGGTAAAGATTTCTCCTTTTCAGTTGGGTTTGACTCTAGGGAGCGATGCTCATCTCCATTTCTTAGCCGAGGGAGCCAGCGTTGTCCGAAGACGCTTCTGTGGTCATGTGACCATGTGATGAGTATTTATTTATTTATTTATTTATTTATTTATTTATTTATTTATTTATTTATTTATTTATTTATTTTATTTTATTTTATTTGATTTGATTTGATTTGTATACTGCCCTACTCCCGAAGGACTCAGGGCGGTGAACAGCCAACAATAAAATACATACATACAAAATTTTAAAAAAACAGAAATAAAATCGAATTAAATAGTTTGGCCCAGACAGATTAAAACCTCAGTCAATTTAAAACAGATTTAAACTTTGAGGATTAAAAAATATTAAAAATATTAAAATATTAAAATTGTTTAAAAAGAGGGAGAAAGTTAGGCCAGGCCCGCCTGGTGAAATAAAAAGGTCTTTAGAGCGCGGCAGAAGGTGCGCAGATCCGGGATCCTCCGTATCTCCGGGGGGAGCTCGTTCCAGATAGTAGGTGCCCCCACAGAGAAGGCTCTCCCCCTGGGGGCCGCCAGTCGACATTGTTTGGCCGACGGCACCCGGAGGAGCCCCTCTCTATGAGAGCGTACCAGCCGGTGGGAGGCTATTGGTGGTAGTAGGCAGTCCCGCAAGTACCCAGGTCCTGAGCCATGGAGCGCTTTAAAGGTGGTAACCAAAACCTTGAAGCGCACCCGGAAGACCACTGGGAGCCAGTGCAGCTCGCGCAGGAGGGGTGTTACATGGGAGCGCCATGTCGCTCCCATTACCACCCGCGTGGCCGCACTCTGCGCCAGTTGGAGCCTCTGGATGCCCTAATCACTTCCCGTCTTGACTATTGCAACACGCTCTACATGGGGCTACCCTTGAAGAGCATCCGGGAGCTCCAGTGGATGCAAAATGCAGCGGCCCGCATAGTTTTGTGCAGATCCCAGTGTGCACATGTATCACACCTCTTCTGCAGGAGCTGTGTTGGTTGCCGATTTGCTTCTGGGTGCAATTCAAGGTGCTGATTGCCACCTTTATGGCTTGGGACCAGGTTATCTGAGGGACCATCTCTTGCTGGTCACATCTGTCTGACCCATCAGAGCAGGGAGGCAAGGAATATTGCGGGTCCCATTCCTGAGGGAGATACACCTGGTGGGACCTAGAAGAATGGCCTTCTCCGTGGTGGTTCCCTCTCTCTGGAACATCATCCCCCCAGAGATTAGATTGGCACCCATTCTAATACTCTTCTGGAAGGCACTGAAGACCTGGTTCTGCCAGTGGGCCTGGGGAACCCAGAGTGGGATGGAGCCCATTAGATAGCTTGGGTGAGGTGCTGTAGCCAGGACGGGGTGGGGTGGGGGGTTATTTTATTATATATGATTCTCTCTTTTATTAGTTTTATTGTTTTTATATGACATTTTATATTCTGTAAGGCGCCTTGAGTCGCCATGTGCGAACAGGCGGCAATATATATCTCATAAATAAATAAATACTGTAAGCCAAGGCACATGGAATGCTGTTACTTTCCCACCAAAGTGGTACCTATTTATCTACTCGCATTTGCATGCTTTTGAACTGCTTGGTGGGCAGGAGTTGGAGCAAGGAATGGGAGCTCACCCCGTCACATGGCGCTCGGGTCTCGAACCCAGTCTGTCAGCTTTCCAACTGATAAGCTCAGAAAGAAGAGTAAAACTAATGAGTCACGTCACTCATGTCTCTATCCAACTGCTGTTCTCCAAGCATCTCAAGCCAGAGAAAAGATTTCTGTTCCGAGACGCTGGAGAACAGTGGTTGGATAGAGAAAATTCTCATGAGTTGTCTATTCTTTCTGAAAGCTGCAACATGGAACTTTCTAGGTGTCTTGGACTTCAATTCCCATAATGCCCCATTTATGCTGGAGGACTGATTTTATTGAAATGCCAGGGTGATTCTAGGAGGGGAGCTGTGTCAGTCTATGGTTTCTGAAGATGCAGCAGATGAAACTCAAGAACCATCTGCCCAGCCTTGAACAACAGCCCAACTGTCAGCTTGCCAAACAGCTCCAAAGCCATTCCGTGGCTGGTTTTATCCATCCCGCTCGACTATCATGTGGTCGGTTTTGGGTTTAGTCAGGGGCAGTCGGGAACCCAGCCAGGATGCTATGTTAAACCTCGATTGGTAGGCTTAGCAACTGACTTGGACCGAAGTCATCTCGTGGGTGATCTGCTCGGGAAGCGGGCAATGTCGTTGAAACAGTGAGTCCTCAAAGGACTGTTTCTACATTCAGAGTTGGAGACGCTCAAATTGAAGGCCAACAGTGTGAAATATCCTTGCCAGAATAACAAGAGTTGGGAGGGACCTTGGAAGTCTTCTAGTCCAACTCCCTGATCAAACAGGAGACCCTATACGCCAGTGGTCGGTTACCGCCAGTTCGCACCGCTTCTATAGAACCGGTAGTAAAACTGGCAGGAGACTCCGCTCACTGACCCCGCCGTCATCGAAACGCTTCCGAGCCCCAAATTTCTGTTGCTAAGTGAAACATTTGTCAAGTGAATTTTTCCCCATCTTACGACCTTTCTTGGCACAGTTGTTAACTGCAGCTGTTCAGTTAGTAAAACAGTTGTTAAATTAATCTGGCTTCCCTGTTGATTTTGCTTGCCAGAAGGTCGCAAAGGAGGATCACGTGACTTGGGGGACGCTGCATCTGTCATAAATGTGAGTCAGTTGCCAAGTGTCTGAATTCTGATCCTTTGACCATGGAGATGCTGCAATGGTCATAAGTGTGAAAAATCACTTTTCATAAGCCACTTCAAATGGTCACTAACATTTTTTTTAAAAAATTTGATTTATATGCCGCCTTTCTCCGGAGACTCAAGGCGGCTTACAATGTGTTAAGCAATAGCCTTCATACTTTTGTATATTTATACAAAGTCATCTTATTGCCCCCACAAACTGGGTCCTCATTTCACCTACCTTAGAAAGGATGGAAGGCTGAGTCAACCTTGAGCCTTGGAGAGATTCGAACCAGCAGTAAATTGCAGGCAGCTGTGTTAATAACAGGGTGCGTAGACCACTGTATTATCAAGGCTTTTCTTTTAATGACCCCGTAATCCCTTACATCGGGGTGGAGTCAGGGCAACTGAATGGAGCTGAGTGTTTACTGATAGGATGTCCTTCCTGTCGCCAATGCAGAGTTTGCAGCAGATAATTACTCATTGTGCCCAGAGAAATATCTGCCGCTACCTAGGATCGAACTCACAGCCTCCTGATTGTAAGGTGAGAGTTCCACCCCTAGGCCACTGCACCACTCCCGAACGGTCACTAAATGAACCGTTGTAATTCGAGGACTACCTGTATCTGTAAAGCTTTGCTTCATTGTTGTGACATGACCTCTGGAGATAAATAAACTGCTGTGATCATTATCCCAAGTCCTTGATATCTCCGCTCCTAAAGAGCGGAGAAGAAAATCCTACCTTTTCAGTTGAGACAAAGTCAACTGAACTTCTGATTTTAGTAATATCTAGATTGAGTAGCCAAGAAGCAGATTCTGACAGATATAGCGAGCCAGGAGAGGAATTTGGGAGGCAATTTTTTTTTTTAAAAAAAAGCATAGCAATTAAAGTATTGAAACGGGCAAGAGATGATGGATAGATGATTTTTCTTTTCTGTTGTTGTTTTGATTTGCTTTTCCGTTTCTCTCTCTTATTTATTTATTTTTTTTTAAGGTAGGTGACATGACTAGAAGTTAGGTAGGATAGAAAGAAAATTGTTTTTTTTTAGTAAAAGGTGACATTATTAAATGTTAGAATAAGTGATAGAAATAAGAGAAGGGGGAATGTTAGTGTATACCCTTTTATATAACAAAACAAAAGTAACAGTAAGAGAAAACATGGAATAATTGAACAATGACAGATTGCAACTTATTATAATTGTGCATCCTGATTAGAAATATATAAGTTGATTGAATTTTATAATTATGATTAATTTGACTAGTTCTATTTGTATTAGGATGTATGACACTCAGGTGCCACATTATTCACACACTGATTTGATATGTTTGTAAACAATAAAAAAAAATAAAAAACTTATTTTTTTTAAAAAAAGCAGTGGGTAGAATATACTTATTTTGCTCCGAACGGTTTCATTCGCTTTCTGATTTTGAAAAAAACAATAATAAAGGCTTACTTACCTTGTCGGATGGCTTGCTTGTTCAAAAATGTCAGAGGGGAGACCAGGAATTTGGTTTCTGCCACAGGGACCCAATGATGCAGGATTTTAATCGTCCAGACTCCGGGCCGGAGGGGTAAATTCAGAGGTGGCTTGTAATGGGTGAATTCGGCACTGGATTCGATCAGGATATCGTAGGTGGCAGCGATGACGTTGACGGGGTCCACCCAGATCACCGTCACGGTGACATTGGGACCTTTCGCCCATTTCTGCATGCCCACCGGCTCATCCGTCGGAGAAAGAAAGCCTCCAAAATTGCGGAATATTCTCTCTTTCGCATCCCAGTCTGTTCCAACCTAAAAGAACAGGAAGTGAAGGTGTCAGAAATAACTCTGTGACTTTATCTCTACTGTTTAGGAAAATGTTGCATATCATGCATAACCTATGAGAAAATTTCAGCATTCATTGATACCTCCAGAATGTTTTAAAAAAATTCTGGCTGGGGAATTCTGGGAGTTGAAGTCCACCCATTTTCCTGTTCTGACCTAGGCTTCCTGAGTCATTAAAACACACGCGTAGTCCCAAAAACCTCTTTTATTGCAACAGCTGTGAATTCTGTTCATTCACAGATGAGTCCCAATTAGTTATAAAGAGTCCTTCAGGATAAGGCTGATAATTACCCACTTTTATCTCCCTTGACACACTGCCAAAGACCTAATTGGCAAAGCCACACGGAGTCCAGAATCAAACAGAGCTTCAGGCTTTAAGCTGAACCGAATGAACAAACGTTGCTTCCTGCAAAGGCCCACATGCTTTTGCTCCTCTTTTAAGTCTTATGGGAGGGGCCAATCATCTCCCAGCTCTACTCCCGAGTCGTCCCTTTTGTTTTAACTGTTCTTGCTTTCTGGCAGTTCTGCACAGAATAGGCTCCCCGTTCCTCTGTCTTGCTAAGGTCCGACTCTGGAGGCTCCGGAGGCAGCATGTACCTCCCAGATGGCCCTTTCTCTGCCTCTGACGCAGAGCCTTCGTTCGAGCCTTCCACACACTCCAGGACTGGCCCATGATCCTCCCCAGCCTCCTCACTGTCCGACTCTGCTGTCAGTTCCGCAGGCTGTTGGCGGACCACAACACTTCCAGTTGTCCAGGTTGAGAAACACTGCGCTAGTGTGTAGCATATTGGGTTGATTTGAAAATAGTGTGATGACGACGACGACGATGTTGTCATGGAAACTCTCACAAAAATAGCCCCAGAAGAAACTTACCGTGTGGGATATTTGGTGCTCTCTGAGCTTAGTTGTTTTCTTGCAGACATTTCATGACCCAACTAGGTAATCACATCAAGTGATAGAAAGGAGACAGAGAACAAACCCTCACGCCCTCCTAGTTTTGAGGGCGTGAGCTTCCTGCACCACGGGGGGTGGGTGGGGGAGTGGAGGTGTTTTTGCCCTCCCCAGAGTCCAGAGGTTTTCCTCAAGCCTCCGGGAGGGTGAAAATGGCCTCCCCCAGGCTCCGGAGGCCAGAAATGGGCCCGTTTTTGGACGTCTGGTACTTCTGGTATGCCCATTTTTTACCATCCCCAGGCTCCAAAGGCTTTCCTCGAGCCTCCGGGAGGGTGAAAATGGCCTCCTCCGGGCTCCAGAAACCCTCCAGAAGCCGGAAACGGGCCCATTTTTGGACTTCCAGTACTTCCAGTAGGCCCATTTTTTGCCCTCCCCAGGCTCCAAAGACTTTCCTTGAGCCTCTGGGACGGTGAAAATGGCTTCCCCCAGGATCTGGAAATCCTCCAGAGGCCGAAAACGGGCCCATTTTCGGACTTCCTGTACTTCCAGTAGGCCCGTTTTTCGCCCTCCCAGAGCCGCCGTGTGGGCCCTGCACTTACCTGGCATTCAAAACAGGCTATGTGGAGACTCCTGGGAGGGGCGGGGTGGGGTGGGCGGGGTCAACTAGTCTTTGCAACAAGCGGTTTGGCGAACCAGACTAAAATTAACATCCGGTTACCCTGAACTGGTTTGGATTAAATATCCAAACTCAACAACAATAATGGTTGCTCATTCACCAACTGGTTGTTACAAAAATTCAAGGCAACATGCATAGAAATAGCTGTTTTCCCTACAACAGCTTTGTGAGGTTGTTGGGTTGTCCTAGAGTCGCCCAGGTAGAGCCCATGGGGGACTCTGGAACCTGGGGCTCCCCATTCCATAACTTCACAGCAACATAGTACCAGTTTAAATAACACATCAATAAATGATTTATTTATAGGTAGATGACAAATTATATATAAAAAGAGCAAATTCTACCCAAATTCATTAAACGTTGACCAGAGCTAAGTATTGATCTGGTTTAATCAACATGCGTTAGATGACTTCAGCTCTCCTGAATATAAAAGCAAAGTGATATTTAAATATCGAACTTTCTAATACCAACTCCAGATTAATAATGCTGTTTCTTCTGGCCTTTTGCAATTGTTCCAGGAAGAAGCCAAACACTTTTTTTTTTTTTAATGGCTTCAATATACAATTTCAACCCTTTAAAGCATAATTCCAGAGGGGAAAAGGGCAAATTTACTAATGCAGGAACTAAAGCACAGGCTTTCAAGATGCAAGTTAAGTGAAATGTTTCATGAATGATTACGGCTGTTACGCCTTGAGTTTTTAAAAGATCACTTTCAACTTTTGGACCACTCTAATACATTGCCTTCTCTTCTTTGCAATAGATGAATAATTTCCGTGATGCTAGACACCCTAACAATACCATCTGAATTAATTAGCATCAAGCATTAGATGTTTCTTCCAATGACGGAGAGAGTTGAACAGGTCCCTTTGTTTCAACTAGCAAATATTAATCAGACAGAAGAAAAAGAACAGGATTTCTTTTTAGCTGAAGAAGGGAGGCGAAATAAGATTAATTTTGCCATCTCAAAATAGCGTCTGGACAAAGGTCAAGAAAGTTAAGGTCGCTGTCAGGATTACGTGATTAAAGCCCTGTCCTTGCATATTATGGGCACCATCTTACATATGATGGGTACCAGTGGTGAAATCTGAACTGGTTTGCTAGCTGTGCATGCTACCGGAGAACCGGTAGTAAAAATATGCTTTTAAAAAGTTTTTAAAAAGGTTCCCAAGCTCACACGCCACAGCTGTGAGCGTCGCAACCTTTTTTTAAAAAAACCTTTTTAAAGCATTTTTTACTACTGGTTCCGGCGAACCGGTAGTAAAAAATGCTTAAAAAAAAAAAGTCCCGAAGATCAGCTGAGTGACGCGTGACCATCGGAATTTAAAAAAAAAATACTTTTAAAGCATTTTTTTAAACTACCTTGTTTCCCCGAAAATAAGACATCCTCTGATAATAAGCCCAATTGGGCTTTTGAGCGCATGTGTTAAAATAAGCCTCCCTCCGAAAATAAGCCCTCCCCGAAAATCATCTGTAGAGAAAAATGTGTAGAGAATGTGTAATCAAAGAATGATGAATATCTGATTAAAGCCAAAACTTGGAAATTTTTCCAAAACTTAGGTAAAGGTTCCCCTCACACATATGTGTTAGTTGTTCCCAACTCTAGGGGGCGGTGCTCATCTCCGTTTCAAAGCCGAAGAGCCAGAACTGTCCGAAGACGTCTCCGTGGTCATGTGGCCAGCATGACTCAATGCCAAAGGCGCATGGAACGCTGTTCCCTTCCCACCAAAGGTGGTCCCTATTTTTCTACTTGCATTTTTATGTGCTTTCGAACTGCTAGGTTGGCAGAAGCTGGGACAGGTAACGGGAGCTCACCCCATCACATGGCACTAGGGATTCAAACCGCTGAACTGCCGACCTTTCAATCGACAAGCTCAGCGTCTTAGCCACTGATCCACTGCGTCCCTTTTCCAAAATCTAAGGATATATATATTTTCAAATCCAACAACTCTCACAATCCAAAAACGTCACTTAGCTGGGTCTTCAAAGCAAAAGATGGCTTCCTTTTAAAGCTAGAAAACTTTCTCCTACCCAACTGTGAGCTTTCTAATTGCAGGGAGTTATTTCTGGCTATGGATGCTAATTTTATCCCAAAAACATTTGGGAAGATGATCTTCCCCCCTATAATCTGGGCAAGGTTATTTTCCTGCTCCTTTTAAGAATACTCTCTCTGATTTCAATGAGAGAAAGTGCAAACTCATCTACCCCCCAAACAAACGCAACAACTTTTGCAAAAGAGACAAAGAGGCACTTTGCAAACGGGGCAAAAAGCTTTCAGCGGCCGCCCAGCTACCACAAGTTGCAACCTACCATCTAAACGGCCAACCCAAATTGCCGTTTAGCAAACACTCAAAGGACGTCAGGTTAGTAGAACAAGGGTGTCCATCCTACCTCGCCAACCTCAAGACCACAATGCATGGGATGACATGGGCCACCCCTGCCAAGGAGAGACCAATTTAGATGGCTTCTTTTTATATATAAAAAAAGATGAGATACATTCAGAGGACCAGGAACTCAGTGGCTACTAATCTTGGTACTATTTTCTGCCTCCTAATCCACGGGGCAACCTATTTTAACTACCTGTTTGTTCTCGGGAATGTTTCACATTCTTTTTAGCTGGTCATCCTGGGACACAGTTTATGCACTGGACAGGATGATGATTTAATACAACCAAGAGAATGTACTTATTCTACCCTGGTGGTTCTCTAGTATCGTTATTTTTGTTTTAAAATTAATTGCAGGGCTGAGAAGGATCTTTCTCAACTGCAGGCAGCAGCAGCAGCCTGACCTCAGTTGATCTTGGAAAAGCTAAGCAGAGACAGGGTAGGTTAGTACTTAGCTGGGAGACATCCAAGGGCCGTACCTTAGTCGGAGAAATTGAGAATATATCTTGGAAGAAAACTGTAGCTAAGTATTTTCATAGCGATGCCAAGAAAACAGCACGGGTGTATTCAGGAATTGGATCCTGGATACACGCCCTTGTATCCATCGAGACTTAAGTCTGACTTCAAGGAGACCATGAAAAGGGACTAAATCAGAAATAACAGGAATAACAGAGTTGGAAGAGACTGTTGTGGCCCCGCCCTCTGAGCCTATCCCATTGGAGGAAGAAACCTCCGAGCATGAGGAAGAGGAGTCAGCCAGGCCTCCCTCTCCAGGCCCCTCCCCTCTGGCACTGTCTCAGGAGCCGGCCGAGGGAGAGGAGATTAGCCGGGAGACAGGTGTCTCGGATGAGAGTGAAGGAGAGACGTCATTCCTGGATGCACGCCTCCGAAGGCGTGATAAACGATTGCAGCAGCTCAGGAGGCGTGCTAGGGATTAGAACTGAGTCACTGGACCACACCCCAGAGACTATATAATAGAGGGTGGTGGCCAGTGATCCTTGTGACGAACAAAAATAAACCTTGGATAGTCACTAAAGCCTCGTCCAAAACTGCTGAGAGGAATATTAATTCTGTTGGACTCTTGTACGCTGAGTATATTATCTTTCTGTTTTCTGTGGAAATAAAAGCACTTGGCAGACGGTGTGTATATCGCTGCCAAGTTGGAGATAAAGACCTGGGTGTGTGCCAAGTGCTTCCTTAACCCTCGGCTGGCTGTGTTTGTTTGTGTGTGTGTGTGGACGGGGACAGATCAGAGACCTTGGAGGTCCCTCGCACAGTACACAGCTACTCGTCAATGTGTACTGTGTACGTTTCCCTGTTTCGAATCGATAGGAATGCAAAACCAATTTGGTTTTGATTGATTTTGTGATTGTCCGTTGCCCAGGGTCACTTGTTGGAGATGGGCAGCCGTATCAATTGAATAACAAACTAAGTAGCTAGCTAACTAAATAAAATGAAGGAAGGAAGGACGGACAGACGGACGGACAGACGCAGGGCTACAGGTAGACTGATGTTTCTGCTGAAGTTCTTCACATTACAGATGTTATTATACCAACACAACTGAGAAATTCCTTTATTTGGGAAGGTTCAGCTTTCGCTTTGAGATCGATATCCCCGATTGCTATGGGGCTTGTTCCTCTTCTACAAAGTATTCATATCTTAGATTGACGCTCAAGGAAATATTGGAATGGCTGCTTTTCAGGAGCGCATCACTTATGGAAATACGAAGTATCTTCAAAAGTGTTCAGGCCAATCATAGGTATAGATATAGAATGAGACAGCTAGAGAGAGAGAGACTGATAGGCAGCAATGTGTAGATATAGAATAAGATAGATAGACTATCAGTGAAGATAGAGATTATACTGATAGAGAGATATAGATAGATAAATAGACAGACAGAGATAGATATAGATACTGTACATACATACAAACACATACATACATACATACATACATACATACATACATACATACAGATAGATGATAGAGATAGATAGATACATACAGATAGATGATAGATAGATGAAAGATATAGACAGATGTAGATATAGATACATACATACAGATAGATGATAGACGATAGATACATACATACAGATAGATAGAGATAGATAGATACATACAGATAGATGAAAGATATGGATAGATGTAGATATAGATAGATGTAGATATAGATACATACATACATACAGATAGATAGATAGAGATAGATAGATACATACAGATAGATGATAGATGAAAGATATAGATAGATTTAGATTTAGATATAGATACTGTACATACATACATACATACAAACATACATACATACATACATACAGATAGATAGAGATAGATAGATACAGATAGATGAAAGATATGGATAGATGTAGATATAGATAGATGTAGATATAGATATAGATACATACATACATACAGATAGATAGATAGAGATAGATAGATACATACAGATAGATGATAGATAGATGAAAGATATAGATAGATTTAGATTTAGATATAGATACTGTACATACATACATACATACAAACATACATACATACATACATACATACAGATAGATAGAGATAGATACATACAGATAGATGATAGATAGATGAAAGATATAGATAGATGTAGATATAAATACATACATACAGATAGATGATAGACGTTAGATAGATAAATAGAGATAGATATAGATACATACATACAGATTTATAGATGATAGATAAATAGACAGAAATAGATATAGATACAAACAGATAGCTAGATAGCTAGATGATAGATAGATGATAGATTAGATGATAATTACAGGTAGATAGATAGATGATAGATAGATGATAGATTAGATGATAATTACAGGTAGATAGATAGATAGATGATAGATAGATGGTAGATACCGGTAGATAGATAGTTGATAGATAGATACCGTACATAGACAGACAGACAGACAGACAGACAGACAGACATCCTTCCTGAGCAATCTGGTCTTCTCCTCAGTCCCATCTGCAGATCCCTTGGCTCCTGATTCAGTTTTTGCAGCTTGAAAACCCCATCTTTTTCGCTCCCCCTCCTAGGCTGATGCATCATTTGGCCAAGACAAATAATGTTTTGACTACTGGTTTGTCTCTAATTGTTCATCGTAAACAGGGGCTGTTCAGTTCACACGGGGGAACACTAATTGCCTGCTGCCTAGTTAATTTTCCCCTCCATGATGAATGGCAACTGTTAAACAAGGCCAGAAACCAACTTTCTCCCTTCCCCTCCCCGGTTTTCCTGATTCGGTTTAGTGCAAAAGATTCTTGGACACTTTTAAGTTCAACCAAAGCCATCTTGTTTCCGCCTTCAAGAAGTGAGCAAGGAAGCCACTGGCTTCATTTAGGCAACGTGCTGCTGAAGCAGACTGGATAAAGACTTGGAAACGTGTTCAAACAGCATGTTAACGTGTTGTGTGAACCAGCCAGCTTGGTTAATTAAGGTTTCAATGTCTAAATGACTGGGCGTTTGGCCATGTTGAAGGCTCCTGTCAGCCAAGGAGTGTTGGCTGGTGGGAGCCAGGAGATGTGCCTTCTCTGCCATAGCACCTGCCCTCCTGAATAGCAATATATACCGCTTCCCAGTGCTTCACAGCCCTCTCTAAGCGGTTTACAGAGTCAGTGTCAACTTGCAAAGATCCCTGGCCTGCTCACAAGTTGCCATAGGCAAGGGGGATGGGAAAGTGGCAAAGCAGCACGGCAAAAACAAAAGTATAGTCCAGGCATATCTCTCTCAAGGCTATCTCCCAGGGTTACCCACATCGGCCGGAGGGGAGTGATCTCTACAACCCATGAAATTGCTCCGTTGGTGAATGTGACTGATGACACACTGGGGGGAGGGGGGAACAGGGTCAAGCCAGGGCCATAAATTATGTGGGGTCAGAGTTGGCTTCACTTGGAACGTGAAGCTCAAGGCGTACATGAAGCTCCTAATAAATAACTGGATTTCTTTTGAAGCTTGACTCGAGGCTCATGATTTAATTAGGGCATCCATTGGAACCCTGACAGATAGTATATTGCCCCCAACAATCTGGGTCCTCATTTTACCCTCCTCGGAAGGACAGAAAGCTGAGTCAACCTTGAGCCTGGTGAGATTTGAACAGCCAAATTGCAGGCAGCTGGCAGCAGAAGTAGCCTGCAGTACTGCACTCTAACCACTGCACCACCGTGGCTCATAGTTTTCCTTTCAGTGATCAAGATGATTCCCAGTACCCTGTTGGTCATTTGTAATGCCAGGAAAATTTGGTTGTATACCCATGCTTGGGGTGCCAAGTGGATGAAAGGTCCTGTTTCTTGGCTGTATTAGATCCATTGTAATAGTTTTACTTGGTGCCATATAATTTATTTTGTACCATTTTAATTGTTTTAATAGTTGTAATTGTTTTAAATTACTTTTGTGTTCTATAATGTACGCTGCCAAGGATAACTTGTTTGGGCAGCTATAGAAATCAACCCAACCCAACCCAACCCAACTCAACTCAACTCATTCCAGCCCAGCCCAACCCAACCCAACCCAACCCAACCCAACTCAACCCAGCCCAACTCAATCCAACCTAACTCAATCCAACCCAACCCAACTATCAATAAAATCATCCATTTCAAAACTCCACTATGCCTCCCACCCACAACTAACACTTCAACTAGGGATTCGAAGTATCTTCACTTCCAATTATATAGATGAGCAATATATACCTCCAAGAACTGTAGCCTTCCAAAATCACTCGGTGGGCTTGCAATCTTGAACACTTTCTTAGGTATAACCCATGTTTCTAAGGTCTCCAGTTTACTGGCAGCCAAATTGGTCGTGTGATGTTTGATGAGGAAGCCCTGAAAATGATCAGCGAGAAAGTAGAGGTGGACTGACACTGGATGCCCCATTGGGTAGTATCTGGAAAAAAACAAACAAAGGATCGAAGAAGAAAGAATAATGATATTCATTAAAACAATAATTGAGAAGCAAAGGATCAGCTGCAGAAAGAACTTTTAGAAGCAAAATTCCTGGGTTAACCTTTGGATTTAATGCAAGATAGAGAAGCAGAGGACACAGAAGATTGTTAGAGAGATGAAGGAGCAATAGAAGACCAGATATCTGGTGAACAAGAGAAACCAAGAATATCACAGATGATCATTAAATTTCAGGGAATCTCTCTTCTCTTCCTTTCAAAAGTCATTCTCTTTCATCTATCTGCCGGAGAATTGGGAAAGGAAACAAGTCCTCCAGCTGATCTTTTTCTACCCAGCTCTAGCAAAAGCTACTCCCAATAAGTAGTTATGGAAAACATATATTCCTACAGATTGGGCCACAGACTTCAAAGGAGAGAAAAGTCAATGCCGCAAAAAAAATTCTACACTGACACAAAATGTTGGAGTAGAATATAAGGAGGACAGCTCAATTTCTATCTCTAGCACATTGGGCCATCTTCTAGAACAGGTCTGGCCTTCAAGAGTTGGTGAGGATCATGCTTATGAAGGAAGGATGTTAGGACTTGTAGTTCACCAACATCTAGAGATCCCCAGCTTCTCAATACTGTCTAAACAGAGATGCAACCTGTAGTTGGTGTGATGATTTGGAACTGCAGATGAAAGGAAGACTTGTTTGATCTTACCGGCAACTGTTGTCACCATCCGTATGGAAGGACGTTTCTGCTTTCTTCAGGCCCAAACGGGAAAAAGAGTGGTAGAGAGTCAATGCAACATCACTAATGCTGTGGATCCCATCTGGTTCATCGTAGACATTCTCCCAGTAGGATCGAAGGCCCGGGGTACCAGAAGGATAGTTACCATAGAGGTAATAATCCAACTGAGAGATGACTTCCTGATTGACAACCGCCTCAAACTTGCGGGCAAAGAAGGTTGGTCTTGCCGTTTGCTGTGGGGGAGGAATAGGTTTCAGAAGGAAAAATTAGATCTGAGTGCTTGAATTCAAGGCTTTGATTTCTGAATGCAAATTCTTCACTGTTGGCCAAGCTTGCCTGGGAGCTGATGGAGACTAAAATCCCAAACATCTGGAGAACATCAAGTTGCTTAATCCTAAAATGTTCTTCCATGCTAGCAAATCAAGAAAGTTCTTAAAAATACTTCAGTGTTGGTATCTTATATGGCATCTATCTATCTATCTATCTATCTATCTATCTATCTATCTATCCATCCATCCATCCATCCATCCATCCATCCATCCATCCATCCATCCATCCATCATCTATCTATCTGTATGTATATTAGAGGTGGAGACCCTTTGAGAGCTATATGCAACAAAATTTCATTTTAATATATGCCGATTAGTGTACATTCAAAGTGACAATAAAGTTATTCTAAGTCTGGTCTATCTATATCTTTGTCTGTCTGTCTGTCTGTCTGTCTGTCTGTCTGTCTGTCTGTCTATCTATCATCTATCTACCTATCATTTATCTTCTATCTATCTATCTATCTATCTATCTATCTATCTATCTATCTATCTATCATCTATCTATCTATCTCTTATCTTCTATCTACCTATCTACCTAGCTGTCTGTCTGTCTATCTACCTATCATTTATCTTCTATCTATCTATCTATCTATCTATCTATCTATCTATCTATCTATCTATCTATCTATCTATCTTATCATCTATCTATCTGTCTGCCTGCCTGCCTGTCTGTCTGTCTGTCTACCTATCATTTATCTTCTATCTATCCTTATCTCTCTCTCTCTCTCTCTCTCTCCCTCCCTCCCTCCCCCCTCTCTCTCCAGCTGTCTCTCTGTCTCTGTGTCTGTGTCTGAATCTGTACAACTATTAAAATTTACCAAAGAAATTTATTGACTCTTTCTAACCCTGGATTTCAAGGAGGGAGGGAGGGAAGGCAGGCAGGCAGGCAGGCAGGAAGGCAGGCCGATCTGGCCTTTTACTTCCGGGAAGAAGGACCCATTCAGGTCACAACTCACCTGGAACCGGTGAAAATCAGATGGCTTAAAATCATTGGGGGAACAGCCACACCAATCCACAATATTCTTGTACTGACATTTGCACCCCAGCTTTCTGTTCCAGTTTGTGATACGCAGGTTATTGTCCACCATGGTGTCACAATGTGGGCTGTTTTCCAAGACGGTGTGGAAGAAAGACTGCGGGGGAAAAACGACAAGAGTTTAGACAGCGAGCAGGCATGGAAATTCAATAGGGAAGCCAGATTCACGTAACAATCATGCTACTAACTTTACAGTTGCAGTGGTTCATTTAACTGTGGTGAGAAAGGTCGTAAAACAGGGCGAGACTCTTAACGACTGTCTTGTTTAGCAACAGAAAGCTTGTGGTTGTATGACGAGGATTACTCATAATACCCAAAGCAGCCGAAGGCCAGACAAGGAATAATGGATGGAAACTGACCAAGGAGAGATTCAACATGGAAATAAGGAGGAATTTCCTGACAGTGAGAACCATCAACCCATGGAACAGAAGTTGCCTTCAGAAGTTGTGGGAGCTTCATCACTGGAGGCTTTCAAGAAGAGACTGGACTGCCATCTGTCAGAAATGGTATAAGGTCTCCTGCTTGGGTGGGGGGTTGGACTAGATGACCTACAAGGTCCCTTCCAATTCTGTTCATCTGATAATTGTGCAGGGAAGATGAGTAGCAAAGGCTAGACTAAGTTTTGCAAACTTGTCTGGGTTTTAAAAACATTTGACTCCTCTCCAACGTTGTTTGTCTACTCCTCCATCCCACCAGTCCTCACCTGGGGGTCCCCAACTCAAAAGATTGAGGACTCCTCTATTAAGGCTTTCACTGACGCAATGCCTTTGACAAAGAACTGGCTCTTGGATATCTCCCTTTCAGGGAGAAACTAAAGATTAAAAGGTGGTTCCTCTTCCTCTTCCTCTTCCTCCTCTTCTTCTTCTTCTTTGTACACTGAGAGCATATGCACTGAAGACAAATTCCTTGTGTGTACAATCACACTTGGCCAATAAAGAATTCTATTCTATTCTATTCTATTCTATTCTATTCTATTCTATTCTATTCTATTCTATTCTATTCTATTCTATTCTATTCTATTCTTCTATTCTATTCTATTCTATTCTATTCTATTCTATTCTATTCTATTCTATTCTAATTTTTTTATTTCTTCTTCTTCTTCTTCTTCTTCTTCTTCTTCTTCTTCTTCTTCTTCTTCTTCTTCTTCTTCTTCTTCTTCTTCTTCTTCTTCTTCTTCTTCTTCTTCTTCTTCTTCTTCTTCTTCCACCTCCTCCTCCTCCTCCTCCTCCTCTTCTTTCTTCTTCTTCCACATCTGTCATCGGACATTGGTGATCATGTTGGCGATCCTATTTTTATCAACAGCCGCTCGAAAAAGTGCTGCTGAGTTTTGTCCAAACCAGATTTTGAAGCCATCATGTTCTTCTTCTTCTGCCTGGACTTTGTTTGCCTTCAATCTTTCCCTGGAGGATTAAGTGAAGGATGCCGTATCTTTCCAGGTGTCGCATCCCATGTCTAAAATAGTCTAATTTTGGCTTTTTTGTGGTTTAAAACCAAACATATTGAACCGAACTGTGGAACCCATATACTAAATAGAAAAAAAAAAAATCCATTCTAGTTTCGGAGAGTTATGGCAGCGTTGAACTTTGAAGTGTGACATACGCTCTGCGACCTTAATAGAGGTAGTCCTCAACGTACGACCACAACAGAGCCCAACATTTATGTTGCTAAGTGAGAAATTTTGAGTTCTGCCCCATTTTACGACTTTCCTTGCAGCCTTTGTCAAGTGAATCATTGCCGTTCTTGAATTAGTAACACGGTTGTTAAGTGACTCTGGCTTCCCCGTTGACTTGGCTTATCAGAAGGTCGCAAAAGGGGATCCCGTGACCCCGGGAAACTGTGACCATCATAAATATGAGTCTTTTGCCAACTTTGATCGCGTGATCGACCATGGGGACGCTGCAATTTATTTATTTATTTATTTATTTTATTGGATTTCTATACCGCCCTACTCCCGAAGGACTCAGGGCGGTGAACAGTTGCAGAATAAAACACATAAATACAAAAATTTAAAATAGAATAAAAATGAATTAAATAATTTGGCTGAGACAAATTTAAAATACCCAATAATTTAAAAACAAATTAAAATTTACATTTAAAAGGGGAGAAGATTTAGGCCAGGCCAGCTTGATGAAATAAGGAAGTCTTGAGCGCAATGGTGAAAAGTGTGAAAAAACGGTTCGTAAGCCGCATGTTTCAGCACCGTCGTAACTTTGAACTGTCGGTAAATGAACTGTTTGTAAGTGGAACACTACTTGTATTAAAAAGGAGCAAAGGAAACAGAGGATGCGGCTTTGAACGCTTGGCTCATTTTCTCTCCACTCCAAGGTTTGTTTCTGGGGATAAATTTCCCAGGGCCTTCGCTGCAGGCCAGACGTGTGCGTGAACAAATCCATTTTCAAGAAATATTATCAAAACAAACCCCCGATAAAAACAAAAAAACCCAGCACCCCGAACTGCAAAATAAAACAAAATCAAAACATCGACAAACAACCTGGCTGCTTTACTTGGAAGCTCTAATATGTTTATAATGATCTCATGCTGAATTATGCCACTCGCCCCCTCCCCACACTTTCCAAGGACAAGCTGTCTCCTGCAATTATTTCCAAAACGCTTACGCCATTATTTGCTGTTTGAAGGCAGACCAGAACTCTGATCTGGAAGGGAAGCTGGGTTTTTTCCTCCCCCCTCCGCCTTTTCCTTTTCCTTTTTTTTTTAAAAACAAAAAATCAGATCACTGCAATTTCAACGTTTAGAAGTCCCAGGCAATGAGACAGCCTCCCATTGGGTACGGTGGCCTTTGAGACTCGGGAGGCAGCGAATAGATTGGGGGCAGGGCCAGGCAGAGGTGGTATTTATCGGTTCTCCGAACTACTCAAAATTTCCACTACCGGTTCGCAAGAACCGGGGAGAACCGGTAGCAACCCACCACTGGCGTGCGCTCACATTTGTGAACCGGTAGCGAAGGTAAGTGAATACTATCCTGGTTGACTCACCTCAGCAGGAAGCAGAGTAAAGGAATAGAACTGTTTCATCTTGGTCACCAGGTCATCCGTTGAAAATGTGATGTATTCGACAAACTTCCTGTTCAGTAGAAACCAATCGGAACCACCATCCACAGTGATTCCTTCTGGAATTTTCCGGTCTCCGAGTCTCCACATGTGGGTGTCACATTCCAGAAACAATCGATCAAGGCCTTGTTTTCTAATAAATCTGGACAACAGAAGGAGAACAGCAAAGGATTAAGAAGACGTTCCTTTTTGAGGTGCATCTTTACCATGAAAGGAAGATGAAGAAACTTGCGAAATAAGATAAATAGGGAATAAAGCCATCAGACCAAGGCCAACCAAAAATATTTTGCTTCCTTCAAAAGGCAAGATGGCGCCCTTCCCATTTTTTAATTTTAAAAATATCTCTCATCTCCAAATGGTGCCAATCTCGGTCCAGTAGAATTTTGCTCTTATCTAGAGAATTATCTCTCTGCTTGAGAGCTATTGTGAATTAATTTTGTGCTGATTAATGTTGGGTTAAGGCTTGTAACCTCCGTTTGTTAATTTGTTGCTATACAGTTGTGTTTTTTTAATGCGTGTACATCACCTGGACTCACCTTTGTGTGAGATAGGTGGCCGTGTAAATGGTTTAAATAAAAATAAATTGAAAAGACATGAATCGAAGAGTTCAACTAACGGAAAGTCTTCCAACCTGAAGTGTCAATACATTTTAAAACAGGTGGCAAACAAAGAGGATATAAGCTAGGAAAGATGGTTTACCAGCAACAAAAAGAAGATAATGAGTGAATAGGCTGGGCTATGAAATGAAGATTTGATCAATAGTGAGATGGGTGGGATATAAGTTTAATAAACAATTTTAAAAAGAAAGGGCTACAGATTCATCTAATGTGCTCAATTCTTAAAAGCTTTAAGAAATAGAATGACTGTGGCAAAAGAAAGCAAAGATAGTACCAACTGGAATAGGCATCTTGGCTTCAATCCCAAAACAATTGAAGCACCCCTTGAACCTTCCTGGCATTGACAAAATCCCCATCAGTCAATTGCAAAAGGCAGCTTTAAAACGGCTTACATCCTTCGATGATACCTTTAATGCCATCAAACAACAACATCTGTCCCGTTCTGACCTAGGCTTCCTGAGTCAGTAAAACACACAAGAAGTCCCAAAAACCTCTTTTATTGCAACAGCTGTGAATTCTGTTCATTCACAGATGAGTCCCCAATAGTTGTAAAGAGTCCTTCGGGATAAGGCTGATAATCACCAACCTTTATCTCCCTTGACATGCTGCCAAAGACCTAATTGGCAAAGCCACACGGAGTCCAGGATCAAACAGAGCTTCAGACTTTAAACTGCACAGAATTAACAAGGTTGCTTCCTGCAAAGGCCCACGTGCCTTTGCTCCTCTTTTAAGTCTTATGGGAGGGGCCAATCATCTTCAAGCCCTACTCCCAAGTCGTCCCTTTTGTTTTAACTGTTATTGCCTTCTGGCAGCTCTGCGCATGCGCGCACTGGGAACAAGCTCATCCTGTTCCTCTGCCTTGCTGAGGTCCAACTCTTGAGGCTCCGGAGGCAACACGTACCTCCCAGATGGCCCTTTCTCTGCCTCCGATGCAGAGCCCTCGCCTGAGCCTTCCCCAGCCACCAGGACTCCTCCCCAGCCTCCTCACTGTCCGACTCAGCTGCCAGCTCCGCAGGCTGCTGGTGGACCACAACATGCCCCTCCCAGATTCCTGGGAAGGATTGGACAGATTAAAAATGACAAATCCACTCTGAACATCTGGCTGAATGCGCCAACAAACAGTAATAATAATGCAGTATCGAACAACAGCATCTGCCTTGGGTAGGATTCAATGGGTTGATGAAAATGCCAGTTCCAGTCTAAACATCTGGCTAACTGCGCGATCATCCCTAGTAATAATTTTACCGATAGTAACAAAAGCCTTGGCGCATTCTCAAAACATCTGGAGCACCCGTTGGACATCATCAGCATTGACAAAATCATCATCGGTCAATTGCAAAAGGCAGCTTTACCCAGAACAGCTTACATCCTGTGACGAGACTTTTAACACCATCAGACAACACCACCTGCCTATCTCAGATCCTTGGAGAGGATTTCATAGATGGATCAAAATGCCAAATCCAATCTAAACATCTGGCAGACTGAGCGACGAATCACAATAATAACTTCTGAAACTCTGCCGTCGGAACAATTAACAACCTGATTGTTACGAACAGACTTTCTTTTACAACCAAAGCAAGTCAGGTAATAAAAAGAACCACACCGTGGATCTAATTAAATCCAATTCAAGGTAGGTACTTCCAAATCGGTTTTGAGGAGACAAAAGTGAGTTTAAAAGAGTGAGTTTTTTTTTTTTAAAACAATCCATCAACAAGATTCTAATTTCCCTTTCAATGACAAAGGACGGTGAAAAAGCTTTGCAATTTTAATGCAAAGGTTCTAGATAGATAATCGAGTCAATTCCACGCAGAATGAAATATTTATGGCGATGGGGGTTTATAGCATTGATTTTTATTTGGGGGTGGAATGGGGTGGGAAGGAGGGAAAAAAAGGGAACCCATTAGGGGAGACGTTACTTTGAACGCATTATGTCCATGCATTATTTGAGAGAAATAGGACATTTCTGTAGCCCAAAAGAAAGAAAAGTTCACAGATTCACCTAATGTTCTCGTTCTTAAAGTTAAAAGCTTTAGCAAAGTTTTACGTTAAGAAGTGTTTAAAAATACATGACATTGTGGATTCACACACAATTTAGAGAAACAGTTCAGTGATGTGAAAGGAAGGATCTTCTTATTTGATGCTTGCTTTAAGAGAGCCACAAAAAGAGTGGAGCCATTTCAGAAGGTTTGCTTGGTGTCCAATCATGGTGAATGAACTTCACCCAGATAGCCAATGACTTCTGATTGCAAAAAGGGGATGCGGGGGCTCGGTGGCTAAGACGCTGAGCTTGTTGATCAGAAGATCGGCAGTTCAGCGGTTTGAATCCCTAGCGCACCATAATGGAGTGAGCTCCCGTTCCTTGTTCCAGCTTGTTCCTTGTTCCAGAAATGTTCCTTGTTCCAGAAATGTCTTCGGACAGTGCTGGCTCTTCGGCTTTGAAACGGAGATGAGCACCGCCCCCTAGAGTCGGGAACGACTAGCACATATGTGCGACGGGAACCTTTACCTTTACTCTGATTGCAACTTGGAAAAAAATTCTGGAAAAGATTTTTTTTAAAAAAAAGCTGAAGAAGAAAGAGATCTGCAGTAAGCAATTCAATCTGCAGTAAGCCCTTCTAGCAAAAGGAACAAAGAAATTACTGTCTCAGCTCTGACCACCAGCAATTAAAATATTCATCTTCTGACATTCATCAATAGAATTTGTTGCAATGACGTCTAAGCGACCGCGTTGCAAAGACTGAGTGACGGCTTCCTATCCTCTTCTTCGCTCTCCTTAACAATGAACAGATGTGTTGGGAGCCTTTCCTAAACAAATGGCTTGACACTGTTCCTTTTAACATATGTTTGCCGAGTCACGGGATCCACCCAGCAAAATTGTGCCAGGGCTACAAAATGTGCTGTTTAACTGTGGCTTTCCGAACTCTCTGATTTTCTTTAAAAAAGAAGAAGAAGAAGAAGATGACAACTAGACCTCAATACCCAGATTTCTGCTCCCGGCCTAGGATGAAGGAATGGAAACTTCTGCTTCAGAATGGAGCCGATTGGCTTGTTCAAAAATTAGTCATCATTACTTAGCGTGTGTTGGAAGAAATGTCCATCTGGTTCAGTTCCAAGTGGGGAGGAAGACACTGGAAACTGTTGTGGCCCCGCCCTCTGAGCCTATCTCATTGGAGAAAGAAAGCTCTGAACATGAGGAAGAGGAGTCAGCCAGGCCTCCCTCTCCAGGCCCCTCCCCTCTGGCACTGTCTCAGGTGCCGGCCGAGGGAGAGGAGATTAGCCAGGAGCCAGGTGTCTCGGATGAGAGCGAAGGAGAGCCGTCATTCCTGGATGCACGCCAACGAAGGCGTGATAAACGGTTGCAGCAGTTAAGGAGGCGTGCTAGGGATTAGAACTGAGTCACTGGACCACACCCCAGAGACTATATAAGAGAGGGTGGTGGTTGGTAAAACTCCGTGACGAACAAAAACTAACTTTGGCTAGTCACTTGAACAATGTCTGAAGCTACCGAAAGGGATATTGTTTTGCTGGACTATTTGCAATGCGTATGTAATTTTATGTTATCTGTTGCAGTAAAAGCTCTTGGCAGACGGTGATTATATTGCTGCCAAGTTTGAGATAACGACCTGTGTGCGTGCCAAGTACTTTCTTAACCCTTGGCTGGCTGTGTTTGTGTGTGTGTGTGGACGGGGACAGATCAGAAACATGGAGGCTGCTTGGAAAGATGGACAGGACCGCATGGGTTTTGAGGTCCTGGGCAGCTGAACACATGGAGTGGAGAGTGAGGGTTATTTATACCCTCTCTTGGGCCTTGCCCTTGAGCTTCCTGTTCCTGTGGCAAGGGCATGTATTTCTATTGGTTGCTGTAGTCAGACTCCCATGTGGTCCTGTGGGGTCAGTTTGTCTGAATCAAGTTTGAAGCTTGCTGGGTGATGCAATGAAGAGGCTTGTGTTCTGAAGGGGTGTTGGGCTATTCCTCTTGTGTCTGAATGGCTTTCCTGGTTTGGATCTTGAGTGAGGGCTGATCCTACCATTCTAACCTCACATCCTGGACATAAATTGTTTCAACTTCTACCCTCAAAACGACGCTATAGGGCTCTGCACACCAGAACAACAAGACACAAGGACAGTTTTTCCCCGAATGCCAGCACTCTGCTTAACAACTAATTCCCACAACACTGTCAAATTAACTACTAAGACTATATTACTATTCTTCTTCTTATCCTTACTAGTACTATCTATCTCTTCCCACTTATGGCTATATTCATGTTACTTGTATCTTTATAACTTATATAGTTTTTATTGTTTCCTAGTATGATTTGATTGCTTATTAGTATACTATGACTATCACTAAGTGTTGTATCTTAGGATTCTTGACGAATATATTTTATTTTTTCTTTATGTACACCGAGAGCATATGTACCAAAGACAAATTCGTTATATGTCCAATCACACTTGGCCAATAAAGTATTCTCTTCTTTTCTCTTCTCTTCTCTTCTCTTCTCTTCTCTTCTCTTCTCTTCTCTTCTCTTCTCTTCTCTTCTCTTCTCTTCTCTTCTCTTCTCTTCTCTTCTCTTCTCTTCCCTTCCCTTCCCTTCCCTTCCCTTCCCTTCCCTTCCCTTCCCTTCCCTTCCCTTCCCTTCCATTCCATTCCATTCCATTCTGCTTTTGTTCAAAATATCCTGCCTTGAATGGATTACCAAATCTGCATTTCTGAAAGCTGGCCTGTGCTTAGTATT
Organism: Pantherophis guttatus; assembly: GCF_059756535.1. Lineage (NCBI taxonomy): Eukaryota > Metazoa > Chordata > Lepidosauria > Squamata > Colubridae > Pantherophis > Pantherophis guttatus. Next base: position 15,047,538 of record NC_142076.1, on the reverse strand, counting down.
TTCTTGGGGGCAGGGAACTGTGGCTCTGAGTTTCTGTCTTCCTTAAGATTTCTATTTCTCTTTTAGGAGAAATATAATATTCTGCCTTTTTAAATATTTCCTAAAATATTTCATTCTTCTAGGAGAGGGGTGGGTGCTAACTTTCTACCATGGAAGCAAGTCCTCTTTAAATACAACTTCCAAAAAACCCTACCGACTATGAAAAATAAATAAAATTCCAGAATAGCATGGAGAGATCTCTTATTTAGCTTTAATTTTCCACCTACCAACAAGTTTCCAGTGGAGAATCATTTGTAAATTTCCAGATGTAAACACAACCACCCTTCTTTTCACAGAGCAATGAATTTTAAAACAGGTTCAGGGTGTCATGCATTTCACAACAGATGTGTCATGTGTTTATTCAGAATATTTATAACTTCTCAAGTCAACATCAGGGCCCTTGAACCGTTAAAAGTTGTTTTATCCTAAATGGATGCCAAGTTTAGAGTTCTACTATTCGGATAAGGGGTATTACTGGCAAACGGCAACCTGATTCAAAACCAGCTAACCAGGTTGGACTCATACATCTCATTGAACTATAATATGACTTTACAGTTTGCATACTAGTGTAGTTTGTAAAATTTTAATTTTGGTTTAACATTTTGGGTTGGCTCAGCCAATGAAGACTTTAGTCAATACACAATAGAATAGAGTAGAATAACAGAGTTGGAAGGGACCTTGGGAGGTCTTCTAGTCCAACCCCCTGCCTAGGCAGGAAACCCTACACCACTTCAGATCAATGATTATCCAACATCTTCTTTAAAACTTCCAGTGTTGGAGCATTCACAACTTCTGGAGGCAAGTTGCTCCTCTGATTCATTGTTCTGACTATCAAGAAATTTCTCCTTAGTTCTAGGTTGCTTCTCTCCTTGATGAGTTTCCACCCGTTGCTTCTTGTCCTGCCTTCAGGTGCTTTGGAGAATAGCTTGACTCCCTCTTCTTTGTGGCAGCCCCTGAGATATTGGAAGAACTGCTATCAATGATTTAGCATACTAGTTATATTTAGGTTTCAGAGAATGTCCAGATAACAAAACAGGTAACAGAATAACACAGTTGGAAGGGAACTTGGAGGTCTTCTAGTCCAACTCCCTGCTGGAGCAGGAGACACTATACCGTTTCTGACAAGTGGTTGTCCAGTCTCTTCTTAAAGCCTCCACTGATGATGCACCCACAACTTCTGGAGGCAGGCTGTTCCACAGATTGATTGTTCTCACTGTCAGGAAATTTCTCTTTAATTCTAGGTTGCTTCTCTCTTTGATTAGTTTCCATCCATTGTTTCTTGTCCTGCTTTCTGGTGTTTTGGAAAATAGATTGAACCTTTTTGTGGCAACTCCTCAAATATTGGAACACTGTTATCATGTCTCCCCTAGTCCTTCTTTTCAGTAGATTAGCCATACCCAAATTCACATCAAGTCCATATCAAGGCATGTTGATTTTCATGACCAACATGTTTCCCATTAACAGTGGGTGGACAGCGCTAGCCAAAATGGGTCATGATTAGATATTCAAGGATGTGGTCTAAGGCAGGGGTCTCCAACCTTGGCAACTTTAAGACTTGTGGACTTCAGCTCCCAGCTTTGCTGGCTGAGGAACTCTGGGAGTTGAAGTCCACAAGTCTTAAACTTGCCAAAGTTGGAGACTCCTGGTCTAAGGTAGAAGCCTCATCTGGCATGGAAAGGCCATAGTAAAACCGTATCTTAATATATGGCTGAAGCAGAACGTTGCAATTCTAACACAGAATTAGGGATTCGAACCGCCGAACTGCCGACCTTTCGATCGACAAGCTCAGCGTCTTAGCCACTGAGCCACCGCGTCCCTTATATGGAATTATATGTTTTGCCTATTGGAGCAGACTTCATGTTTTAGCTAAAGAAGACGGCTTGCTTGCGTGTTTGTTTGTCTTTTTCTTCAGCACATTTTTCTTTCGCATATACATTTCCCTTTCAAAAAAAAAAAAAAATAGCAGGACGTGACACCTCCTGATACGGGTGAATATCTGGAGTTTCACAACTCCTGGTGGGCACTTCTGCTTATAATGGCTCTGTTTCTGTTATTGCTTGCAATGAATCTTTTTTTTTTAAAAAAAATAACAACCCAAGAGTTCAAACCCCTTTAGGTCAAACATTTAAAGACACGAAAAAGTGATTCTGAATAATACATAAATCGCTGCGGAAAGGCAGGGCAGGCTTCTATCTCAGCAACATCCCCAGGTGTAATTAACTGTTTATGTATTCTGGAGAGATCTATTAAAGCCACAAACGATCATTCTGCAAGAAGTGAGGCCAAATGGCGCATTAGTGCCTCTTATCACTAAATTAATCAGTAGATTTAATTCATCCCCATCGTTGTGGTCGCAAGCAGGGATAGCTTCGGAGGCCAAACTTTTATTTGCTGTTGCGATGTGGAATCTTCTTGTTATTCTTACATCGGTGGTAGAGATTGAGGCCAGAGATCAGATCTCTGTTGAAAACCTTTCGCGTTCCCTTCCTAGAAGATTGGGTAATACAACGCAACTTCTTTGTGTGTGTGTGTGTGTGTGTGTAGTTTCCTGAAGAATAAGGATAAAATTGTGTCCGACTCTAGGGAACGGTGCTCATCCCCATTTCTTGGCCAGTATTGAATGAAGACAATTTCTGTGAACTTGTAGCCAGCATGGCTATACGCATGGAATGCTGTTACCTTCCCACTGAAGTCATCATCCTCATTTCATGACCCTATAATCTCTTACAGGGTGGAATGTGGGCAACTGAATGGAGCTGAGTGTTTACTGGCCGGATGCCCTTCCTGTCACCAGTGCGGAGGTTTCTTTCCCCCAGCAGATATATTCCCAGTGTGCCCAGAGAGAGAGAAATATCTGCCTCTACTTAAGATCGAACTCACAGCCTCCTGATAGTGAGATGAGAGCTCCGTCTCTAGGCTACGACACCACTCTGAAGTGGTACCTATTTATCTACTCGCATTTGCATGGTGGGCAGGAACTGAACCACATAAACCTGAAGAGTAACATCACCCTCATTTTCAATTATCTCATCAAAATGCAGAAGAGAGGCGCCATTTACCTTGCGTTGTCCCTCCCGTGGGATTTCAAGAAGTTCATGTTCCGGTATCTGGACAGGAATGCGACAAGCTGGTCGTTCGTCCTGTGAAACATTTGGGGTGGGGGAAAGAATATTTTTTTTAAAAAAGACCAACGTTTGCCCTCATCGTCACCAATGCATCAAAAGAAATGATGGTGTGGAATTGCCTATAATAAGGAGTCCTCGGCTTACAACTGTCTGTATAGTGCAGGGGTGTCGAACACAAGCCATGACATAAGAAGGAGAAGCGAAGGCATCTGGAAAGGGACGTTTGACTTTTTACCTACTTATTTTCCCTGGAGATAATATCCCCTAGGAGATGGGATGGGAGGGGGGAAATTCCTTTAGGCTGGAGCAGTAGATTAGGGGTAGAATGACTTGGAAGATGGCCAATGAGTACAGGGGAGTGGGGAACGGAAAGGGAGGGTTTTGGGGCTGGAAGTCAGTGTTGGCTTTGATGGAGTTGGGTTTAGAATGCCGTGCTTAATAAATAGGAGTTTTTCTTCAAAGACTTTGTTTGAAATGCAATTTATTTGAGACGACCTTGAAACTTGACACCCTGATGCGGCCCTCAGTGAAATTGAGTTTGATACCTCTGGTATAACTGCACTGGAAAAAAGTGACTTTTGGTTGTTCTTCGCAGTGACAACCGTTGTGGGATCTTCACAGTCACGTAATCAAAATTCAGGCAGTGATTCACTCAACAATTATAGGAAAATAGGTCGTCAATTGGATGTGACTCACTCAACAACTGCCTTGCTTAGCCATGGAAATCCAGGTCTCTCAATTGTGGCCGTTAAGACGAGGACTACCTATATCCATTAGCCCAGGGGTCTCCAAACTTGGTAAGTTTGTGAATTTCAAGTCCCAGAATTCCCCAACCATGGCTGGCTGAGGAATTCTGGGAGTTGAAATCCACAAGTCTTAAAAGTTACCAAGTTTGGAGATCCTTGCATTAGCCTAATCACCAACTTCAAATAAAGATCATCCTAGGAGACCTTCACACTCTCATGGGACTGCTAAAATCGTATTGATTTTAATATTCAATCCAATCTTTAAAAAAACTACATCTTTTTGTCAAATGAAGGATTCCCATGAATGAACTGGGAGAAACTCATTCAGGATTTAGACCAACAAATTTGCATATCATTTTTTCTATTTTTTTCCTCTTCGTGCCAACATTAATTTCGTATTTCAGATACGTTAAGGTAAAGGTAAATGTTCCCTTCGCACATATGTGCTAGTCGTTCCTGACTCTAGGGGGCAGTGCTCATCTCCGTTTCAAAGCCGAAGAGCCAGCGCTGTCCGAAGACGTCTTCGTG